>NC_091877.1:4376939-5576939 GCF_019399895.1 Cardiocondyla obscurior
TATTTTCATCAGAAGCCGAGATATGGCCAAAACGAAAAAAAATATTTTTGAAATTTTACAACGTAGCATTGTGCGGCATTAAAAATAAATGAAATCAGGTCTGTTTGGAGCCTTATTTTCATCAGAACGAAATATGGCCAAAAACGAAAAATATTTTTGAAATTTTACAACGTAGCATTGTAGCGGCATTAAAAATAGATGCATTCGGGCCTATTCGAGTCTTTTATTTTCATCAGAAGCCGAGATATGGCCAAAAACAAAAAAATATTTTTGAAATTTAACAACATAGCATTGTACGGCATTCAAAATAGATGAATTCGGGCATATTTAAAACCTTTTATTTTCATCAGAAGCCGAGATATGGCCAAAAACGAAACAAAATATTTGAAATTTTACAACGTAGCATTGTGCGGCATTAAAAATAAATGCATTTGGGCTTTCGGAGCTTTTTTCATCAGAAGCCGAGATATGGCAACAAACGGAAAATATTTTTGAAATTTTACAACATAGCATTGTGCGGCATTCAAAATAGATGCATTTGGGCTTATTTGAAGCCATTTATTTTCATCAGAAGCCGAGATATGGCCAAAAACAAAAATATTTGAAATTTTACAACGTAGCATTGTGCGGCATTCAAAATAAATGAAACAGGTCTGTTTGGAGCCTTTATTTTCATCAGAAGCCGAAATATGGCCAAAAATCGAAAAATATTTTTGAAATTTTACAACGCAGCATTGTGCGGCATTAAAAATAGATGCATATCGGGCCTATTCGAGTCTTTATTTTCACAGAAGCCGAGATATAACCAAACAAAAAAATATTTTTGAAATTTTACAACATAGCATTGTACGGCATTCAAAATAGATGAATTCGGGCATATTTAAAACCTTTTATTTTCATCAGAAGCCGAGATATGGCAAAAAACGAAACAAAATTTTGAAATTTTACAACGTAGCATTGTGCGGCATTAAAAATAAACGCATTTGGGCCTATTCGGAGCTTTTTATTTTCATCAGAAGCCGAGATATGGCCAAAAAAAAAAAAATATTTGTTAAATTTACAACGTAGCATTGTGCGGCATTCAAAATAGATAAATTTGGGCCTATTCGAGTCTTTTATTTTCATCAGAAGCCGAGATATGGCCAAAAACGAAAAAATATTTTTGAAATTTTACAACGTAGCATTGTGCGGCATTAAAAAGATGCATCTGGCCTATTCGAGTCTTTTATTTTCATCAGAAGCCGAGATATGGCCAAAAAACAAAAATATTTTTGAAATTTAACAACATAGCATTGTACGGCATTCAAAATAGATGAATTCGGGCATATTTAAAACCTTTTATTTTCATCAGAAGCCGAGATATGGCCAAAAACGAAACAAAATATTTTGAAATTTTACAACGTAGCATTGTGCGGCATTAAAAATAAACGCATTTGGGCCTATTCGGAGCTTTTATTTTCATCAGAAGCCGAGATATGGCAAATAAACGAAAAAAATATTTTGAAATTTTACAACGTAGCATTGTGCAACATACAAAATAGATGTATTCGGGCCTATTCGAGCCTTTTATTTTTATCAGAAGCCGAGATATGGCCAAAAACGAAAAAAATATTTTGAAATTTTACAACGTAGCATTGTGCGCAACTAAAAATAAATGCATTCTAGATTTGAGTCTTTATTTTCACCAGCAATCGAAATATGGCAAAAAAACAAAAAAAAATATTTTTAAAATTTTACAACATAGCATTGTGCGGCATTCAAAATAGATGAAATCAGGTCTGTTTGGAGCCTTTTATTTTCATCAGAAGCCGAGATATGGCCAAAAAACAAAAAAAAATATTTTTGAAATTTTACAACGTAGCATTGTGCGGCATTCAAAATAAATGAAATCAGGTCTGTTTGGAGCCTTTTATTTTCATCAGAAGCCGAAATATGGCCAAAAACGAAAAAAATATTTTGAAATTTTACAACGTAGCATTGTGCGGCATTAAAAATAGATGCATTCGGGCCTATTCGGAGTCTTTTATTTTCATCAGAAGCCGAGATATGGCCAAAAAACAAAAAAAAATATTTTTGAAATTTAACAACATAGCATTGTACGGCATTCAAAATAGATGAATTCGGGCATATTTAAAACCTTTTATTTTCATCAGAAGCCGAGATATGGCCAAAAAACGAAACAAAATATTTTTGAAATTTTACAACGTAGCATTGTGCGGCATTAAAAATAAATGCATTTGGGCCTATTCGGAGCTTTTTATTTTCATCAGAAGCCGAGATATGGCAAATAAACGGAAAAAAATATTTTTGAAATTTTACAACGTAGCATTGTGCAACATACAAAATAGATGTATTCGGGTTTATTCGGAGCCTTTTATTTTTATCAGAAGCCGAGATATGGCCAAAAACGAAAAAATATTTTTGAAATTTTACAACGTAGCATTGTGCGCAACTAAAAATAAATGCATACGAGTCTGATTTGAGTCTTCTATTTTCACCAGCAATCGAGATATGGCAAAAAAACAAAAAAAAATATTTTTAAAATTTTACAACATAGCATTGTGCGGCATTCAAAATAGATGCATTTGCATTTGAAGCCATTTATTTTCATCAGAAGCCGAGATATGGCCAAAAAACGAAAAAAATATTTTGAAATTTTACAACGTAGCATTGTGCGGCATTCAAAATAAATGAAATCAGGTCTGTTTGAGCCTTTTATTTTCATCAGAAGCCGAAATATGGCCAAAAACGAAAAAAATATTTTTGAAATTTTACAACGTATTGTGCGGCATTAAAAATAGATGCATTCGGGCCTATTCGGAGTCTTTTATTTTCATCAGAAGCCGAGATATGGCCAAAAACAAAAAAATATTTTTGAAATTTAACAACATAGCATTGTACGGCATTCAAAATAGATGAATTCGGGCATATTTAAAACCTTTAATTTTCATCAGAAGCCGAGATATGGCCAAAAAACGAAACAAAATATTTTTGAAATTTTACAACGTAGCATTGTGCGGCATTAAAAATAAATGCATTTGGGCTTATTCGGAGCTTTTTATTTTCATCAGAAGCCGAGATATGGCAAATAAACGGAAAAAAATATTTTTGAAATTTTACAACATAGCATTGTGCGGCATTCAAAATAGATGCATTTGGGCTTATTTGAAGCCATTTATTTTCATCAGAAGCCGAGATATGGCCAAAAAACGAAAAAAAATATTTTTGAAATTTTACAACGTAGCATTGTGCGGCATTCAAAATAAATGAAATCAGGTCTGTTTGGAGCCTTTTATTTTCATCAGAAGCCGAAATATGGCCAAAAATCGAAAAAAAATATTTTTGAAATTTTACAACGCAGCATTGTGCGGCATTAAAAATAGATGCATTCGGGCCTATTCGGAGTCTTTTATTTTCATCAGAAGCCGAGATATAACCAAAAAACAAAAAAAAATATTTTTGAAATTTTACAACATAGCATTGTACGGCATTCAAAATAGATGAATTCGGGCATATTTAAAACCTTTTATTTTCATCAGAAGCCGAGATATGGCCAAAAAACGAAACAAAAAATTTTTGAAATTTTACAACGTAGCATTGTGCGGCATTAAAAATAAACGCATTTGGGCCTATTCGAGCTTTATTTTCATCAGAAGCCGAGATATGGCCAAAAACGAAAAAAATATTTGTTAAATTTTACAACGTAGCATTGTGCGGCATTCAAAATAGATAAATTTGGGCCTATTCGGAGTCTTTTATTTTCATCAGAAGCCGAGATATGGCCAAAAACGAAAAAAATATTTTTGAAATTTTACAACGTAGCATTGTGCGGCATTAAAAATAGATGCATTCGGGCCTATTCGGAGTCTTTTATTTTCATCAGAAGCCGAGATATGGCCAAAAAACAAAAAAAAATATTTTTGAAATTTAACAACATAGCATTGTACGGCATTCAAAATAGATGAATTCGGGCATATTTAAAACCTTTTATTTTCATCAGAAGCCGAGATATGGCCAAAAAACGAAACAAAATATTTTTGAAATTTTACAACGTAGCATTGTGCGGCATTAAAAATAAACGCATTTGGGCCTATTCGGAGCTTTTATTTTCATCAGAAGCCGAGATATGGCAAATAAACGAAAAAAAATATTTTTGAAATTTTACAACGTAGCATTGTGCAACATACAAAATAGATGTATTCGGGCCTATTCAGACCTTTTATTTTTATCAAGCCGAGATATGGCCAAAAAACGAAAAAAAATATTTTTGAAATTTTACAACGTAGCATTGTGCGCAACTAAAAATAAATGCATACGAGTCTGATTTGAGTCTTTTATTTTCACCAGCAATCGAAATATGGCAAAAAAACAAAAAAAAATATTTTTAAAATTTTACAACATAGCATTGTGCGGCATTCAAAATAGATGAAATCAGGTCTGTTTGGAGCCTTTTATTTTCATCAGAAGCCGAGATATGGCCAAAAAACAAAAAAAAATATTTTTGAAATTTTACAACGTAGCATTGTGCGGCATTCAAAATAAATGAAATCAGGTCTGTTTGGAGCCTTTTATTTTCATCAGAAGCCGAAATATGGCCAAAAAACGAAAAAAAATATTTTTGAAATTTTACAACGTAGCATTGTGCGGCATTAAAAATAGATGCAGGCCTATTCGAGTCTTTTATTTTCATCAGAAGCCGAGATATGGCCAAAAAAAAAAAAAATTTTTTGAAATTTAACAACATAGCATTGTACGGCATTCAAAATAGATGAATTCGGGCATATTTAAAACCTTTTATTTTCATCAGAAGCCGAGATATGGCCAAAAAACGAAAAAAAATATTTTTGAAATTTTACAACGTAGCATTGTGCGGCATTAAAAATAAATGCATTTGGGCCTATTCAGACTTTTTATTTTCATCAAACCGAGATATGGCAAATAAACGGAAAAAAATATTTTGAAATTTTACAACGTAGCATTGTGCAACATACAAAATAGATGTATTCGGGTTTATTCGGAGCCTTTTATTTTATCAGAGCCGAGATATGGCCAAAAAACGAAAAAAATATTTTGAAATTTTACAACGTAGCATTGTGCGCAACTAAAAATAAATGCATACGAGTCTATTTGAGTCTTCTATTTTCACCAGCAATCGAGATATGGCAAAAAACAAAAAATATTTTAAATTTTACAACATAGCATTGTGCGGCATTCAAAATAGATGCATTTGGGCTTATTTGAAGCCATTTATTTTCATCAGAAGCCGAGATATGGCCAAAAAACGAAAAAAAATATTTTTGAAATTTTACAACGTAGCATTGTGCATTCAAAATAAATGAAATCAGGTCTGTTTGGAGCCTTTTATTTTCATCAGAAGCCGAAATATGGCCAAAAATCGAAAAAAAATTATTTTGAAATTTTACAACGTAGCATTGTGCGGCAATTAAAAGATGCATACGGGCCTATTCGAGCTTTATTTTCACCAGCAGCCGAGATATGGCCAAAAATAACAAAAATATTTTTGAAATTTAACAACATAGCATTGTGCGGCATTCAAAATAGATGCATTTAGGCCTATTCGGAGTCTTTTATTTTCATCAGAAGCCGAGATATGGCCAAAAAACAAAAAAAAAATTTTATTAATTTTCCAACGTAGCATTGTGCGGCATTCAAAATAGATGAATTCGGGCATATTTAAAACCTTTTATTTTCATCAGAAGCCGAGATATGGCCAAAAAACGAAACAAAATATTTTTGAAATTTTACAACGTAGCATTGTGCGGCATTAAAAATAGATGCATTCGGGCCTATTCGGAGTCTTTTATTTTCATCAGAAGCCGAGATATGGCCAAAAAACAAAAAAAAATATTTTTGAAATTTAACAACATAGCATTGTACGGCATTCAAAATAGATGAATTCGGGCATATTTAAAACCTTTTATTTTCATCAGAAGCCGAGATATGGCCAAAAAACGAAACAAAATATTTTTGAAATTTTACAACGTAGCATTGTGCGGCATTAAAAATAAACATTTGGGCCTATTCAGACTTTTATTTTCATCAGAAGCCGAGATATGGCCAAAAAACGAAAAAAAATATTTGTTAAATTTTACAACGTAGCATTGTGCGGCATTCAAAATAGATAAATTTGGGCCTATTCGGAGTCTTTTATTTTCATCAGAAGCCGAGATATGGCCAAAAAACGAAAAAAAATATTTTGAAATTTTACAACGTAGCATTGTGCGGCATTAAAAATAGATGCATTCGGGCCTATTCGGAGTCTTTTATTTTCATCAGAAGCCGAGATATGGCCAAAAAACGAAAAAAATATTTTTGAAATTTTACAACGTAGCATTGTGCGGCATTAAAAATAGATGCATTTGGGCCTATTCGGGCTTTTATTTTCATCAGAGCCGAGATATGGAAAAAACGAAAAAAAATATTTTGAAATTTTACAACGTAGCATTGTGCGGCATTCAAAATAGATGCATTCGGGCTTATTTGAAGCCTTTTATTTTCATCAGAAGCCGAGATATGGCCAAAAAACGAAAAAAATATTTTGAAATTTTACAACGTAGCATTGTGCGGCATTAAAAATAGATGCATTCGGGCCTATTCGAGTCTTTTATTTTCATCAGAAGCCGAGATATGGCCAAAAAACAAAAAAAAATATTTTGAAATTTAACAACATAGCATTCGGCATTCAAAATAGATGAATTCGGGCATATTTAAAACCTTTTATTTTCATCAGAAGCCGAGATATGGCCAAAAAACGAAAAAAAATATTTGTTAAATTTTACAACGTAGCATTGTGCGGCATTAAAATAAATGCATTTGGGCCTATTCGGAGCTTTTATTTTCATCAGAAGCCGAGATATGGCAAAAAACGAAAAAAATATTTTTGAAATTTTACAACGTAGCATTGTGCAACATTCAAAATAGATGTATTCGGGTTTATTCAGGCCTTTTATTTTCATCAGAAGCGAGATATGGCCAAAAACGAAAAAAATATTTTTGAAATTTTACAACGTAGCATTGTGCGGCAACTAAAAATAAATGCATACGAGTCTATTTGAGTCTTCTATTTTCACCAGCAATCGAGATATGGCAAAAAACAAAAAAATATTTTTAAATTTTACAACATAGCATTGTGCGGCATTCAAAATAGATGCATTTGGGCTTATTTGAAGCCATTTATTTTCATCAGAAGCCGAGATATGGCCAAAAAACGAAAAAAAATATTTTTGAAATTTTACAACGTAGCATTGTGCGGCATTCAAAATAAATGAAATCAGGTCTGTTTGGAGCCTTTTATTTTCATCAGAAGCCGAAATATGGCCAAAAACGAAAAAATATTTTGAAATTTTACAACAGCATTGTGCGGCATTAAAAAAGATGCATACGGGCCTATTCGAGCTTTTATTTTCATCAGCAGCCGAGATATGGCCAAGAAACAAAAAAATATTTTGAAATTTAACAACATAGCATTGTGCGGCATTCAAAATAGATGCATTTAGGCCTATTCGGAGTCTTTTATTTTCATCAGAAGCCGAGATATGACCAAAAAACGAAAAAAAATATTTTTGAAATTTAACAACATAGCATTGTACGGCATTCAAAATAGATGAATTCGGGCATATTTAAAACCTTTTATTTTCATCAGAAGCCGAGATATGGCCAAAAACGAAACAAATATTTTTAAATTTTACAACGTAGCATTGTGCGGCATTAAAAATAGATAATTCGGGCCTATTCGGAGCCTTTTATTTTCATCAGAAGCCGAGATATGGCCAAAAAACAAAAAAAATATTTTTGAAATTTAACAACATAGCATTGTGCGGCATTCAAAATAGATGAATTCGGGCATAAAACCTTTTATATTCATCAGAAGCTGAGATATGGCCAAAAAACGAAAAAAATATATTTTTGAAATTTTACAACGTAGCATTGTGCGGCATTCAAAATAGCATTTGGGCCTATTCAGGCTTTTATTTTCATCAGAGCCGAGATATGGCCAAAAACGAAAAAAAATATTTGTTAAATTTTACAACGTAGCATTGTGCGGCATTCAAAATAGATAAATTTGGGCCTATTCGGAGTCTTTTATTTTCATCAGAAACCGAGATATGGCCAAAAAACGAAAAAAAATATTTTTGAAATTTTACAACGTAGCATTGTGCGGCATTAAAAATAGATGCATTCGGGCCTATTCGGAGTCTTTTATTTTCATCAGAAGCCGAGATATGGCCAAAAAAAAAAAAAAATTTTTTGAAATTTAACATTATAGCATTGTGCGGCATTCAAAATAGATGAATTCGGGCATATTTAAAACCTTTTTTTTCATCAAGCCGAGATATGGCCAAAAACGAAAAAAAATATTTTGAAATTTTACAACGTAGCATTGTGCGGCATTAAAATAAATGCATTTGGGCCTATTCGGAGCTTTTTATTTTCATCAGAAGCCGAGATATGGCAAATAAACGAAAAAAAATATTTTTGAAATTTTACAACGTAGCATTGTGCAACATACAAAATAGATGTATTCGGGCCTATTCGGAGCCTTTTATTTTTATCAGAAGCCGAGATATGGCCAAAAAACGAAAAAAAATATTTTTGAAATTTTACAACGTAGCATTGTGCGCAACTAAAAATAAATGCATACGAGTCTGATTTGAGTCTTTTATTTTCACCAGCAATCGAAATATGGCAAAAAAACAAAAAAAAATATTTTTAAAATTTTACAACATAGCATTGTGCGGCATTCAAAATAGATGCATTTGGGCTTATTGGAGCCATTTATTTTCATCAAAGCCGAGATATGGCCAAAAAACGAAAAAAAATATTTTGAAATTTAACAACATAGCATTGTGCGGCATTCAAAATAGATAAAAACAGGTCTATTTGGAGCCTTATATTTTCATCAAAAGCCGAAATATGGCCAAAAAACGAAAAGAAATATTTTTGAAATTTTACAACGTAGCATTGTGCGGCATTAAAAATAGATGCATTCAAGCCTATTCGGAGTCTTTTATTTTCATCAGAAGCCGAGATATGGCCAAAAACAAAAAAATATTTTGAAATTTAACAACATAGCATTGTACGGCATTCAAAATAGATGAATTCGGGCATATTTAAAACCTTTTATTTTCATCAGAAGCCGAGATATGGCCAAAAAACGAAACAAAATATTTTTGAAATTTTACAACGTAGCATTGTGCGGCATTAAAAATAAATGCATTTGGGCCTATTCGGAGCTTTTTATTTTCATCAGAAGCCGAGATATGGCCAAAAAACGAAAAAAAATATTTTTAAAATTTTACAACGTAGCATTGTGCAACATTCAAAATAGATGTATTCGGGCCTATTCGAGCCTTTTATTTTCATCAGAAGCCGAGATATGGCCAAAAACGAAAAAAATATTTTGAAATTTTACAACGTAGCATTGTGCGGCATTAAAAATAAATGCATACGGGCCTATTTGAGTCTTTTATTTTCATCAGAAGCCGAGATATGGCCAAAAACGAAAAAAATATTTTTGAAATTTTACAACATAGCATTGTGCGGCATTAAAAATAGATGCATTTGGGCCTATTCGGAGTCTTTTATTTTCATCAGAAGCCGAGATATGGCAAAAAACGGAAAAAATATTTTTGAAATTTTACAACGTAGCATTGTGCGGCATTCAAAATAGATATTCGGGCTTATTTGGAGCCTTTTATTTTCATCAGAAGCCGAGATATGGCCAAAAACGAAAAAATATTTTGAAATTTTACAACGTAGCATTGTGCGGCATTAAAAATAGATGCATTCGGGCCTATCGGAGTCTTTTATTTTCATCAGAAGCCGAGATATGGCCAAAAAACAAAAAAATATTTTTGAAATTTAACAACATAGCATTGTACGGCATTCAAAATAGATGAATTCGGGCATATTTAAAACCTTTAATTTTCATCAGAAGCCGAGATATGGCCAAAAACGAAACAAAATATTTTGAAATTTTACAACGTAGCATTGTGCGGCATTAAAAATAAATGCATTTGGGCCTATTCGGAGCTTTTTATTTTCATCAGAAGCCGAGATATGGCAAATAAACGGAAAAAAATATTTTTGAAATTTTACAACGTAGCATTGTGCAACATACAAAATAGATGTATTCGGGTTTATTCGGAGCCTTTTATTTTTATCAGAAGCCGAGATATGGCCAAAAAACGAAAAAAAATATTTTTGAAATTTTACAACGTAGCATTGTGCGCAACTAAAAATAAATGCATACGAGTCTGATTTGAGTCTTCTATTTTCACCAGCAATCGAGATATGGCAAAAAAACAAAAAAAAATATTTTTAAAATTTTACAACATAGCATTGTGCGGCATTCAAAATAGATGCATTTGGGCTTATTTGAAGCCATTTATTTTCATCAGAAGCCGAGATATGGCCAAAAAACGAAAAAAAATATTTTTGAAATTTTACAACGTAGCATTGTGCGGCATTCAAAATAAATGAAATCAGGTCTGTTTGGAGCCTTTTATTTTCATCAGAAGCCGAAATATGGCCAAAAATCGAAAAAAAATATTTTTGAAATTTTACAACGCAGCATTGTGCGGCAATTAAAAAAGATGCATACGGGCCTATTCCGAGCTTTCTATTTTCACCAGCAGCCGAGATATGGCCAAGAAAATAAAAAAAATATTTTTGAAATTTAACAACATAGCATTGTGCGGCATTCAAAATAGATGCATTTAGGCCTATTCGGAGTCTTTTATTTTCATCAGAAGCCGAGATATGGCCAAAAAACGAAAAAAAATATTTTTGAAATTTAACAACATAGCATTGTGCGGCATTCAAAATAGATGAATTCGGGCATATTTAAAACCTTTTATTTTCATCAGAAGCCGAGATATGGCCAAAAAACGAAACAAAATATTTTTGAAATTTTACAACGTAGCATTGTGCGGCATTAAAAATAGATGCATTCGGGCCTATTCGGAGTCTTTTATTTTCATCAGAAGCCGAGATATGGCCAAAAACAAAAAAATATTTTTGAAATTTTACAACATAGCATTGTACGGCATTCAAAATAGATGAATTCGGGCATATTTAAAACCTTTTATTTTCATCAGAAGCCGAGATATGGCCAAAAAACGAAACAAAATATTTTTGAAATTTTACAACGTAGCATTGTGCGGCATTAAAAATAAACGCATTTGGGCCTATTCGGAGCTTTTATTTTCATCAGAAGCCGAGATATGGCCAAAAAACGAAAAAAAATATTTGTTAAATTTTACAACGTAGCATTGTGCGGCATTCAAAATAGATAAATTTGGGCCTATTCGGAGTCTTTTATTTTCATCAGAAGCCGAGATATGGCCAAAAAACGAAAAAAAATATTTTTGAAATTTTACAACGTAGCATTGTGCGGCATTAAAAATAGATGCATTCGGGCCTATTCGGAGTCTTTTATTTTCATCAGAAGCCGAGATATGGCCAAAAAACAAAAAAAAATATTTTTGAAATTTAACAACATAGCATTGTACGGCATTCAAAATAGATGAATTCGGGCATATTTAAAACCTTTTATTTTCATCAGAAGCCGAGATATGGCCAAAAAACGAAACAAAATAATTTTGAAATTTTACAACGTAGCATTGTGCGGCATTAAAAATAAACGCATTTGGGCCTATTCGGAGCTTTTTATTTTCATCAGAAGCCGAGATATGGCAAATAAACGAAAAAAATATTTTGAAATTTTACAACGTAGCATTGTGCAACATACAAAATAGATGTATTCGGGCCTATTCGAGCCTTTATTTTTATCAGAAGCCGAGATATGGCCAAAAACGAAAAAAATATTTTGAAATTTTACAACGTAGCATTGTGCGCAACTAAAAATAAATGCATACGAGTCTGATTTGAGTCTTTTATTTTCACCAGCAATCGAAATATGGCAAAAAAACAAAAAAAAATATTTTTAAAATTTTACAACATAGCATTGTGCGGCATTCAAAATAGATGCATTTGGGCTTATTTGGAGCCATTTATTTTCATCAGAAGCCGAGATATGGCCAAAAAACGAAAAAAAATATTTTTGAAATTTTACAACGTAGCATTGTGCGGCATTCAAAATAAATGAAATCAGGTCTGTTTGGAGCCTTTTATTTTCATCAGAAGCCGAAATATGGCCAAAAAACGAAAAAAAATATTTTTGAAATTTTACAACGTAGCATTGTGCGGCATTAAAAATAGATGCATTCGGGCCTATTCGGAGTCTTTTATTTTCATCAGAAGCCGAGATATGGCCAAAAAACAAAAAAAAATATTTTTGAAATTTAACAACATAGCATTGTACGGCATTCAAAATAGATGAATTCGGGCATATTTAAAACCTTTTATTTTCATCAGAAGCCGAGATATGGCCAAAAAACGAAACAAAATATTTTTGAAATTTTACAACGTAGCATTGTGCGGCATTAAAAATAAATGCATTTGGGCCTATTCGGAGCTTTTTATTTTCATCAGAAGCCGAGATATGGCAAATAAACGGAAAAAAATATTTTTGAAATTTTACAACGTAGCATTGTGCAACATACAAAATAGATGTATTCGGGTTTATTCGGAGCCTTTTATTTTTATCAGAAGCCGAGATATGGCCAAAAAACGAAAAAAATAATTTTTGAAATTTTACAACGTAGCATTGTGCGCAACTAAAAATAAATGCATACGAGTCTGATTTGAGTCTTCTATTTTCACCAGCAATCGAGATATGGCAAAAAAACAAAAAAAAATATTTTTAAAATTTTACAACATAGCATTGTGCGGCATTCAAAATAGATGCATTTGGGCTTATTTGAGCCTTTATTTTCATCAGAAGCCGAGATATGGCCAAAAACGAAAAATATTTTTGAAATTTTACAACGTAGCATTGTGCGGCATTCAAAATAGATGAATTCGGGTCTGTTTGGAGCCTTTTATTTTCATCAGAAGCCGAAATATGGCCAAAAAACGAAAATAAATATTTTTGAAATTTTACAACGTAGCATTGTGCGGCATTCAAAATAAATGCATTCGGGCCTATTCGGAGTCTTTTAT
Source organism: Cardiocondyla obscurior (assembly GCF_019399895.1). Lineage (NCBI taxonomy): Eukaryota > Metazoa > Arthropoda > Insecta > Hymenoptera > Formicidae > Cardiocondyla > Cardiocondyla obscurior. Next base: position 4,390,026 of record NC_091877.1, read on the forward strand.
TTTCATCAGAAGCCGAGATATGGCCAAAAACAAAAAAATATTTTTGAAATTTAACAACATAGTATTGTGCGGCATTCAAAATAGATGAATTCGGGCATATTTAAAGCCTTTTATTTTCATCAAAAGCCGAGATATGGCCAAAAAACGAAACAAAATATTTTTGAAATTTTACAACGTAGCATTGTGCGGCATTAAAAATAGATGCATTTGGGCCTATTCGGAGCATTTTATTTTCACCAGCAGCCGAGATATGGCAAAAAAACGGAAAAAAATATTTTTGAAATTTTACAACGTAGCATTGTGCGGCATACAAAATAGATGTATTCGGGCCTATTCGGAGCCTTTTATTTTCATCAGAAGCCGAGATATGGCCAAAAACGAAAAATATTTTTGAAATTTTACAACGTAGCATTGTGCGCAATTAAAAATAAATGCATACGAGTCTGATTTGAGTCTTCTATTTTCATCAGCAAGCCGAGATATGGCAAATAAACGGAAAAAAATATTTTTGAAATTTTACAACATAGCATTGTGCGGCATTCAAAATAGATGCATTTGGGCTTATTTGAAGCCATTTATTTTCATCAGAAGCCGAGATATGGCCAAAAAACGAAAAAAAATATTTTTGAAATTTTACAACGTAGCATTGTGCGGCATTCAAAATAAATGAAATCAGGTCTGTTTGGAGCCTTTTATTTTCATCAGAAGCCGAGATATGGCCAAAAACGAAAAAATATTTTTGAAATTTTACAACGTAGCATTGTGCGGCATTAAAAAGATGCATTCGGGCCTATTCCGAGCTTTTATTTTCATCAGAAGCCGAGATATGGCCAAAAAATAAAAAAATATTTTTGAAATTTAACAACATAGCATTGTGCGGCATTCAAAATAGATGCATTTAGGCCTATTTGAGTCTTTTATTTTCATCAGAAGCCGAGATATGGCCAAAAACGAAAAAATATTTTTGAAATTTTACAACGTAGCATTGTGCGGCATTCAAAATAGATGAATTCGGGCCTATTTGAGCCTTTATTTTCATCAGAAGCCGAGATATGGCCAAAAACGAAAAAAATATTTTTGAAATTTTACAACGTAGCATTGTGCGGCATTAAAATAGATGCATTCGGGCCTATTCGAGTCTTTATTTTCATCAGAAGCCGAGATATGGCCAAAAAACAAAAAAATATTTTTGAAATTTTACAACATAGCATTGTACGGCATTCAAAATAGATGAATTCGGGCATATTTAAAACCTTTTATTTTCATCAGAAGCCGAGATATGGCAAAAAACGAAACAAAATATTTTTGAAATTTTACAACGTAGCATTGTGCGGCATTAAAAATAAATGCATTTGGGCCTATTCGAGCTTTTATTTTCATCAGAAGCCGAGATATGGCCAAAAACGAAAAAATATTTTTAAATTTTACAACGTAGCATTGTGCGGCATTCAAAATAGATAAATTTGGGCCTATTCGGAGTCTTTTATTTTCATCAGAAGCCGAGATATGGCCAAAAACGAAAAAATATTTTTGAAATTTTACAACGTAGCATTGTGCGGCATTAAAAATAGATGCATTGGGCCTATTCGAGTCTTTATTTTCATCAGAAGCCGAGATATGGCAAAAAACAAAAAAATATTTTTGAAATTTAACAACATAGCATTGTACGGCATTCAAAATAGATGAATTCGGGCATATTTAAAACCTTTTATTTTCATCAGAAGCCGAGATATGGCCAAAAAACGAAACAAAATATTTTTGAAATTTTACAACGTAGCATTGTGCGGCATTAAAAATAAATGCATTTGGGCCTATTCGGAGCTTTTTATTTTCATCAGAAGCCGAGATATGGCAAAAAACGAAAAATATTTTGAAATTTTACAACGTAGCATTGTGCGGCATACAAAATAGATGTATTCGGGCCTATTCGAGCCTTTATTTTATCAGAAGCCGAGATATGGCCAAAAACGAAAAAAATATTTTTGAAATTTTACAACGTAGCATTGTGCGCAACTAAAAATAAATGCATACGAGTCTGATTTGAGTCTTTTATTTTCACCAGCAATCGAGATATGGCAAAAACAAAAAAATATTTTTGAAATTTTACAACATAGCATTGTGCGGCATTCAAAATAGATGCATTTGGGCTTATTTGAGCCTTTATTTTCATCAGAAGCCGAGATATGGCCAAAAACGAAAAAAATATTTTTGAAATTTTACAACGTAGCATTGTGCGGCATTCAAAATAAATGAAATCAGGTCTGTTTGGAGCCTTTTATTTTCATCAGAAGCCGAGATATGGCCAAAAACGAAAAATATTTTGAAATTTTACAACGTAGCATTGTGCGGCATTAAAAATAGATGCATCGGGCCTATTCGGAGTCTTTTATTTTCATCAGAAGCCGAGATATGGCCAAAAACAAAAAATATTTTTGAAATTTAACAACATAGCATTGTGCGGCATTCAAAATAGATGAATTCGGGCATATTTAAAACCTTTATTTTCATCAGAAGCCGAGATATGGCCAAAAACGAAACAAAATATTTTTGAAATTTTACAACGTAGCATTGTGCGGCATTAAAAATAAATGCATTTGGGCCTATTCGGAGCTTTTTATTTTTATCAGAAGCCGAGATATGGCCAAAAAACGAAAAAAAGTATTTTTGAAATTTTACAACGTAGCATTGTGCAACATACAAAATAGATGTATTCGGGTTTATTCGGAGCCTTTTATTTTCATCAGAAGCCGAGATATGGCCAAAAAACGAAAAAAATATTTTTGAAATTTTACAACGTAGCATTGTGCGCAACTAAAAATAAATGCATACGAGTCTGATTTGAGTCTTCTATTTTCACCAGCAATCGAGATATGGCAAAAAAACAAAAAAAAATATTTTTAAAATTTTACAACATAGCATTGTGCGGCATTCAAAATAGATGCATTTGGGCTTATTTGAAGCCATTTATTTTCATCAGAAGCCGAGATATGGCCAAAAAACGAAAAAAAATATTTTTGAAATTTTACAACGTAGCATTGTGCGGCATTCAAAATAAATGAAATCAGGTCTGTTTGGAGCCTTTTATTTTCATCAGAAGCCGAAATATGGCCAAAAACGAAAAATATTTTTGAAATTTTACAACGTAGCATTGTGCGGCATTAAAAAAGATGCATACGGGCCTATTCCGAGCTTTTATTTTCACCAGCAGCCGAGATATGGCCAAAAAAAAAAAAATATTTTTGAAATTTAACAACATAGCATTGTGCGGCATTCAAAATAGATGCATTTGGGCCTATTCGAAGTCTTTTATTTTCATCAGAAGCCGAGATATGGCCAAAAAACGAAAAATATTTTGAAATTTTACAACGTAGCATTGTGCGGCATTCAAAATAGATGAATTTGGGCCTATTTGGAGTCTTTTATTTTCATCAGAAGCCGAGATATGGCCAAAAAACGAAAAAAAATATTTTTGAAATTTTACAACGTAGCATTGTGCGGCATTAAAAATAGATGCATCTGGCCTATTCGAGTCTTTATTTTCATCAGAAGCCGAGATATGGCCAAAAACAAAAAATATTTTTGAAATTTTACAACGTAGCATTGTGGCATTCAAAATAGATGAATTCGCATATTTAAAGCCTTTTATTTTCATCAGAAGCCGAGATATGGCCAAAAACGAAAAAAATATTTTGAAATTTTACAACGTAGCATTGTGCGGCATTAAAAATAAATGCATTTGGGCCTATTGGAGCTTTATTTTTCAGAAGCCGAGATATGGCCAAAAAAACGAAAAAATATTTTTAAATTTTACAACGTAGCATTGTGCGGCATTCAAAATAGATAACGGGCCTATTCGAGCCTTTATTTTCATCAGAAGCCGAGATATGGCCAAAAAACGAAAAAAATATTTTTGAAATTTTACAACGTAGCATTGTGCGGCATTNTTTTGAAATTTTACAACATAGCATTGTGCGGCATTCAAAATAGATGCATTTGGGCCTATTCGGACCCTTTTATTTTCATCAGAAGCCGAGATATGGCCAAAAAACGAAAAAAATATTTTTGAAATTTTACAGCATTGTGCGGCAATTAAAAAGATGCATACGGGCTTATTCCGAGCCTTTTATTTTCACCAGAAGCCGAGATATGGCCAAAAAACAAAAAAAATATTTTTAAAAATTTAACAACATAGCATTGTGCGGCATTCAAAATAGATCAATTGGGCCTTATCGGATTTTTTTATTTCCATCAGAAGCCGAGATATGGCCGAAAAACAAAAAAAATATTTTTTAAATTTGGCAACATAGCTTTGTGCGGCATTTAAAGGAAATGCATACGGGTCCATTCCGAGGTTCTTATTTTCACCAGCAGCCGAAATATGACCAAAAAACAAAAAGAAATATTTTTGAAATTTTACAACGTAGCATTGTGCAGCATACAAAATAGATGTATTCGGGCCTATTCGGAGTTTTTTATTTTCATCAGAAGCCGAGATATGGCCAAAAAACGAAAAAAAATATTTTTAAAATTTTACAACAGTAGCATTGTGCAACATACAAAATAGATGCATTCAGGCCTATTCGGAGCCTTTTATTTTCATCAGAAGCCGAGATATGGCCAAAAAACAAAAAAAATATTTTTGAAATTTTACAACGTAGCATTGTGCAACATTCAAAATAGATGCAATGGGCCTATTCGGAACCTTTTATTTCATCAGAAGCCGAGATATGGCCAAAAACAAAAAAAATATTTTGAAATTTTACAACATAGCATTGTGCGGCATTAAAATAGATGCATTTGGGCCTTCGCAGCTTTTATTTTCATCAGAAGCCGAGATATGGCCAAAAAACGAAAAAAATATTTTGAAATTTTACAACGTAGCATTGTGCGGCAATTAAAAAAATGCATACGGGCCTATTCAGGTTTTTATTTTCATCAGAAGCCGAGATATGGCCAAAAACAAAAATATTTTTGAAATTTTACAACGTAGCATTGTGCGGCAATTAAAAAAGATGCATACGGGCCTATTCAAAGCCTTTTATTTTCATCAGAAGCCGAGATATGGGCAAAAAACGAAAAAAAATATTTTTTAAATTTAACAACGTAGCATTGTGCAACATACAAAATAGATGCATTTGGGCCTATTCGGAGCTCTTTATCTTCATCAGAAGCCGAGATATGGCCAAAAAACGAAAAAAGTATTTTAAAATTTTACAACGTAGCATTGTGCGGCAATACAAAATAGATGCATTGGGCCTATTCGGAAACTTTTATTTTCATCAAGCCGAGATATGGCCAAAAACAAAAAAATATTTTGAAATTTTACAACATAGCATTGTGCGGCATTTAAAATAGATGCATTTGGATTTATTCGGAGTTTTTATTTTCATCAGAAGCCGAGATATGGCCAAAAAACAAAAAAAATATTTTTGAAATTTTACAACGTAGCATTGTGCAACATACAAAAATAGATGTATTCGGGCCTATTCAGACCTTTTATTTTCATCAGCAGCCGAGATATGGCCAAAAAACGAAAAAAATATTTTGAAATTTTACAACGTAGCATTGTGCAACATACAAAATAGATGTGGCCTATTCAGACCTTTTATTTTCATCAGAAGCCGAGATATGGCCAAAAACGAAAAAAATATTTTGAAATTTTACAACGTAGCATTGTGCAACAATTAAAAGATGCATACGGGCCTATTCAGACCTTTATTTTCATCAGAAGCCGAGATATGGCCAAAAAACGAAAAAAATATTTTTAAATTTTACAACATAGCATTGTGCAGCATTCAAAATAGATGCATTCGGGCCTATTTGGAGCCTTTATTTTCATAGAAGCCGAGATATTGCCAAAAAACGAAAAAAAATATTTTTGAAATTTTACAACGTAGCATTGTGCGGCAATTAAAAAAGATGCATACGGGCTTATTCCGAGCCTTTTATTTTCACCAGAAGCCGAGATATGACCAAAAACAAAAAAATATTTTGAAATTTTACAACGTAGCATTGTGCGGCAATTAAAAAAGATGCATACGGGCCTATTCGGAGCCTTTTATTTTCATCAGAAGCCGAGATATGGCCAAAAAACGAAAAAAAATATTTTTTAAATTTTACAACATAGCATTGTGCGGCATTCAAAATAGATAAACTCGAGCCTATTTGGAGCCTTTTATTTTTATCAGAAGCCGAGATATGGCCAAAAACTAAAAAATTTTTGAAATTTTACAACGAAGCATTGTGCGGCAATTAAAAACGATGCATACGGGCCTATTCCGAACCTCTTATTTTCATCAGAAGCCGAGATATAACCAAAAAACAAAAAAAATATTTTTGAAATTTGGCAACATAGCATTGTGCAACATTCAAAATAGATGCAATTGGGCCTTATCGGAGTTTTTTATTTCCATCAGAAGCCGAGATATGGCCGAAAAACAAAAAAAATATTTTTTAAATTTGGCAACATAGCATTGTGCGGCATTTAAAGAAGATGCATACTGGTCCATTCCGAGGCTTTTATTTTCACCAGCAGCCGAAATATGACCAAGAAACAAAAAAATATTTTGAAATTTTACAACGTAGCATTGTGCGCAACTAAAAATAGATGCATACGGGTCCTATCCGAGCCTTCTATTTTCATCAGCAGCCGAGATAAGGCCAAAAAACAAAAAATATTTTTGAAATTTTACAACATAGCATTGTGCGGCATTCAAAATAGATGCATTTGGGCCTATTCGGAGCCTTTTATTTTCATCAGAAGCCGAGATATGGCCAAAAAACGAAAAAAAATAATTTTGAAATTTTACAACGTAGCATTGTGCGGCAATTAAAAAAGATGCATACGGGCCTATTCCGAGCCTTTTATTTTCATCGGAAGCCGAGATATGGCCAAAAACAAAAAAAATATTTTTAAATTTACAACATTGCAATGTGCGGCATTAAAATATTTGGATTTTTATTTCATCAGAAGCCGAGATATGGCCAAAAACAAAAAAAATATTTTTAAATTTGGCAACAGCATTGTGCGGCATTTAAAGGAAATGCATACGGGTCCATTCAGGTTCTTATTTTCACCAGCAGCCGAAATATGACCAAAAAACAAAAAGAAATATTTTTGAAATTTTACAACGTAGCATTGTGCAGCATACAAAATAGATGTATTCGGGCCTATTCGGAGTTTTTTATTTTCATCAGAAGCCGAGATATGGCCAAAAAACGAAAAAAAATATTTTTAAAATTTTACAACGTAGCATTGTGCAACATACAAAATAGATGTATTCGGGCCTATTCGGAGCCTTTTATTTTCATCAGAAGCCGAGATATGGCCAAAAAACAAAAAAAATATTTTGAAATTTTACAACGTAGCATTGTGCAACATTCAAAATAGATGCAATTGGGCCTATTCGGAGCCTTTTATTTTCATCAGAATATGGCCAAAAAACAAAAAAATTATTTTGAAATTTTACAACATAGCATTGTGCGGCATTTAAAATAGATGCATTTGGATTTATTCGCAGTTTTTTATTTTCATCAGAAGCCGAGATATGGCCAAAAAACGAAAAAAAATTATTTTGAAATTTTACAACGTAGCATTGTGCGGCAATTAAAATGCATACAAGCCTATTCGGGTTATTTTCATCAGAAGCCGAGATATGACCAAAAAACAAGAAATATTTTTGAAATTTTACAACGTAGCATTGTGCGGCAATCATAAAAGATGCATACGGGCCTATTCGGAGCCTTTTATTTTCATCAGAAGCCGAGATATGGCCAAAAAACGAAAAAAATATTTTTGAAATTTAACAACATAGCATTGTGCAACATTCAAAATAGATGTAATTGGGCCTATTCGGAGCCTTTTATTTTCATCAGAAGCCGAGATATAGCCAAAAAACGAAAAAATATTTTAAATTTTACAACGTAGCATTGTGCAACATACAAAATAGATGCATACGGGCCTATTCGGAGCTTTTATTTTCATCAGAAGCCGAGATATGGCCAAAAAACAAAAAAATATTTTGAAATTTTACAACATAGCATTGTGCGGCATTTAAAATAGATGCATTTGGATTTATTCGCAGTTTTTTATTTTCATCAGAAGCCGAGATATGGCCAAAAACTAAAAAAAGCATTTTTGAAATTTTACAACGAAGCATTGTGCGGCAATTAAAAACGATGCATACGGGCCTATTCGGAGTTTTATTTTCATCAGAAGCCGAGATATGGCCAAAAAACAAAAAAAATATTTTGAAATTTTACAACGTAGCATTGTGCGGCAATTAAAAAAAAATGCATACGGGCCTATTTGGAGCCTTTTATTTTCATCAGAAGCCGAGATATGGCCAAAAAACGAAAAAAAATATTTTTGAAATTTAACAACATAGCATTGTGCAACATTCAAAATAGATGCATTTGGGCCTATTCGGAACTTTTTATTTTCATCAGAAGCCGAGATATGGCCAAAAAACGAAAAAAATATTTTTGAAATTTTACAACGTAGCATTGTGCAACATACAAAATAGATGCATATTCGGGCCTATTCGGAGCCTTTTATTTTCATCAAAGCAGAATGTAAGCCAAACGAAATATTGAAAATTTACAACGTAGCATTGTGCAACATTCAAAATAGATGTATTGGGCCTATTCGGAACCTTTTATTTCATCAGAAGCCGAGATATGGCAAAAACAAAAAAAAATATTTTTGAAATTTTACAACGTAGCATTGTGCGGCAATTAAAAAGATGCATACGGGCCTATTCAGACCTTCTATTTTCATCAGAAGCCGAGATATGGCCAAAAACGAAAAAAATATTTTAAATTTTACAACGTAGCATTGTGCGGCAATTAAAAAGATGCATACGGGCTTATTCGAGCCTTTATTTTCACCAGAAGCCGAGATATGGCCAAAAAACAAAAAAATATTTTGAAATTTTACAACGTAGCATTGTGCGGCAATTAAAAAAGATGCATACGGGCCTATTCAGACCTTCTATTTTCATCAGAGCCAAGATATGGCCAAAAACGAAAAAATATTTTTAAATTTTACAACGTAGCATTGTGCGGCAATTAAAAAAGATGCATACGGGCTTATTCGAGCCTTTTATTTTCAGAAGCCGAGATATGGCCAAAAAACAAAAAAATATTTTGAAATTTTACAACGTAGCATTGTGCGGCAATTAAAAAGATGCATACGGGCCTATTCGGAGCCTTCTATTTTCATCAGAAGCAAGATATGGCCAAAAAACGAAAAAAATATTTTTAAATTTTACAACATAGCATTGTGCGGCATTCAAAATAGATGAACTCGAGCCTATTTGGAGCCTTTATTTTTATCAGAAGCCGAGATATGGCCAAAAAAAAAAAGCATTTTTGAAATTTTACAACGAAGCATTGTGCGGCAATTAAAAACGATGCATACGGGCCTATTCCGAACCTCTTATTTTCATCAGAAGCCGAGATATAACCAAAAAACAAAAAAAATATTTTTGAAATTTGGCAACATAGCATTGTGCAACATTCAAAATAGATGCATTGGGCCTATCGGGTTTTTATTTTCATCAGAAGCCGAGATATGGCCAAAAACAAAAATATTTTTAAATTTGGCAACATAGCATTGTGCGGCATTTAAAGAAGATGCATACTGGGTCCATTCCAGGCTTTTATTTTCACCAGCAGCCGAAATATGACCAAAAACAAAAAATATTTTGAAATTTTACAACGTAGCATTGTGCGCAACTAAAAATAGATGCATACGGGTCTATCGAGCCTTCTATTTTCACCAGCAGCCGAGATATGGCCAAAAAACAAAAAAAATATTTTTGAAATTTTACAACATAGCATTTGCGGCATTCAAAATAGATGCATTTGGGCCTATTCGGACCCTTTATTTTCATCAAAGCCGAGATATTGCCAAAAAACGAAAAAAAATATTTTTGAAATTTTACAACGTAGCATTGTGCGGCAATTAAAAAGAATGCATACGGGCTTATTCCGAGCCTTTTATTTTCACCAGAAGCCGAAATATGGCCAAAAAACAAAAAAATATTTTAAAATTTAACAACATTGCAATGTGCGGCATTCAAAATAGATGCAATTGGGCCTTATCGGAGTTTTTTATTTCCATCAGAAGCCGAGATATGGCCGAAAAACAAAAAAAATATTTTTAAATTTAACATAGCTTTGTGCGGCATTTAAAGGAAATGCATACGGGTCCATTCCGAGGTTCTTATTTTCACCAGCAGCCGAAATATGACCAAAAAACAAAAAAATATTTTGAAATTTTACAACGTAGCATTGTGCGGCATACAAAATAGATGCATTCGGGCCTATTCAAGCTTTTTTATTTTCATCAGAAGCCGAGATATGGCCAAAAAACGAAAAAAATATTTTAAAATTTTACAACGTAGCATTGTGCAACATACAAAATAGATGTATTCGGGCCTATTCGGAGCCTTTTATTTTCATCAGAAGCCGAGATATGGCCAAAACAAAAAAATATTTTGAAATTTTACAACGTAGCATTGTGCAACATTAAAATAGATGTAATTGGGCCTATTCGGAGCCTTTTATTTTCATCAGAAGCCGAGATATGGCCAAAAAACAAAAAAAATTTTTTGAAATTTTAACAATAGCATTGTGCGGCATTTAAAAATAGATCATTTGGATTTATTCGCAGTTTTTATTTTCATCAGAAGCCGAGATATGGCCAAAAAACGAAAAAAATATTTTTGAATTTTACAACGTTGCATTGTGCGGCATTAAAAAAAATGCATACAAGCCTATTCAGGTTTTTATTTTCATCAGAAGCCGAAATATGACCAAAAAACAAAAAAATATTTTTGAAATTTTACAACGTAGCATTGTGCGGCAATTAAAAAGATGCATACGGGCCTATTCAGACCTTTTATTTTCATCAGAAGCCGAGATATGGCCAAAAAACGAAAAAAAAATATTTCAAATTTAACAACATAGCATTGTGCAACATTCAAAATAGATGTAATTGGGCCTATTCGGAGCCTTTTATTTTCATCAGAAGCCGAGATATGGCCAAAAAAAAAATATTTTTAAAATTTTACAACGTAGCATTGTGCAACATACAAAATAGATGCATTCGGGCCTATTCGACTTTATTTTCATCAGAAGCCGAGATATGGCCAAAAAACAAAAAAATATTTTGAAATTTTACAACATAGCATTGTGCGGCATTTAAAATAGATGCATTTGGATTTATTCGGCAGTTTTATTTTCATCAGAAGCCGAGATATGGCCAAAAACGAAAAATATTTTTGAAATTTTACAACGTAGCATTGTGCGGCAATTAAAAAAATGCATACGGGCCTATTCGGAGTTTTTATTTTCATCAGAAGCCGAAATGACCAAAAAACAAAGAAAATATTTTGAAATTTTACAACGTAGCATTGTGCGGCAATTAAAAAAGATGCATACGGGCCTATTCGGAGCCTTTTATTTTCATCAGAAGCCGAGATATGGCCAAAAAACGAAAAAAAATATTTTCAAAATTTAACAACATAGCATTGTGCAACATTCAAAATAGATGTAATTGGGCCTATTCGGAACCTTTTATTTTCATCATAAGCCGAGATATGGCCAAAAAACGAAAAAAAGTATTTTTAAAATTTTACAACGTAGCATTGTGCAACATACAAAATAGATGTATTCGGGCCTATTCGGAGCCTTTTATTTTCATCAGAAGCCGAGATATGGCCAAAAACGAAAAAAAAATATTTTGAAATTTTACAACGTAGCATTGTGCAACATACAAAATAGATGTAATTGAGCCTATTCGGAACCTTTTATTTTCATCAGAAGCCGAGATATGGCCAAAAACAAAAAAATTATTTTGAAATTTTGCAACATAGCATTGTGCGGCATTTAAAATAGATGCATTTATTTATTCGAGTTTTTATTTTCATCAGAAGCCGAGATATGGCCAAAAACGAAAAAAATATTTTGAAATTTTACAACGTTATTGTGCGGCAATTAAAAAGATGCATACGGGCCTATTCGGAGTTTTTATTTTCATCAGAAGAAATATGACCAAAAACAAAAAAATATTTTGAAATTTTACAACGTAGCATTGTGCGGCAATTAAAAAAGATGCATACGGGCCTATTCGGAGCCTTTTATTTTCATCAAAGCCGAGATATGGCCAAAAACGAAAAAAATATTTTCAAATTTAACAACATAGCATTGTGCAACATTCAAAATAGATGTAATTGGGCCTATTCGGAACCTTTTATTTTCATCAAAGCCGAGATATGGCCAAAAACGAAAAAATATTTTTAAAATTTTACAACGTAGCATTGTGCAACATACAAAATAGATGTATTCGGGCCTATTCGGAGCCTTTTATTTTCATCAGAAGCCGAGATATGGCCAAAAAACGAAAAAAATATTTTTGAAATTTTACAACGTAGCATTGTGCAACATTCAAAATAGATGTAATTGGGCCTATTCGGAACCTTTTATTTTCATCAGAAGCCGAGATATGGCCAAAAAACAAAAAAAATTATTTTTGAAATTTTGCAACATAGCATTGTGCGGCATTTAAAATAGATGCATTTGGATTTATTCGCAGTTTTTTATTTTCATCAGAAGCCGAGATATGGCCAAAAACGAAAAAAAATATTTTTGAAATTTTACAACGTTGCATTGTGCGGCAATTAAAAAGATGCATACGGGCCTATTCGGAGTTTTTTATTTTCATCAGAAGCCGAAATGGCCAAAAACAAAAAAATAGAAATTTTACAACGTAGCATTGTGCAGCAATTAAAGATGCATACGGACCTATTCGAGCCTTTATTTTCATCAGAGCCGAGATATGGCCAAAAAACGAAAAAAATATTTTTGAAATTTTACAACGTAGCATTGTGCGGCATTCAAAATAGATGAATTTGTCCTATTCGGAGCCTTTTTTTTTCATCATAAGCCGAGATATGGCCAAAAAACGAAAAGAAGTATTTTTAAAATTTTACAACGTAGCATTGTGCAACATACAAAATAGATGTATTCGGGCCTATTCGGAGCCTTTTATTTTCATCAGAAGCCGAAATATGGCCAAAAACGAAAAAAATATTTTGAAATTTTACAACGTAGCATTGTGCAACATTCAAAATAGATGCAATGGGCCTATTCGGAACCTTTTATTTTCATCAGAAGCCGAGATATGGCCAAAAACAAAAATTATTTTGAAATTTTGCAACATAGCATTGTGCGGCATTTAAAATAGATGCATTTGGATTTATTCGAGTTTTTATTTTCATCAGAAGCCGAGATATGGCCAAAAACGAAAAAAATATTTTGAAATTTTACAACGTAGCATTGTGCGGCAATTAAAAAGATGCATACGGGCCTATTCGAGTTTTTATTTTCATCAGAAGCCGAAATATGACCAAAAACAAAAAAATATTTTGAAATTTTACAACGTAGCATTGTGCGGCAATTAAAAAAGATGCATACGGACCTATTCGGAGCCTTTTATTTTCATCAGAAGCCGAGATATGGCCAAAAAACGAAAAAAAATATTTTTGAAATTTAACAACATAGCATTGTGCAACATTCAAAATAGATAATTGGGCCTATTCGGAACCTTTTATTTTCATCAAAGCCGAGATATGGCCAAAAAACGAAAAAATATTTTTAAATTTTACAACATAGCATTGTGCGGCATTCAAAATAGATAAACTCGAGCCTATTTGGAGCCTTTTATTTTTATCAGAAGCCGAGATATGGCCAAAAACTAAAAAGCATTTTGAAATTTTACAACGAAGCATTGTGCGGCAATTAAAAACGATGCATACGGGCCTATTCCGAACCTCTTATTTTCATCAGAAGCCGAGATATAACCAAAAAACAAAAAAATATTTTGAAATTTGGCAACATAGCATTGTGCAACATTCAAAATAGATGCAATTGGGCCTTATCGGAGTTTTTTATTTCCATCAGAAGCCGAGATATGGCCAAAAAACAAAAAAATATTTTAAATTTGGCAACATAGCATTGTGCGGCATTTAAAGAAGATGCATACTGGTCCATTCCGAGGCTTTTATTTTCACCAGCAGCCGAAATATGACCAAGAAACAAAGAAAAATATTTTTGAAATTTTACAACGTAGCATTGTGCGCAACTAAAAATAGGTGCATACGGGTCTGATCCGAGCCTTCTATTTTCACCAGCAGTCGAGATAAGGCCAAAAAACAAAAAAAATATTTTTGAAATTTTACAACATAGCATTGTGCGGCATTCAAAATAGATGCATTTGGGCTATTCGGACCCTTTTATTTTCATCAGAAGCCGAGATATTGCCAAAAACGAAAAAAAATATTTTTGAAATTTTACAACAAAGCATTGTGCGGCAATTAAAAAGAATGCATACGGGCTTATTCCGAGCCTTTTATTTTCACCAGAAGCCGAAATATGGCCAAAAAACAAAAAAAAATATTTTTAAAATTTAACAACATTGCAATGTGCGGCATTCAAAATAGAAGCAATTGGGCCTTATCGGAGTTTTTATTTCCATCAGAAGCCGAGATATGGCCGAAAAACAAAAAATATTTTTAAATTTGGCAACATAGCATTGTGCGGCATTTAAAGGAAATGCATACGGGTCCATTCGAAGTTCTTATTTTCACCAGCAGCCGAAATATGACCAAAAACAAAGAAATATTTTGAAATTTTACAACGTAGCATTGTGCAGCATACAAAATAGATGTATTCGGGCCTATTCGGAGTTTTTTATTTTCATCAGAAGCCGAGATATGGCCAAAAAACGAAAAAATATTTTGAAATTTTACAACGTAGCATTGTGCAACATACAAAATAGATGTATTCGGGCCTATTCAGCCTTTTATTTTCATCAGAAGCCGAGATATGGCCAAAAAAAAAAAAATATTTTGAAATTTTACAACGTAGCATTGTGCAACATTCAAAATAGATGCATTGGGCCTATTCAGACCTTTATTTTCATCAGAAGCCGAGATATGGCCAAAAAACAAAAAAAATTATTTTTGAAATTTTACAACATAGCATTGTGCGGCATTTAAAATAGATGTATTTGGATTTATTCGCAGTTTTTTATTTTCATCAGAAGCCGAGATATGGCCAAAAAACGAAAAAAAATATTTTTGAAATTTTACAACGTTGCATTGTGCGGCAATTAAAAAAATGCATACAAGCCTATTCGGAGTTTTTTATTTTCATCAGAAGCCGAAATATGACCAAAAAACAAAGAGAAATATTTTTGAAATTTTACAACGTAGCATTGTGCGGCAATTAAAAAAGATGCATACGGGCCTATTCGGAGCCTTTTATTTTCATCAGAAGCCGAGATATGGCCAAAAAACGAAAAAAAATATTTTCAACATTTAACAACATAGCATTGTGCAACATTCAAAATAGATGTAATTGGGCCTATTCGGAACCTTTTATTTTCATCATAAGCCGAGATATGGCCAAAAACGAAAAATTTTTAAAATTTTACAACGTAGCATTGTGCAACATACAAAATAGATGTATTCGGGCCTATTCGGAAACTTTTATTTTCATCAGAAGCCGAGATATGGCCAAAAAACAAAAAAAATTATTTTTGAAATTTTACAACATAGCATTGTGCGGCATTTAAAATAGATGTATTTGGATTTATTCGCAGTTTTTTATTTTCATCAGAAGCCGAGATATGGCCAAAAAACGAAAAAAAATATTTTTGAAATTTTACAACGTTGCATTGTGCGGCAATTAAAAAAATGCATACGGGTTTATTCGGAGTTTTTTATTTTCATCAGAAGCCGAAATATGACCAAAAAACGAAAAAATATTTTGAAATTTTACAACGTAGCATTGTGCGGCAATTAAAAAGATGCATACGGGCCTATTCAGAGCCTTTTATTTTCATCAGAAGCCGAGATATGGCCAAAAACGAAAAAAATATTTTCAACATTTAACAACATAGCATTGTGCAACATTCAAAATAGATGTAATTGGGCCTATTCGGAACCTTTTATTTTCATCATAAGCCGAGATATGGCCAAAAAACGAAAAAAAATATTTTTAAAATTTTACAACGTAGCATTGTGCAACATACAAAATAGATGTATTCGGGCCTATTCGGAGCCTTTTATTTTCATCAGAAGCCGAGATATGGCCAAAAAACGAAAAAAAATATTTTTGAAATTTTACAACGTAGCATTGTGCAACATTCAAAATAGATGTAATTGGGCCTATTCGGAACCTTTTATTTTCATCAGAAGCCGAGATATGGCCAAAAAACAAAAAAAATTATTTTTGAAATTTTGCAACATAGCATTGTGCGGCATTTAAAATAGATGCATTTGGATTTATTCGCAGTTTTTTATTTTCATCAGAAGCCGAGATATGGCCAAAAACGAAAAAAAATATTTTTGAAATTTTACAACGTAGCATTGTGCGGCAATTAAAAGATGCATACGGGCCTATTCGGAGTTTTTATTTTCATCAGAAGCCGAAATATGGCCAAAAAACAAAAAAATATTTTGAAATTTTACAACGTAGCATTGTGCGGCAATTAAAAAGATGCATACGGACCTATTCAGACCTTTTATTTTCATCAGAAGCCGAGATATGGCCAAAAAACGAAAAAATATTTTCAAAATTTAACAACATAGCATTGTGCAACATTCAAAATAGATGTAATTGGGCCTATTCGGAACCTTTTATTTTCATCATAAGCCGAGATATGGCCAAAAAACGAAAAAATATTTTTAAATTTTACAACGTAGCATTGTGCAACATACAAAATAGATGTATTCGGGCCTATTCGGAGCCTTTTATTTTCATCAGAAGCCGAAATATGGCCAAAAACGAAAAAAAATATTTTAAATTTTACAACGTAGCATTGTGCGCAACTAAAAATAGATGCATACGGGTCTGATCCGAGTTTTCTATTTTCACCAGCAGTCGAGATATGGCCAAAAAACAAAAAAAATTTTTTGAAATTTTACAACATAGCATTGTGCGGCATTCAAAATAGATGCATTTGGGCCTATTCGGACCCTTTTATTTTCATCAGAAGCCGAGATATGGCCAAAAAACGAAAAAAAATATTTTTGAAATTTTACAACGTAGCATTGTGCGGCAATTAAAAAAGATGCATACGGGCTTATTCCGAGCCTTTTATTTTCACCAGAAGCCGAGATATGACCAAAAAACAAAGAGAAATATTTTTGAAATTTTACAACGTAGCATTGTGCGGCAATTAAAAAAGATGCATACGGGCCTATTCGGAGCCTTCTATTTTCATCAGAAGCCAAGATATGGCCAAAAAACGAAAAAAAATATTTTTAAAATTTTACAACATAGCATTGTGCGGCATTCAAAATAGATGCATACGGGCCTATTCGGAGCCTTCTATTTTCATCAGAAGCCAAGATATGGCCAAAAAACGAAAAAAATATTTTAAAATTTTACAACATAGCATTGTGCGGCATTCAAAATAGATAAATCGGGCCTATTTGAGCCTTTTATTTTCATCAGAAGCCGAGATATGGCCAAAAACTAAAAAAATATTTTGAAATTTTACAACGTAGCATTGTGCGGCAATTAAAAAGATGCATACGGGCCTATTCCGAACCTCTTTTTTCATCAGAAGCCGAGATATAAAAAAACAAAAAAATATTTTGAAATTTTACAACGTAGCATTGTGCGGCAATTAAAAAAGATGCATACGGGCTTATTCCGAGCCATTTATTTTCACAGAAGCCGAGATATGGCCAAAAACAAAAAAATATTTTTGAAATTTTACAACGTAGCATTGTGCGGCAATTAAAAAGATGCATTCGGGCCTATTCAGAGCCTTTTTTTTCATCAGAAGCCGAGATATGGCCAAAAAACGAAAAAAATATTTTAAAATTTAACAACATAGCATTGTGCAACATTCAAAATAGATGCATTCGGGCCTATTCGGAGCCTTTTATTTTCATCAGAAGCCGAGATATGGCCAAAAACGAAAAAATATTTTTGAAATTTTACAACGTAGCATTGTGCGGCAATTAAAGATGCATACGGGCCTATTCAGACCTTTTATTTTCATCAGAAGCCAAGATATGGCCAAAAACAAAAAAATATTTTAAAATTTAACAACATAGCATTGTGCGGCATTCAAAATAGATGAACTCGAGCCTATTTGGAGCCTTTTATTTTTATCAAAGCCGAGATATGGCAAAAACTAAAAAAAAATTTTTGAAATTTTACAACGCATTGTGCGGCAATTAAAAACGATGCATACGGGCCTATTCGAACCTCTTATTTTCATCAGAAGCCGAGATATAACCAAAAAACAAAAATATTTTTAAATTTGGCAACATAGCATTGTGCAACATTCAAAATAGATGCAATTGGGCCTTATCAGGTTTTTATTTCCATCAGAAGCCGAGATATGGCCGAAAAACAAAAAAAATATTTTTTAAATTTGGCAACATAGCATTGTGCGGCATTTAAAGAAGATGCATACTGGTCCATTCCGAGGCTTTTATTTTCACCAGCAGCCGAAATATGACCAAGAAACAAAGAAAAATATTTTTGAAATTTTACAACGTAGCATTGTGCGCAACTAAAAATAGGTGCATACGGGTCTGATCCGAGCCTTCTATTTTCACCAGCAGTCGAGATAAGGCCAAAAAACAAAAAAAATATTTTTGAAATTTTACAACATAGCATTGTGCGGCATTCAAAATAGATGCATTTGGGCCTATTCGGACCCTTTTATTTTCATCAGAAGCCGAGATATTGCCAAAAAACGAAAAAAAATATTTTTGAAATTTTACAACGGAGCATTGTGCGGCAATTAAAAAGAATGCATACGGGCTTATTCCGAGCCTTTTATTTTCACCAGAAGCCGAGATATGGCCAAAAAACAAAAAAAATATTTTTAAAATTTAACAACATAGCATTGTGCGGCATTCAAAATAGATGCAATTGGGCCTTATCGGAGTTTTTTATTTCCATCAGAAGCCGAGATATGGCCGAAAAACAAAAAAAATATTTTTTAAATTTGGCAACATAGCATTGTGCGGCATTTAAAAATGCATACGGGTCCATTCCGAGGTTCTTATTTTCACCAGCAGCCGAAATATGACCAAAAAACAAAAAGAAATATTTTCGAAATTTTACAACGTAGCATTGTGCAGCATACAAAATAGATGTATTCGGGCCTATTCAGGTTTTTATTTTCATCAGAAGCCGAGATATGGCCAAAAACGAAAAAAATATTTTTGAAATTTTACAACGTAGCATTGTGCGGCAATTAAAAAAGATGCATACGGGCCTATTCGAGCCTTTTATTTTCATCAGAGCCGAGATATGGCCAAAAACGAAAAAAATATTTTCAAAATTTAACAACATAGCATTGTGCAACATTCAAAATAGATGTATTCGGGCCTATTTGGAGCCTTTTATTTTCATCAGAAGCCGAGATATGGCCAAAAAACGAAAAAAAATATTTTTGAAATTTTACAACGAAGCATTGTGCGGCAATTAAAAACGATGCATACGGGCCTATTCCGAACCTCTTATTTTCATCAGAAGCCGAGATATGGCCGAAAAACAAAAAAAATATTTTTGAAATTTGGCAACATAGCATTGTGCGGCATTCAAAATAGATGAACTCGAGCCTATTTGGAGCCTTTTATTTTTATCAGAAGCCGAGATATGGCCAAAAACTAAAAAAAATATTTTTGAAATTTTACAACGTAGCATTGTGCGGCAATTAAAAAAGATGCATACGGGCCTATTTTGAGCCTTTTATTTTCATCAGAAGCCAAGATATGGCCAAAAACAAAAAAATATTTTAAAATTTAACTACATTGTGCGGCATTCAAAATAGATGAACTCGAGCCTATTTGGAGCCTTTTATTTTCATCAGAAGCCGAGATATGGCCAAAAACTAAAAAATATTTTTGAAATTTTACAACGAAGCATTGTGCGGCAATTAAAAACGATGCATACGGGCCTATTCAGAACCTCTTATTTTCATCAGAAGCCGAGATATAACCAAAAAACAAAAATATTTTGAAATTTGGCAACATAGCATTGTGCAACATTCAAAATTGATGCAATTGGGCCTTATCGGAGTTTTTTATTTCCATCAGAAACCGAGATATGGCCGAAAAACAAAAAAATATTTTTAAATTTGGCAACATAGCATTGTGCGGCATTTAAAGGAGATGCATACTGGTCCATTCCGAGGCTTTTATTTTCACCAGCAGCCGAAATATGACCAAGAAACAAAGAAATATTTTGAAATTTTACAACGTAGCATTGTGCGCAACTAAATATAGGTGCATACGGGTCTGATCCGAGCCTTCTATTTTCACCAGCAGTCGAGATAAGGCCAAAAAACAAAAAAATATTTTGAAATTTTACAACATAGCATTGTGCGGCATTCAAAATAGATGCATTTGGGCCTATTCGGACCCTTTTATTTTCATCAGAAGCCGAGATATTGCCAAAAAACGAAAAAAAATATTTTTGAAATTTTACAACGTAGCATTGTGCGGCAATTAAAAAGAATGCATACGGGCTTATTCCGAGGCTCTTATTTTCACCAGCAGCCGAAATATGACCAAAAAACAGAAAGAAATATTTTTGAAATTTTACAACGTAGCATTGTGCAACATACAAAATAGATGTATTCGGGCCTATTCGGGTTTTATTTTCATCAGAAGCCGAGATATGGCCAAAAACGAAAAAATATTTTTTAAATTTTACAACGTAGCATTGTGCAACATACAAAATAGATGTATTCGGGTCTATTCGGAGCCTTTTATTTTCATCAGAAGCCGAGATATGGCCAAAAACGAAAAAATATTTTGAAATTTTACAACGTAGCATTGTGCGGCAATTAAAAAAGATGCATACGGGCCTATTCGGAGCCTTTTATTTTCATCAGAAGCCAAGATATGGCCAAAAAACAAAAAAAATATTTTTAAAATTTAACTACATAGCATTGTGCGGCATTCAAAATAGATGAACTCGAGCTTATTTGGAGCCTTTTATTTTTATCAGAAGCCGAGATATGGCCAAAAACTAAAAAAAGCATTTTTGAAATTTTGCAACGAAGCATTGTGCGGCAATTAAAAACGATGCATACGGGCCTATTCCGAACCTTTTATTTTCATCAGAAGCCGAGATATAACCAAAAAACAAAAAAATATTTTTGAAATTTGGCAACATAGCATTGTGCAACATTCAAAATTGATGCAATTGGGCCTTATCGGAGTTTTTTATTTCCATCAGAAACCGAGATATGGCCGAAAAACAAAAAAATATTTTTAAATTTGGCAACATAGCATTGTGCGGCATTTAAAGGAGATGCATACTGGTCCATTCCGAGGCTTTTATTTTCACCAGCAGCCGAAATATGACCAAAAAACAAAGAAAAATATTTTTGAAATTTTACAACGTAGCATTGTGCGCAACTAAAAATAGGTGCATACGGGTCTGATCCGAGCCTTCTATTTTCACCAGCAGTCGAGATAAGGCCAAAAAACAAAAAAATATTTTGAAATTTTACAACATAGCATTGTGCGGCATTCAAAATAGATGCATTTGAGCCTATTCGGACCCTTTTATTTTCATCAGAAGCCGAGATATTGCCAAAAAACGAAAAAAATATTTTGAAATTTTACAACGTAGCATTGTGCGGCAATTAAAAGAATGCATACGGGCTTATTCCGAGGCTCTTATTTTCACCAGCAGCCGAAATATGACCAAAAAACAAAAAAATATTTTGAAATTTTACAACGTAGCATTGTGCAACATACAAAATAGATGTATTCGGGCCTATTCGGAGTTTTTTATTTTCATCAGAAGCCGAGATATGGCCAAAAAACGAAAAAAAATATTTTTGAAATTTTACAACGTAGCATTGTGCAACATACAAAATAGATGTATTCGGGCCTATTCGGAACCTTTTATTTTCATCAGAAGCCGAGATATGGCCAAAAAACGAAAAAAATATTTTGAAATTTTACAACGTAGCATTGTGCAACAATTAAAAAAGATGCATACGGGCCTATTCGGAGCCTTTTATTTTCATCAGAAGCCGAGATATGGCCAAAAAACGAAAAAAAATATTTTTAAAATTTAACAACATAGCATTGTGCAACATTCAAAATAGATGTATTCGGGCCTATTCGGAGCCTTTTATTTTCATCAGAAGCCGAGATATGGCCAAAAAACGAAAAAAAATATTTTTGAAATTTTACAACGTAGCATTGTGCGCAACTAAATATAGGTGCATACGGGTCTGATCCGAGCCTTCTATTTTCACCAGCAGTCGAGATAAGGCCAAAAAACAAAAAAATATTTTGAAATTTTACAACATAGCATTGTGCGGCATTCAAAATAGATGCATTTGGGCCTATTCGGACCCTTTTATTTTCATCAGAAGCCGAGATATTGCCAAAAAACGAAAAAAAATATTTTTGAAATTGTTGTAACCCAAACCCCGTTACAACACGATACATGACGCAGGGCATTTCGGAATAAGTCTCTCGTAATTAAATAACCTCGGAGGATGCAAGATCAGCAACCTCCTTAAGAAATTAAATAATGAAAGAAACACGTGCGAGAACTTATTGCCGAAATCGCTGAGGTTGCATTCGCCGAACTACCGAAGTTCGGCATTGCAACCCGAGGAGGCCAAGGCCCTGCGTCACTATTAAATAACCGCGGCCCGTCACGGACGGGCAGTCGCATTATAGTCCGTACCGTAAACTGAGAGCGGTGATAACGAAAGTTCGGTCGCGTGCCTAGTAATAAGAAACCTCGCGGAGACGAGAACGCGTGACAACGCGAGGACGTGTGCCGAACCGACAAAGGGAGAACATAGGGAGATAAAAAAGAAACAGTGTAACTAAATAAAAATCTAATCTTTTATTACAATATATTAATTATTCGCCCTCATCTCTCGCGGATCCCGAAGGACGGACCCCGTGCACCGGCCCCGGTGCAACAAAAGTGGTGGCAACGGTGGGATCCGCCCTCCGGGAGGCGCAGTCGCCTACTCTGCGACGGCGAGGACGATTTCTGGAACAAAGATAAAATCAAAGATTAGTACAAAAATTATTAACGAGACGAGACGGACACAACAGTGAAAAAAAGTATTGAGTCAGCAGTAGACTCAGTACCTGAAACCGTGATAAGAGAAAGGAAGGAAGAAGCGGCCAGACAGTGCGACGAGGAAAGCAGCATAGCGGCCAGGCAGTGCGACGAGGAAAGCAGCATAGCGGCCAAGCAGTGCGACGAGGAAAACTACATAGCGGCCAAGCAGTGCGACGAGGAAAACTACATAGCGGCCAAGCAGTACGACGAGGAAGCAACATAGCGGCCAAGCAGTACAACGAGGAAAGCAACATCGCAGCCAAGCAGTGCGACAAGGAGAGCAGTATAGCAGCCAGCAGCAAAGCAGATCAAGCATGCGAATCACAGCGTTAATGTAAGTCCGAAAAATTTTGTAACCGACCGACCCATGTCGGATAGCGAATTAGAATTACAACGCCGCGTTGCAAACAATTCGTGGCTACACAGCCAAGCGGCTAGACGAGCGTTACAGCCGACACCGGTGCGACCATTGCGAGTCGCCATAAACGCATTAAACGACATTAGAAACAGGGTACGCCGCGTGTTAGAATACGAAGACGATCCCGCAACAGAAAGCGAGGAATCCGTGAATGTTATCACGCCGCGCGAATTTGATTTTGGCGAAATAGACGACGCGTTATTAAACCGCGGAGACGGAAATATTGCGCGCCGTACACATAATCAAATACTCGCAGACACCCCGAGCGACATTAGCGGTATTTCGGACAGGGGAGAATTCTCGTTAACGTCATACGATAGTAGCGTGTTTGATCCCGCGGAAATTTTCGCAAACAATTTAAACACTACCCGCGAAAAAATGACACATAATTACTCATTGCTGGACGGAGCGGTTGGGGGAGTACCGGAGATACTCATCGACAGAGAGGTAAACGCGTTGCGAGAGTTACATACCGCGACGCCACACCCGACACAACGACAAGAACGATTATTAGAACAAGTACTCGAAAACTTGCGGGAAATGAATTCCCGAATTGTTCGCCTCGAACGTCGACCAAACGAAAACCGAGAAACGCGGGGAAATCAAGAACTCATCGAAGGCAACGAACGCCCGCACGGAGAAGTACAAAATAGACCGACAGATCCGATATCTACATTTAAACTTAAGGACGCACGAGCAATGATTCCGACGGTAGACGGAACAAATCATGCTCAAACGAAAGAATTTTTAAAGGCATGCGCGTACGCCGCGAGACATGTCGCACGCGAAGATACCGAAACGCTGTTAGAAGCAGTACTCTGCACGAAATTGAAAGGCGCCGCGCTATTAGATTTCGACGCAAGAGACATCACGACGTTTGACCAATTCCTAAAAGAATTCGAAAAAACATATTTGAGGAAAAAGGGAACTTCGCGTTTACAAACAGAAATGAGCTCGTTGAAACAAAAATACGGAGAAAGCGCGACTACATACGGACTACGCGTACAAAAAACCGCGATGGAATTATACGAAGCGATGACGGATGAAGAAGAAATGAACAGCGAACAGAAACGGACGGTTTTAAAATTAATACAGCGACAAGCGTTACATTATTTCCACATGGGACTAACAGACGACATTAAAACAATGGTCCGCTCGCAACATTTCGAGACGTTAAAAGACGCGATAGAAGGCGCAGTGGAAGAAGAAAAAATAAGGATAACGAAATATAAAGGCACGTATGAGAAAACGCGAACAAACGAAACGCACGAAAAACCGCGATCATCAAGCATTACATGCAACAAATGCGGGAAAGCAGGGCATATAGCACGCGAATGCCGAAGCAGCAAACACATAAACGGATTCAACTTGCCGCGAGCCGAAACACGTGCGAGAATTAATAACACAGAGAAATTCTGCACACACTGCAGAAAGCCAGGACACACTCGAGACGAATGCTGGTCAATGAACGGACGGCCAGACACGCGATGGCAAAGAAAAGACAACAGACAAACAATACGCACAAGACAATCACCCGCGATAAACATAGCTCGCACAAGTAGGAATAGAAAAGAAACCAGCCGAAGCAAGGAAAGCGGAAGCGAGAGCGAAGAAGAAAGACAGAGACCAAGAGTGATAAGAGCGGCAAGAGAGTATCAAGTTGCGAATATAGCGACGAAAGAAGTGAGCAACGGATTAAAACTCATCACGCTAGACGTCGAACAAGCAAAAAGGGGAAGATTAAATTTATTGGTGGATTCAGGAGCAACAATCACACTAATAAAAGTAGGAAATTTAAAGGAAGACACACCGATAATAGAAGAAAAAATGGCATTAACGGGTGTCACAGGACATAAAATCAATACGATAGGAAAAATAAGAGCAACAATTAAAATAGGCAGGAAAAATATAAAACAGAAAATGTACGTAGTAAGAGACGATTTCCCGATCGAGTACGAAGGAATACTAGGGATAGATTTTCTGACAAAACAACGAGCATCTTGCTTGCACGGAAAGGAGCAGATAGTAATAGACGGAGTAAAATTTAAATTACATCCGTACGAAAAATATATACTACCCCCGCGCAGCGAAACAATACTCCGAGCAATTACAAGTCAGAATCAAGTAGGAGTAATTAATGCGGAAGAAACAAAACCAGGAGTATTCATAGGAAACTGCCTGGTAGCACCAAAAGATAACGAGTGCCCAGTAAGTGTGCTCAACATGACAGAGGAACCGATGGAAATACATACACCGCAAGTGGAGATAGAAGAACTGAGAACCATCAACTCCGCAAAAGTGCTGACGCTGAATAAAAGAACCGACAACGAAACGATACAGGAGCGCAGCGAAAAACTAATGAAGCAGCTAAGAACGAATCATCTAAACAAAGAAGAAAAAGGGAACTCGAAAAATATGCCTACATTACTGTGACATATTTTATTTAGAAGGGACGCACTAACATACACAGCAGCTGTCAAACACGAGGTAAATACACCAAACGAAAATCCGCCAATAAATAGTCGCCCGTATAGACTACCAGAAAAACACAAAGAAGAAGTAAATAGACAAATAGACAAAATGTTGAAAGAAGACATAATTCGCCAGAGTAGCAGCCAATGGAACGCGCCTATACTGGTAGTACCAAAGAAAGTAGACGCGTCAGGAAAAGCGAAATTGAGAATAGTGGTAGATTTCCGAAAAATCAACGAAATTACAATAGGTGATTCATTTCCAATACCAAATATCACCGAAATACTAGATCAGCTAGGAAACGCGAAATATTTTACCACATTAGACCTTGCATCTGGGTATCACCAAATACAAATGAAAGAAGAACATAAATGCAAAACAGCATTCTCAACACCACATGGGCATTACGAATTTAATAGAATGCCTTTCGGGCTAAAAAACGCCCCCGCAACGTTCCAAAGACTAATGAACTCAGTACTAGCAGGATTACAAGGTATCAAGTGTCTAGTTTATCTGGACGACGTAGTGATATACGGACCGACACTTGAAGAACATAACAAAAGGCTGACGAGCGTATTTAGCAGACTAAGAGAAAATAATCTGAAACTCCAACCAGACAAGTGCGAATTCCTACGGAAGGAAGTATTATTCCTAGGACACATAATTACAGAAAACGGAATACAACCAGATCCAGCAAAAATAAACGCAGTAAAAACTACCCGACGCCGAAAAAGTGAAAGACATACAAGCGTTTATAGGTCTGGCAGGATATTACCGGAAATTCATAGAAAATTTTTCGAAAATCGCGAAACCACTAACAAAACTGACAAAAAAGGGAGAAAAATTCGAATGGGGAATAGAACAGCAGAACGCATTCGAAATATTAAAAGACAAGCTAACGACAGCTCCAGTGTTAAGTTACCCGGACTTCACGAGACAGTTCCTGGTAACAACGGATGCCTCAGATTATGCAATCGGAGCAATACTATCACAGGGAACGGTCGGAGAAGACAAGCCGATCGCTTATGCCAGCAGAATTCTAAATAAAGCGGAACGAAATTATAGCACAACGGAAAAAGAACTGCTAGCAATAGTATGGGCGGTAAAACATTTCCGACCATACGTATACGGAACAAAATTCATGATAATAACGGATCACAAACCATTAACATGGTTATTCAACGTAAATGATCCAGGCTCAAGACTGATACGCTGGAGATTAAAATTAGAAGAATACACATATCAGATAGTGCACAAAGATGGAAAGAAAAATACAAACGCGGATGCACTAAGTAGAAACCCGATCGAAGAAACCGAAATAAATAAAATAGAAAACGAAACAAAGAAATATTCTGAAGAAGAAAAAATGGAAATATTAAAAGAATATCATGACTGTCCATTGGGAGGACACCAGGGTGTGAAACGCACAATAAATAGAATAAAACTCAACCATAATTGGCCAGGCATGAACAAAGAAGTGGAAGAATACATCAGCAAATGCGAAAAATGCCAAAAGAATAAACTAAGCAGAAAAACAAAAATGCCGATGGTAATAACCGACACGCCGGAAAAGCCATTCGAAAAATGCGCACTCGACATCGTAGGACCATTAACAGTAACAAACGCAGGAAATAAATACATCCTAACATTTCAAGATGCCTTAACGAAATTTAGCAAGGCAATACCAGTACCAAATCAAGAAGCAGCAACCGTGGCGAAAGCATTCGCAACAAAAATAATTTTTGAAAATGGAATCCCAGAAAAAATACTAACAGATCAAGGAACAAACTTTGTAAGCGAAATGTTCAAAAACATATGTAAACTATTGAAAATCGAAAAAATACAGACAACGGCGTATCATCCGGAAAGCAATGGGGCACTAGAGAGATCACATCGAACTCTAGCGGAATACCTAAGACATTATATAAACGGGGACCAAACTGATTGGGACGAGTGGGTACCGTATGCGATGTTTGCATATAATACAACACCGCACACAGCAACAGGGTACACACCGTTTGAATTAGTGTACGGGCACCAAGCCACACTGCCGACGGCACTGGCAACGGCACCAAGGAAAACGTACACATACGACGACTACGCGCAAGAACTAAGGGAACGATTGCGCGCATCAAATACAATCGCGAAGGAACATTTAAAAGGAGAAAAAGAAAAATCGAAAACAAACTTCGATAAGAAAACAAGAGAAAGAAAATTTAAATTAGGAGACCAAGTTTTACTACACGATGAAACAGTGAGAAGAGGAAGATCAAAGAAATTAGAAGCACAATGAATAGGGCCATACACAGTAATAGAAAAGTGCGGAGAAGTAAATTACAAAATAAAAGGAGGCAGAAGAAGCATAAGAGTGCATGCAAATAGGCTAAAAGCATTTGTAGAGCATTAACAAAAAAAAAAAAAAAAAAAAAAAAAATTTTGTACTCACCAGAGTGCATAGGATAGACGGCACGGGTTTCGCCGTCCGGACGATCCTCCACAACCACCAACAAATTCGGCACGGGGGTAAGCCGGAAAACCCGTGACCGAATAGGAGGAATGGAATTCAACCTACACTCGAAGCACTGGAGTGCCATATACTCCCGCTGACAGGTGGTACATCGCACCCACCGACGGGAGGACTCAGCAGGATCAAAAACGATATCCACAGACGAACTAGATAAAAGAAAAAACAAATAACAAAAATACAAAAACAACGCCGGTAAAAAATTAGAATTAAAACCGACACTTACGACATTATAAAAAATGTATAAAGTATAGGGCACAGTAAGAAAGTTACTGACAGACTGACAGAACGGACAACGAGACTAAGAGACAAATCCGACGCGATATAAAAATGCACATAAAAATTTCGAGAAGTGCAACGCGAAACCGCACGAACACAGCAGAGAAAAGTTATAAAGACTTACCTCGTATCATAATACACAGTCACTCCCACGAAGAACACACACACATAACGGATAACACACACGAAAAGAAATAAAAAATTAAAACCGCGAAAAAAGTCAATCTGAAAGAAAATCATCTTTCAGAACAATAATCACCGTGACGCTGGGCGCAAGCGACAAACCGCCGGAGATAAGCTCACCGTACACGGTAACGCAGTTCGTACATGAACCCGGACTATACTACGAGAACGTGGGACAATTGCAGCTATCAGACGCGTCGTGGAAATTAGTAATAATAACAAAAACGCAGGAATTAAAAGCGCAATACGAAAAACTACAAGAACGGGTAAAAGACGGAGAAAAAGCGTGCGAAACATATAGCGGAGAATTACTTAAGGATAAATGTAAATACTTAGCAGAAACAGTACGATCCCAAAACGAAAAATTAATAACAGCAATAGAATTATTAACGACATACGAAGCACAAAAAACAAAACGAGGATTAGTAGACGTAATAGGTACGATAAGTAAAAAACTATTCGGAACAATGGACGCGGACGACGAAAAAGTAATAAGCGAACAGCTAGAAATACTAACGAGAAGACAACAAACATTACAACATGTAGCAAAGAATCAATTAAAAGTAATAAACAGTTCGATTGGTCACATACAGGAATTAGAGGAAACAATAAAATACCATGAAAAAGTTATAACAAACGCGACGAAGCTATTAAGCAAAAAAGTAGACGGGGTAACGGGACAAGTAGAAATGACGGAACATTTCTACATACTAAGAATGCTAATAACAGATTTACTAACAAACGTGCAAGAAACGATGGAATTCATAGCACAAACGAAATTGGGGATAAAAAACACGCGAATGTTACCGGTTAGTAAAATAATAGAAGAATTGAAAGAAGCAACCGCGCACCTCGAAGAAGGGACGTATTTCCCTTCAGAATAAATACAAAAATTGGAACGCGATAGAACAATACGCGGAAATAAGCGCATATAGTGACGAACAGATGATAGTCACGATAATAAGATTCCCGATAGTAGACGACGCAAGATACGAATTAAAAAGAGTAACACCGTTTCCTGTATTGGACAAATCGAACGAAAACATATTTAAAATAATAGAAATAGAAAATGAATACATAGCAGTAGATAGAGAAAATAATAATTACCTAACATTAAAAAGAGAAGATATCAAGCAATGTGTAAACAACGATAATACATATATATGCGAACAAAGCATCCCGGTATACCATACCAGGGCAAGCGCACCGTGCGAGGTAAGAGCGATTACCGAGCCAGCAAAAAAGCCGGACACGTGCGTAACGCGAGAAGTTGCATCAAGAGCAACAGTATGGATAGCAGTAAGCGAACCACAAGAGTGGATATACTCCACGACAAAGGAGCAAACTATAGAAATTCAATGTAGACATAGACCGAGTAAAAAATTAGAAATAAATAGAACAGGAATAGTAAAATTAAGAACAGCCTGTAAACTCACAACAACAGAAATGACAATAAAAACAAAAAACACGATAGGAGAAAGTAAAATAGAACGACACGTACCGACGTATAATTTAACAAACATAGAAACAGAACAGGGCGAAAAACCGACCCAATAATAAAGAAAATAGAAGAAATAAGCCGCGACAAGGTAATAAAAACCCGAACGAATTAAATAAATTAGGAATAGAATTAAGTAAAATGGACAAACAACTAGACGGAAATGTAATATTAACAAATAGAATAATCATGTATACAACGGGCACAAGCGCCACAATAATAGCGATAATAGCGACCATAGTACTAGCAATAGTAATAGTAAAATTGTACAAAAAGAAAAAGAATAAAGTAACCGAACAAATAATCCTACCCAACGAAATAAAAAGAAGAAAAAAGAAAGAAACGCCGAGTGTAAAAACACCACGACCGACGGTGATACAATTGTAAGTAGAATAAGAAAACATATTGTAAGGAAGAAAAGATTGAGGTGTATAAACACACTCAACCTTTTCTTCCCCTAGGGGAGGGATGTTGTAACCCAAACCCCGTTACAACACGATACATGACGCAGGGCATTTCGGAATAAGTCTCTCGTAATTAAATAACCTCGGAGGATGCAAGATCAGCAACCTCCTTAAGAAATTAAATAATAAAAGAAACACGTGCGAGAACTTATTGCCGAAATCGCTGAGGTTGCATTCGCCGAACTACCGAAGTTCGGCATTGCAACCCGAGGAGGCCAAGGCCCTGCGTCACTATTAAATAACCGCGGCCCGTCACGGACGGGCAGTCGCATTATAGTCCGTACCGTAAACTGAGAGCGGTGATAACGAAAGTTCGGTCGCGTGCCTAGTAATAAGAAACCTCGCGGAGACGAGAACGCGTGACAACGCGAGGACGTGTGCCGAACCGACAAAGGGAGAACATAGGGAGATAAAAAAGAAACAGTGTAACTAAATAAAAATCTAATCTTTTATTACAATATATTAATTATTCGCCCTCATCTCTCGCGGATCCCGAAGGACGGACCCCGTGCACCGGCCCCGGTGCAACAAAATTTTACAACGTAGCATTGTGCGGCAATTAAAAAGAATGCATACGGGCTTATTCCGAGGCTCTTATTTTCACCAGCAGCCGAAATATGACCAAAAAACAAAAAGAAATATTTTTGAAATTTTACAACGTAGCATTGTGCAACATACAAAATAGATGTATTCGGGCCTATTCGGAGTTTTTTATTTTCATCAGAAGCCGAGATATGGCCAAAAAACGAAAAAAAATATTTTTGAAATTTTACAACGTAGCATTGTGCAACATACAAAATAGATGTATTCGGGCCTATTCGGAGCCTTTTATTTTCATCAGAAGCCGAGATATGGCCAAAAAACGAAAAAAAATATTTTTGAAATTTTACAACGTAGCATTGTGCAACAATTAAAAAGATGCATACGGGCCTATTCGGAGCCTTTTATTTTCATCAGAAGCCGAGATATGGCCAAAAAACGAAAAAAAATATTTTCAAATTTTAACAACATAGCATTGTGCAACATTCAAAATAGATGTGTTCGGGCCTATTTGGAGCCTTTTATTTTCATCAGAAGCCGAGATATGGCCAAAAAACGAAAAAAATATTTTTGAAATTTTACAACGTAGCATTGTGCGGCAATTAAAAAAGATGCATACGGGCCTATTTGGAGCATTTTATTTTCATCAGAAGCCGATATATGGCCAAAAAACGAAAAAAAATATTTTTAAAATTTAACAACATAGCATTGTGCAACATTCAAAATAGATGTATTCGGGCCTATTCGGAGCCTTTTATTTTCATCAGAAGCCGAGATATGGCCAAAAAACGAAAAAAAATATTTTTGAAATTTTACAACATAGCATTGCGCAGCATTCAAAATAGATGCATTCGGGCCTATTCGGAGCCTTTTATTTTCATCAGAAGCCGATATATGGCCAAAAAAGGAAAAAAAATATTTTTAAAATTTAACAACATAGCATTGTGCAACATTCAAAATAGATGTATTCGGGCCTATTCGGAGCCTTTTATTTTCATCAGAAGCCGAAATATGGCCAAAAACGAAAAAAATATTTTGAAGTTTTACAACGTAACATTGTGCGGCAATTAAAAAAGATGCATACGGGCCTATTCGGAGCCTTTTATTTTCATCAGAAGCCAAGATATGGCCAAAAAACAAAAAAAAATATTTTTAAAATTTAACTACATAGCATTGTGCGGCATTCAAAATAGATGAACTCGAGCCTATTTGGAGCCTTTTATTTTTATCAGAAGCCGAGATATGGCCAAAAACTAAAAAAAGCATTTTTGAAATTTTACAACGAAGCATTGTGCGGCAATTAAAAACGATGCATACGGGCCTATTCCGAACCTCTTATTTTAATCAGAAGCCGAGATATAACCAAAAAACAAAAAAAATATTTTTGAAATTTGGCAACATAGCATTGTGCAACATTCAAAATTGATGCAATTGGGCCTTATCGGAGTTTTTTATTTCCATCAGAAACCGAGATATGGCCGAAAAACGTAAAAAATATTTTTTAAATTTGGCAACATAGCATTGTGCGGCATTTAAAGGAGATGCATACTGGTCCATTCCGAGGCTTTTATTTTCACCAGCAGCCGAAATATGACCAAGAAACAAAGAGAAATATTTTTGAAATTTTACAACGTAGCATTGTGCGCAACTAAATATAGGTGCATACGGGTCTGATCCGAGCCTTCTATTTTCACCAGCAGTCGAGATAAGGCCAAAAAACAAAAAAAAATATTTTTGAAATTTTACAACATAGCATTGTGCGGCATTCAAAATAGATGCATTTGGGCCTATTCGGACCCTTTTATTTTCATCAGAAGCCGAGATATTGCCAAAAAACGAAAAAAAATATTTTTGAAATTTTACAACGTAGCATTGTGCAACATACAAAATAGATGTATTCGGGCCTATTCGGAGCCTTTTATTTTCATCAGAAGCCGAGATATGGCCAAAAAACGAAAAAAAATATTTTTGAAATTTTACAACGTAGCATTGTGCAACAATTAAAAAAGATGCATACGGGCCTATTCGGAGCCTTTTATTTTCATCAGAAGCCGAGATATGGCCAAAAAACGAAAAAAATATTTTTTAAATTTAACAACATAGCATTGTGCAACATTCAAAATAGATGTATTCGGGCCTATTCGGAGCCTTTTATTTTCATCAGAAGCCGAGATATGGCCAAAAAACGAAAAAAAATATTTTTGAAATTTTACAACGTAGCATTGTGCGGCAATTAAAAAAGATGCATACGGGCCTATTCGGAGCCTTTTATTTTCATCAGAAGCCAAGATATGGCCAAAAAACAAAAAAAAATATTTTTAAAATTTAACAACATAGCATTGTGCGGCATTCAAAATAGATGAACTCGAGCCTATTTGGAGCCTTTTATTTTTATCAGAAGCCGAGATATGGCCAAAAACTAAAAAAAGCATTTTTGAAATTTTACAACGAAGCATTGTGCGGCAATTAAAAACGATGCATACGGGCCTATTCCGAACCTCTTATTTTCATCAGAAGCCGAGATATAACAAAAAACAAAAAAAATATTTTTGAAATTTGGCAACATAGCATTGTGCAACATTCAAAATAGATGCAATTGGGCCTTATCGGAGTTTTTTATTTCCATCAGAAGCCGAGATATGGCCGAAAAACAAAAAAAATATTTTTTAAATTTGGCAACATAGCATTGTGCGGCATTTAAAGAAGATGCACACTGGTCCATTCCGAGGCTTTTATTTTCATCAGAAGCCGAGATATGGCCAAAAAACGAAAAAAAATATTTTCAAAATTTAACAACATAGCATTGTGCAACATTCAAAATAGATGTATTCGGGCCTATTTGGAGCCTTTTATTTTCATCAGAAGCCGAGATATGGCCAAAAAACGAAAAAAAATATTTTTGAAATTTTACAACGTAGCATTGTGCGGCAATTAAAAAAGATGCATACGGGCCTATTTGGAGCATTTTATTTTCATCAGAAGCCGATATATGGCCAAAAAACGAAAAAAAATATTTTTTAAATTTAACAACATAGCATTGTGCAACATTCAAAATAGATGTATTCGGGCCTATTCGGAGCCTTTTATTTTCATCAGAAGCCAAAATATGGCCAAAAAACAAAAAAAATTATTTTTAAAATTTAACAACATTGCAATGTGCGGCATTCAAAATAGATGCAATTGGGCCTTATCGGAGTTTTTTATTTCCATCAGAAGCCGAGATATGGCCGAAAAACAAAAAAAATATTTTTTAAATTTGGCAACATAGCATTGTGCGGCATTTAAAGGAGATGCATACGGGTCCATTCCGAGGCTCTTATTTTCACCAGCAGCCGAAATATGACCAAAAAACAAAAAGAAATATTTTTGAAATTTTACAACGTAGCATTGTGCAGCATACAAAATAGATGTATTCGGGCCTATTCGGAGTTTTTTATTTTCATCAGAAGCCGAGATATGGCCAAAAAACGAAAAAAAATATTTTTGAAATTTTACAACGTAGCATTGTGCAACAATTAAAAAAGATGCATACGGGCCTATTCGGAGCCTTTTATTTTCATCAGAAGCCGAGATATGGCCAAAAAACGAAAAAAAATATTTTCAAAATTTAACAACATAGCATTGTGCAACATTCAAAATAGATGTATTCGGGCCTATTCGGAGCCTTTTATCTTCATCAGAAGCCGAGATATGGCCAAAAAACGAAAAAAAATATTTTTGAAATTTTACAACGTAGCATTGTGCAACAATTAAAAAAGATGCATACGGGCCTAGTTGGAGCCTTTTATTTTCATCAGAAGCCGAAATATGGCCAAAAACGAAAAAAAATATTTTTAAAATTTTACAACGTAGTATTGTGCGCAACTAAAAATAGGTGCATACGGGTCTGATCCGAGTTTTCTATTTTCACCAGCAGTCGAGATAAGGCCAAAAAACAAAAAAAAATATTTTTAAAATTTTACAACATAGCATTGTGCGGCATTCAAAATAGATGCATTTTGGCCTATTCGGACCCTTTTATTTTCATCAAAAGCCGAGATATTGCCAAAAAACGAAAAAAAATATTTTTGAAATTTTACAACGTAGCATTGTGCGGCAATTAAAAAGAATGCATACGGGCCTATTCCGAGCCTTCTACTTTCACCAGCAGCCGAAATATGACCAAAAAAAAAAAAAATGCTTTTGAATTTTGGCAACATAGCATTGTGCGGCATTCAAAATAGATGCATTCGGGTTTTCTTCCGAGCCTTTTATTTTCATCAGAAGCCGAGATATGGCTAAAAAACAAAAAAAAATATTTTTAAAATTTTGCAAAGTAGCATTGTGCGCAACTATAAATAGATGCATACGGGCCTGTTCCGAGTTCTCCATTTTCACCAGCAAACAAAATATGGCCAAAAAACAAACAAAAAAATTTTTTTAATTTGGCAACATAGCATTGTGCGGCATTTAATGAAGATGCATACAGGCTTATTCCGAGCTTTTAATTTTCACCAGCAGCCGAAATATGGCCGAAAAACGAAAAAAAATATTTTTCAAATTTGGCAACATAGCATTGTGCGGCATTTAAAAGAGATGCATACGGGTTTATTCCGAGTTTTTTATTTTCAACAGCAGCTGAAATATGGCCAGAATCGAAAAAAATATTTTTAATTTGGCAACATAGCATTGTGCGTCATTCAAAAGATGCATACGGGCTCATTCCAAGCCTTCAACTTTCACCAGCAGCCGAAATATGGCCAAAAACGAAAAAATATATTTTTAAATTTTACAACGTAGCATTGTGCGGCAATTAAAAAATACGGGCCTATTCCGAACTTTCTATTTTCACCAGCAGCCAAGAAATGGCCAAAAAACGAAAAAAAATATTTTTTTAATTTTACAACGTAGCATTGTGCGGCAATTAAAGGAGATGCATACGGGCCTATTCCGAGTTTTTTATTTTCACCAGCAGACGAAATATGGCCGAAAAACGAAAAAAAATATTTTTTTAATTTGGCAACATAGCATTGTGCGTCATTCAAAAAAAATGCATACGGGTCTGATCCGAGCCTTCTATTTTCACCAGCAGTCGAGATAAGGCCAAAAAACAAAAAAAAATATTTTTGAAATTTTACAACATAGCATTGTGCGGCATTCAAAATAGATGCATTTGGGCCTATTCGGACCCTTTTATTTTCATCAGAAGCCGAGATATTGCCAAAAAACGAAAAAAAATATTTTTGAAATTTTACAACGTAGCATTGTGCGGCATTTAAAGGAGATGCATACGGGCCTATTCCGAGTTTTTTATTTTCAACAGCAGCCGAAATATGGCCAAAAACGAAATTGAATATTTTTGAAATTTTGCAACGTAGCATTGTGCGCAACTAAAAATAGATGCATACGGGCCTGTTCCGAATTTTCTAGTTTCACCAGCAGACGAGATATGGCCGAAAGACAAAAAAAAATATTTTTCAAATTTGGCAACATAGCATTGTGCGTCATTCAAAAAAAATGCATACGGGCCCATTCCAAGTCTTCTACTTTCACCAGCAGCCGAAATATGGCCAAAAAACGAAAAAATATATTTTTAAAATTTGGCAACATAGCATTCTGCGGCATTTAAAGGAGATGCATACGGGCTTATTACGAGCTTTTTATTTTCACCAGCAGCTGAAATATAGCCAAAAAACGAAAAAAAAAATTTGAAATTTAAAAACGTAACATTGTGCGGCATTTAAAAAACATGCGTACGGGCCTATTCCGAGTTATCTGAATTCACAAGTAGCCAAGATATGGCCAAAAAACGAAAAAAATATTTTTAAAATTGGGCAACATAGCATTGTGCGGCATTTAAAGAAGATGCATACGGGCCTATTCCGAGCTTTCTATTTTCACCAGCAGTTGAAATATGGCCAAAAGACACAAAAAAATATTTTTGAAATTTGGCAACATAGCATTCTGCGGCATTTAAAGGAGATGCATACGGGCTTATTTCAAGCTTTCTATTTTTACTAGCACCCGAGATATAGCCAAAAAACGAAAAAAAAATATTTGAAATTTAGAAACGTAACATTGTGCAGCATTTAAAGAAGATGCTTACGTGTTTATTCCGAGCTTTTTATTTTTACCAGCAGCAAAGATATGGCCAAAAACGAAAAAATATATATTTGAAATTTGGCAACATTGCATTGTGCGGCATTTGATGAAGATGCATACGGGCCTATTCCGAACCTCTTATTTTCATCAGAAGCCGAGATATAACCAAAAAACAAAAAAAATATTTTTGAAATTTGGCAACATAGCATTGTGCAACATTCAAAATAGATGCAATTGGGCCTTATCGGAGTTTTTTATTTCCATCAGAAGCCGAGATATGGCCGAAAAACAAAAAAAATATTTTTTAAATTTGGCAACATAGCATTGTGCGGCATTTAAAGAAGATGCACACTGGTCCATTCCGAGGCTTTTATTTTCACCAGCAGCCGAAATATGATCAAGAAACAAAGAGAAATATTTTTGAAATTTTACAACGTAGCATTGTGCGCAACTAAAAATAAGTGCATACGGGTCTGATCCGAGCCTTCTATTTTCACCAGCAGCCGAAATATGACCAAAAAACAAAAAAAAATATTTTTTAAATTTTACAACGTAGCATTGTGCAGCATACAAAATAGATGTATTCGGGCCTATTCGGAGTTTTTATTTTCATCAAGCCGAGATATGGCCAAAAACGAAAAAAATATTTTTGAAATTTTACAACGTAGCATTGTGCAACATACAAAATAGATGTATTCGGGCCTATTCGGAGCCTTTTATTTTCATCAGAAGCCGAGATATGGCCAAAAAACGAAAAAAAATATTTTTGAAATTTTACAACGTAGCATTGTGCAACAATTAAAAAGATGCATACGGGCCTATTCGGAGCCTTTTATTTTCATCAGAAGCCGAGATATGGCCAAAAAACGAAAAAAAATATTTTCAAAATTTAACAACATAGCATTGTGCAACATTCAAAATAGATGTATTCGGGCCTATTTGGAGCCTTTTATTTTCATCAGAAGCCGAGATATGGCCAAAAAACGAAAAAAAATATTTTTGAAATTTTACAACGTAGCATTGTGCGGCAATTAAAAAAGATGCATACGGGCCTATTTGGAGCATTTTATTTTCATCAGAAGCCGACATATGGCCAAAAAACGAAAAAAAATATTTTTTAAATTTAACAACATAGCATTGTGCAACATTCAAAATAGATGTATTCGGGCCTATTCGGAGCCTTTTATTTTCATCAGAAGCCAAAATATGGCCAAAAAACAAAAAAAATTATTTTTAAAATTTAACAACATTGCAATGTGCGGCATTCAAAATAGATGCAATTGGGAATTATCGGAGTTTTTTATTTCCATCAGAAGCCGAGATATGGCCGAAAAACAAAAAAAATATTTTTAAATTTGGCAACATAGCATTGTGCGGCATTTAAAGGAGATGCATACGGGTCCATTCCGAGGCTCTTATTTTCACCAGCAGCCGAAATATGACCAAAAACAAAAAAATATTTTTGAAATTTTACAACGTAGCATTGTGCAGCATACAAAATAGATGTATTCGGGCCTATTCGAGTTTTTATTTTCATCAGAAGCCGAGATATGGCCAAAAACGAAAAAATATTTTTGAAATTTTACAACGTAGCATTGTGCAACATACAAAATAGATGTATTCGGGCCTATTCGAGCCTTTATTTTCATCAGAAGCCGAGATATGGCCAAAAACGAAAAAAATATTTTTAAAATTTTACAACGTAGCATTGTGCAACAATTAAAAAAGATGCATACGGGCCTATTCGAGACTTTTATTTTCATCAGAAGCCGAGATATGGCCAAAAAACGAAAAAAATATTTTCAAAATTTAACAACATAGCATTGTGCAACATTCAAAATAGATGTATTCGGGCCTATTTGGAGCCTTTTATTTTCATCAGAAGCCGAGATATGGCCAAAAACGAAAAAAATATTTTGAAATTTTACAACGTAGCATTGTGCGGCAATTAAAAAAGATGCATACGGGCCTATTTGGAGCATTTTATTTTCATCAGAAGCCGAGATATGGCCAAAAACGAAAAAAATATTTTTAAATTTAACAACATAGCATTGTGCAACATTCAAAATAGATGTATTCGGGCCTATTCGAGCCTTTTATTTTCATCAGAAGCCGAAATATGGCCAAAAAACAAAAAAAATTATTTTTAAAATTTAACAACATTGCAATGTGCGGCATTCAAAATAGATGCAATTGGGAATTATCGGAGTTTTTATTTCCATCAGAAGCCGAGATATGGCCGAAAAACAAAAAAATATTTTTAAATTTGGCAACATAGCATTGTGCGGCATTTAAAGGAGATGCATACGGGTCCATTCGAGGCTCTTATTTTCACCAGCAGCCGAAATATGACCAAAAAACAAAAAGAAATATTTTTGAAATTTTACAACGTAGCATTGTGCAGCATACAAAATAGATGTATTCGGGCCTATTCGGGTTTTTATTTTCATCAGAAGCCGAGATATGGCCAAAAACGAAAAAATATTTTTGAAATTTTACAACGTAGCATTGTGCAACAATTAAAAGATGCATACGGGCCTATTCGAGAGCCTTTTATTTTCATCAGAAGCCGAGATATGGCCAAAAAACGAAAAAAATATTTTCAAAATTTAACAACATAGCATTGTGCAACATTCAAAATAGATGTATTCGGGCCTATTCGGAGCCTTTTATCTTCATCAGAAGCCGAGATATGGCCAAAAAACGAAAAAATATTTTGAAATTTTACAACGTAGCATTGTGCAACAATTAAAAAAGATGCATACGGGCCTATTCGGAGCCTTTTATTTTCATCAGAAGCCGAGATATGGCCAAAAAACGAAAAAAAATATTTTCAAAATTTAACAACATAGCATTGTGCAACATTCGAAATAGATGTAATTGGGCCTATTCGGAACCTCTTATTTTCATCAGAAGCCAAAATATGGCCAAAAAACAAAAAAAATTATTTTTGAAGTTTTACAACATAGCATTGTGCGGCATTTAAAATAGATGCATTTGGATTTATTCGCAGTTTTTTATTTTCATCAGAAGCCGAGATATGGCCAAGAAACGAAAAAAAATATTTTTGAAATTTTACAACGTTGCATTGTGCGGCAATTAAAAAGATGCATACGGGCCTATTCGGAGTTTTTTATTTTCATCAGAAGCCGAAATATGACCAAAAAACAAAGAGAAATATTTTTGAAATTTTACAACGTAGCATTGTGCGGCAATTAAAAAAGATGCATACGGGCCTATTCGGAGCCTTTTATTTTCATCAGAAGCCGAGATATGGCCAAAAAACGAAAAAAAATATTTTCAAAATTTAACAACATAGCATTGTGCAACATTCAAAATAGATGTAATTGGGCCTATTCGGAACCTTTTATTTTCATCATAAGCCGAGATATGGCCAAAAAACGAAAAGAAGTATTTTTAAAATTTTACAACGTAGCATTGTGCAACATACAAAATAGATGTATTCGGGCCTATTCGGAGCCTTTTATTTTCATCAGAAGCCGAAATATGGCCAAAAACGAAAAAAAATATTTTTAAAATTTTACAACGTAGTATTGTGCGCAACTAAAAATAGGTGCATACGGGTCTGATCCGAGTTTTCTATTTTCACCAGCAGTCGAGATAAGGCCAAAAAACAAAAAAAAATATTTTTGAAATTTTACAACATAGCATTGTGCGGCATTCAAAATAGATGCATTTGGGCCTATTCGGACCCTTTTATTTTCATCAGAAGCCGAGATATTGCCAAAAAACGAAAAAAAATATTTTTGAAATTTTACAACGTAGCATTGTGCGGCAATTAAAAAAATGCATACGGGCCTATTCCGAGCCTTCTATTTTCACCAGCAGCCGAAATATGACCAAAAAAAAAAATACTTTTGAATTTTGGCAACATAGCATTGTGCGGCATTCAAAATAGATGCATTCGGGTTTTCTTCCGAGCCTTTTATTTTCATCAGAAGCCGAGATATGGCTAAAAAACAAAAAAAAATATTTTTAAAATTTTGCAAAGTAGCATTGTGCGCAACTATAAATAGATGCATACGGGCCTGTTCCGAGTTCTCCATTTTCACCAGCACACAAAATATGGCCAAAAAACAAACAAAAAAATTTTTTTAATTTGGCAACATAGCATTGTGCGGCATTTAATGAAGATGCATACAGGCTTATTCCGAGCTTTTAATTTTCACCAGCAGCCGAAATATGGCCGAAAAACGAAAAAAAATATTTTTCAAATTTGGCAACATAGCATTGTGCGGCATTTAAAAGAGATGCATACGGGTTTATTCCGAGTTTTTTATTTTCAACAGCAGCTGAAATATGGCCAGAATCGAAAAAGAATATTTTTTTAATTTGGCAACATAGCATTGTGCGTCATTCAAAAAGATGCATACGGGCTCATTCCAAGCCTTCAACTTTCACCAGCAGCCGAAATATGGCCAAAAAACGAAAAAATATATTTTTTAAATTTTACAACGTAGCATTGTGCGGCAATTAAAAAAAATGCATACGGGCCTATTCCGCACTTTCTATTTTCACCAGCAGCCGAGAAATGGCCAAAAAACGAAAAAAAATATTTTTTTAATTTTACAACCTAGCATTGTGCGGCAATTAAAGGAGATGCATACGGGCCTATTCCGAGTTTTTTATTTTCACCAGCAGACGAAATATGGCCGAAAAACGAAAAAAAATATTTTTTTAATTTGGCAACATAGCATTGTGCGTCATTCAAAAAATGCATACGGGTCTATCCGAGCCTTCTATTTTCACCAGCAGTCGAGATAAGGCCAAAAAACAAAAAATATTTTGAAATTTTACAACATAGCATTGTGCGGCATTCAAAATAGATGCATTTGGGCCTATTCGGACCCTTTTATTTTCATCAGAAGCCGAGATATTGCCAAAAACGAAAAAAATTTTGAAATTTTACAACGTAGCATTGTGCGGCATTTAAAGGAGATGCATACGGGCCTATTCCGAGTTTTTATTTTCACCAGCAGCCGAAATATGGCCAAAAACGAAATTGAATATTTTGAAATTTTGCAACGTAGCATTGTGCGCAACTAA
This sequence comes from Cardiocondyla obscurior, assembly GCF_019399895.1. NCBI lineage: Eukaryota > Metazoa > Arthropoda > Insecta > Hymenoptera > Formicidae > Cardiocondyla > Cardiocondyla obscurior. The sequence continues at coordinate 4,432,709 of NC_091877.1, forward strand.
AAATAGATGCATACGGGCCTGTTCCGAATTTTCTAGTTTCACCAGCAGACGAGATATGGCCGAAAGACAAAAAAAAATATTTTTCAAATTTGGCAACATAGCATTGTGCGTCATTCAAAAAAAATGCATACGGGCCCATTCCAAGTCTTCTACTTTCACCAGCAGCCGAAATATGGCCAAAAAACGAAAAAATATATTTTTAAAATTTGGCAACATAGCATTCTGCGGCATTTAAAGGAGATGCATACGGGCTTATTACGAGCTTTTTATTTTCACCAGCAGCTGAAATATAGCCAAAAAACGAAAAAAAAAATTTGAAATTTAAAAACGTAACATTGTGCGGCATTTAAAAAACATGCGTACGGGCCTATTCCGAGTTATCTGAATTCACAAGTAGCCAAGATATGGCCAAAAAACGAAAAAAATATTTTTAAAATTGGGCAACATAGCATTGTGCGGCATTTAAAGAAGATGCATACGGGCCTATTCCGAGCTTTCTATTTTCACCAGCAGTTGAAATATGGCCAAAAACACAAAAATATTTTTGAAATTTGGCAACATAGCATTCTGCGGCATTTAAAGGAGATGCATACGGGCTTATTTCAAGCTTTCTATTTTTACCAGCAGCATTGATATGGCCAAAAAACAAAAAAAATTATTTTTAAAATTGGGCAACATAGCATTCTGCGGCATTTAAAGAAAATGCATACGAGTTTATTTCGAGCTTTCTATTTTTACTAGCACCCGAGATATAGCCAAAAAACGAAAAAAAATATTTGAAATTTAGAAACGTAACATTGTGCGGCATTTAAAGAAGATGCTTACGTGCCTATTCCGAGCTTTTTATTTTTACCAGCAGCAAAGATATGGCCAAAAACGAAAAAATATATATTTGAAATTTGGCAACATTGCATTGTGCGGCATTTGATGAAGATGCATACGGGCCTATTCCGAGTTTTTTATTTTTACCAGCAGCATTGATATGGCCAAAAAACAAAAAAAATTATTTTTGAAATTTGGCAACGTAACATTGTGCGAAATTTAAAGAAAATGCATAAGGCTTATTCCCAGTTTTCTACTTTTACCAGTAACCGAAATATGGAGTGCCCGGCATTTATAGAAGAGAGGGCCGTTTTAAGAGCGGTCATAGGTAGGGACCTCTCGTTCTCGGCCATTGTTAAGGCCATCACGGAGAGAGAAGTTGAAAGAAGAGCGTTTACCTTTTTCTGCGAGGCTGTCATCTCGCAGAAGGAGGAGAATGAGAGGATTCGGCGCGGAGAAGTTGCGGCGGACCCTCAGCAAATAGGAACCCCCGGGGGATGGCAGGCCTACCGTGCCCGTCGGGGCATAAGAGCGCACTTGCGCCGTTCATAATAATAAGAAGGGGGGGAGGAACTTGAAGTGATTAACGCCCCACAAGTTTCTTTTCCCGTTATAATAAACGGCCCTTACCAGGGCCAGAGTAGTTGGACCGTGTGCCGGTGATAGTCTTTGGGAGGCGGGGGACCCAATAGCCCCCGTAAGGGTGAGGGTTTCTCCGTCTCCCATCTTGATCCGGCCGCGGTCCTGAGCAGAGGAGAGGGTGGCAACATGGACGGCTGTAAACCGTCTGTCGCCCCCTCGCCCAGGAGTGGGCGTCGGTGAGAGCGTGGTGGTCCCCTCTCACCGAAATGTTATATTAAGAAGTGGCCCGGTCAAGTCAACACGACCGTGTGCTGGGACTCTCCTCCGTCACAAGAGGGGACACCTCGGCCATGCAGAGGCCCCCAAGTAACAATGGGGGTTCGGCGATGCGCGGGCGGCGCGGATGCAATTCGTCCGTAGTCCCCGTGCCGCCTGCAAATCATTGCTTGCGCAAGTCCACCCGTGAGGTTTTAGTGGGTATTAGACAGCACAATGCGTAAGACCTGAGTCCCACATAACCCCCGGAGCTTCCCAAGCCGAGGGTATGCGTAAAAGCATTTCCTCACGTAAAATAAAAAAAGGGTTGTGTCCCAGAGGGTGATAGGACAGTACCTCAAAGATCAAGGACTGTCCTACATCGACCGAGACGGCCGGTAGGTAAGGAGGGAGGTCGAGTGTGGTGTTCCACAAGGGTCAGTTTTGGGCCCTTTTCTGTGGATTACTGCGTTCGATTGGATTCTTTGGGTGACACTTCCCCCGGGATGTAGCGTAGTCTGTTACGCAGACGATACACTTTTGCTGGCTCGGAAGACTGATTGGGAGGAAGCCAGGGCTCTGGCAGAGTTAGCGGCCCACTGCGTATTTAAGATGCTGACGAAGATGGGTTTGAGGGTGGCGGCTCAGTAATCTAAGGTGATCTTCTTTTACGATCGTTCTCTGCGCCGACCGCCTTCCATGTCGGTCACTATAGACCGTAAGTCCGTCCAGGTGGGGCCTACGATAAAATATCTTGGTCTTACTTTAGACGGACTCTGGGAGCTTGGGCCGCATTTCCAGGCGGTCCGTCCCCGGATTGGGCAAACCGCAGTCTGTACTGGCCGACTGATGCCCAACCTTGGGGGTCCGGGCGTAGAAGTGCGCAAATTGTACGCGGCGGTCGTCCGCTCTATCGCGCTCTATGGAGCGCCAATTTGGGCGGGCGACATGCCCGCGAATAAGCGCGCCTTAACCAGTCCGCGACAAGTTGAGCGCAGACTGGCAACAAGAGTTGCGCGGTGTTATCGCACCGCTGCTGCAGATGCGACAATGTTATTAGCAGAATTACCCCCGCTTGAGTTGGAGGCTGCGGCGCTCGCTAACCGCTATCAACGAATGTCCGCGATGCGTCAGTGGGGGGTGATACCCAAAGGGACAAAACTGCAGCTCAAACAATTGAGCCGGTAGTAGTTATTGGAGGAGTGGGAGGGGCGTTTGGCTATTATAGACAAATCAAACGCCCCTGGATGTCAAGTGGTGAACGCCTTACGCCCCCACTTTAACGAGTAGGTGAAGGTGTTTGCGGGGCGACTTCCGTTTCGGGCGGTGCAGGTGGTCTCCGGGCATGGTGCCTTCGGAAACTACTTGTGCCGCATCGGGCGAGAGCGCGTCACGCGGTGTTGGAAATGTGGAGCTGGTCGGGATTTGGCACTCCATTTACTCGCCGAGTGCCCGGCCTTCTCCGATGAAAGGAAGTTTCTTCGGGACGCTGTTGTCCCGGACCTGGCCCTCCCTGCGGTTATCTCACTCGTGGTGGAGGGGGGCTGGGACGGAATAAAATGGAGAGCTTTTGTCTTCTTCTGCGAGAAGACAGTCTCGCAGAAAGAAGACAACGAGCGAGTCCGCCGTGGAGAGGTAACCGAACCGGACTCTGGAGTGAACCAGGGGACCCTTATACGACGCCACAGAGTGCGAAAAAAGTTCCCGGCGCACTTGCGCTCGCCATAAGTCGACGGGAGAGGGTGGAGTAAATGTTCAACACTTTGTGGCCCTAAGCCACTAAACTACAAACTCAGACCCCGCACCGCGACCACCACCGATCGCCCAGAGAAAAATCGCGCGGCCACCGTCAATCACTTAGATATCGCGGGCCACCCAACCGCCCGCAGCGTGTAGCGCGAGCTACCGCGGCTAGTAACATGGGCCGCCCAACCGCCCACACCGCGCACCGCCACCGACCGCTCGGGAGTGGGAGGTCCCCCACTCTCGGGCCCACGGGTATATAAACCGCCTCGAGCGCGGACGAGGCACCTTTTCCTCGCTAGAGAGCACTCCAGCATCCGACCCTCCAGGTCTTGGGCGCTCCCAAGCCTTCCTCGATCGGGCTCACCCGGCCTTCGATACCGCTACCTCCAGGACTCAGGCGCTCCCGAGCCTGTCCTCGACCGAACTCACCCGACCTTCGATACCGCTGCCTTCAGAACTCGGGCGCTCCCGAGCCTGTCCTCGACCGGGCTCACCCGGCCCTCGATACCGCTATCTCCGAGACTCGGGCGCTCCCGAGCCTTCCTTCGTCCGGGCGCTCTCGGACCTCCCTCGCCACAGTCCGAACGGCCCACCCTGTACTTTGCGCCGCTGACTCGCGATCGCGAAGATTGTACGACCGCCACGGCCCGAACGGCCTACCATGTAATCGGCGCCGCCGACTCGCGACCGCGAAACCTATCCGACCGTCACGGCCCGAGCGACCTACCTTGTACATTGTACCGCCGACTCGCGACCGCGTATTCCTGTCCGAACGACACGACTCGGAGAACTTATTGTACACCACGTCGCCGACCCGCGATCACGCCGTTCCGCCCGAACGATACGACCCGGAGGGCTTGCACTACACGCTGCGCCGCCTCCTCACGACCGCGTGATTCCCTCCGAACACGGGGCCCATCTTGGACCACGCGCAGCCGGCTCGCGGCCGTGTATCGTCACCCACGGAACGTAGCGCCGATCGATCCGTCACTTCGGCACTTAGCGTAATAGAGGCTGGTCGTGTACCGTTCCACCGAGCGACTAGAGTATTTTTGTTTGTTCTCTGCGTAACTTTAGCATTATATTTACTTTGTACTACAGGTTTATTTTGTGTTACCATTTATTCTTTAAGTCTATAATAAAGTATAGTTTACTTCTTTTTCACGTTTAATCACGTCTCACTTCTTACTCGTACCCCGGTTCCCGGCGAGCTTTCCACCGATAAAATTACCGCGTTACAACTTTATTCTTCGACCCTCCCTCCTAGTAGCTTAGAATATTACTGTAGGAAGGATTTGTATGGTTTTTTTCAGGGCATAATATAAGAGATAGAGGCTGCCGGGGAAGGAATCGAGCGGTGCCCAATAGCACCCGTAAAGGTGAAGGCATCTCTCTATTCACGGACTCGGCAGCCTCTCCTGGGTATTAGAAAGGGGCGAAGCCATAGACGGTTTTGGGAGTCGTCTACTGCCCTCTTGCCCATCGAAAGGGCGTTGGCAGAAAAGTGTTAGTCCCCTTCCATCAAGATTTAGAATGATGGCCCGGTCAAGTCTAATGACCGAGCGCTGGGGGGCTTCCTTAGTCTTTAGGGAGGTACCATCGGCCAGGCAGTGACTCCTGAACATCAGAGGGTCTCGGCGATGGGCGAGCGGTGCGGTGCATGAAATGTACTTACGATTCCCGTGCCGCTCGCACAAAAGTAAGAAACAGATACACGGATGCGGCATTAAATGTCTTACAAAAAACCTTGCTTTAAATACCTGTTAGACATTTGTGCGTTCAGTTATGAGCGATTAACAAATCAAAGTATATTAAAAAAAAATTTTGTTAATGATAAATATTTCCGATTTTAGTTGAGCTAAAAATATTTTTTAATTGCGCGTTAGAAGCCGGTTTTAAAGCCCTTTAAAACGCCTTATTTTAAATAATTTTTAAACGTCTGTGCTCCAATTTATGAGCGTTTGGAAAATCGTAGTAAATTAAAAAAAAAATTTGTTAATGATAAATATTTTGGGTCCCAGTTGAGCTACAAATATTTCAAATTGCGCGTTAAAAGCGGGTTTTAAAACCCTTTAAAACGCCTTACTTTAAATATTTTTCGAATGTTTGTACTCCAATTTATAAGCGTTTGAAAAATTTAAGTAAATAAAAAAAAAATTTTTTTAATGCAAAATATTTTGGGTTTCAGTTAAGCTAAAAATATTTTAAATTACGCGATGAAAGCGGGTTTTATAATGTTTTAGAACGCTCTACTTCAAATATTTTTCGGACGCCTGTGGATTGAGTTATAAGCGATCAAAGTTTTTATCAAAAATGTCAAATATCTCGCGTTCTAGTAGAGCTAAAAAATTTTTTAAAGGTGCATTCAACGCGGGCTTTCAAGCCCTTTTAAACGCTGTTTTTTAAATATTTTTCCGACGCCTGTAGACCGAGTTATGAGTTTTTAGTTTTGAAAAACTCCGCAAAAGACAAAAACTTAAAACTAATATCTCGCGTTCTAGTTAAGCTAAAAGAATCGGGGGGTGCGCGTTCGACGCGGGCTCAAGCCCTCTAAAACGCTATTTTTGAAATATTTTTCTGACGTGTGACGTTTCAGTGCTCGAGGTTGTTTCAAGACTTGGTTCGACCATGTAATGATAAATAATAATAATTAAAAGGTTCTTCTGCGATTAAGGAAGTTAAAACTCCAAGATAAAAGTCACTTTAAAAATTCACTGTAGAAAACTTGATAATTTTTTTCTAGAGTAAATTTATTTGTAACGAGGTAGGCACCTACCTCATCCCGGCAAACGTCGGCCGGCTTGTCGGACCGAACATCGACCGGCGGGAATAGGGGCGCGGTGCGCCTTGACCCTTTTAAACACCGCGAATATTAACGCGCAGCGCGCCGTTATAAACAAGCGTTCCGCCGTCCCACGTCGCGCGAAAAGTAGTACTAATAACGATTGCAACGAGCGCTGCAACGCCAACCCCCGGGAATCCGAGCATCCCGGGCCACGCAAACGACCAAATATAAAGGCCGGATACCGAGCGATCGGGACCAGTCTTCCGATCTACTGAGCTCCGCATCGGATCTCCACTCAGTAGCCTCCTAGACAACCAAAAACCTTAAAAGTCGCTAAGAACGGGGGTCGTTCTCGGCCTCCTCAAGGGTTCTTGGCCGCGACACCGCCTCCTTTCCTTCGAGTTACCAGGTCGCCTGTCACGACGGATAAAGCGGGGTGAAGCGTGCTTCGTCTCTGCCGAGCGTTCTCGGCGATTGCCACGCGCGCTCCCGCTCATGAAAAAACCGCGTTCCACAGTAGGGGCCTCTCATTAGAATACCGCGATTAAACTCACGCGACCAACGAAACTCTGTTTACGTCGCCCGTGCGACAAGCGCCGCGGCCCAACACACCTGTACAGAAAACTTGTAAATAGAGAGCCGAAAATAAATGTAAATAGCCGAAAAACGTACACGAGACTACGATTGCTTTCGTTCCTTCCCGCGGACACCCCGGCCGATCCTAGACACGCGCGACGACTCACCGATTACCGCGGCGGGTCGCTTGACCGTGTCCGGCCACACGGAAGGGAGAAAGTGGGGTGTTACATATTACTGAACACAAGTTTTTACAATTTTTAATATAAAGAGTAAAGTCGAACTTATGGTTTTACAAATTTACAGTGTGCATATATTTATTTGTATCTTTCTATGTCTTTGCCGAATCATAGATTGTGATTTTCGGATCTACTTATATACTATTTCAGAATAATGGAAAGGAGTGGTTTTGACCTTGTTAATCCTTATTTGGTTACATAGTTTTTCAATGGTTCACGTAGGTTCAACCGTGGTTTCTTATATGGTAACGAACGCATATAGGGTAACAAATAAATTCAAAATTTTTAGTTGCGGCTCAAAAATAATTTTTACAGAAATAAAGTATTTTCATATGTAGAGGTTTTTCACTTTCTTCCATAAAACTCGAAAACTATTGAAGTGTTGTAACCTGAGCAGCACTCTGAAGAATGCGCTCTGGTTGCAAACCATTCCGGAAATCGCTTGCGTTTTCGCAATCGGGCAAGGACCTCGAGATTATCGCCCGATGTCGAAATAAGGCGATGTACCTATATTTAACAATTAAAATAAGCCCGTGCGGTTGACGAACCTCTCCGGTCAACCACCGCGGCCGAAACTCGCTGAGGTTGCAACTCGGCGGAGTATATGAGCGACGGCTCGGAAGCCGTTGCGGGCATTCTTATCAGAAGTAACGTAACGCGTATCGAGTGTAACGACGACGAAATAAACAGTGCAACACATTTTCCAAAGAAAGTCTTTATTAACCCACACCCGGCTCCTCTCAACGGTGTGGCACACGTTCCGGCGAACGGACCCACAACCGCACCGTACCACGGTGTAACAAATTTGGTGGCAACGGTGGGATCCGCCCTCCGGAACTCAGGCTCGCCCTCAGCCACTCTCTTGGACAGCCGGGAAGTGTGGAACGTCTGCAACAAAAAGCAACTGGTAAATTCATCCGCCGCTAACATCCGAGGCCATCTCCGAGCAACCCGATCAACGCGGCGAAGCAGTACCCAAGCAAAGACACCGTGAAAGCAAGTAACAGCTTACCCTGCGAAAAACATGCGAATCCCTGCGATAGTATAAGTTACACGACAAAAATATATGTAATTTATCCGCAGTATAAATTGTATGTAAAAATATCCGTCTATGTCCGACGAAGACACTTATACGCGTCAAATCTTGTCCCGGCTCGCGTGGCTTCACAATCCAGAAATGTCTGAACCAATGCGTCCGGTATTTATACGCCCCCCGCAATCCGCGGAAACAACTCGAGAAATCTGCCGTAATAGGATGAGGCGCGCTTACGGTAACGGCGGCGCAAGCGACGAGGAACAATCCGAATTTTCTAACAAGATCTCGCTACCCGTTAAGCTAAGGGACGAGGCGGCGAGTTCTCTCCGAGACGATAATTTCTTCCTGCGTAGTCACCTATCCCCTCTTAATTCATTCGAGAGCGACCTTTTCGCAAATCAAAGAAACTATTTGATTTATACCCTGACGAATAGTAGAGATAATTCCGATGCAAATGTAACTATCAATGGGACGCCCGACGCGTCAAATCCCATACCTAACGCAACGACAACCGAGCCGCCGACCTTCCGTGACAGCACCATGGGCGAACCCGGAACTTTGAACCGGGCACAGTCCTCGCCGATTACACGAACTCGAGGCTCGGCAACAAGGGACGAGGCTATCGAGACTCTACTCGACGCTATGCAATTAATGGTAACGCGTTTAGATCGGATTGAAAACGAGGAACTCGCGGAAAAATACGGCATCCGTTCGAATAGGTCCCGCGACATATCTGTCCAAAGAACGAGGAACCGACGAGAAGATGTCCGTTTTTCGCTGAATCATCCGCGGCATTTCCTCACTTTACAACACGCCATAAATTTCATTCCTCCGTTCGACGGAAACGAAAATAACGTCAAGAAATTTGTGAAAGCCTGCGAATACGCAGTAAAAAAGATCAACCCCGAAGAAGAGGACGAGCTATTAGCCGCCATCTTATATACTAAATTAACGAGACGCGCACTGTCAAGATTCAAGTCTAAAAAAATCACCGATTTCGCGCAATTTATTAGGAAAATAGAAGCTAATTACATGCATCGACGCGCAACCTCGTACCTCCAGCTGGATTTCAACCAGCTGCGTCAGCGGCCGGGCGGGAGCGCCCAAGCCTTCGATACGCGAGCGGATCACCTAGCGTCCGAACTTTACGACGCACTCAGCGAAGACGCCCATTATTCAGCCGATCAAAAACAGGGCATATGGGAATCACTGCAGAAGCAAGTCTTGCAGAATTTCCAAAACGGTCTATTTCCGCATATCTCGATTATTGTGCGTTCCCGCAACTATACTTCCCTACAGGAAGCTATAGATGGGGCCTCGGCCAATGAGAGACAAAGCGGCATGGTCCCCCGCGGATTTATGGAAAGAAAGCTTGCGTATTCATCAGGGCGTCCACCTGTGCCGTCTTGCAAAAAATGCGGGAAACAAAAGCACCAAGGTTTCGAATGTCGATCGAGCCGTTTCGCTCAACGTTTCAGCCTGCCCCGCGCGGAGCATTCCCTGCGATGTCATACGACGACTAAACATTGTTCGTACTGCGACAAGCCGGGCCATATTCGCGAAGAATGTCGAAAATTAAAACGAGACACCGAATCGCGTTCCACAAACAGACACAACAGCCGGTCGGATTTCCGACAGTCACGATCGGCTCCGGTATCATACACTACCGCGGAGAACTACACGCGTCAAAACTCGACGAGCCACACGTTACACGAAAACGAAACACGCGTCCCGGAAATTCGACCGGCTAGCGCGTATCAAATATCCCATCTGACCGAGGGAGACGCGAATCGACACCTCGATTTGGTCACTCTTAACGTGCAGGAATCACAAGACGGAAAATATACTTTCTTACTCGACACCGGGGCCGCCGTCACCCTCATTAAAGTCGATAAACTAAGAGGAGACACCCCAATATATATGGAGTCTACGGCATTAACTGGTGTGACCGGCCACCAACTTCGCACCATAAGAATTGCGAAATTGACGATCCGGTTACGAGATCGATACATCAATCATAACATGCACGTCGTGCCCGATGCATTCCCCATAAATTACGAAGGGATTTTAGGCATGGACTTCTTGAAAGCGCATCCCACAGTATACGACGTAGAGAAGAAACAATTAATAATTCACAAGGTGCCGATCAAGTTACAGCCGTACACGCGAATCACGTTACCACCGCGAAGCGACACGTTTGTACAAGCCGATACGAGCCACAACCAAATAGGAATAGTCTACGCGGAAGAACCAAAACCCGGAGTTTTATTGGCAGCTGCTTAGTAAAACCGGAAGAAAATACTTGCAAAATTAGCGTATTAAATATTACAGAAAAGCCGATAGAATTAAATACTCCACTCGTACAGATAGAAGCCGTGCCATCCGAATGCTTGGTCAGCACGCTCGCGATACCCGACACGTCGCGAACGGAGAACGTGCTGAGGCGACAGGAATGCGTACGCAAACAGCTGCGAGTAGCGCATCTAAATAAAGAAGAGAAAGATAAGGTAACCGAAATATGCCAAAATTTTTGCGACATCTTCTACCTCGAGAGAGATCATTTATCCTGTACGACCTCCGTATCGCACGAGATCGTAACAGAAGCAAACGCCTGACCAATCAATTGTCGTCCGTATAGACTACCGGAAAAACATAAGTCGGAAGTAAGGGAAGAAGTGAAGAAGATGCTACAAAACAACGTTATACGACCAAGCTCCAGCCAATGGAACGCACCGATACTGGTAGTACCCAAAAAAATTGATGCTTTCGGAAAACAAAAACTACGAATCGTCGTTGATTTCAGGAAGTTAAACGATATTACTATAGGCGATTCCTTCCCGATTCCAAATATGAACGAAATCCTGGACCAATTGGGCAACGCAAAGTATTTCACTACACTGGATCTAGCGTCCGGTTACCATCAGATCCCAATGCATAAAGATTACCAAGCGAAAACTGCATTTTCGACGCCTGAAGGCCACTACGAATTCAACCGTATGCCATTCGGACTGAAAAATGCACCGGTCACATTTCAGAGGATGATGAACTCGGTGCTATCGGGTTTACAAGGAATCAAATGCCTCGTATATTTAGACGATATCATCGTGTTCGGGCCTACGTTGGACGAACATAATAAAAGATTGGAGGAAGTATTTAAGAAATTACGTGAAAATAATCTTAAATTACAACCAGACAAATGCAAGTTCCTACGCAAGGAAGTGCTATACCTGGAACATTTAATAACTAAGGATGGCGTCCGACCTGACCCGTCAAAATTTCCGCCGTAAAAATTTTCCAATTCCTAAAAAGTGAAAGACGTACAGTCATTCATAGGGTTAGCAGGTTATTATCGCAAATTTATTGAAAATTTTTTGAAAATTGCAAGACCGTTATCCGCACTTACAAAAAAAGACGAAAAATTCAAATGGAATATCGAGCAACAGAACGCGTTCGAATTATTAAAAGAAAAGCTTACGACAGCACCAGTATTAAATTACCCGGACTTCACACAACTGTTCATTATCACGACGGACGCGTCAGATTACGCCATAGGAGCGATAATTTCACAGGGCAAAATAGGAAAAGATCACCCGATCGCGTTCGCAAACCGTATATTAAATGAAGCAGAAAAAAACTATAGCACTACGGAAAAACAATTATTAGCAATCGTCTGGGCCGTAAAACATTTCAGACCGTACGTTTTCGGCACATCATTCACGATCGTAACAGATCATAAGCCTCTAACGTGGTTATTCAACGTCAACGACCCCGGATCAAGATTGATTAGATGGAGACTACAACTCGAAAAACATGATTATAAAATTATACATAAAGATGGGAAAAGTAATACCAACGCCGATGCTCTGAGCAGAAATCCACCGACTCAAGAATGCGAACGTCAGGTGAACACATGTCAAGAAAGAAGAAAATATACAGAAGAAAAAAAGACAAACCTATTACGCGAATATCACGACATACCAACGGGCGGCCACCAAGGTGTCAGTCGTACGTTGCAACGCATCAAATTACACCACGACTGACCAGGATTGAGCAAGGACGTGGAGAATTATATTAAGAAGTGCGAATATTGCCAACGAAATAAATTAAGTAAAAAGACAAAAATGCCATTGGTAATCACCGACACACCGAAAAAACCGTTCAAAAAATGTGCCCTAGACATAGTAGGTCCCCTACCTCTGTCGCACAACGGGAATAAATATATATTAACTTTTCAAGACGGACTAACAAAAGTTAGTAAGGCAATACCCGTACCAAATCAGGAAGCAGTAACAGTTGCGAAAGCATTCGTAACTAAAATCGTTCTAGAATACGGAATACCGGAGCGACTTCTCTCCGATCAAGGCACAAATTTCATGAGTGAAGTCTTTAAGAATATGTGCAAATTACTAAAAATTCATAAGATTCAAACAACGGCCTACCATCCAGAAACTAACGGAGCGTTAGAACGTTCGCACCAAACACTAGCCGAATATTTGCGTCACTACATTGAACAAGATCAAACGGACTGGGATGAGTGGCTGCCGTACGCAATGTTCACGTACAACACTACGCTACATACAGCCACAGGATTCACCCCCTTCGAGTTAGTATTCGGACATCTAGCAACAATACCTACAGCTCTAACAACCGCACCAAAAACTACCTACTCATACGAAGATTACGCGCAAGAACTACGAGAGAGATTGCGAGCAACTAACCACCTAGCGCGCGAACATGCTAAGGGTGAAAAAATTAAAGCCAAAATCACATACGACCGTAAATCCCGCGGACGCGAGTTTCAAGTAGAGGATTCCGTTCTTTTATATGACGAATCCGTTCGTCGCGGACGATCAAAAAAACTAGACGCGCTATGGATAGGTCCATACAAAATTACGGAAAAACACAGCGACGTTAATTATAGTATTAAGAAAGGACAAAGAACATTTAAAGTCCATGTAAACCGTCTAAAAGCGTTTATAGAATATTAAAAAAAAAAAAAAAAAAAAAAAAAAAAAAAAAAAAAAAAAACTTACCGATGAACTCGTCAGGGATAACCTCCACACGACGGAACTTCAAATCCCGACTAGTCTGCATCTTTAGCTTGGGTTCGGTCCGCAGCCAGAGCATCCTACGGAGTCTCAAGGCGCTCCTGGAAGCGCATAGAGCGCAGTTTCTCGGCTCATAACGAGCAGAACACTCGACACAGTACATATCCACTAAAATATCAAAACACATAATTAAAAAATTAGAGTAAACAACAAAAAAAAAAACTTTTTTTTCTTTTAACCAAACACCTACGAACTTGTTAACCACAAAAGAAGAAATTAGATGTCCGTTATATACGAATTCCGGTGGCAGACTGAGGGAACGTTAGACGATAGCACAGGCGACTATTCAAAAGAATCAAACCTGACATAAAATTAGCTAAATTGACACATTTTAATAACTTACCTGCGATCAGATTCAGTCCACGATACACTAGCACATAAACCAACTCACATATAAAATTACAGATTCTTGCTCGCCATGACAAAAGGGAAGAGTGAGATCGCGCCATTTGAAATAAAACCGTTCACACACGAACCCGGGCTATACTATGAAGATTTGCGGACAACTTCAACTTTCGGATTCATCCTGGACAATCGCGATAATAACGAACACAAAAGATTTTACTACTAGATATCACAAAATACAAACACAAATGTGTTACGTCTCCGACTCCGCGTCTCTTTTTTTCGACATATATTAAAATTTTAGTTAAGGGGAAGGTAGACCGTAGTCCATTGTAACACAAAAAAAAGGAACTTCAGAGCTTTTCAGAAGATAATTCATAAGACGTCAACATATTCCGGGACAATTTGTTGCGTGAAAACATAAAAAACATGCAACAAATTGTAAACGGGCGCCAACGAAAGTCAGACAAAGAATTTGTCTAGACATAATACAAAAAATCAAAACCTAAGGGGCTCATAAATATTTCAACTTTGATAACCTGTCTGTCACAGGAAAAGGAAAAAATAACTTTTTCTTAAAATTGTAATTGTGTACAAATCCTGAGCTTTAGAAAAACCAAGGGCGCGAGAGGCTCGTAATTACCGGAGTATGTGGCGCAGACAAAGGCAATAAAGTCAGGTAACCATATGTCATATGAAAGGTAAAAGTTTTCCCACCATCCCTCGATGGAAATGATAGTAAAATTCTGAAAGGCTCGGAAGGGATAACTCGTTGAAGCGGGGGTGCTTCGTAGGCATATTATTTTCTTAAAACCAATGGATTTCGGGAACTCCTCACCAAAATTTAGAAACTAAGGGCGAAAACTTAGAAGTTTAAGAAATAGAGAAGGGATGAGGTGCGAATGCCTAATAATTTTGAGATAGGAAAAGTGGAGGAACAAGCTCTGCAAATGAAAGATTAGAATTTCGGAAAAGTGAAAATTCGGGAAGAGTCCTCTCCTTTTCCGAGCTTATAAAATCTTGTGTTCTGGCGGAGCACGCTCTCTTACTCACCAGATATCCAGCGCACAAGTTTAATTAAGCAAATTGCGAGTGCCTGTTTGTGCAAGACTGCTAAAAAATCTGAGAAGAAGACTCCAGAAAATCTCCAAAAAGTAAGTCTCAACAAACAATTACGTTATCCCGCGAACTAAAATTGATTCCATTAAATGTTTATTAATTCAAAGTGTTCTTTTCATTAAATTCAAGAAAAGAGGGAAGGAATTGTCTGAGTCAGAGTTTCGGAGATTTGATTATGTCCTTTAGACTTCATGACGATTCAAATTTGCGAAGAGATTTGCTCCCGAATATCGGCTGTGATATGCCGTCAAATAACTAGCGACTTACTGTGGTTCACGCCGCGAAATGTTGCTGGAAGTTTGGCGGCTATCCACGGCTTCAAAAAAAACAGGAAACGAGCTTTGCTTAAGATGAACCGCGGAGATTCATTAATGGGCGAGCCGAACAAGCTCCGCAAATAAAAGATTAGAATTTCAGAAAAGTGAAAATTCGGGAATAGTCCTCCCCTTTTCCGAGCTTATAAAATCTTGTGTTTTGGCGGAGCACGCTCTCTTGCATCTCAGCTACAACCGATACAGTTTACTTGAAATTGACGTGAGTGTGCAAGACGAACCACCAGGTATCAAAGAAGCAGTTAGAAGATCTCCTAAAAAGTAAATTTCAACGTTTTAATATGTATCCCCGCGAAATACGATTCCACTAAATGTATTTTCCAAACTAATTGTTTTCTAAGTGTTATCAAAGAGAGAAAAGAATGTCCGAGTCGAGGTTCCGCGGTTTTGATTCTGTTCGGATTGTTCCTGTGATCTGTTAAATGTGTGAGAATGCCTGCTTCTGAATATCGGCCAGGATACGCTGTCGAATAACCAGCAATTTTCTGTAGTTTACGCCGTGAAATACTGTTGGAAGTTTGGCGACTGTCCACGACTAAAGAATCGGCAAGCGATTCTCGCCAAAGATAGATTACGTGGATTCACTCATGGACGGGTCGAGGCCTTCGGAAATCGTCGGTGACAAATCTTTTTCACTCCATTTTTTGTTAAACCTTCCAAAATTCTGTTCAATCAAATTAAAATAAATTATAAATTTTAGTGGAATCTCTAAATAAGAAAACTTTTCAAGAAAAGCCGGGCGCGACGGAATAAGCAGATTAAAAATCTGAGGGAGCTGGTCCGCCGCTTCTTCATATGGTACTTGTTCGCGGCGGCGCCAAGCGAAGAGGTGTTCGTCTCTCCCGCGCGCCACGAAGAGAGACCTTGGTCTCCTCGTCCGGGCCCTCCGCCACCGTCACCTATCCACGGCGATCCGGAACCGTTACACGGATATGTCCCGGAAGAAGAGATCCTAAACAACCCGACCGAAAATTCAACCTGTGAAATCAACTTTTCAAATCAGTCCACGGAGCCGGGATTGGAACAATTCCGCCCCACGACTCCTTCGTATACCCCGAATTCTTCCCTCATCTCCGAACCACGGTTTCCCGGAGGTGAGCCAAGAGCCTGCTCCTCTTCTTTCTCACCACCTCCTTTTCCATTCGAACCTGAGAAAGCCGACTCTCTGGGCGAAGATGCATCCATCTCTCTCCCAGGAGTAGACTTCCCCGATCAACCACCATCTCCCGTCCCGAGTATTGAGATCCTCGAGGAGCATCCAGAACCAAGAGAGGTTATAGATCCTCTCCTGGAGCTCCTCCGCAGGGCCTGTACTCCGTGGACAGATCCTGTCCCGGAAAGGGCCTTCTCCATCGGCCCTGACCACTTTGAGCCGGAAGAATTCAGGAGTCAGGCAGCTCGGTCTGCTCCTGATTCTCATTTCTTCATATACTATCCCGAGATAGAATTTCCTTTCCTGGCCCCGATGCAACTTATAGATCTTGTTTTTCCGAGATCCACAGCGAGGGTGGTGAAGATTGAGGAAATAACATTAGACTAAATCATTATAACAAACACACACACACACACTCATGTACATATTGTAAATACTCACTCGACCTCCGCTATGTTAAATTTATACTTGTTCATCTGGCTTCAACCTTTTTCATACTACTTAATTTTTACTGTAAGAACTTTGACATTATTTTTATATCTAAAACGAGCTGATTAAAATTTTCTAAATTGTTTTACTGTCATTTTATGGATCAATTTTTTTATTTGTAATTAGAGTCATTATATTTAGAATTAAATTGTTAATTTTGCATTACTTAAATCATGATTTAATTATTTCATTATTACCCTGAATTATCCTACTTAAGCGAACAATCACGCCTGGTTCTATCCCAGAGAATAAAGATTCATTTCCTTTCTCTAAAAAGAACCACTTACGCACTCAATTGAAATCCGAGATATTAAAATAAATAATCTGCGCGTAAAATTGTGAAGATTCGAATCTCGAATCTCACGTAAATTCGGTGGTACGTCACTTTCCTACCTTACCGTCAAAGTCCATTCCCGAAGATTCCTTCCAATTAATTAATTAAACAAAATTAACCTTCTTGACGTAACAAATGACAGAAGCAGAAAATATGTGTATTAAAATCCGCGAAAAAGTAAACGGCGTAATGTTACAACAAAAATGTCACAATTTATATTCTATAGTTTGTAAGCAGAATAATAAGGTTACAACCGCATTAAATGCATTAACATCTCTGTACGAAAACCAAGGGTCAAAAAGTGGCCTACTAGATATAATAGGCTCAGCCGCGAAAACATTGTTCGGTGTAATGGATGCAGAAGACGATAAGCGAATTACGGAACAATTACAATTATTAAATGCAAATCAACAGACAATACAACACGTAGCAAAAAACCAAATTAAAATAATCAACAGTACAATTGGTCATATACAGAAATTAGAAACTATACTCGAGCACCACGATCGCATTGTAATGAATGCAACGACATTCCTGAGTCAGCAATTAGATACAGTAACGCAACAGCTAGAGGTAACCGAATATATGAACAACCTGAGAATACTGACAAATGATTTACTGACCGACTTGCAGGACACGATTGACTTTATTACTCACGCAAAAACAGGAATATTAAACGCTCGATTATTACCGATAAACGACATAATCTCAGAATTATTAGAAGCCACTTCGCATTTGTCAGGAGGAGCCCATTTCCCCTTCAAAATAAATCAAATTAATTGGAACACCATTGAAAAATATTGTTTATTCAAAATGTATTATCAAAGCTATTGTACACTCGTAGCAGTGTTAAAATTTCCAATAGTAAACTACGTTAAATACAGCCTAAAAAAGGTTACCGTATTTCCTGTACACGACCACTCGAACTTATTTAAAATAATTAAAACCACCGACGAATATATAGCAATAGATAATGATAATAATTAGTACATAATATTAAGCGCGGAAGAAATTAAAACCTGCAAAAATAATCGCGACAACTTCGTATGTGAAAATAGCTACCCAGCATATCAAGTATCAAATATCGCACCATGCAAAATCACCGCACTAATAGAACCAGTAATGCGACCAACGTCATGCAAAACACGATATATATTATCAAACGTAAGCCTGTGGATAACATTGAATGAACCTCAAGCATGGATTTATTCTACAGTAGACACACAATCAATAGAAATACGCTGTAAAGACAGGCCGGTAAAAAGGGCGAAAATAAGCCACACAGGCATAATTAAAATAAACGGCGTATGCAAATTAATCACGCCAGACGTCACCATACAGACGCATTCCTCGATGGGGGGAAGGGAAATACGCACGCATATTCCCACCTACAATTTCACTCACGCATCAATACGTACGAATAACACCGCAGTAATTACTAACGCACTTAGGCAGATTCAGCGTAAACCTGTCATAAGAAATCAGCGCGAATTATTACAATTAAGCGTAGATTTAGACGAAATGAATAAAGACCTAGAAAATAATTACCACGTTATAAATACGAAAATATTAATATATTATACGACAGAAACAAGCGCAATATTAAGTGTAATTACGATAACTGTATTCGCCGTTGTACTAGTTTTAAGAAAATGTAAAAAACGCAAACCTTCGGCCGAGCAGCAACCATAAAAGAAAGGAGTCGGAAAAAATACGAACCCCGACTCCTTTCTCCCCAAAGGGGGAGGAATGTTGTAACCTGAGCAGCACTCTGAAGAATGCGCTCTGGTTGCAAACCATTCCGGAAATCGCCTGCGTTTTCGCAATCGGGCAAGAACCTCGGGATTATCGCCCGATGTCGAAATAAGACGATGAACCTATATTTAACAATTAAAATAAGCCCGTGCGGTTGACGAACCTCTCCGGTCAACCACCGCGGCCGAAACTCGCTGAGGTTGCAACTCGGCGGAGTATATGAGCGACGGCTCGGAAGCCGTTGCGGGCATTCTTATCAGAAGTAACGTAACGCGTATCGAGTGTAACGACGACGAAATAAACAGTGTAACACATTTTCCAAAGAAAGTCTTTATTAACCCACACCCGGTTCCTCTCAACGGTGTGGCACACGTTCCGGCGAACGGACCCACAACCGCACCGTACCACGATGTAACAAAGATATCAAAAGTTTTATACAAAAATTTTATGGCAGAAACATCTCTGTTTAACTGCAATAATAGAATTTAAAAAAAAAATTTTTTTTTGTATTTTTATAAACAATTTTGTTAAAAAAATTTTTTTATTTAATTCTGTTACTGCAGTTAAATATAGTTGTTTTTACTATAAAACTTTTGTATAAAACTTTTTTTGATATCTTAAATAGTTTTCGAGTTATATCGAAAAAAAGCAAAAAACCCTTCCATTTGTAAGGAGTGGTTTCACCTTTTTGAAATTTAGCACAAACAAAAAATAGTTTTGTATTACAGATGAATTACTTTACATGCACATAAAGTATCATATTTTTTTAAATTTCCGAGTTGCTTAACAATCCTTGTAAATATTCATAATTTTTTACAAGTTTTTTAATATACATATAATAATTATTTATTTATTTATTTATTATAATATAAATGTTTATAGTAATGTATTTATCACGTTTATATAATATTAGTCTGTGTTATTATTTTTCATCCACTCTTTAATAATTGATGTTAGTTTATCGTGGCTCATTATTGTAATATGATTACCTTCGATGGAATGCACTTGAATTTTACCTTCAGTGACCTGAAAAATAATTTTTTGTTATAGAGCTATTTATATGTATATTAAATTTTACTAGCTTAGAAATATTAATCAAAATTGAATTTACCCTGTGCAGACCATAATCCTCTTCTGGAAATGAAATAATTGGAAATGTGGGTTTCAACAATGTTATAGGTGATTTGAGGCGAGGTAACGAAGATATATTATAATTTAGTATAGCAATTATATGATTATAAACCGTAAAATACATTAGCCTTTGATTTTCGGTAGTCAATGTATTTATATTTATGACCATCGGGAAACGAGTGTGAACTATTTTTAACTTTTCTTCCACAGTGTTACATTTGTTCAATTCCAACATTAACTGCAAATAAAAAATTTGTATTTTATGTGGCTTATAATATTTGCATTTTATCAATCAAAGTTAAAAAAATTTATTAAATTCTTAATGACAATAAACTTTAATGAATAATTTTTATATAATAAGAATAAAATATTAAATATATTCTTTAGAATTTTATTTTTTATTTTTATTTTATTTTATACTTACCTCTTGTTCGTCAATTTTAGTATACATTTTTAATAACCGAAGAATTATTAGATTTTGTAATTCTTTTAATGATGTAGCAGGCATCAATTTATTTATCCATAATTTCAATAGATCAGGAGCTCCGTCTATTAGTATTAATCGTCCTAACAAGTTATTAGCTTCTAATAATCTTGCTAATTCAATGGCAATTAGTGATCCATATGAATAACCCACTATGAAAAATTCCTTCTGATTTTTTATTTTTTTAATACATGCTAAAACAAATAAATATGAATTAGTATACAGGGTGTCCAAAATTAAACTTCGAATATGAAAACTGTGAATAGGGAATCAGATTTGGAGACTTTACGAATTTGTAAAATTTGTAACCATTATTGAAAAAAATTAATTTATATAACGCATGAGCGACAAGGAAGATGCGGGTGAGTGAGCGCGACAGACGACGGTGCCATTTTTAGCTATTCGTTTGTCGCGCTCACTCACCCGCATCTTCCTTGTCGCTCATGCGTTATACAAATTAATTTTTTTTTTCAGTAATGGTTACAAATTTTACAAATTCGTAAAGGACTTTTTGTCTCCAAATTTGATTCCCTACCCACAGTTTTCATATTTGAAGTTTTATTTCAGACACTCTGTATAAGTAGCAATAATATTAAAAAAATGTAATTTTTTAAATTTATTTGTTTTTCTATATGTTTTTATATAAATTATAAAACATGTATTTTATATAAAAATTTAAATTAATGCAAAATTTGTTACAGGCAGTAAATAAGCGGCTGATTTCATCACTGAATGACTTTCATTAGGAATATTAAGTACACCATGTTGCAAACACGTTGCTGTATATTTAATTTCTGATGATGTGAATTTAAATACTTTTGAACAGTTATCGATTCCTGGCACGAATATTATGTTGTCTCCATTAACCTCTTTTTTTGTAACAAGTTCTATAAGTATATTTGGAACAAAATCTGAATTTTCCATTTTTTGAAACAAATTATTTGTATCAGTTTCACTTAAGTCCCATATTTTTCTTTGTTCGGGTGTAATTGCCATTTGTTTAAGTTTAGAGAAATTTAGCATTCTTATATCTTGCGTTGTCAAAGAAATATCGAATTCTCTTTCTAATGTTTGCTTAATTTCAACTGTCATCATTGAATCCATTCCCATTTCAGCTAGAGGAACTTTTGGTGAAACAGCATTTGTGTTCTTTAATCCTGTTTTGAAATAAAGTAACAAAATAATATATATTTATTAATTTCTAAGTCCACAATCGCTTTATAATTTTTATACTATTACACTATTGTTTAGATTTATATTAAATTAATTTTACCCATTATCTGAGCAACTGTTTCATAAATATTCAATGATTTGTTAACATTTCTTTTTTCGGCAACAACCATACTGCTTACAATAGATCGATCTTGCAGCAGAAATATTTCTAATGTATCCAAACAAGAGGATATTCTTTGTTGCAATGTACCGCCTATTATCAATTCCTTATTTTCTTCTTGCATATCTGCAACGAGCCCAACATCGCCAATAGCTCCCCATTGTATTGCCAAACCATGATATCCTTCTTTCACACGTTTTTCGCATATTCTTTCCATTACGGAATTAGCCATTCCATAATTCGTTTGGCCTGCGTTTCCTCTTCCACACGAGACGGAGGAAAATACAACAAAATGTCGAAGTTGCGGGCAGATAATTCTTGACAATTCGTCTATTTGCTTCGTCATCCATGCTTTTGATTTAAACGAATCCTTAAATGTTTGTACGGATTGATTTGGAAATATACAATCATTCAAAACAACTGCAAGATTAAATATCGCATCCACTGGTCCTTTTGTCTCGGCAAACTCTAATATCTTTTTACAATTTTCATGTGTTACATTATCATCAATCGTAAGAATCTGCACATCAACACCATAAGAACACCAAAGATTTATTCTTGATTGTTGATAACCCGTTCTAATTCCGGTTCTTGATGTGAAAACTATCTTTTTCGCACCTCGATTAATCAATTTATCTGCTAGTTCTAAACCAAAGCCACCTAGTCCACCGAGAATAATATAACATTTGTGTTCTAGGCAATAATATTGTGGATAAGCGAGTAAAGGATTATTAAAAAACCCTTTTTCTTCTTGAACTTTTATTATTATCTGTAAATAATTAATATTTTATTATTAATTTTAATATTAGGTACTTTATAATTTAATTTATTTTGTTAATATTGCAAGAAATAAAACCTTTAAATAATTCAATAATATTAAAAAGTTTTTAATTAATGTTACTTATATTAAACGAAACATAAAATATTATTAATTTTTTTTCTATCTATTTTTTTTTATCTATAAATTAAAGAAATGTTATTAAATATATATATATATATATATATATATATATATATATATATATATATATAATAAAATTGTACCTTGCCAATATGTTTTCCACTTGCCATATATCTAAAAGCAGCTTCGACTTCATTTTTTTCAAAAACCTTTCTATTCAGCGGTTTAATAACACCATTTTCTAAACCCTCTGTTATTTTCTTAGACAATTTTAACTTCTGTTCTGCAGTTGCAAAAAATAATTTATCCAATAAAACACCACAGAAATTGATATTTTTTTTAAATATAGACATATCTAAAGCAGTATTGGATAACATATCAAATTTGCCAATTTCCAGAAAATAACCACCGTTTGTTAAACATTGAACAGATGCTTGCAATTTCTCTTCAGCCAAGGAGTTTAATACAATATCCACTCCACGACCATTTGTACGTTGCATAATCATCTGTTGAAAGCTTGTATCTCTAGAATTTCCGATATTATCTTCAGGAATAGATGGAAAGGTATTTTTAATAAACTGCCGTTTCTCGACATTTCCAACTGTAGTAAATACCTCGCAGCCTTCGGAAAGCGCAAGATATATTGCAGCTTGACCAATGCCTCCAGTGCCAGAGTGAATCAACACTTTGTCTCCTTTTTTCATTTTACCCTTTATGTACAAAGCATAGTAACACGTACTGTACACAATTGGAACAGTTGCTGCATCTTCCATTGTCCATTTATCTGGTATGACCCACTTGAGATATTTGTCAGCCAAAATAACGTTTGTTATTCCTCTGCAAAAAATATTTAGATCTATATATTTAACATTAAAATGTACCATAAGTTGATTCATTTATTTTATATTATGTCTAATATTTATTATATATATTATTATTAATTTATATGTATTAATATTTTATATTTTACCCGTTTAAACATACTCCCATTATTCTTTCATTATGCGTGTTAAAACCAACAAATTCCATACCAAGAAGAGAATTCTCAAAATCATGCGGTGTATCATATAGTGTGGAAATTGTAAGTCTACCAGTCGCTAACATAATGTCTTTAAAATTAAGTGACGCATAAACAACATTAACAAGATCTTTAAATTCATTTTCAACAAGCTTTTTGTTTTCTGTCCAACACAATGTACTCATATCTCCTTGCACCTGTTGTGAATAAATATAATTAATTATTATTTATAATTAAACTTGCAATAACATTTTTATTGTACCTTCTGTTTAATATAAGCATTCTGTACGAATTTTGGTTCCAATGCTGATAATGGAAAATGCCTGTAAGATCCCCATACATTTCCAGAACGTATAACATTAATTGGCAAATTCAATAGCAGCTGCTTCATATATAACGGCTCATGTAGAGAAAAAGCAGGTGCTTTACTATCCTGAATAAATACACTTCTAATTGTTTCACCACCTGGTTCTTTTCGTAAGCAGTTAACAAGACCTAGTAATCCACTTTCAAAATTCTTTTCTGCAACCAGTATTATATTTTTATCGCTATCAGATTTATTTTGCATATTTATAATTGATTTCAATGTATCTACCCATGTAAAATCGTAATTGTTAACATGTACAACATGATACTGATTTTTCTCAACATTTTGCGTTTTTCTTAATAATAAAAGTCTCTTGTTATTTATCTGTCGCTCTATTATAATATTTAACTTATATTTTTTTAAATACGAATATTCACAGTCAGTAGATTCTTCCAAAGTCAGTAGAAAGCCTTGAGGCATTAACAGAGACAATAGCTGCTTATATAGTTCCTCTTTATTCTTTTTTAAAATATTAAAACAAAAGACCATTAAACAATTTTCATTTTTCGATAATTTAGTCATTTCCGTTACAGAAGTATTGTCGGGTAATGAAATATTTTGAAGATTTTTGTGATTCGTAACAAGTTTGGTCTCATGTCGAATTTGAGGCAAGTCGCTCAGAATTTTATTAATGAGAGGAGAATTCAAATCTTCTGATGTTAATTTATCATCGGTATCAAGAAATTCGATAATTTTAACATTTAACATGTTGCAACATTCAAGTGCAAGGTGTATCGACATTCTTATTGCATTTTGTAGCGATATAGATGATTCTAAATCACGATGAGCAACAAAAGTATGTTCTTCAAGAACGATATTAACTGTTTTTAATCGATTAGGTATAAATGTAGCTACAACTCCATAAATTTCTATTCCTCCGGATGTTATAGCATTTAAATGCTTGTAATAATTAACAGGAAGCTCTGAAACGTTTTAAATACAATTAAATTGTTAAAAGCTTGAACGCATATATGTTACTTGCTGAATAATTTATATTACTTACGTCTATTATTAATTGAAGTATTCTGAATTAGATGTAGGTGATATTTTGGGTCGATTGTTAATTTACAAATTCTTGTTGGAACCAAAAGATCTCTCGTATTCTGTCCCAGAATCATCATTTGTAACATGCTGTCCATAAATGCTATCCAGTTGAACGCCCAAGCGATGGAGCCGTTTGATTTCGTAACTGAGACACGGTTTAATCCACGAAATATGCCACTGTATTGGTATCCACGAAGCCTTAACTCTTTATAAATGTCTTTATTATTCATTTCTCCATCAACGACATATTTAGTTGAATTAGCAGATATTCTTGTATTTTCATCGCTGGTTGGAATACGTATTCTTCCGGTAACAATTGTGGTGTGTCCTTCAATAATCTCAAACCTATTGCTACCTAAACATAAATTTAAATTTATTATAAGTATAACATATTATAAATCTAATAAAAAAGAACGTAACGCAATCACCTTTTTGAATCGAAAAAGTTAATTCGATCTTATTTTGTTGTGTTAGCACTGTAGCGCGAATAAAATTTATATCTTCAAATATAATAGGCATTTCAGTATATTCTTTCTTATTTAGTGATGCAAACATTTCCCAAATGTAGAAAATATATCCCATAGCAGGAAATAAATTTTTCCCATTAATGACATGACCTGTTAAGTAAAGAAATTCTTCGTCATTTGTGTCGATGTTAAAAATAATTTCTCTTTCGTTAATAATTTTCTTTTCGCTATGAGACATTACAAACATGTTTTTTGAATGATCCCATCTGCAAACGTTGTTAATTTAATAAATTGGTTTAATATAATTATAGTATATTTAAATAAGGCATTTTTCTATTTACCTTACAAGATGAGAAATCATTGGAGTGCCGCGGCTTACAGGAAATTGTATCGTCGAATAAAGATTTGCAATTTGTGGTTGTAGTCCCGCAATATAAAGTTTTCCAATGACTTCTAAAAGTGTCTCAATATTATTATTTTCGGTATTCGGTGTATATAACGCTACACTTGTTATTGTGGAGCGTAATGAATCTTTTATAATATGTTGAAGAATACTGTGAGACGATATCTCAATCATTACTGCATTTTTCGGAACTGAATGTATTGCTTTTGTAAAAGTTACAGGCGATAAGAAATAATTCATATAATAATCTGTACATAATGGTAAAGATACGTTGGCACATTCACAAGCAGATGTAGTTAACCATTTTGAACTGCGAGACTTTTTTTGCGATAATACACGATTTAAATATTTCTTACATTTAATTGCCGCAGAGACAATATAACGACTATGAAAAGGTATATTACCACAGAAAAGCTTTTTTACAGAAATACCGTTATTCTGAAACAATAAAGAAAAATTATAAGAATAGCATTTCATCAAAATAATTAAAATAAAACAAGCAAATAATATTTTTTAAATAACAATAAGGTACAATTAATGTGCAAATAAGTATACCTGTAGCTTGCTGGTAAATGCATTTACAGAATTTGTTGGTCCGCTCACAATAAAATTGGACGAACTATTATAACAGGCTATATCAATGTCCGAAGGGCATATATTTTTCATTTTTTCAAATTCAAGATTAATTTCAGCCATGGAACTGTTACATATTTTCGATTCATAAAGCGCTAAGCCGATGAAATACGCCGATAGAATCGTTTCTTCTGCCGTTAAACATCCATCGGCATATCCACAGACTATTTCCCCAATCGAATGACCAATTATAAAATCAGGAACAATACTAATTGATGTTAAAAGATCGATTATTCCAATCTGTAAAGTATAAAGAATTAATATTTGAAATAATTTTATTAGTAAAAAATTAAATAGAAATTATTTTCTTACTTGTAATCCAACGAGTCCCAGCAACAATTTAATAATATTATCACAAATATTTCTATTATCACTTGTTAAAATATCTGTAAGTAATATGCCGTAAGATTTTAAAACGTTATCACATTTTTTTATTGCCTTGGCAAACACTGGGAATTTCATTAGATCTCGACCTATTAAAATCATAAAATTGTTAGTATAAAACATAATTAATTTAAGTATTTTGCAATAATATATTTACTTACTCATTCCAAACCATTAAGATCCTAATCCCGAAAATATAAAACAAATTGGCCTTTTTATATGTAAAGAATGTTTTACTTTACTAATTGAGCTATAAGACTTAATTTTTTTACAATTCGTTATCATGAATCCTCTATAAAAATGGCCATCTATGTTATAATTATGAATATGATGTAATAAAGATATATATTCTGCATCTGTTAACCGATTTTGCACCTGCATTCAATAACAAAAATATATAATTCTATTTTTTTCAAAGAATAATTTTAAACAAACAAAACTTACATCATTAAAAATGGTTTTAACTGCTTCTTCCGTACGTCCAGACACGGCGACAAGCCTAGGTAAATCATCATCCGGCGTGCCATTATTAATTTTTTGTTTCGAATTTGATTTCAATAATATATGACTATTAGCCCCTCCAAAACCAAAAGAATTAATACATATCTTATCGCCTTGCAATTTAGTTGGTTCGGTAACAATTTTTATTCTTCCTTCAATAACACCAATTAAATTTTTTCGTGGATTTTTGAAGTGTATAGTAGGCGTAATTATACCCGTTTCCATCGCTAGTAGTACCTTTAAAGAACCACATTTATTTTATTAGCAGTAATATATATTTTAATTAACAAACTGTTGCACCGCAACCGGTGCTCGGGGTCCGTCCTTCGGGACCGTCGGAAGGGTGGAAGGCGCGGTAGAGATAATTATACAACCGTACAAAATTTAATAAAGGTTTTTTATATTTCTTTTATACACTTGCGTTTTATTTGATTTGTTGCACCGGCTAGGTGCCGTGGGGTTTGTTCTCCGGAAAGATGAATGTATGCTGGGCCGGAACAGAGAGCCAGGAATAAAGTCCCCTTTTTGTTAAATTGTTTTATTTTCCTTTATTTTCCTTCTCTTGCAAATTACAGCTGGCCACTTCACGCGATTCACTTAATTATAATTTCTATTCACGACTGACTCTCCGGGCCACGGCTGCCCCTATATATGCCCTGCTGTTGCTATGTCAAAAATCATAGCAATCAGCAGAATCGCGGGTGACAACCGCGACTGTTCTCGGAATGTCGCGTCCCGGCCGGAAATACCGGGTTACCTTGATCGGCGGTATTCTGCCGATCAAGCTAAATGGTCGCGCGCGTACGACATTTCAACGTTATTCCCGGGCTTCTGTTGCCAAGGGCTCGGGATATAACAGACTCTACTACAATCTACTCTATGTTGAATTAACGGCGTCCCCGTCTCTACGAGGTTTCGGTTGTTGACACGCGTCTGGAGTTACGTTACGTGCAACGGTCACTGCACGTCTTATCTTTAGGAGTTACTGCCCGCGACCAGTGGCCCGCGGGTATTTAAAGGTTCTCTTATTTTTACGTTGTCAGCAGGTTGCATAGCCGTCACTCGGTTACCGGGCCGATGCAACTTCAGCCGTTTCGGCAATAGGATCTCGCAACCTTTTTTCCTCGATTATCTGTTCTTACTTAATTATTTCATTTCTTTTGTTAAATGTGAGCTGCTGACGCAGCTTTACTGGAATTGTGTTGCAAGGTCCTATTCCGTTATATTTTTAGATGTTGTAATGGGGCTCGGGTTACAACAAAATGTTGTATATAATATACAACATTTGTATGTATATAATATAAATTATAATTGCGACTAGTTGATAAAAAGTATTATAAGAAAATATATATACTTAAAAACCACAATTTACATACTTTGCAAAAATTATTGGAAATACATATATACCTTTACAACATGGCAAAGACTACTTGCAGGTTCAGAATGGCCAAGATTTGATTTTACTGAGCCTACTAATAAAGGAGTAGTTCTTTTAACGCATAAAGACTGGTCAATGGCCATAGTTTCTACGGGGTCGCCGGCAAAAGTACCAGTTGCGTGAGCTTCCATATAAGCCAACTCATCGGGTGAGATTTTACATTCCTCGTAAAATTCATCTAATAACAATTTCTGTTTTTCGACTGACGGGAAAGTAATACCTTCTGCTTTAAAACCATCACAATTTGTTTTTCCATGCACAACGGTTGCGTAAATTCTTCGAGCATTCTTTGCCTTTTGCAGATATAGTACTGCGGCTGTTTCACTGCGCATATATCCTGAGCCTTCTGAATCAAAAGGTTTGCAATAACCGTCAGAAGACAAAACTCCTAAAAGAAGTTAATAAAAACGTTACCTGTCTCATAAAATAAAATTATAAATAGAAATGTATTAAAATATAATAAATATATACCTAGTTGATAAAATTGAAATTGTATTCTAGGATGAAAGCACAGATTGCAGGAAGCGACAATAGCTGTGTCGCAATTTCCAGCCCGAATCAACTCATAAGCTTTTACTATGGCATAATTACTTGAACTACACGCAGTATCAATATTATGTGATGGTCCGGTAACGCCGAGCCAATGAGAAATTACATTTGCTATTGGCATATAATTTTTAATCATAGGCAATTGAGAAAGCTAATAACAATAATATGTTTTTAAATATATTGTAAATATTGAAGTAAATAAATAAATATATTTAATATTTTATTTTTAATAATTTATACTGTAATATATTTGCAATGTAAAATTCCGAGAACGTTTATCTATCCGCGCATGGCGTTCTGAGCAAAATGCAACGCGATCATTCAATGCGAATTAAATGTACCCTAAGTCATGACTGTCATTCTCTCGGAGAGTTAGATCTTCTCCGACCGTTATGCAGTACGTTTTGAAATATATATCCTTTATTCTTCTGTCACCAAATTCTTTATTCTTTGTCTCTCAACATACATAACATATACAACAAAGATGTACAGACTTTTATATTTAAAACATCTGTCTTGCATGAAATTGTCTTACTTTTTACAATAAAATCTCTTATTTTTTATTTATATAATATATTATTTAAATGTATTACCTGAGCATCAAAAAGCATATGTCCTCGAGTTTCAGATATAGAAATTGCTGTAATAACGCTTGTTCTTGTATTCCATAATTCTTTTGGGTTTATCCCTGCATCGATAAATGCTTCATAAGTATGCTCGAACAACATTCTAGTCGCAGGATCCATTATATGAGCTTCAGTAGTAGATATATCAAAAAATTGTGAATCAAATTTTTCTATGTTATTAATTTTACCAATTCGATCAGGCATATTGAGCGCTGAATAAAAAATGAATTTATTAACAAATAAATAATAAAAAGTTTTTGATTAACTAGATTTATATTTATCGTTATCTCTTTTATTAAATATTAAATAAATATATATTTTACCGATTTGGAAAGAAGTATACAAAGTTCACACAATTATTATACTACAATAATCCAGTTGTATATAGTTTTCTCAATTTAAATTCAATTTTAATTCATTTTTAATACTTTGATCAAATATATCCTAACATAAAAAGACAATTTTCTTACTATGATTCCAACGTCCATGATCGCTCGAACCAAGATCCACTTTGTTCATAAGATTCTCTTTAAATTTTTGTATATTAACACTTTCAGGAAATCGACCCGCAATACCAGAAATAACGATTTCTTCTTCTGCATCAATGCTGTATTCCGGTGTCGGTCGATTCATAGTATTTTAATTTTATTTTTGAAGGAAATATACTCTATAGCAAAATGTTAATTATTTTACAAAGTCATACGTTACAATTTTAAATAAAAAAAAATTATTTAAAATTATATATATATATATATATATGTACCAATAATAAATAGAAAGAAAATCACTAACAGTCACAATTGTAATAATATAATGGTTAAGATTAAAGTTAGAGTGTAACTACATCAAATCTATTTGATTCTCTTATTTATTGTTTCAGTGTTACATAACATGTATTTTCATGCGTTATATTTTTTATTAATGTAGCAATTTATTTAAATTTTTTATACTTTAGTCACTGCCACTTCCGTTATAGTACATTTATCACACAATTGTGGAGACTATTAAAATTTACAAACATAACAGGTCATTTGAAAGTTCTCGGAGTAGTTATGTAAATAATATTTGCATATAAAACGCCATTAAGAATTGAAACCCACGGCACCTATAACAGTCAACGATGTTACTTCATTAGGACTCGATTTTCGCCGGGTTCTTCTAAAAAAACCCTGCTCAGCTCTATCGCTAAGTCGTTTTATTACTCTCCTGTCAGGATGGCGTCGGTCTGGAAATCTATCAGCATAAAGCCAATCTGCTGCTGAGTAATTATTTCTGCCTCACCCAAAATGCGGATATTCACAATTTTATTTGGAAGATAACCAGCCATAATTTAAAAAAGAAAAAGACTTGACAAAATATTGAAAGTTCTTGTCTTACCAAGAAAAAGTCAATGGATGCAATATCCGTCTGCCGTTTGTAATAATCGGTTAGGTATGCCTGCAATGACTGACAAGTGTTAGAAGATTTGGTCATTTGCTCGTACGCCCAACATTAATCTGTGTTAAAAATTAACACTAACAATCAATAAACGTTTACAAGACAAGTTACACTCCGAGATTGATCCAGTTTGTTACAGAGATAGTTACAGTTTGGATTGCAGCATACTTAATTAAAAAATTATTTTATGAAAATAACATGACATTTTTCGGAAAAATGTTTCAGACAGAAGTTACTTACTTTTCGATGAAGAATAAGAATCTGCAATAAAAAGTTGGGGTTTCCATTTAAGAATTTAAAGTTGACTTTTAAATAACCTACAAATTTGACCTCAAAGTCAAAGACGAGATTACCATCGGTTGTCCCTTCTTGAACCAAATAACTTTTGTCTAAAACATTTTTCTCTGAAACCAAAAATAAGGGAGTTATTTAGGGTGAACAGTTAAAACGAGACAGCCTGTGTATACAGGGTGTTCCGTAAGTCGAGGTTAATCGCTCGGGAGATGAAAGAGAAACCAAAAACAAGAAAAAAAGTTAATATAAACATAGGTACAAAAAGGCGTTGTTTTCAAGTTATCGCCAGTTTTAAATCGCGCGCGCGCGCGCGTGTGTATGGATCTAAAAATTATATAAGGTGTTTGAATTGACCTCTTTCTACATTAATACATGCTCTAAGCCTTCTTTCTAAGAAGTCCCGAATTCTTTGTAGCACTTCGGGATTTTCTCTAATGTTTCCAAATTTATTAGTTATTTTTTGTTTAAGTTCATGAACGTTATTAACTGGCCGTTTATAAACAAAGGATTTCAGATAACCCCAAAGATAGAAATCACACGGGTTGGGGTCGGGTGACATAGGAAACCAGAGTACAGGTTCTCCACGCTCTATCCATCGTCGACCGAATTTGCGTTCCAATTCTTGTTTAGCAATCAAACTGAAATATGCAAGTGCACCATCGTGCATAAGCCACATATTATGTCGTATGTTCAAAAAGACGACATAAGGATTTGACATAAGTTTCTCCATTTAATCTGTTTTCAAAAAATGTGGTCCAACAAGTGAATTGTTAATTATTTCTCCCCAAACCAAACAACTGAACTGTCATTGATTTTTTTTCAACAATTGTTTGGGGATTTGCTTCCATCCATTTATGTGTATTATGAAAATTTGTAATACCGTTTCTATTGAATGCTGCTTCATCTGTAAAAAGAATTATTTAACTGAAATTAGGCATTTGTTTTAATTTATTCACGAACCATTGAGAGAAAATGATACGTGGACCATAATCGTTTTCAGTAAATCCTTGAACACGTTGTACATGATAGGAATACAAGGAATTTCTATTAAGAGATCTCCATATTGTAGTTGTTGGTAGACCTAATACTCCTGAGATGCTTTTGATACTAGTAGAAGGGTCAACCCGGAATGCGATCAAAATTTTTTCTTCTGTGTTAGCGTTGATTCGAGGCCTACCCTCTTTTCGACGCTGTGTTAACTGCCCAGTTTCTCGCAACGTTCTATCAATATTTTGAAAAGATTGTCGATTCGATGCGCATCGCCGAGGAAATTTTTCGATATACAACCTTCTTGCTTCTGTAACATTACCTTGAGCGAGACCATACATTAAATGCATGTCAACTAATTCGGTAACGGTTGAACGATCCATTACAGATAATTAAATTTTAATTTTATCAAACTTTCTTTTTCCGTGAACAAACTCTTATTGTGAAGCGATAGAACTTTACTCAAATTTCTTTTGTTGTGGCTGATAAATACAATGTGCTCACGTTCTTAGTCGAACAATCAATATCTAAGCGCTTGTTCGAGTTCACGAGGTATTGCACAAGATTTATTATGATTTCTTACGCGTGCCGCAAGCTTCATTTGTGCAACCACTGTTGGTTATATTATTCCTTGGCGACCTTGAATTCCACGGTTTCTTGTCTGTGCATAAGGTAAATGAGTTGTGGTTGATTATTGTGCGGGTGTTGCTGTTATATTGTATATTTCGAACATCTTGTATAATTTTTAGATCCATACACACGCGCGCGCGCACGCGACTTAAAACTGGCGATAACTTGGAAACAACGCATTTTTGTACCTATGTTTATATTGACTTTTTTTCTTGTTTTTGGTTCCTCATTCATTTCCCGAGCGATTGACCTCGATTTATGGAACACCCTGTATATGTATACAGGATGGACCAGATCAGTGTATTTTATTTTTAATGGTAAGTAGAACGCGTTGAGAAAAATTGAAAAGTTTAATAGCACTTTGTAAAATTCTCATTTGTTTCCGAAAAAATTAATAAAATATTAATAGGTAAGAGAGACAAGGAAACTGCGAGCTGTGCGAGCGAAAGACAAGCACCGGCGAGTATTTTGAAGAGAATGGGCGGAGTTAGCGCGCAGAGAGTGAAGCGAGGCAACGATACGCAAGTGAGACAAAGCGACGATACACGAGCGAAGCGAGGCAACGATACGTGAGTGAGGCGAGGCGACGATACGCCGGTGCTTGTTTCTCGCTCGCACAGCTCGCAGTTTCCTTGTCCCTCTTACCTATTAATATTTTATTAATTTTTTCGGAAACAAATAAGAATTTTACAAAATGCTATTAAACTTTTCGATTTTTCTCAACGCGTTCTACCTACCATTAAAAATAAAATACACTGGTCTGGGACACCCAGTATATACAGGGTGTCTGGTTGAGTAGTGAGCATTTCTTAGTTATAGATAGAACTCAAAAATACAAATAGGAAAGTCCCGTACCATTTTGCAAAATTCCCAATCGTTATTGAGAAAATAATTTAAATGCATAAAATGTATAGGCGTAAGAGCGACAAGGAAGCTGCGCGTGAGTGAGCGCGACAGGCGAATGGTTAGGAATGGCGCCGTCGTCTGTCGCGCTCACTTAAGCACAGCTTCTTTGTCGCTCTTATGCCTATACATTTTATGCATTTTAATTTTTTTCTTAATAATGATTGAGAATTTTGCAAAATGGTACGGGACTTTCCTATTTGTATTTTTGTGTTCTATCTATAATTAAGAAATGCTCACTACTCAACCACACACCCTGTATATACAGGGTGTCTCATACCATATGACGCATCCGTGAGAAATATAGGTAGGTAGGTCTCTTAAATACTAATCAAAAAGTCTTATACCATTTTGTAAAATTCTCAATCGTTACTGAGAAAATAATTAAAATGTGTAGCGTAATTATTTTGTAATTATTTTCTCAGTAACGATTGAGAATTTTACAAAATGGTAAAAGACTTTTTGATTAGTATTTAGGAGACCTACCTATTTCTCACGGATGCGTCATATGGTATGAGACCCTGTATATACAGGGTGTTTGAAATAAGGTTTTCTTCCCGGTAACTGTAAATAGATATCGGGAATACAAATCAAAAAGTCAGATATCATTTAGTAAAATTCGTAACCGTTACCGAGTAAGAAATTACTGAATTTTGACGAATTAGCGCGGAGCACATAATAAGTCGGGCGCGGCAGGTGAGAGTGGGTGGGCCTTAGGGAGAGAACGGGGGTGAAACGCCGAGCGACAATTGTGGGGTGGGGGTGGGAGGAGTCAATGCGTGGTGTGATAGACAATTGTCGCGCGGCGTTTCACCACCGTTCTCTCCCTAAGGCCCACCCGCTCTCACCTGCCGCGCCCGACTTATTATGTGCTTCGCGCTAATTCGTCAAAATTCAATAATTTCTTACTCGGTAACGGTTACGAATTTTACTAAATAATATCTTACTTTTCGATTTGTATTCCCGATATCTATCTACAGTTACCGAGAAGGAAACCTTATTTCAAACACCCTGTATATATATATTGTTGCACCGGAGCGATGCACGGGGTCCGTCCTCTGGGACCGACGCTTTATTCGGTGTAGATTAGGTTGAATAAATCTTATTTTGATTATAAAGTCGTAATATCTGTACAAGATTTCGCGTGATCACGTAATATTTGATAGAATTGCTTAGCAATGAGCTCGACGTAGTGCACGGTACGACGATGAAAAGGATTTACCAAGACGCAACAAAAAAAGAATTCGAAAGCAAAATTAACATAAAGAAAAACTATAATATATTTAACAGCTTAATCAAAAATAAACAACAAGTGAATTAAATTGCAAAGATTGGAAATGGCGAACGGAAATCTTCTTTGACTCGGCTAACGCGTCGGGAATCTTTAGGAGCGACGGAATTAGTCGCCCGATCGACGGAAATCTTGATGCGAACGTCGGAGATCTTGATGCGCGAGCCGATGATACCGCGGACACGAATCTTTGCAGTACAGAGAACAAAAAAAAATAAAAAAATACAAAAGAAATTGCTAAATTTCGCGATTTACAAGTTTAATTGAAATCGTCGATAACGCGGTGAAAACCAAAAAAGAAGAGTAGTCTCAAACGCTTTAGAGATCTACTGTGAGAACGAGACGAGCTGCCTTTGATAGAAACTGTATCGGAGTTCGAGCGAAACTGCTCGATCTTTCGCTGAACGGAGCCCAGGTTTTGAGGAAACAGAACGAGGAAATCGAGGAAGGATCGAGGGAAAACCGGATAAAACTGGAATAGACTGACTGAAAAGAAAGAAAGCAAAGCAGCGATAAACACGAAGAGGTCCAAAGAGACAGACAAGAACAATATACAAGCAAAAACAACACCGGAATGATCGCGATCTAAGACGAATTCTCGAGCGAGCGGAATATAATTTCAAAAAAATTTAATTTAATTCTCCGTCGATTGAATAATATCTTTATTCTTTTCTTCGTGCGGTGTTTAATTATATTTGTCGGCGGTCGAGTTACGGATTGCTAGCTCGTAACTTAATGACTTACACGTGCATTTTATATTATTTACTTTAGTCTTGTCAGCGAAGTTGCAGAAGGAAATGGCCGAATGCCCTACTGCCTTCTGCTGATAGTGCGTGATGTCGAAAAGGCTGACAAGACTGCATCGTAGGCTCAGCAGATTCTAACGGTTTGGCAATTTGCTGAGTTTTTCGTAAAAATTTAGCGCACGCGGTGGTCAATGACCTGCGTGGCGTAGCGGGTTACAATAATATATAATTTTAATAAATATATATTTAAAAAGTGTTGACTCAGTCAGTTATCTTCGCCAGCTTATCCGACAAGGAGGGTGATGCACCTTTGCTAAAGCCATACATGCGGGTGCTGTATCCAGAATCGTTATGTGTATCGTGCAGAAGTGGTGTTGGACTGTACACAAGATTGCGTTATCTGTACGGCATTCTCGCAATACTGTCATAAGGTACATCTTTTGAGATAACTTTTCTATCATTCATCTCTTTGTTTGTTTTCGATTGTTCGACGTCGTCTTCTCTTTCGCTGCTCTTGCTTTCGTTATCTCCGACATTTTATTATCTGATAATATCGATTAGGATAGATTATTCAAATCAATATATGTAAAGTTGACATTTTACAATAGTTAATATTTTAATCCAATTAAAGTAGGCGATTTCTTTTTCTCGCAATTGTACTAAACTACATTAATTTCTACAATCTCATTAATCCTACCGTATTTTGTTATTCAAAAAATGTTATTACCCTGCGAATATATCCTTTGATTTTGTGGACTTTTAGTATGTTCATCCAGGCTAATCTGTTCACCGCTTACAGAGTGAATTCGCCAACCATTATGCATATGAGGTACTTGCTGAAACCGTTTGATCATCTCATAAACGCTGCGGCGACCGTTCCACTCAGTTACATTCCCACCGCTGATCTTTTGAAACTTGTTTTCATCCACAAATATATTGGTGCCGTGCATGTCGTACGACAATTTTTAAAAACAAGACAGTTTTTAAAGTTAACATATATTATTTTGATTTTTATATACAAAATTTGAAGATAATTAATAAATTATTTTATATATAAATCCTTCCTTTCCTTATTATAAAAAACGCGTGAGACGCCTGAATTAGCTGAAAATCGATTCTATTGTTCCCGTTTATATTGTTGCCGCTTAAAACCCACGCTGATTGGCTGTCTCTCGTTTGGCTCGCTTCGTGTCAAAGTTTCGTTTGACTAGCTTCGTGTCAAAAGAAAGAAAGCTGTCAAGAAATTGTTTGAGGTTTGGTCTGTCCGCATTAATAACCTTAGCCTGGTTGTTGGGAACATAGAACGTTTTGACTTCTATTCTTCGAGCGAAACTATCCGATAGTGTCCTGGGTACTGAATGCTCATCCGCATCGGAAGTTAGTATCAAAATAATAAATATAAATAAATATTTAAATAAAAATAAAATAATAAAATAATACAATAATAATATAATATATAAGTAATATATAAGTCTTAATCTCTATTATATATTAGTCTTAGAACGTTTTGACTTCTATTCTTCGAGCGAAACTATCCGATAGTGTCCTGGATACTGAATGCTCATCCGCATCGGAAGTTAGTATCAAAATAATACAATAATATCTTAATCTCTATTATATATTAGTCTTATATAATATATAAGTCTTAATTTCTTTCTATTAATCTCTCTATTTTTCTGTTTTTTCATCATTAATTGCTACTGTAAATCTTTATTTTTTTTTTTTTTTTTTTAAAAAACGTTTTCTTACTTTTTGAAATTAATTTACATTCTGTATTTTCAGAAGCATTGACGGTACTTTTTGCAATATCCGACGATTGAGTTTTATTGTTTGTCGCAAGTTTACGAACATAATATTAGGAACGCATTAATAGCCTTAGCCTGTCTGTTGGGAACACAGAACGTTTTGACTTCTATTCTTCGAGCGAAACTATCCGATAGTGTCTTGGGTACTGAATGCTCATCCGCATCGGAAGTAACAATATAAATATATATAAATAAATATTTAAATAAAAATAAAATAATTAAATAATAAAATAATATAATAATAATATAATAATAATAATATAATATTTAAATGCCACAGTAAATCTAAATTTGCGAGAGATCGACGAATGAGTTTTATTGTTTGTCGCAAGTTTACGAACATAATATTAGGAACGCATTAATAGCCTTAGCCTGTCTGTTGGGAACACAGAACGTTTTGACTTCTATTCTTCGAGCGAAACTATCCGATAGTGTCTTGGGTACTGAATGCTCATCCGCATCGGAAGTAACAATAAATCTCTATTATATATTAGTCTTATATAATATATAAGTCTTAATTTCTTTCTATTAATCTCTCTATTTTTCTGTTTTTTCATCATTAATTGCTACTGTAAATCTTTATTTTTTTTTTTTTTTTTTAAAAAACGTTTTCTTACTTTTTGAAATTAATTTACATTCTGTATTTTCAGAAGCATTGACGGTACTTTTTGCAATATCCGACGATTGAGTTTTATTGTTTGTCGCAAGTTTACGAACATAATATTAGGAACGCATTAATAGCCTTAGCCTGTCTGTTGGGAACACAGAACGTTTTGACTTCTATTCTTCGAGCGAAACTATCCGATAGTGTCTTGGGTACTGAATGCTCATCCGCATCGGAAGTAACAATATAAATATATATAAATAAATATTTAAATAAAAATAAAATAATTAAATAATAAAATAATATAATAATAATATAATAATAATAATATAATATTTAAATGCCACAGTAAATCTAAATTTGCGAGAGATCGACGAATGAGTTTTATTGTTTGTCGCAAGTTTACGAACATAATATTAGGAACGCATTAATAGCCTTAGCCTGTCTGTTGGGAACACAGAACGTTTTGACTTCTATTCTTCGAGCGAAACTATCCGATAGTGTCTTGGGTACTGAATGCTCATCCGCATCGGAAGTAACAATAAATCTCTATTATATATTAGTCTTATATAATATATAAGTCTTAATTTCTTTCTATTAATCTCTCTATTTTTCTGTTTTTTCATCATTAATTGCTACTGTAAATCTTTATTTTTTTTTTTTTTTTTTAAAAAACGTTTTCTTACTTTTTGAAATTAATTTACATTCTGTATTTTCAGAAGCATTGACGGTACTTTTTGCAATATCCGACGATTGAGTTTTATTGTTTGTCGCAAGTTTACGAACATAATATTAGGAACGCATTAATAGCCTTAGCCTGTCTGTTGGGAACACAGAATGTTTTGACTTCTATTCTTCGAGCGAAACTATCCGATAGTGTCTTGGGTACTGAATGCTCATCCGCATCGGAAGTAACAATAAATCTCTATTATATATTAGTCTTATATAATATATAAGTCTTAATCTCTTTCTATTAATCTCTCTATTTTTCTGTTTTGTCATCATTAATTGCTACTGTAAATCTTTATTTTTTTAATATTTTTTTTATTTTTTAAAAAAAAAAACGTTTTCTTTCTTTTTGAATATTTTAAAGAGATTGATTTACTTTTTATTTTTCTTTTTTATTTCTTTTTTTTTTCTTTTTTATTTTTTTTAAATAAAATAATAAAATAATATAATAATATAATTTTTTTATTTATTTTTTTAAAAACGTTTTCTTTCTTTTTGAAATTAATTTACATTCTGTATTTTCAGAAGCATTGACGGTAGTTTTTTGCAATAAATATTTAAATAAAAATAAAATAATTAACTAATAAAATAATATAATAATAACATAATAATAATAATATAATATTTAAATGCCACAGTAAATCTAAATT
Organism: Cardiocondyla obscurior; assembly: GCF_019399895.1. Lineage (NCBI taxonomy): Eukaryota > Metazoa > Arthropoda > Insecta > Hymenoptera > Formicidae > Cardiocondyla > Cardiocondyla obscurior. The sequence continues at coordinate 4,472,740 of NC_091877.1, forward strand.
TTCGAGAGACATTTAAATGCTACAGTAAATCTACATTATTTTTTATTTTTTATTTTTATTTTATTTTTAAATGCTACAGTATATATATCGAATATATCGATTCGATATATTCGATTTGTTTTGTTGTCATGGAAATGTTAAATTTCTTTTTTTTAAATAATAATTTGTTTAATCATTCAATCGACAGTTTGATGTGAAGAGAAGTATATTGTAATTTAAAAGAAAGGAAAATAAAGAAAAATAGGAAAGAAAGAAAAGCAGGATAAAGAAAAGTTCGGAAAAAGAGGAAAAAGAAAGAAGGAGTAAAAGAAAGAAAGCGGTAGAATTATTAAATAAAGAGAATAAATCAGAATAAAGGTAACTTTTAAAAAATATTTATACTATTAAATATAACAGTGATCGTTTTCTTGGTATTAATTTTTTTAATTTTTGTTTTTTTAATAATATATTATACATATCGTACTTTTCTACGGATTTTAAAGATTGAAATATCATTTCGTGTTTTCGGAAATATATTGCAAATCAATCGCTCTCTCGGTTATATAAAAATAAAATATAATTTCATTTTTAAGGTTGCTTTTTCATGATTTTGTAATATAGTTTCGCGTATATGTAAACAAAATGCAAATCATAAATTATCAATTTTGGAATCATGATTTATTTACAATCTGATCGTCGCACAGTTGTACATGTTAATCTCTCATAACAACAAATTCCCGTGCTGGTAAGACGTTTCGCGTTTTCGGAACTAGATTGCAAATCAATCGCTTTCTTGGTTATATAAAAATAAAATATAATTTCATGTTTTCGGTTGCTTTTCATTGATTTTGTAATATAGTTTCGCATATATGTTAACAAAATGCAAATCATAAATTATTAATTTTGGAATCATCATTTATTTACAATCTGACCGTCGCACAGTCGTACATGTTAATCTCTCATAACAACAAATTTCCGTTCCACGGTTTTTTAAGATTGAAATATCATTTCGCGTTTTCGGAAATAGATTGCAAATTAATCGCTCTCTCGGTTATATAAAAATAAAATATAATTTCATGTTTTCGGTTGCTTTTTCATGATTTTGTAATATAGTTTCGCGTATATGTAAACAAAATGCAAATCATAAATTATCAATTTTGGAATCATCATTTATTTACAATCTGACCGTCGCACAGTCGTACATGTTAATCTCTGATAACAACAAATTCCCGTGCTGGTAAGACGTTTCACGTTTTCGGAGATAGATTGTAAATCAATCGCTCTCTCGGTTATATAAAAATAAAATATAATTTCATGTTTTCGGTTGCTTTTTCATGATTTTGTAATATAGTTTCAAGTATATGTAAACAAAATGCAAATCATAAATTATTAATTTTGGAATCATCATTTATTTACAATCTGACCGTCGCACAGTTGTACATGTTAATCTCTCATAACAACAAATTCTCGTGCTGGTAAGACGTTTCGCGTTTTCGGAACTAGATTGCAAATCAATCGCTTTCTTGGTTATATAAACATAAAATATAATTTCATGTTTTCGGTTGCTTTTCATTGATTTTGTAATATAGTTTCGCGTATATGTAAACAAAATGCAAATCATAAATTATCAATTTTGGAATCATCATTTATTTACAATCTGACCGTCGCACAGTCGTACATGTTAATCTCTGATAACAACAAATTCCCGTGCTGGTAAGACGTTTCACGTTTTCGGAGATAGATTGTAAATCAATCGCTCTCTCGGTTATATAAAAATAAAATATAATTTCATGTTTTCGGTTGCTTTTTCATGATTTTGTAATATAGTTTCAAGTATATGTAAACAAAATGCAAATTATAAATTATTAATTTTGGAATCATCATTTATTTACAATCTGACCGTCGCACAGTTGTACATGTTAATCTCTCATAACAACAAATTCTCGTGCTGGTAAGACGTTTCGCGTTTTCGAAACTAGATTGCAAATCAATCGCTTTCTTGGTTATATAAACATAAAATATAATTTCATGTTTTCGGTTGCTTTTCATTGATTTTGTAATATAGTTTCGCGTATATGTAAACAAAATGCAAATCATAAATTATTAATTTTGGAATCATCATTTATTTACAATCTGACCGTCGCACAGTCGTACATGTTAATCTCTCATAACAACAAATTCCCGTGCTGGTAAGACGTGTCTAAACCGCATGCGACACGGTGATAGATATTTTAAAGAGATTGATTTACATTACGCCGGATGGTGCAGTATTGAAATGATGATTTGCTATATGATGATAAATTACGATTATTAACACAATGAATATCAATCGCTCTCTTGGTTTTACAAGAATATAAAATATATTGTCGCATTTTTATAAACAAAATGTATATCGATCGCCGTCTCTATTTTTAAAATATAAATGTTTTTCGATCGCCCTCTCAGTTTTATTATATAATAATATGATAATGTATATCAATCTGTTTTTTATTTTTATATGAAAAAATGTGATATTGCATTTCTTGTTTTGTATAATATTGGGTACTGAATGCTTATCCGCATCGGAAGTTAGTATCAAAAAAATAAAATAATAATAATAATAAGTCTTAATCTCTCTCTATTAATAATTTGTAATATATATATATTTTTCATGTTTAAATTTTTTTTTGATTTCGCGCGATTCGATTCGATATATTCGATTTGTTTTGTTGTCATGGAAATGTTAAATTTCTTTTTTTTAAATAATAATTTGTTTAATCATTCAATCGACAGTTTGATGTGAAGAGAAATATATTGTAATTTAAAAGAAAGGAAAATAAGGAAAAAAAGGAAAGAAAGAAAAGCAGGATAAAGAAAAGTTCGGAAAAAGAGGAAAAAGAAAGAAGGAGTAAAAGAAAGAAAGCGGTAGAATTATTAAATAAAGAGAATAAATCAGAATAAAGGTAACTTTTAAAAAATATTTATACTATTAAATATAACAGTGATCGTTTTCTTGGTATTAATTTTTTTAATTTTTGTTTTTTATAATAAGGATATTATACATATCGCACTTTTCCACGGATTTTATAGATTGAAATATCATTTCGTGTTTTCGGAAATATATTGCAAATCAATCGCTCTCTCGGTTATATAAAAATAAAATATAATTTTATTTTTAAGGTTGCTTTTTCATGATTTTGTAATATAGTTTCGCGTATATGTAAACAAAATGCAAATCATAAATTATCAATTTTGGAATCATCATTTATTTACAATCTGATCGTCGCACAGTCGTACATGTTAATCTCTCATAACAACAAATTCTCGTGCTGGTAAGACGTTTCGCGTTTTCGGAACTAGATTGCAAATCAATCGCTTTCTTGGTTATATAAAAATAAAATATAATTTCATGTTTTTGGAGTGATCGTTTTCTTGGTATTAATTTTTTTAATTTTTGTTTTTTTAATAATATATTATATATATCGCACTTTTCCACGGATTTTAAAGATTAAAATATCATTTCGATAGTTTTCTGCAATATCCGACGATTGAGTTTTATTGTTTGTCGCAAGGCTACGAACATAATATTAGGGACGCATTAATAGCCATTAATCTCTCATAAATCTCCCATTAATCTCTCTTAAATAAAAAGAGATTTATTCAGAATAAAGATAACTTTTAAAAATTATTTATACTATTAAATATAACAGTGATCGAATAAACTTTGGGTGGGAAAAAAAAGAACGCTTGCATATTAAATGTTTTCTTGGTTTTACATGAACGAAATATAGTTTCGCGTTTTCTAAAACAGAATGCATATCGATCACTCTCTCGGTTAAGAATGAAATGTGAGTGTGTAGTTTAATAAATGAAATAGGTAGGATTCTTCTACTTGGTAGTATTGCCTGAAGAAGTCATATTTTTTCTATGGCCTATTAATTAGTACATGAAAAGGTATGCCTTCAGGTAGGAATATTATTCAAGGAAAGATGCGACGTCTTAGCTAGAGCGGGACGTGTCGCATCTGAGAAGAACTTTAGTTGTAAGAATGTTAGACATTTACTCTGACCATAGATGTATCATCAGAAAACAATGATGATACAAGGTAGAGTACAATGTTTTTGAATGTCTATTGAATGTATTGTTCTTGAATAATATATATACTTGAAAAATCAGAACACAATATATAATTAATTAATTAAGTAATAACGTGCTCAAATCGTGCGCTGTGTATTCTTTAATTTTTAATAAACTTTGGGTGAGAAAATTATTTAATTAAAAAAAAAAATAAATAAATAAATAAATGATTAATCAACATTAAGAATGTTATATTGAACATTAAAAATGTTTAAATTAATTTAAATTATTTTAGCAATTTAATTTATATTTATAGGTAAATTAATGCAATAATTAAAAAACACTTTTTTTCATTTTGTTTAAGAAAAAGAAAAAAACAAAAAGAAGAAAAAGAAAAAATATATAAGAAGAAGGTAAGAAGAGAGAATCAAGAGAGAAAGAGAATAAAAAAAAGCGCATAGAATAAAAGAAGAAAAAAAATAAAAGAAGAAATTAATTAAAAAAAAATAAGGGAAAAAAATAAGAAAAGGGGAAAAAATCAAATAGAAGAAAAAAACAAAGAGGAAGGGGGGTGGGAAGGGGGAAAGGGGAGGGGGAAATAAATATAACAAAAAAAATATAATATAATATAATATTGGATGAATAAATGATGATATGAAAATAATTATGATATGATATTATATAAAATAATGATGATGATGATATAATGATAATGATAATGATGTTAATGATGATGATGATAATGTTTATGATGATGATGATTATAATGATAATGATGATAATAATAAGAAAATAAAGAAAATAGAAGATAATAGATAGATAAAAATAATAGTAGATAATTATTATAATAAAAAAAATTTAATAAAAATAGAATTATTATATTATAATAAAAATAAAATATTATATAATTAATTTTTATAAAAAGAAAAAAAATAATAAAAATTAGTTTATTTTAAAATAAAGAAAAACGTAGACATTTATAATTAAAAATAATTTAAAATTTATTTAAATCATTAATAGTTATTTTTGTTATTTTTGTTTTTATAAGTATAATTTATATATTTAAAAAAATGCCAAAACGTAAAAAAGAAAACAATGAAAAAGATGCAGAAAGAATTAAACGAGAATGTAATGAAAGAAAAGCATTACAACAATATAATCGTAGACAAAAGAAAAAACTATCAACTGAACAAAATCATATACCTGATCAAATAATTGAAAATATTTCTATTCCCAGTACATCAAATGTTAATAATATACCTAACATTATTGAAAACGCCAGTACATCTTATACCAAACAAATATCACAACAAGAAAAAAGGACTGATTGTCAAGAACAAATTGATATAGTACTTTTTAAAGAAAGGAAAGCTTTATATCAATATAATTATAGACACAAGAAAAACTTAACAACTAAACAAAATCGTATAACACTTAATCAAATAACTGAAAATATTTGTAATCCCAGTACATTTAATGTTACTAATATACCTAACATTATTGAAAACGCCAATACGTCTAATAAAAAACAAGTATCACATATATTCGAAAATATTTGTATTCCCAGTACATCTAATGTTATTGATATACCTAACATTATTGAAAATGCTACACAGGAATCACAACGAGAAAAAAGAATTCAACGAAATTTACGTTATCGATCACGTTTTAAAGATCAACCTTCTTTAAATTATACTACAATAGATAATTTAGAAGAATATTATATTGGTGATATGAATATATTATGTACTCATTGTAATGCTAAACATTTTAAAGCTGAAAAAGTTTTAAACAGAGGAAATTCATTTTATGATTGTTGCGATCATGGAGCAGTATTTCTAGAACCACTACCTGAATTTCCTAATTTTTTACGTAATCTGTTAGAAGGAAATCATGAAAAATCTAATAATTTTTTCAAATGTGTACGTAGTTATAATTCATCATTTTCTTTTGCCTCATTTAACGCTAATTTAATTAATTTCGGAAATAGAAGACCTGGTCCATATTGTTTTAAAATACAGGGACAAATTTATTATCAAATGAATACAGCACTATATCCTGAAGAAAATGAAAGACCAACTAATGGACAACTATTTATTATAAACTCAAATGAAGCGGTTAATTGTCGTTTAAATAAAAATTTAAATTTAGATTTAGAAATTATACAAAATATAGAATTAATAATAAGAGAAAATAATATATATGCTAAATCATATCAAATAATGGGTGAAGAAATAGAAAATCAACGACAATTATTATGTAATACAAATGATGTATTACCAGAATTAAAATTATTATTTACATTAAAACCAGGAATGGATCGTCGTAGATATAATTTTCAAAGAACAAATGAAGTTGCTGCTGTCTTTTCTACGAATGCTGATGGTGAAATACCAGAATCGTATGTTACAATACGAAATAAAAATACCAAAACTTTACAACTAATAAGTTCTATGGATCCTAATGTTGAACCATGGATATATCCATTATTTTATCCATATGGAACACAAGGATGGCACTGTAATTTAATGAAAAAAAACAGCAATAGACGAATAACCAGAGGACAATATATTAAATATCGCATGGCTATTCGTGATAATTTTAATCCTTTTTTGTTAGGACGACGATTATTTCAACAATGGCTTGTAGATAATTATGTAAAAATTGAAAAGGATAGAATAGATTTTTGTAAAACTCATCAAAAAGAATTACGTTCAGAAACATATCAAGGTTTAATAGATTATATGCAAAATGTCACAAATAATTCAAATAGACGAATAGGAAAAATGGTTGTACTTCCTTCTTCTTTTATTGGATCACCGCGAAATATGTTACAAAATTATCAAGATGCAATGGCAATAGTTACAAAATATGGAAAACCAGATCTGTTCATCACAATGACATGTAATCCAAATTGGCGTGAAATTCAAGAAAATCTTTTACCTGGTCAACAACCTTCAGACAGACCTGATATTTGCGCTCGTATTTTTAATATTAAAAAAGATTATCTTATAGATTTAATTGTTAAACAAAAAATGTTTGGTGAGACAGCAGCATATGTATATGTAATTGAATTCCAAAAACGTGGATTACCACATATACATTTATTAATTACGTTAAAACATAACTTCAAAATAACAATTCCAGAAATTATTGATAAATATATTTCGGCTGAAATTCCAGATCCATATAAAAATCGTACTTTACATGATATAGTTATGAAACATATGATTCATGGACCTTGTGGAGATTGGTGTTTAAAAGACAATCGATGTTCTAAACGTTATCCAAGAGCATTTCAAGAAGAAACTAAAGTCGATGAAAATAATTATCCATATTATCGTCGACAAGATACTGGTAAAATTTATGAACGACCAGGTGGATATAAAGTAGATAATCGTCATGTGGTGCCATATTGTCCAGCATTATCAATTATATTTAATTCTCATATTAATGTTGAAATAGTTTCCAGTATTAAATCCGTTAAATATTTATATAAATATATTTACAAAGGTCATGATGCAGCAGCTATAACAATTGAACCAGTAACTGAAAATGTAATTGTTGATCATGATGAAATACGTGATTTTATTGAAGCACGTTATGTTGGACCTGTAGAAGCTAGCTGGCGAATACTTAATAAAAAATTACAAGAAAAAAGTCATGTTATAACACGATTACCTATTCATTTGCCAAATGAACAAAATGTAATAATTGAAAATGATTCAATTGAAAGTGCATTAGCTTCTGCATTAAATCAAGTCACTATGTTAATCGATTATTTTGCATTAAACTTACGTGATATTGAAGCAAAAAAATATTTATATATAGAAATTCCACAATATTACACATTTAAGAAAGAAAAAATTAATGGCCAAAATATATCACACTGGAAAAAACGTCAAGGTTATTTTAATTGTATTGGCCGAATGTATTCTGTGAGTCCATCGCAAACGGAGTTATTTCATTTACGATTATTGTTACTAACAATTAAAGGAGCCACGAGTTTTGATGATTTAAAAACTGTTAATGGTATAATTCATCAAACATTTACAGAAACATGTTTGGCTTTAGGTTTGGTTGAAGATGATGATGAATGGGTTAGGTGTGTGAATGAAGGTGTTAGATGGATGATGCCACGACAACTACGCAAATTATTTGTACGAATTTTAATACATTGTCAACCATTACATCCTAAAGAACTTTGGGAAAATTTTAAAATAGCTATGTCAGAAGATTATGCACGACGATATGGTACAATACAAGGAGAAAAGAAAACTTTAAAACAAATTAACACTATGCTTATAGCAGAAAATAAAAGCATTTATGATTATTGGCAAGTACAACAAATGGAACTAATTGAAAATGATATAGAAGAAAATCCAGAAAATTATGAAAGAAACGAACAAATGAGGAAAATAGGAACTGAACAATATAATCGATTAAATGAAAAACAAAAACAAATTGTAGATTTAATTTTACAAAAAATAGATAATAATGATAATAATAATAATTGTTTTTATATTGATGGTCCAGGTGGAACAGGCAAAACATTTGTATATACAACTATATATTATTTAGCAAAAATTAGACAAAAACAAGTATATACAATGGCTTTTACAGGAATTGCTGCAACATTACTTCCTTTTGGAAAGACAGTTCATAAAACTTTTGGATTACCAGTTCCATTGTTTGCTGATTCGACATCTACTATCAAAATTCAATCTAAAGAAGCTCAAAATTTAAAAGAAATAGATATTTTTATTTGGGATGAAGCACCGATGGCTCCACGATATGCATTAGATATAATGGATAAATTATTACAAGATATTATGGAAAATAATTTACCATTTGGTGGAAAAGTTGTTATATTGGGCGGTGATTTTAGACAACTTCTTCCAATTAAAGTACGAGGTACTCGAAGTGAAATTGTAAATTTATCTATAAAATATAGTAATGTTTGGAAATATTTTACAAAATTATCATTAACGCAAAATATGAGAGTAAAACCAGAGGAAATAGAATTTGCAAAATTTTTATTAGATATGGGAGATGGTAAAGTAAATGATTCAGAAAATAATATACAAATTCCTCAATGTTGTATAGCACCAGCTAAAGCTAATATTGTTATAGATATATTTGGCGAATTAATAAAAAAACAAGATTTTAATAACATGGCTAAGTGTGCAATATTATCTCCAAGAAATGTGGATGTAGAAAAAATTAATAAACAAGTTGTTGAATTATTAAATATATTTGAAGAACGAATTTATACAAGTGTAGACAGTATCGAAAATTGCGGAAATGATGATAATATTATTAATTCTTTAACACCAGAATATTTAAATACTTTATCACCAACATCTCTTCCTCCTTATGAATTACGTTTAAGAAAAAATTGTATTGTAATGTTAATTCGAAATCTTAGTATTAATGAAGGACTTTGTAATGGTACTAGGTTAATAATTAAAGAAATGGAAAATCATTTATTAAAATGTCAAATTTTAACAGGAGATAAAATGGGAGATATTGTATTTATAAATCGTATAACATTATATTGCGAAAATGAATATCCTTTTGCATTTAAAAGAAGACAATTTCCTATTAAAATAGCTTTCGCAATGACAATTAATAAATCACAAGGACAAACATTTGAAAAAATTGGACTCGATTTAACTAGAGACGTTTTTAATCATGGTCAACTTTACGTTGCTTGTTCACGAGTACGATCATGGAAAGCATTAACTGTTTATCTGGGAGAACAACGAATAAATACATATGTCAAAAATTACGTATATAAAGAAATATATGAATAATACATATATATTATTTAATCTTTTTAACATAAATATAAATTTAAGATAATGTAAAAAATTAAAAAAAAAACATTTAAATAACGAAGAGAGATAGATGGTGAGGGAAAAAAGAAGGAAAACAGAAAATAATATAGTATAATAAAATATAAAATAATTTAATATATGATATAATATATAACATAATATATAATATTTAAAAAAAAAATATAAATAATTAAAAAATAAATGTGCAGTACAACAAATTTTTCCCGTCTCACTTATACAGACTTCGGACTGTCGGATGTATTTTTATTAATCTTTTAAAATACAACCGGTGTGGTTAAAAAACTTTGATGTACAGCACAACTTAAAAAACAAAAGAAAAAAAATGTAAAAAAATAATATAATAATACTAATAAATAAATATATTAAAAAAAGGAAGTAAAAATAATAAATAAAATAATACACTATATTATTTTAATAATTAATATAAGGAAATACAGCAGTATGGATATATGGATATACAAAATAAGATAAAAAGAAAAACAGCATACGTGTTTATGAATTAACGAAGCTTGTATATGATTTGTTCATGTCAAATTTTAGTTACGTTAAACGATGGTTTAATTTTTTAACCATTTATTTTTTATTGGTGTTTATCAGATACATTTAAAAAATATTTAATTTTATTTTAATATTTTTATTACATTAAAATTTTTTTAAATATTTTAATTTTGTTTTATTTATATGGAAGATAAGATCCTATCCTATCTTTAAAAAATTTAATAAAATAAAAAATGAAAATAAAATATTGCGCGCGCGTAGCGCGCGCCTGGTTTGTTCTAGTTATTTAAATATCTAAATGTAAAATTATGATGTAAAAGAAAAAATTTGATTTTTATAAAATCTTTTAGTATGATGTATCGCATGTATTAGACAAGCAAATATAATATAATAGTTTTAATAAATAATAATAAATCTGATAACAAAACTATACGATTGGTAGTAAAAATACTAACGATCAAACAAAAAATAATGGCGAATGATTATAGAGAGAGAGAGAGAGCGGAGATATTGTCTCACTTAGGATTATTTAAAATGAAATTATTCACCAGAACAATAAAACGATTGGATACCGAGTGTAATGTAGCTCACTTAGCATAATACGTTTTTAGTGATTTACCCAGTTACAATGTAAAAGTTTTCTGTCAGTGCGGCTATAACTTCGAGGGGCAAAACATTATTCTCAGTATCAACGTAGACATTATACTATCTCAAGGCTTCGATAAAATGCAAGAGGCAATAGACGATGGACACAACACTAAACGAACATGTCAAAAGTGTTCTTTACTAATTGAAGACAGAAACAAATATGGACCGCATATGATTATCAACACAACAGTCTTAACAGATAACAGATACGAGATTCCAAATAAAATTCTTAATCCTACACTTGGATCTGTTACGTCTCCGACTCCGCGTCTCTTTTTTTCCACACGTATTAGAAAATTAGTTAAGGGAAACGTATACCGTACTCCATTGTAACACAAAGGAAAAAACTTTAGAACCTTCCAGAAAGACAATTCTTAAAACTAACAATTCTGGTACTTGCTATTGCGTGAAAACATGAAAAACATGCAACAAATTGTAAACGGGCGCAAACGAGACCCAGACAAAAGAAATTTGTCTGGACATGACAAAAAAAATCAAACCTAAAGGCTCATAAATATTTCAAACTCTGATTAGAAAGTCCATCGTAAGAAAAAAAAAAAACTTTTTTTTAAATGTAATTGCACCGTGGATCCTGAGCCTTAGAAAAACCAAGGGCGCGAGAGGCCCGTAATTACCGGAGTATGTTGTGCAGACAAAAGCAATAAAATTCAGGCAACACAATAAGTCATACCGATAGTAAAAGTTTTCCCACCATTTCTCTAAAAATGTTAGTAACATTCTGGAAGGTTCGGAAGGGATGATTCGCTGAGGTGGAGCCTCTTATAAACATTTTATTTTCAAAAACCAATGGATCTCGGAAACTCCTCACCAAAATCTAAAAACTAAGGACAAAAAACTTAGAAGTTTAAGAAACAGAGAATGGATAGGGCGCGAATGCCCAATAATTGTAAAATAGGAAAAGTGGAGGAACAGGCCCGGCAAATGAAAGTTTTGAGTTTCGGAAAAGTGAAAATTCGGCAATAGTCATCCCCTTTTCCGAGCTTATAAAATCTTGTGTTCCGGCGGTGCACGCTCTCTTGCTCACCAGATATCCAGCGCACAAATTTAATTAAGCAAATTGCGAGTGCCTGTTTGTGCAAGACTGCTAAAAAAACTGAGAAGAAGACTCCAGAAAATCTCCAAAAAGTAAGTCTCAACAAACAATTACGTTATCCCGCGAACTAAAATTGATTCCATTAAATGTTTATTAATCCAAAGTGTTCCTTTCATTAAATTTAAGAAAAGAGGGAAGAGATTGTCTGAGTCAGAGTTTCAAAGATTTGATTATGTTCTTTGGACTTCGTGGCGATTCAAATTTGCGAAGAGATTTGCTCCCAAATCGGCTGTGATATGCCGTCGAATAACTAGCGACTTATTGTGGTTCACGCCGCGAAATGTTGCTGGAAGTTTGGCGATTATCCACGGCTTCAAGAAAACGGGAAGCGAGCTTTGCTTAAGATGAACCGCGGAGATTCATTAATGGGCGAGCCGAAAGCTCTGGAAATCGTCGGTGACGAGTCTCTTTCGACGCTTTTTTTGTTAAATTCGTTAAATCTTTTCTTATAAAAATTAAAACCAAACTGTAAATTTTTAGTGAAATCGTCAAATAAGAAAACGTTGAAGAAGAGCCGGGCGCGGCGGAATAAGCAAATAAAGAATCTGAGGGAATTGGTCTGTCGGTTTTTCCTACAATACTAGGTCGCGGCGGCGCCAAACGAAGATTCGTGACTCCTTCGCGTCACAAGGAGAGACCGTGGTTCCCACGACCGGGCGCTCCACCACCATCACACATCCATGGAGACCCGAAGCCACTCTTTGGTTATTTCCCGCCCGACAAAACCTGCGACAACAACCTAGACTTATCAAATCAGTCCACGGAGCCGGGATCGGAGCAATTCCGCCCCACGACTCCGTCTTACTCCCCAGATTCATCCCTCATCTTTGATTCACAGTTTTCTGGAGGTGAATTTTGCGCCTGCTCCTCTCCTCTCACCCCGCCTCCTTTTCCTTTCGTTCCCGAGGAAGTCGACTCTCTGGGCGAGGATGATTCTATCTCTCTCCCAAAAGGAAGACTCTCACGATCAACCACCATCTCCCGTCCCGAGTATTGAGGTTCTCGAGAAGCATCCAGAACCAAGGGAGGTTATAGACCCTCTCCTGGAACTCCTTCGTAGGGCCTGTATTCTGTGGACAGATCCTGTTCCGAAAGGGGCCTTCTCCATCGGCCCTGACCACATTGAGCTAGAAGAGATCAGGAGGCAGGCGAGTTGCTCTCCTCCTGACTCTCACTTTTTCATCTATTATCCGGGGGTGGAAATTCCGTTCCTGGCCCCGATGCGACTGATTGATTTCGTTTTTCCTCGGTCAACAGTGAGGGTGTGCGAGATCGAGGAGATCACACTAGAATAATTCTGCGTCACATTCAAAATCACACACATTTATATTGTAAATATACACAGTTTTTAATATGTTTAAATTATATCTGCTGCTAAGACTCATTCCTTTCTCGTATTTTATTATTTTTTCCGTCAATTCTTTAAATTTGTTTTTATATTTTAGATGTATTTGATTAATATTAAATTTGTTAATTTTTATATTTGAAATTCCTGAACTAGTTATTTCGAAATAACCTAATAATCCTTTACTTGCGAAAGACCACTGCCGGTTTTGTCCCAGAAAATAAGGATTTACTTCCTTTCTTTAAAAAAGAACCAACTACGCGCTCAATCTTAATCTGAAATACTTGACTAATATATTTGCGCGTAAATTGCGTGGTTTCGGATCTCGAATCCCACGTAAAACTCGGTGGTACGTCAACTTCCTACCTTACCCACGAATATCTTTCCTGAGGATTTTCTCCGAACATCCAATTAATTAAATAATCATTTTCTTGATGTAACAGATCAATAGCGCAAACAATCATTCTTAACAGCTGAACATATACATTAGTCGGGGTTGTAGGTTGGAAGCCGGGTCACTATATCGGTTACGCAAAATGTGGTCTATATTGGCACGAATATGATGATCTTGGTCCAATTTGTGAGAGCGTTAATTTGAGCAAAAAAATTTAACCACATTTAATGTTTTATGTACTTTCAGACGATAAATAATTGTGATATTCCCCCCACCGAGGTTTATAAAAAAAACACCTAAAATTATAAAATATTTAGGTATAAGTTAACATTATTAACAAAAAGAACAAAAAATATATTAAAAATTACAAAATATTAAACAACAAAAAATAAAATAAAATACAAAAAATTAAAAAATAAAATAAAATAAAATAAAAATATAATATAATACAAAAAAAAAACAAAAAATAACAAAAAACTCCCAAAAAAACGAAAAAAATGGAGCCAAATTTTACCACGTCCCAGTCGTTGGTTCCGGGTAATGCAAAGAGTAAGAAAAATTAATCTGCCAAATAAAATAGTTCTAAATTGTTTAAAAAATATATTAATAATAGTATCCAGAACTATGTTAGAATATGACAATTTTAGAAGAATTATTATTTTATGTCGCCAAAATTGTCGTTTTACGACCAGCATCTTATCCTTACACGTAATAATATGAGATTTTGTAGCAAAATAAATGTTAAAAAAAATTTTTAATTGCCGTTATCATTAGAACTCTTTAGAAAAGCAATTAGCACAGAACTATATAAGAACTATTTTACATTAAGCAAAACTCTCGAAAATTACATAACATCTCAAACATATATTTGAAGATGGTAGTGCTAAATAATAAAATTTGTCTATAAAATTTTATAATAATTTTACACGCTAGAAATTTGAAAAGTTTTAACTAAGTAGAGATTTTTAAGTAGAGATGCAAATTTACATTACAATTGTAATAGAATTATTAAAACTTTCGAGAAATACACAGTATCTCACACTTATGTGTACGACGATAATGGATGTTAAAACTCCGCGGAATCGTCAGAACTATTGGCAAAACGTTTCTAAGTAGTGGAACTTTACTTCTTATTCTTTGTTCGTGATCAGTGAATTGAAATACGATTAGATGCTACGAGATGTAATCGGAAGTTAGCATCTTATTTATAAATAATCGATTTTAATTTTTTTTTTTCTGCGAAACCATTGTTAAAACTTATCAAGAACTGTAGAACTATGCTGGATGCAAGAAAGTATAAAGTTTATTTATGAGATACTAACAGTTGAGATGCCAACTTCACACACATGTTTTTTTCATCGAAATTTTAATTATTAAATAACAAATTATTTTTCTTTTTAAAACAAAGCACAAATAAGAATGTAAATATGAAAATTAAATAATTATGTCAAAGATATTGATTTTCATAAAAGTTGATCACAGATTTTCATGTATAGGGTAACTACTCCTTACAGATTGTGTGACCTAACGAATAAGGCGTCCCACTTCGGATCCGAAGATTGCAGGCTCGAATTCTGTCACGGTGGTATAATTTTTTTTTTTTTTTTTTTTGGAAAGGTATAAACAACTATGCAAAGACGAATACTACAATGCAATGTGTGAAAGTATATCGGTAAAAATATCATAAAAATCTTTAGTTTATTGTTGGTAACGTTTAAAAAAAAAGATTGAAGTTTTCCAAAAATGTTACGTTTGAAAGTTTAACTAAATCTATGTAATCTAATAAACGCTTTTAGAATTAACGGGGAAAAAAAAAACATTTTTGATATCCTAGACTATGTAAAGTATTTAATAAAACAGAATTTATGCAACACTACTCACATCATCAACGCTGCTAACGTCGACACCCTGCAGCAACAGGATCTCACACACTTCCACATAACCACCTGCTGCGGCGAGCAATAAGGGCCCCCGGCCATTCTGAAACACGACAAAAATTCTGAATTTCTTCGCGCAACCGTACCCGATAAAACTTACTATTTAAGAGCCGCGCACCAAAATTACTTGAAAATCTCTTCTGTTAATGTCTGATAAAATTTCTTTATTAACTATATTTAATCTCTTCAGTACAAATTAAGGTCGCACAAAGGTTTTTCTCACACTTAAATCTTTTATCACATATTAAGTCTTAAGTAAAAAACTAAAAAATACATTACCCCAAGTTTATACCGCAAGTTTCAAATATTGTATTAATAAAAATAAAAGATTAGTTTTTTATCCTTGACCTCTTATTTTATGGTCTCATAATTTACAATAAACCAGTTTTATAACTTAATTATAAATTAAGATTTTTTAGAATAAAATAAATTTTAAATAAAGAATATACTAAGTTTTTCCTCATAATTCATTATTTTGTATTCAATATGTATATGTGTGGTTTAAATAAATGTATTTTATGAGAACTTATTTGAATACTATACATATTCAATTTAAGCGACACGTGCCACGCTTTATAAGGAATCATACCGCATACAATAGTGAAGTAAGTAATTAATAGATGAAGTTAATATATTGCTGTTAGATGCTCTCAAAACCGTTAATAAAGCTTTCCAGTCAGCATCGCGAGTAATTAAAAGCGGAATTTAATTTAACGCTTTACGGTAGGCTTGAGGTTTATGGACGATGTTAATCAATTTATCCAATTTTTTTCAACTTTATTCTTTTCGTGAAGTAATTAATTATGTTACGTCCGAAGCCTGAAGTCAAGAGGGATTCAGGAAAATTGGAAGATTACCGATGCAACAGGGCAAAAACTTTTATTGCCGCTGATACAAAGGAAGGGACCGTATCGTTGCGGCAGAGGCGCACGTGCCAAGGTTTCGAACCTCGGGTCAACGCCTTAATAGATGCTTTGTCGCCATTTCCGAAACGCGTGCGGCCTATGGCCCTTTTTTAATAAAAAAATTTAATCTTATTTATTAGGATAGAGCCGCGCAAGCTTTAAGCAAGTAAAAACCAGAACCAGTTTGTGAATGAATGGTAATTGATTTTATTTAAATTGAAAAGGATTTCACATTGACGGTAGACTATTGCTTAAATAGATTAATGTAATTTTCAATTATATTTGTCTTTTGCTTTAAATAAAAATGTTATTGTAGATGTTTGTGTATGTTCGCGGGTGTACAATTTTTTGGTATGAGTGACTTTACATATGGTTTTCTTTATGAATGTGTGAATGGCAGTGTGCATGAGAGTGTCGACAGGACAGGGATAATTGGGAAAAATGAGAGGTTCTAGGAATCAAGGATGGAGAATGGGTTGACCTGAAGAAACAATTGCTTATCTCTGCTCTGTTGTTATAATGAATATAATGAGAGCCTGTCCAAATACAATTTCTTTCAAGCTGTTCGATTGAAAATGAGCATGACGAGCAAGGAAGCGGTGTACGAAATTCGGGATCCCTTCCACTTTGATAACCACACATATGAAAGGCACAATGTGGTAATTGAGATTCACAATTGCAACACCCTGGAGGTTTTCGGTTAGGAGGATATTGATAATTTTTGGTTTCATAAAAACGGGAACTTAGTGGATTGTTATCGGGAACGTAGGTAAAGGAGTTTTTTTGGGGTGAGAAACAACGGTAGGTTGACGGGATATCGAGGTAAGAAAATCTAAATCTGTAAACGGATGATAATTTTCAGATTTTGAAGGAGGTTTAGAATTAGAAGGGAATAGATGCAAATCAATTTCGAATGAGGGATAGATTAAACTTCTGTTATTAGATTGAGAAACTGTAGGAATGAATTTACAGCACGGCGCCGTTTGAGTGATATCCGGTGTAGTGTAAGTAATTGTATTTGTTAATAAGCGCGAAGGGGTCGAATTAGCTAAATTGTGATGTGTTGATGGTCCAGATGGAACAGGTCGCAAATTCTCGGTAGGTTGTTGACGCGTCAAATTCATGGAATATGACACTATAGTTTTCAGGGAGGTTTTATTAAATGTTGTGATGTTTTCTCTTTCTTTTAAGATTTATGTTTTAACTCACTTCTAGTGGTTGCGGCTTAGAGTCTGGCGGTCTTTGTTGCTGCTTCCTCAGGGGTGAGCGAGGTAGGCTGAATGATGGTTTCTGTATAAAAATGAGGCTTTACAAATTTTAAATGAGTTTATACGAACGCCACGAGGATGTTACGCGATCGTGGCCGGTTTGAGATTGTACGAAAAGGCGGGTGGAATTCCTTCGAGTTAGAGCCACGCGGCGGCACGCGGTGAGTACGTGTTCGCCCGGTGAGATCCGCACTGATGTTAATATGAGTTTCACTGAGTTTACTGTTGAGTCGAGAGTTTTGTAAGAGTTCGCACTGAGATGAAACTGCAATCACAATTATATAAATTCTGACGCTAAGACGCTGCAAAATCCTTTGAGTAACTGAGCACGAGGTTCAACACGCCTCGTGCTGCAGGATGATGTCTGCCAGTCAGTTCGTCGAATTTGCACACGGCGAAGATGCACTGGCTGAGTTGCATTTTAGACAATGGCTTGAGTCTTCCAGATGAGTCGTTCTATGAGTAATCTTCTAGAGTTTCGAGAACTTTGTTGCACACGAGACGATGCACAGCTGAGTGAACATTGAGATACTCGAGCCGGCAACGCCTTCGAGAATCGGAGGCAAAATATCGAACGACAGATCAATATCGATCTGTCGCCGGTGATCGGCCACGAGGTGCTGCCCCCGCGGCAGTGACAATACTAATTAACATATTTAAATTTTTTAACATTCCGCCTCCATCAGCGACAGGGTTGCTGATTACTCGAGTTTTGAGTAAGTTGAACTGAGAGGAGAGGCCCGGCGAATTGTGTCGAGGTCCTGACAAATATAGAATGACTGCCACAATCGTGACAAAACGATTGAATACAAGATTGTTCTGTAACAGTGACAACCCAGATTTAGGTACGATAGTAGACAATACGTGGGTAGGATCCGGGATCTTGGGTCTAATCCTCAGGTTGAGATTCTTCTTGATGAGGCTGCGGGAGAGGCAGAATTGCCAACTTCACCACAGGTCTGATAAGAGTGGTAGTTGCCGTCTTCAAGGTGACAACTTGAGTGAGTCCATCGTGTCCCGGGTGCAGTGCGATGATTCTGGCCAAGGGCCACTTGCATGGCGGCAGTCGTTCATCCGTGATGAGGACCAGCGCACCAATGTTGTTCTCGTTGTTTCGATGATGCCACTTGGTGATTAAACATTGTCGTTGAAGGTAGTGAGATGACCAATGAGTCCAGAAGTATTGCACTCGCTGTTGAATAAACTGCCACCGTGAGAGCCTTGAGATTTCCAAATAGTTGAGTGGTGGCTCAGGCACGGTGGTGAGAGCGGTTTCGATGAGAATGTGGCCGGGCGTGATTGCAGCAAGATCCTGAGGGTCATCACTGAGTGGCTCAAGAGGTCTAGAGTTTATATGGCCTCGATCTGAGCCAACAACGTTGAGATTTCCTCCATAGTAAGCGGTGTGTCTGCGACGGTCCGTCGGAGATGAAATTTGATCGATTTGACCACCGCCTTCCATTTTCCACCCATGTGTGGAGATGCAGGAGGATTGAACTTCCAGTGAGTTCCATCTTGAGCGAAGAGTGTCGCCAGTTCATGATGAGCTCGAGTCCCTTGCCTAAATAACTTGTTGAGTTCTGTGGCGGCGCCCATAAAGTTGGTGCCACAATCTGAGTAGAGAGTATGTACAAGGCCTCTTCTAGCAGTGAATCTTCTGTAAATGGCGATGAATCCTTCGGTTGAGTAATCGCTGACGGCTTCGAGGTACACGGCTGATGTCGTGAAGCAGACGAAGACGCAAATCCACGCCTTGTGAGTCTTTGCACCTCGGCCTCGCCAGGACTTGATGATGAGAGGACCGGCGTAGTCGACTCCTGTGTGAGTGAAAGGGCGCGAAGGGTTGACCCTTGAGAGAGGTAATTGGCCCATCAGTTGATGAGCACGGATCCTCCTCTCGCGGGCGCACCGAACGCGTTTGAGTACGAATGATTTCACAGAAGCTCGACCGCCGACTATCCAGTATGATTGTCTGATGTGTGCCAAAGTGAGTTGTGTGCCTCCATGAAATGTTCTCCTGTGCGCTGAGTCGATCACAAGTTGAGTGAACGGAGAGTGTCGCGGTAGAATCGCAGGATGTTTTGCGTCTGGTGGAAGTGATGAATTGTCGAGACGTCCTCCTACACGTAGAAGTCCCTCAAAGTCGATATAAACGGTAAGTCTGTTGAGTACGTGAGTCGTTGGCAACCTTGGTGTGAGCGGAGAATCTTGATTTCGTGCGAGAAGTGAATTCCTTGAGTTGCGCTGATCCAATAATTTCTCGCCTTTTCCAATTTACTTGGTAGAATCACCGTGGTTGAAATCGCGTCACAGGTTTGTCTCAGTCGTGAGATAAACCTGAAACAGAGAGCTGTTATTCTCAATAACTTGTTGAGTGATGAGTACCTGTAGATTAGCGTCCACTGGTAATCCGGTTGAGTCGTTCCAACGAATGAAATCCCTGGTCGTGCTTCAAGCTCGCTGTCGTTGCCTGAGAGCGTTGGTTGAGCCGGCCATGAGTGATTCCAAAATCCATGGCGGTCCCGTCCACCATAGTGAGTGTTGATGAAGTTAAGCGACGGTCATGCCTCTTGATGCACAATCTGCTGGATTAACAGTTCCGGGAACATGTCTCCAGTGAGCGTTGGAAGCGAGTTCTTGAATTAATGTTACCCGGTTCCGGACGAAATCCTTCCAGCGAAATGCATGTGATTTGACCCAAGTGAGTGTTGTCATTGAGTCCGTCCACATGTGAGATGAGGCTACGTTCACGTTGAGAGTGGCTTGAACGTATTTCATGAGTCTTGCTAAGAGCAGCGTTGCTGTGAGTTCGAGTCTCGGGATAGTCAGTCTCTTGAGCGGTGCGATCTTTGTTTTCGAGCAAACAAATGCACTAGTGGGCCCTATAGACGGTGAGTGTGTGATGATATAAATGACAGCTGCCATGGCAAGTTGAGACGCATCAGAGAATCCGTGCAATTCCACAGTTGAGTCGCTCCAAGTATTAAACCACCATGGAATTGTGAGTCTGGCCAGTTGAGTGAATTCTTCTCTGATGACGAGCCATCGGGTGAGGATCTGAGATGGTAATTGATCGTTCCATCCGATTTTGTGTAGCCAGAGCTCTTGCAAAAACATCTTAGCTCGGATGACTACTGGTGAGATGAAACCGAGCGGGTCAAATATCTGAGCCACTTCAGATAACATGAGGCGTTTGGTGAGTCGTGAGTATGATGAATTTTCTCTGGAAGAGAAGATTAATGTATCTTGTTGCGGTGCCCATTACAATCCGAGAATCTTGGTTTCGCAATCGCCGAATAAAATATGAGTACCCTGGTCTTGAGATGAAGAAATAGAGTTGAGAAGGTCTTCATGAGTGGCGTGCCATTTTGCCAATGAAAAACCACCGGCATTGCACAAACCGATCAGGTGATTTGCAATTTTCTTAAGTTGTTGAGTAGAATCTGCTCCACCGAACATGTCATCGACATATCTGCCATGGGTGATGGAAGGCACGGCAAGAGGGAATCGATGTCCTTCGTCCTCAGCAAGTTGCAGCAAAGTTTGTACTGCAAGAAAAGACGCAGCCCTTGTGCCATATGTAACGGTGGTGAGTTGAAACGGCGTCTCGTTGAGTTCTTCGTCGATCCACAGAATACGCTGAAGATTCCAATCTTCTTCATGTACTCTGATCTGTCTGAACATCTTGGTGATGTCCGTAGCAAACAGATGACGATGATGTCGAATCCAGAAGAGCACATCTAGAACGTCAAGTTGCAATTTCGCTCCAGTATGCATAATGTCGTTGAGAGAACGACCCGATGAAGTTTTACTTGAGCCGTTGAAGACGACTTTGAGTTTTGTCGTTGTGCTCTCTGGTCTGAGTACTCTATGGTGAGGCATATAGTAACACTGGTTACGTTGAGAATTTGCTGGTGCCTTTACCATATGATTAAGACGCTGATATTCTTCCAGAAATTGTCGATATTGTTGATGATATTCAGGATCTCTTGACAATCTCTTGAGTAAACGTTGAAGACATCAATGAGCGTTGAAGTATGAGTCTCCCAATTCCTTGAGTGATGAACAGAGTGGTATTCTGACGACGTACCGTCCGTCCGAATCTCGTGAGTCTTCTTGAAATGATCTTCGCATTGCTGTTCTTCTGGTGTGAGTTGTTCAGTTGATGATGCAGGAACTTCCTCTTGTATCCAAAACTTGGTCAGCAAATCTTGAAGTTCATCTTCCTGTCGTTGAATTATGGCGTGGCATGATGTGAATTGTTTTCCAGATGGTACGCAAACAGGTCCGAGGACGAGCCACCCGAATATTAAAAGCTGTGCAATTGGCGTCACTGGTGAGTGTTGGATGATGTTTGGCTTGATGACTTGCCCGTAATAATCCGCGCCGAGGATGATGTCGACGGACCGTGGTGTCAGGAAGTCAGGACCAGCCAGAGTTAATTTCTGCAAGTGAAGCCAATCTTCTTGAGTAGCTTCAAATGATGGTAATGTTGAAGTCACAGAATTCAAAATGTGAGCATCGATGACAACCGTCGCTGAAGTATGAGTAGCATAGAGCTTGAGTTCGACAATTCCTTTCGTATGAGTTGACTGGCTGCCACCAATTCCAAAAATTGAGATTGTTGAGTGCTGCCTTTGAATTTTGAGTTGTTTCACGAGATGCTCCGACACGAAGGTGAGCTCGGATCCTGAGTCGATGAGTAGTCTTACGGTATATTGAGTTTTCGGAGAGTTGAGTTTTGCCAGGGCCGTGGCCAACAGAGTTGAGTGAGATGAGTCGAGATTATGCGTTGAGTCGGCGATTGCACCACCTCTTCAATGAGTTTTGGCTATAGCTGCCTTGCCAGCCGCGATGAGTTCCTCGCTCGGGAAGGTCTCGTGCAGCATGGTGTGGTGCCTGCGCGGACACTTCTTACACCCATGCTTGCTTTTGCAGGCCTTGAGATGGTGTCGGCCTAAGCAGTTAAAACACAGCCTCTTATCGATGGCTATGTTGTTTCGTTCCGGTGGGCTGAGTTCTCGAAATCTTTGGCACATCACAATGAAGTGAGGCCCTTGGCAGCAGTCACAGGTGAATTGGCTGCCGGATGAGCTCGAGCTGCCTGCTGAAGTCGGACGAGTGGCCACATTACTCGTTTTGCGTTGAGTCGAGCTTCGAGGTGGCGATGAGTGCGGCAGATCCGGAAGAGCTTCGATTCTCTCCAGGGCTCAAACTCGGCTGGTGAGAAACGTCCGAAATTGTTCGAACGTCGGGTAATCGTGAGTCGTTCCAAGCGACGCCTCCCACTGCTCATGAGTGACCCTGTCCAGCCGACGTGCTGCATGATGGACCAGCACGTAGTCGAAGAAATGTTCGCCGATTTGTAATGAGTCGAGCCCTTTTTTTGCCTCCGCGAGTGAGTTGATCATTGAGTCCAGCGTGGCAGCCTTCCGTTGAAGTGAGGTCGAGTCATTGAATAACTGATCCAGATAAGACTGGATAAGTGCTCGTTTATTTTCATGCCGCTCGTAGAGAAGCTCCCAAGTCGGCTGAAATGAGGCGCCCGACAGCGGCATCGACGAGACGAGTTGCGCCGGCGATGATTGGAGGCAGCCGCGCAAATAATACGTTTGCTCGACGTCGGTGAGTCTTGCATTTTTTATAATGAGGCTCTTGAATAAATCGCGGAAGGCCGGCCACGTTGAGTAGTCGCCCGAGAATTTCGGCAGCAAAATCTCGGGCAGCTTTGAGTGTTTCTGCGGCGTTGGCTCCGCCGCTTGAGTGGACGATGAGATGGGCACCAGTGAGTGCTCGAGTCGGCCCAGCAGCCGGCGTACGTTAAAGTACGCCGACGCTTCTTTTGCGTAGACGCTCTGAGTGAAATACTCATGATCAATGAGTGCCGCCGTCCAGGTCGCCTCAAAGTAGGTGTGATCTTTGAGGAACGCCCGATGAGTTTCCTCGACCTGGCCTTCGATGGAGGTGAGTTCCTCCAGCTAAATGGAAGAGGCGTCGGCGGCGAGAGCGTCGTTAAATTCGGCGTACTGCCTGAGTCGTCCAAGCTGAGTCCGCATCTTGAGTTGTAATTCCACCGGCAGCCGGTGGAGAGGCTTGCCGGGATGAGGCTCGAGATTCCGCCGGAACCTCGAGTTGAGCAAGCGGGGTAGCGGGGCGGCTCCGCACCGCCTTCGTTTTGACCGTGTCCAGCTTCACGACCTCCGCCTTGATTGCTTCTTTGAAAGGAGGCACTTCCACCAATGAGTCGTCCGACGATGATGATTCCGTTCGCTTCTTTGCCGCTTCCATCTTTCTTGAGTCGGCCATGAGTTCACTTAACGAGATCAGTCAATGAGCACGCCGGCACGGTGAAACATGAGTATTTAATTTTGATTGTTAAAAGTCGCGAAATGTCTTAAAGTATACGCTAGAATTAATAGCGTACTCTTGCGATATACTTCTATCCTTGTCTACCCGTATAAACACGAACGCGTGCAAGAGAGAGAGCGAAGGTGCGCCTATAATAATTCCTTAGCGTTCACTCATGCTTTCTCTCTCACTCACGGGTCGCGAGCGAGAGAGAGCATGAGAACGCCCCCCACCAAATTTTCCTCCGTCCTCTCGCTCCTTTCGGCGTTCCGCGCCTCACGTACGCGATCCGCGGTGAGGCCTCACGCACACTACCCCACCTCACGTACGGGAGCCGCAGTGCGACAGGCCATTATTGCCGGTGACTGTACATCAGAATATGGAATTTTATAATGTGAAAGCAAATGGCATTGTAAAGCAGATTTTGCAATGGAGTCCGCAATTTCATTTCCTGCAATACCTGCATGAGATGAAATAAAAAAAAACGAAACGGAGTAAGAAAGATCCCTAGCTTGTACAAATTTAGACTTAATTAGAGTAATTAAATAATTGTCCTGATATGATGATATGATGAGAGAATAGTGCGTCGAGACAGCTCTTGGAGTCCGTAAATATTACAGCTTTAGCAATTTTTAACTGAATAATAAATAGAAGGGCCTGATAGATAGCCCATGCTTCGGCAGAAAACACAGAGGTATCTGAGGGGAGTCTGTGAAGGATTTTGAAATTGAGATCTGGAGAATATATACCCGAGCCAATAGCAGGAATAGAAGGATCCCTAGAGACATCCGTGTAAAAAGAAACGACATTATCTGTAAGATGAGAGATGGCAACATTAAAAATTTTATTAATAGAGATATTACTTGGAAGTGAATTAATCTTCAAGGCAGAATAAGAAATACAACAACTAAAGGCAGAATATTCATAATTAAATGAAGGAGAAAAGACAGACTTAAACACATTATTTCTCTGAAATTCCAATTTGCAAAATAAATCAAAAATCGGTATTTTGTTACGAGCTCTGGTCCTTTTACCCACGGAATAAAGATTGTGCTTAATGCCATATAAGCTGTTAAGAGTAATACTGTATTTGAACGAAAATAGTTCATATAAATATTTAGAGGTAAGATATTTGAATCTAGAAAGCAAGGGAGTTTCCTTAGCTATATCCAGAATAACGTTTATCGGAGTAGACTTCCTGAAACCTAGCGCGGTTCTAATTGCTCTGTATTGCGATCTTCGAATTGCAGTAAGGACGCACTTATTATTACAAACTCTGAATACCAAACTGCCGTATTCAATTATGCTTCTGAGGCAGGACCTGTAAATGTTTAAAAGCGACTGAAGATGAGCTCCTCACGAGGTGTTTGCAAGAGAAGAAATTATATTATTTAAATTCAAGGTGCAATTTTCCATGCATTTTAGAGTCTAAAAAGATTCCTAAAAATTTAGTTAAGTGAACAAAAGGAATAATAACGTTATTAATAGATAGAGGAGAAATAATCTGACGAATGGGATTTTTCCTAGAAAAAAACATATGTTTAGATGTATTGGGAGAGAAAGATAAACCTTTATTAGATAGATATTTACAGATACCTGCTAAGTAGCGATTGACAGAGGCAGCGGCCAAAATGGAATCTTTGCTGAAAAAGTAAAGAACAATATCATCAGCGTACTGAATAATCTTGGTGTCCAAATCAATAAAATCGCCAATTTCTCTTAAATAAATGTTAAAAAGTATGGGGCTGAGAATAGAGACTTGGGGAGTCCTTTTGTTAGCAAGAAGTGGACACTGAACCATTAATCAGAAAAAGAATCTCCCTATTAGTCAAAATGTTAAGAAGAAATTTCCTGACTTTATATGGAATGCCTATCTTCTGCAGATCTTGAATGAGGATGCTAGGAATGACATTATCAAATGCCCTTTCAATATCGACAAATACACATACCGTATTCTTGCCAAGAATAAAAGCTGCTCTAACATCGTTTGTCAAAGTTACAAGATTATCTAGACAGAATTTTGAGCGACGAAAACCAAACTGAAAATCAGGCAGAATGGAATTGGCCTCTACATACCACCTTAAACGGAGATAAATACATTTTTCAAATAATTTTAATAAACAGGACAGGAGAGAATTAGGTCTAACCCCTTTACCACCTGCCTTTGGAATAAAAATTATAAGAGAGGTTTTCCATGAATGAGGGATAATACCCTGATCAAAGAATTGGTCAAAAATTTTTAACAAAACCGATTGGACAGAATTAGGAATTGCACTTATAATTTTGTTATCGAATCTATCAAAACCAGGAGCCGAATTGAGTTTGAGGGATTTAAGAGATATTTTAAATTCATCCAAAGAGATGGCCTCATCCACCCATGCCTGACACACAAAATTAGATTGATCCAACACCTGAGGAGCAGCAAGAGCCTTTTCAAGATCCGGATTACATGAGGAGGGGCATATCTTAGAGATAGAGGCCTCACAATCAGTTATGAAATTTGAATGAGGAGCACTCAAAGCGTTAAATTTCCTATTCCCAAACACTCTAATCAACCTCTACAAGAAATCGGAAGGAGTAAATTTATTAAAGTCAGAGCATAAATTCCGCCAACTTAAAGTCTTCTGTTTCTTTAAAACCTTTTTACAACAAAAATTTGCATTTTTATAATTATTAAAATTAGAGATAGAAGGATTTGACCTGAAAGCCTTTAAAGATTGTTTTCTTTCTTTAACAGCTGCTTCGCAAATTTCGTTCCACCAAGGGCCAAGGCTGAAATTTGAACGAGGAATATAAGAACCCTGTTTTTTCTGAGGTCTTTCGGAAACTTAATTTATGTTTTCTTCCAAAAAATTGGAGAAGGAGCTGTAATCAACCAAAGGATTGCCAGAATAATTTTCAATTAAGGCCGGAGAATTGATTTTTAGTGAATAACTTAACGATTCAATTTGTTCGCGATTTAACGCTCGGAGAGACCGCGCTTTTGATTAGTGTCGCGCATAATTACGCGATGGCACCACGTCGCAGACCGGCAATTTATCGATAATCCGCGCCATGTGCGGCATTTGCTGGTTCTAATGCTTTTTTTTGTTCCGAATGTCAGTGCGTACAGACGGCTCTCGAAGTGTCTCTGAATTCTCATAGTTTTTGTGGTGTTAGCTCAATTCATAAAGTGACCGGTGGTCAAGCGGTGTTAGTCAGGAAGTGCGAGAATCTTTCTCATTCATTGTAAAGGCAGTCGGCTCACGAAAAGTACGGATACAGCCTCACTGTCTGTGCACGTGGTAGCAACGTGCTCGAGCATATGCTCACGGCGTTCTCGCTATGCACGCTTATTTTGCGGAATACGTCTTATTTCCTTAAGACTACTCGTTTGTGTTAATCACCGCGCCGGTTTACTCATTGCTCATTTAAGTAATCAAGGACCGCTGATATCGTGTGAATAGTCGACGCTCGCGGACGCAATCATCCTGGTGGCACGTGGCCCATTCTGGCCATCAGGTTGACTCGGCTTCTCGCGTGATAAATTTTCCGCGCTACCCGTAAGATCTAGGATATCTCACCGTAACTAAATTAATTCTATTACACAATTTCTTCTTCATTTAATTTGAATTTATAATTATATCTGGAAAAGGGCTGAATGAAAGAATTAACTTTAATAAAGATAGAGAAGTGGTCACTGCCAAATAAGTCATCGAAAATATCAAACTCGCAGGCCAAAGAGATGCCGTTTGATGCTATTGAGAGATCTATAGTTGAGGAGTAGTTATTAAAAACATTTAAATAAGTGTGAGAGGAGTTATTTAAGATAAGCAAGTCATTAGAATCAGTAGATGGGTATAGGCCGGTTCTGGACCAATTCGTGTTAGTGTGTCCGTGTGACCTAGGGCGAGAGGTAATGACGTCACGCGGGGAGGGGTGTTTTTCCAGGAATCGCTCCTTTGTCTGCGATTCTCGGAATCGATTGTTTATAAATATAACAATAACATAAAAGTTATGAAATTTGATATTTTAATTACGTAATTTGATATTTTAATTACGTAATTTGATATTTTTAAAAAATAAATAAGTGCGTTATCGCGCCGCGGTATTTTCCTGCGGCATCGCGAATTTCAAAGGGTTGGCATTTTTCAAAAGGGAAAGGGGAAAGGGGGGTCTTATTTTTACAGGGGGTAAAGGGGTGGGGGTGGGTGTTGGGGGTGATCACGCGAGTCTTAGTCATGGCGTCGGCGGCGGCGAGCGGCGGGGCGGCGGCGGATCGCAAAGGATCGCGCGCCCATCGTTCCGTCTCGCTCGCACCCGTTCGCGCCGCCTATCGTTCCCTCTCGCTCGCTCTCGTTCACGCGTTCGTCACCATCGACTACGACTCGCTCGCACCCGTTCGCGCCGCCTATTGTTTATAAACAATTTAGTACACGCTCATACGATTCGAATGCGGGTGACGCTGCACGTACACCCCCGGCTAATCGCTCCTCCTTATTATCTGATTTCTCTCTCACTCAGATACGTATGTTGCATACGAACGAGGGCGGACTCACAATTATAATAAAATGAAGGATGGAATAGAAGCGATTAAAAATGATACGTGCCGATTACAAAATTATATATTTATTTTATGAATATGCGTTAAAATATATTACCCATTTTTCACGCGAGTCTTAGTCAAGGCGTCGGCGGCGAGCGGCGGGCGGCGGATCGCAAAGGATCGCGCGCCCATCGTTGCCTTTCGCTCGCACTTGTTCGCGCCGCCTATCGTTCCCTCTCGTTCTCGTTCACGCGTTTGTCACCATCGACTACGACTCGTAGTTTTCATGCGTAGTATGCCGCTTTGAAATATAATATTAAACAAAAGTTGACACTATGAGGATGCACAACTGTCGGCTCGAGTGTATTTTCCTCTTCTTATTATTCTTACGATAAGAAAAAATTTTAATAGGTTCGCTAATGTCGTGTTTATCAATCGCTCATGTGGTATTGATTCCTTGCCCAAGACAATCATCGAAGAGCTGTGCGATTCATGTAATCCGTAAATGGGTAAGTATAAAGATAAATAAAATAAAAATATTTTTATTCGTACGAATAGTAGCCGTAAAATTTTAATATTACAGAAGGACAATTTTGCGTAAAGCCAACGTCACCGGCGTCTTCATTGCAATCATCATCATCGTCGTCGTCGTCGTCGTCATCGTTGCTCGCATTATATCGATTGTATAAGATAATATCGTTAAAATATAAAATTGTATTTTCTCGTTCAAGTGCCATTCGCGTTCTCGCTCACACCCTTTCACGCTCTCACTCGCATTCTTTAGTTATCGTTTGCAGATGCGTAACATGCTATCGCTAGATTCTTTTCTATATACCCGTGTGGTCAAAAAATCTTTTGCGTTTGTATGGGCTTCAAACGTTGTAAAAAATCTTTTTGCGTTTTTCTCTTGGTCAAGTGTCGTTCATGCTTTTCTAGTAATCGTTTCAAGATGCCTTCGTTAGATATGGACGATTCTTTCTACACGCCTATGCGACAAAAATCTTTGGCGTCTGGAATCTTTTGTATCACGTTTCGTTTTCGTTGGCCCGGCGTCTATTTTCTTTGTTTATTGATGAGAACGACGACGACGACGACGATGTGACCATGCCTCACTCTCAGTCTCACATCCGTTGGTGCAGGAGCTCTTTTTGAAGAAAGTTTTGACAGTGAAGAAAACTTATAGTAAAAATGGCATATTTTGGGGAACCAGGTATGTATTATAATAGAATTTATAATAATTTTTAGAAAAATAATTTAATCTGTTATAAAATAATATATAATATGTATTTTTATGTTTTTAGCTCAAAAACAACAGCTCTGCCGCGACTTCCAGCGAGGAGCCTGCTCGAACAGTTATTGCGCGTTTGTGCACCCTTACAGGTATTGTTTCAATTACCAAAATAAGAAGTGCACAAACGCGCAATGCAGATTCTTGCATGTAACGAGTGTGGAGCAGGCTCGTTACGAGGCCACCGGATTATCGTCAGCGAAATTACGCTACGAAGTTGGACGCACCCTGCAGAATTCCATCATCTGCGGGGACTACAAGGCCGGCAGGTGCAACAGGACGGACTGCCAACGTCGGCATATCGGGCACGACGAAAAACTTGAGTGCATAGTGTGCTGCGGCGAAATTGTGTTAGACACGTTCGGGGCGTCCAGTTGCGGGCACGTGTATTGCTACACGTGTGCCCTAAAGTGCCAAGGCCCCCCGCGTCCGTACACTATGCTTACGGTTGTGTGCCCGGTATGCCGATCCGTCGCTAGTTACGAACAATTGCATTAGCTTATGTTGTTTTTTGCGTATATTGTATTTTTTTGCTTATGTTGTTTTACTTATGTTGTTTTGCTTCTGTCGTTTTTGCGTTGATTGTATGTAATGTAATTTTAAAGGTATTTTTAATGTAATTTTTAATGTAATTTTTAATGTAATTTTATGTATTTTTATGATTATGTTTTTTTTTTTATACTTGTATTATTTTTAATTTAATTTTTAATTTAATTGAATTTTTTTATGTTTGTATGATAATTTTTTGGTATTAAATAAGATAAAAAATATTATATTAAAAACATATTTTATTTCTTATGTATGAAATATATTTTAATGATTAAAAAAACTTACAACTAATAAACTTGTGTACAATTACTTTTAAATATAAAAAATAAAAAAAAAAAAAAAAATGAATACATAAAAGTGACTATATAATAAAAAATAAATATATAAAGAAAATAAAAATTGGTATATGGTATCAAATAAGATTGAAAATATTTTCTTAAAAAAACATATTTTATTTTTATGTATAAAATATATTAATAATAAAAAATGAAAATATAATACAAAAAATGAATATATAGTATAAAATATAAAAATGAATATATAAAAAAAGAATACAAAGAATACAAAAATAATAAAAATAAAATATTAAATAAAATTTAACCTAAACTTATAAACTAAAGGTGTATTAAGAAAAAATAAAAAATGAAAAATGAAAAAATATACAAAAATGAATATATAATATAAAATATAAAAATAAATATATAAAAAAAGAATACAAAGAATACAAAAATAATAAAAATAAAATATTAAATAAAACTTAACCTAAACTTATAAACTAAAGGTGTATTAAGAAAAAATAAAAAATGAAAAATGAAAAAATGAAAATAATAAAAATAAAACTTAAACTTAACTTAACCTAAACTTATAAATTAATTTTTGGAGTCCTTAGTCATTGTCTGAAACAAAAAAAAAGAATTAAAAAACATATAAAATAAAATGTATTAAATAATTAAAATTTATTTCAAATATACTTACATAGATTTATTTGCACCTTCCACTGTTTGCACACCGTGCAGAGATATTTAGGCACTTGGCCTTGCATGGCAAATGGTATAATTTTTTTGCACGGTGTGCAATAAGAGTGGCCACAAATTAGGGCCTGGACCCCCTTAAAATGTTGCACCTGACAGAAGTTGCATCTCGGCGTGTTATCCTCTGTAAATTTTAAAAAAATATAAATTAAAAAGTTAAAAAAAGAAAAAAAAAAAAAAAAAAAAAAAAAAAACTTACTGGGAAATGTCCCATTCTCGCAAGAGAGGCACTCCCACATGCACTCTCCAAGTAAATTCTTTGTGCATGAGTGAGGCCTCTGATCCGGCGGGTACGTTTCGCGAAGTAGATATGCCAGGCGTTTTAATTCGCAAAACGCCGTTTCTAAAATCAGCCGCACTTGGTTATTAATTTCGTCCACCTCATCCTGGGTCAGGTGGACAAATTTGCACGTGGTTCCTGACAGGCATACCGACTTCGTACACCGCCGGACCTCGTGGAACATCTTGCAGTCACTCCTGGCGCACACCTTCATCAAATAATCTCGGCAACTCATTTTTTTTTGTTTTAATTAAAAAAAAACAGATCTTGTGAAAAAAAACAACAATAGCCAACAAAAAACGACAACAGCAAAAAAACGACAACAGCAAAAACGACAACAGCAATAATAAAAACAACATAAGCAATAAAAACAACAGAAGCAATAAAAACAATACTAGCAATTTTGAGATGTGTACTCCTCGACTGGCGAGCGACCGACTGACGAGCGACCGACTGAAAATCACGTGCTGCGTTTCTATCCGCTTCCATATGTGTGTTCGTAAATGCACAATGAATGATGCTTAAAGAAGCGGATATACGAACGGACTTAAGGCCCTTTCGGTGTAATTCATTCAGCCGGCGTATCGATCCACATGATGAAATTTCTTGCAATACCCAGGTGTATGAATAAAGTTGACATATCTACCGGGTCCACATTTTCTGTTTGCCCGACTCTAATTAACGAAACAAGAGCCGCATCGCCAGAGAGAATATCATTGACGGTAATCCACCCCCGCGCTTTTTCCATGATTATTTTAGCGAGTGTGATCTCTTGCTCCGTCCATATCTGGGCTCGCCGAGGCAAGATTCCGTCTAGAACACACGGTATCGCTTGCCACTTTAATTCACAGAATCGTTCGTCCAGTCGGAAACACTCATAAGGTAGTCTACAGGTTTTGCGAGCCCAGTCGCGAAGATGTACCGTAATCGACGTAGCACTAACATCATCGATGATTCCTCTTTGCCACTTTAAACCTTCTCGGATAGCAACAAGGGTTCCCACTGTAACTTCATGTGGTAACAGCATGAGGTTGGCTGCTGCAATCCTCATAAATGCAGTCAATTGTTCAAGCATCTCCAAATGAGCCTTCTCTCCGTTTGTTAACTTTACCCAAAATAGCGTGGGTGATTGTACGCGTATCACGCGTACTTCGTGCGGCCAGCGGGTAAGTTGCCTTATATTGATGTTGGAAATCATCTGAAAAAAATATTTTATATTAATCGGAAATTTTTTTTAAAAAAGATATTAAAAATAATATCAGAAAAGATATTAAAAATAATATCAGAAAAGATACTTACATTTTTTGTTACTTGTTAATTGGCGACGATCAGTTACCGATGCCTGGTTGCAAGGAACTGATCGCTCGACGGTTGAAGAACTCATCTCGATCCAAATTGTTTTATACTGATAAAAAAAATTATCGTTCTCACTCGCGTTGTCACTCACGTTGCCACTCACGTTGCCACTCACGTTGCCACTCACGTTACCCCGCATCAATGAAAAATAGACTGCTAAGAGAACAAAAG
Source organism: Cardiocondyla obscurior (assembly GCF_019399895.1). NCBI lineage: Eukaryota > Metazoa > Arthropoda > Insecta > Hymenoptera > Formicidae > Cardiocondyla > Cardiocondyla obscurior. The sequence continues at coordinate 4,506,293 of NC_091877.1, forward strand.
ACTATGCGGCTAAATTCAAAGACTGCAAACGGAGGTAGTTGTTATTTAGCAGGTGTGCATTTCTTTTCTCGGAAAGAGATAAGGTAACGATTTTCGTTCCCCCACATCTTTGAAAAATAGACTGCTCAGATAACAAAAACTATGCGGCTAAACTCAAAGACTCTGCAAACGGGGTAGTTGCTATTTAGCGGGTGTACATTTCTTTTGTCGGGCAGAGATAAGATAGCAATTTTAAAATACTGCAAAGTGAAACTTATGAAATGACTCATTATAATTTGAGAGAGGGTAAAAAATGTGTCACATGATTAATCAGGAGTAGGGGTAGAATATAAAGCATTCCTTAGGCCTCTCTTGTAACCACGCGCGAATCTCATTAGTGGACGAGCGATCGACGATAATGAACGTTGACGTGAGAATAGAAATCGGTGAAGAAATCGGTGAAGAAATAGAAATAGAAATCGGTGAGGAAATCGAAGAGGTTCATCCCCTGTCGGAGGATAGTGCTTGCGAAACCGACGATGACAACGATGAAACGGTTGAAAGTACTACGCGCAAAACGATCAATTTACGGAATTTAAACGCGATTAATCTGCGTACGAAATTTTGTGCCATATATTTTTATTATTGTGACGGGCGAGGATACAACGTGTGCGCTTCTTGTTTGGTGTTGATGCGAAACGATTTCAACGATTCCGTCTTCAAGATTCGTAAACACGTCGTAGGATCGTACGATAGTCTGAGCGGTACGTGGTGTTTGAACTGTAGAACCGCAACATTCGTTGTAATTTCGTGCGATATGTGCCCGGTATGCACGAATGCGTGAGCAATGTACTTCGATTTCCATACTCACGTTGCTAATGTCGTTTTTATCGCTAATGTTGTTGTTTTGTTGTATTTATCGCTAATGTTGTATTTATTGCCAATGTCGTTGTTTTGTTGTATTTATTGCTAATGTCGTTGTTTTGTTGTATTTATTGCCAATGTCGTTGTTTTGTTGTATTTATTGCCAATGTCGTTGTTTTGTTGTATTTATTGCCAATGTCGTTGTTTTGTTGTATTTATTGCTAATGTCGTTGTTTTGTTGTATTTATTGCTAATGTCGTTTTTTAAAAAAACATTAACGTGCAAGCATCGGTGTGAGAATCATTAAAAAATGGATCAAAGTTTTCTCGAGGAAGAGCGTGAACTCCTGGTGCAGGCTGACGCCGTGACCACCTTGGGAGAATTTTTCGTGTGGCTTGAGAGATGTGACGACCTAGTGAATCGACTCGAGGAACGCAGTCGCGCCAAGCGAACGCGCGTATCCGTCGGATGCGCGCAATCCACGGTGGCGAGTATCGCGCGACTTTTGGGTGCCAGGAAACATTTGTACGGACGTTACGTGCACCAGGGTAGCGAGTATGCGAGCACCAGTGCTGCCGACGGTGATGGTGACAACGCAGCTGGTGAACTCGAGTGGCGCGAGATCGAGACCGCGTTCAAAAGTCGTATCGCAGCGGGTGTGGTAATAAACACAAACTACATCGAGCCGCTGCGATTCCTGGAGGACGCCGGTAACGCGGTGTGCGAGCGCGTACAGAACATCGTGCGTAAAACTAATTGCGTGAAAGTGAACACCGCGTTCAACGGTGAATTCACGGCCGGGGACAAACGCGCCAACAAAAGTATAACCACGAAAAACTGTGAGATCTTTCAAGATACTGATGTACGCGAGTGGTACCGATTACATGTTATCGAACCCACGCTGGCTTCTCTCGAGGAGTTTCAGGAGCGCGACAGCGGATGGGCGTTGTCGCGAATTTTGAACTTGTTGATCAACGTAAACAAGTACAATCCGATGCGTGCGGGATGTCACGTTACATTGTCGCGGAAAATAGTCGCTAAAAAAGCAGTGATATGCGTAAAATCGATGGATGACAAGTGTCTCGCGTGGTCGGTGGTGGCAGCTCTGTATCCCGTAAAGCAGCACGTGGATCGGGAATCGTCGTACCCGCATTACGCAACGGTGCTGAACGTCGAGGGTGTGGAGTTTCCCGCGACTCTTAAAGACGTTGCGAAACTCGAACGATTGAATGATATCTCGATCAACGTGTACGTCACAAAGACACGTGGAAAAGAAATAAACGTTCTACCTATACGCCTCAGCAATGAGAAGAAAAAGAGACACGTAAATTTATTGTACGTGCAACGCGATAACAACGATGACAACGATAACCAGAAAGTGGGACACTTTGCGTGTATCAGTAATCTATCACGCCTCGTCAGTTCGCAACTAAGCGGACGCGAGCATCGGAAACACATTTGTGATCGGTACGTATGGTTTTAAATATATAATTGATTTTTAAAATATTATTTTAAAATTATTATTTTGTAAAAAATATTTTATTTTTAGGTGTCTTCATTACTTTAGTTCGAGCGAGAAGCTCGAGGCTCACGTCATGGATTGCGGAATATTAAACGACTGCGCTATACGACTACCCAGCGAGGACGACAAATGGCTCAGCTTTTCTAATCACGACAACAAGGAGCGCGTGCCGTTCATCGTTTACGCCGATCTGGAGTGCGTGCTGCGAAATATCGATCCACCATTATCGCCCGAACAAACGACGTTTAATTATCAACATCACGAAGTATTCAGCGTGGGATACTACGTCCGATGCTTGTACGACGAGTCGCTCTCGAGATACGAATATCGTCGCGAACCTGATTGCGTCCAGTGGTTCGTCGAGCGGCTAGTGAGATTAGCTCATCGCGTAAAAACCGTAATCTCAAACGTTGTCCCGATGAAGACGTTGTCGAATGCGCAGCTCGAGGTGCACGAGAACGCGAAGCTGTGCCACGTATGCGAAAATCCGTTTGCGGCGGACGAGAAGCGTGTGCGCGATCATTGTCATTTGACCGGTCGGTATAGAGGTCCCGCGCACTCAAAATGTAACCTGCAATACCGCGACACGCGTTACATCCCCGTATTTCACAATCTGTCGGGTTACGATGCACACTTTGTTATAAAGGAGATCGCCACAGCGTACGAGGGTAAAATTAATCTATTACCGATAACGAAGGAGAAATATATCTCCTTTACGAAACACGTTGACGATACGGCTGAGGGACAGGACTCGCGAACTGCGATAAAGTTGCGCTTTATAGACTCGTACAAATTTTTGAACGCTAGCCTCGACAAATTATCGTCTCTACTCGCCAAAGACAAATTGCGAATCTTGCGCGCTGAATTTGCGACACTTTCAGAAGAAAATTTCAATCTTCTGACGCGAAAAGGTGTATTTCCGTACGAGTACGTCAACAGCGTCGAAAAATTGAATGAGTCAAGCTTACCGTCGCGCGACTCATTCTTCAGTTCGCTGACCGGTGACACGGTGACCGAGTCAGATTACGCGCACGCTGAGACCGTATGGCAGCGGTTCTCCGTTCGAACTCTGGGCGAGTACAGCGATCTGTACCTCAAGACCGATGTACTGTTATTGGCTGACGTATTTGAAAATTTTCGCGACAGATGCGTCGAGAGTTACGGACTCGATCCCGCGCATTACTACACCTTACCCGGTTTCACGTGGGATGCGATGCTCAAGCATACGCGCATAAATTTCGAATTGTTGACCGACATCGACATGGTGATGTTCGTCGAACGCGGTATACGCGGCGGTCTAAGTCAATGCTCCAACAGATACGCGCGAGCCAATAACAGATACATGCGGTCGGGGTACGACTCGTTAAAACCTTCGTCGTACATTGTGTATTACGATGTAAATAACTTGTACGGATGAGCCATGTGTCAGCCGTTACCGTACACGGATTTCGAATGGGTCGACGACAACGACCTCGCGAACCTCGACGTAGACGCGATCGCCGCGGACTCGCCCACGGGTTATATTCTCGAGGTGGATCTCGAGTATCCCGTGAGCGTGCACGACGCGCACTCCGATCTGCCGTTCTGTCCCACGCGAGAGAAACCACCGGGGGCGAAACACGATGTAAAACTTTTGGCTACGCTGTGTGATAAGAAGCGATACGTCATCCACTATCGCAATCTGCAGCTGTGCACGCGTCACGGTCTTCGCGTCACCAAGGTTTACCGCGTGCTGCGATTCACTCAATCGGCATGGTTGCGCGATTACATCGAGCTCAACACGCAACATCGAACTCGCGCGACCAACGATTTTGAGAAAAAATTGTTTAAACTGATGAACAACGCTGTGTTCGGTAAAACGATGGGGAACGTACGAAATCGCGTCGACGTTCGCTTGCTCTCGCAGTGGGACGGACGGTGCGGTGTGGAGGCGATGATCGCCAGACCGAATTTTCACAGCAGAAGCGTATTTGCGGAAAATTTGGTAGCCGTGGAATTGCGTAAACTCGAAATTAAATTTGCCAAGCCGATATACGTCGGTATGTCTATACTCGACGTATCTAAAGTATGCTTGTACGAGTTTCATCACGAGTATATGATACCGACTTTCGGAGACAAATGTAGCATCATGTATATCGACACGGACAGTCTTGTGTACAGCGTCGAGTGCGACGACGTATACGAGATGATGAAACGCGATATCGCGAGGTTCGACACGAGCGACTATCCGCCCGATAACGCGTATGGTATACCTCTCGCGAACAAAAAAATACCCGGATTAATGAAGGACGAGTGTAACGGTGCGATCGTCACAGAGTTCGTCGGACTCAGAGCTAAGATGTATGCGATCAGGCTAGACAGTAGAAAAGACACCAAAAAAGCAAAGGGCGTAAAGAGCGGAGTCGTGGCGCGAACTATAACGTTCGACGATTACGTAAGGTGTCTCGAGGACGAGATCGCTATGACTCGCGACCAATTGTGCATCAGGTCGAAATTGCACGAGGTGTACACCGTTTCCGAGACAAAGATCGCTCTGAGTCCGTACGGCGACAAGCGATATCTCGTGCCGAACTCGACCGAGACTGTATGGAATTGACGAACACGAATTGTACACGTGCGAAATATCTATAAGTAATGTGCGAGCACGAGACGCGTGGATGTTAAACCAACGATATTCAAAATTATGTAAACGCTGCCGGTGTGCGAACGAAGGAGAGGATCGAGCGAAAAATACACCGGCAGTCAGTCGTCGAAAGAAACCCGCCAAGTCAAGGGCAAAAGCTATAATTAAATTTTCGGTCCGCATATTAGCTAAGTTTGTAATTCTTTTATATCAACTAATTAATATTGTACTAACGTTGCATTCGTGTAACCGCGATCTCGGAATAAACTGATTTTTAATTTGAACATTTTTATCGCAACGGATTTCTTTGAATCCTAAACATGGTTCTTCGAGCCGGATCTGAGATTCGCGCATAATACAATCGGAGTGGCAACGTGTTACATTGCGTGCAATAAAAATTGCGTGCATTCATATTCGAGTTGGCTTCGAGTTAAATTACGGATCGCGCGGCCGAACGATCTATAGATCGCGCGGGACAAAAACAAAGCGCGAACAACGACGAGTGTTATCATAAAGAAAACGTTAACTTTGAATTGCAAACATGAGTGCGGCATATCATCGAAGACAAAAGAGAACATTTAAGGGAAGACTGACCAGTATCCGAACCTTTATTACAAATGCAACGGCGGATATCGAGCATTTGCAGTATGCGGACATGTCGACAAGATTGACCGTCGCGGATGATATTCACCAGAAATTTCAGAAGACCTGTCGCGAACTGGTGGCCGCGACAACCGATGACGAATATACGGAGGCGGATCTAAACGAGGAGATCGAATTTGACGAGCGGTACCTTGCGATAAGGTCCGACTTATTGAAGCTTATCGATAGATTTCCGCCGCCCGCGAGTGCCGCGCAGCCTTCGACGAGCTCAAGTAGCGATGCGATGATGAGGGAGATGATGAACCAACAAACCCAGATGATTAGGCAATTTATGGAACGCCCTGTCGGAGGAGCCGATAGCGGTGCCTTGGAGCGAGTGCTGGAGCAGCAAGCCCAGTTGTTTGAGAGATTGAGCACGCGATCGTCGAGCACGACCGTACGTGAGGCTCATGTAAAATTACCAACGATTAATTTGCCGGTTTTTAACGATCAAAGCGAGGAGTGGAAGCGGTATCATGACACCTTCAGAACGCTGATCCATGAGAGTGAGCTTACTAAAATTAAAAAATTTCAATATTTAGTAGGATCAGTGAAAGATCAAGCCGCAAAAACAATCGAATCCATCGAGATCTCGGAGGAAAATTACGACGTCGCATGGCAGCTGTTGAAGCAGAGATACGACGATGACCGGGGCATAGCCAAGCGACACATCCAGTGCCTGTTCGAGATGCCCACAGTGAGGCGTGAGTCGGCCAGCGCGATCCAAGAACTGGGGGACCACACGCAGAAACACATGCGCGTATTGAAAGGAATGGGGCATCCGACGGAATCCTGGGGCGCGTTAATCATCCACCTCATCGAAAGAAATTTGGATGGAGCTACGAGGCGGCATTGGGAGGAGCATGTGGAGTCCAAAGAAAGCGTGACGACGGAAACGATGCTCGAGTTTTTGCAAGGGCAGTGCCGGTTTTTGAAGCGAGCGACGATGGGCGTTGAATTCAAGGAGCCGGCAAGGAACGACGCGCGAGACAAAGGCAAGCTGAACAACCCGAAAGGTGCGAGGGCGGCGCGGACGGTGATGGCCGCGACGTCGCGAGAAGGAAGGTGTTATCTCTGCCAGGGGGATCACCTTCTGTACACGTGCAAGCAATTCCTCGGCCTGTCTGTCGAGAGCCGAATTGACGAGATTCGAAGGCTGAGGCTATGTTTGAATTGCTTCAGTAGTGACCATTTCGTTAGAAATTGCAAGTCAAGCTCGTGCCGAAGTTGCGGCGAGCGACATAATACATTGTGTCACAAACCGAGGAGGGACGTTGGAGCGGCTGCGGAGTCGAAAGGACCGGAGAGTGGTGCTGGAGGAGCGAGCGACGATATATACAATATACGATATATTCAATATACGACAAAAGATATATATATTCAATATAAGACAAAAGATAATTACGACAAGGATTCCCGAAAACGTGAGTTCAGAGTCGGAGATTCCGTTCTTCTTTACGACGAAACGGTTCGACGCGGCCGGTCCAAGAAATTAGATGCGCTGTGGATAGGACCGTACATAGTAGTACAAAAGCATAGCGATGTTAACTTTAGCATAAGAAAAGGCAGAAAAATAATAAAAGTACATGCAAATAGACTAAAAGCGTTCATAGAGCATTAAGCATAAGCAAAAACAAATTAGTAAGCAAAAAAAAAATATAGCAACAACAAAAAACCATGTACAGTACAATAAAACAAAATAATCCGACTCACCAATGAAGTCACCAGGGACCACGATTACCCGGCGACACTCCAAGTCCCGCGTTGTTTGCATCCGCAAACGCGGCTCCAACTTGTGCCACAAGTAACGAATTCGGTGGCGACTCCGCAACCCCACGCATTCGGAACAAACACGAGGCCGAAATGCTAAATAGCATTTCTCGCATACATAGTAAAAAGACTGCGATTCCACTAAAAACAAAAACACAAAAATAACAATAAACCACACGAACACACACACATACATATCTACAACTATACACGAATTGACAATTACTTTTCTCTTTTTTTTTCTTCTCTTTCTTTCTCTCTCTCTAAGAAACAAATACCACGACGTTACTATAACGACAGTTAGCGGCTTACTAATGAGACAAACGAAAAACCTTAACGTTGAAGCCGAGAGCGAATTTTGATAAACCGAAGCTCCGAGAAAGTAATTGTTATCCGTGCATAAAACCCTATACCAAAGATAAAAAGTACGTACCTTTAGCCGACGCTGCATCTTCATTCCCACGATGAAGACGACCCGCGAAACTCACACACCTATCCAGTACGATATGCTAACACCTTTACACACACATATTTAACCAGTGAACATTTCAGATTAACGTTCACCACCGCGAAGGGCGCAATCGAAACCGCACCTTACACAATTACACAGTTCACCCACGAACCCGGATTATATTATGAAGATCACGGACTTCTCCATCTATCCGACACTACATGGAAATTAATATTAATAATAAACATCGCCGACTTTGAAATTAGATTTAAGAAATTACAAAACCAAGTCGACGACGCGGAAAATGCCTGTAATAAACTACATGAAGCATATAACGGCGAATTATTAAAAGATAAATGTCATAATTTAGCAATGTTGGTTACAATGCAAAATAATAAACTAATAACCGCATTAGACAGATTAACCGCGACCTATGAAATTCAACACGTTAAAAGAGGTCTCATAGACTTAGTAGGCACAGTAGGGAAAACTTTATTCGGCATAATGGACGCCAATGACGAAAAAATTATTCAAGAGCAGTTACAACTGCTAATTGCAAGCCAGCAAACGACTCAACACGTAGCGAAAAATCAACTTAAAATATTAAACGGTACACTAAGCCATATACAAGAATTAGAGATTAAACTCAAGCAACACGACCGCGTCTTAACGAACGCGACCATCCTCTTAAGTCAGCAGATAGATAGAGTAACGCGGCAAATGGAGATGACGGAACATCTTAACACACTAAGAATACTCGTGACTGACCTACTGACTGACATACAAGACACCATCGACTTTATCTCCTGGACTAAAAAAGGTATCATTAACACACGGCTATTACCGATTGACAAGATCATAACAGAGCTACTACATGCAACGATTCAATTACCCGAAAGGTCACAATTCCCGTTCGATACCAATCCTAAGAACTGGAATCAAATCGAAAAATATATATCGATTACAGCGCATTACCACGATCACAATGCTCTTATGATAATTATTAAATTCCCAGTCGTCACCGATACGACATACGAATTAAAAGCGGTCATACCGTTCCCCGTGTATGACCACGCTAACATTTTCAAAACAATTAAAACCGCGCACGAATATATCGCGTTAGACAAAGAAAACAACAAATACATAACCTTAACCCGCGATGAAATTAATAATTGTATCCGCGGAAATAAAAAACTTATATGCGAAAACAATTTCGCGACGTACCACATATCGGATAACGCACCTTGCGAAGTCTTAGCACTCGCCGAGCCGGGACATCAACCCGAGAAATGCGAAACCCGCCATATCATATCTAATGTTAGCATATGGACGGCACTAAACGAGCCCCAAGCATGGCTATACTCGACCGCGTCACAGACCATTGAACTACGATGTAAACATAAGCCAAGTAAAAAAATAAATATAATCAGATCAAGTAAAATAATACTAAGAGACGCGTGCCAATTAAGTACGAACGACCTCACGATACAATCGAAAACCCTTCTAGGAGAAAGCGACATCAATATTTGTATACCAACGTATAATATTACTATGATACCAATTAAAGATAGAACCAACATTGCTAAAATTACGTCACAATTAAAAAATATACAAAGGGAACCGATTGTACGAAATAAAAATGAACTACTACAACTAAGCTTAGATTTAAACAAAATGCGTTCCGAACTAGATAATAATAATGTTGCGTCCAGAACAAAAACAATAATAATATATTCCGTAGGATTAAGTACAACATTAACCGTACTTACGGTCATTATTATAACTATTACTATAATAAGAAAAAAATACTGTAATAAAAATAAACTATAACTAACCAAAAAAAAAAAAAAAAAAAAAAAACGCATTACAAACTCAACGTCTTTCTTTTTCTCCCCGAGGGAAAGGGAACTTGTAAAAGAAAAAGGCTTGAACAAAAAATTAAAAACACTCAACCCTTTTTCTTCTCCCTAGGGGGGAGGGATGTTATATCCTGAGCCCTTAGCAACAGAGGCTCGGGAATAACGCCGGAATGTCGCACGCGCGCGACCATTTAGCTTGATCGGCAGAATACCGCCGATTAAGGTAACCCGGCATTTCCGGCCGGGACGCGAAGTCCGAGGACAGTCGCGGTTGTCACCCGCGATTCCGCTGATTGCTATGAATTTTGGCATAGCAACAGTAGGAAATATATAGGGGCAGCCGCGGCCCGGACAGTTAGTCGCTAACAAGTATCTCGCGTGGACTATATAATACCGAATATTTAGTGCAAGTGTAAGTCTGTAAAAAAAAGCAGGAAATAAAAGAAATTAATCAATATAACGAGAAGACGACTTTATTCCAAAAAGACTTCCCTCCGGAGAACGAACCCCACGGCACCCTCGCGGTGTAACATATTTCATTAACATGACCCTTGTAGATCTATGTTATCGTTGCTGCCTTTTTCACTTTCATTCTTATATACGCTTTCCGCCTACTATTTCTCATTTGATGATGTTGTATATTGATATATAATATACAATAAATATCAATTATATATATCATTGATATATACAATATTAATATATTGTGTCATTTGTAAAATTCTCAACCGTTATTGAGAAAAAAATTAATTTGTCTAGCGCAAGAGCGACAAGGAAGCTGCGGGCGAGTGAGCGCGACAGGCGAATGGCGCCGTCGCCTATCGCGCTCACTCACCTATAGCTTCCTTGTCCTCTTGCGCTAGACAAATTAATTTTTTTTTAATAAATATTGAGAATTTTTCAAAACGTTAAAGAACTTTTTTTATTTATCTCCCTAAGACCTATCTATCTGTATAGGATTTTACACATGGGCTGAGACACCCTGTATAATTATTACACTAAAATTTAATATACACGTACATTAAAATGTATTTAATGTACTGTAATTTAAAATTGTTTTCATTATTTGCGTATTAAATATGTATTAATATTTAATACATTTATATACTTTAATTAATTTTATTAAAATGTACATTAAGGTTTACAACATTAGTTTTATTACAAATGTTTTAAATTTAATTTACTTTCATATCTTAATAGGGCATGAAATTTAAGGTTTTTTCTAGGTTTTTTTTTTTAAGGTTTTTTTATATATAAAAGCGTAGGAATTTAGCTACCGTCGGGAATAGATAAAATTATAAATTAATCGCTATTATTATTGTTTAAACGGACAAAGCGTTTTTTCTAACATAATTTATTAATTTATTAAATTTACCTTGCTACGTAATAATAATATAATTGAATAATAATAATTATATATCGTATTCTTTAAAAGAAATCAATAAGCCAATTTAATTAATCCAAAATAATTCGATTGGCTTATTGATTTCTTTTAGAGAATACGATATATCTCTACGTTATCTACATCTATATTTGAAATTAGGCTTTATAAAGTGATTGATCTAATTGTCGCAAACCCGTTTGTTTAATAATCTGTACTGTCGCGTGTTTTCTGCCACGCGAGTTTATCGCGATCGTTAATACACCCTCCATGGAAGGCATTTATCGGCAGATAATTAATTTCGTTGCCTAACGTCGGGTTAATCGCTCATTAAAACTCACCCCGCCCCTATTGCGTCGCCTTCTCCGAAAAGCCAGACATGCGCATTAATTCGCAACAGATAATTTTGATCGCGCTGTAATCCCGATATAATTGGATTGAAAAACACAAGCCGGATTGCGTCGATAGGTGAGATCGTGGATGAGTATCGGCTTTCTACGAAAAGCATGCTAATTAAATCATTACAACTAACGATCGATAACGATGACGATTCATCTTGTGTTACATACTCGGTATTTAAATGAACCGACAAGGCACATAACAAGGTGTTGAATAACATGAATATGGATAGATTGCGGTCGCATAATTCTGATAACTATTACTTATTATTTAATAACAAAAGCGGAATGAGTTTGCAAGATAAGACTCGTTTTTCATTCAGAGCGAAACCGTTCTTTTCTCGGCCATACACCCAGAGAAAAATATAATTGGAATAATCATAATTCAACTATTAAAAAAAATTAAAAAAAAAGGGACCAACAATATTTTTATAGTAACTTTAAATATGCAAATAATAAATTATAAATTGTATTATTACAACGCTAGCTTTATAAATTAAACGCGACCTAGCAGAAGACCTTAAAAAATTAAATTGTCAACGTGTATTTTACATTCGATTTTAATTTAAAAATTAAGTTTAATGTAATTGCGAAATTTAATTATTGATATTTCCCACGTTACGTTTTTAAAAATTTTGAAAGATTTAAATTGCGACTGCATACAGAGTTTGGCCAGCGGTTTACCCCTCGATTAAACTTAAATAAATCTATATTTCTTTGTATTATTTTAAAAGTGTGCCTGATTGAAAAATGCTAGCTAACAATTAACAAGAATATTCGCTTTATTAATTTTTAATTGTTTGCAAATCGCGCTTGCGTCGAAATTCAGTATCTTCTAATGAATTAAACACTGTAAACTTGAGCTATTATAATGCCGACCTTATTTCGCGCGGTCTCCTAGTACGATACAAGATCATATCGTCAGACAGTGATTGATTGAGTCGTCCATGAGTTAATATTACTCTCATTTTAATAGTTACATTTGAATTATAAAGTTGCACTAGTATTACAGTGAATATTACTTAAGATGTTCGGTGTACTGATTTTTTTAATAACTCTTATTTTTATTTATTTATTTTGGAATTATTGTCAAAAAGTGTTTTTTACCGAAAGTCAAAATAATTTACCAGGGCCAATAAATTTACCATTTATTGGTAGTTATTATGTGTTTTGGAATAGTAATGGTAAGAAATATTTTTTATTTTAAAACATACATGGTTGGGTAAAATTTTCAGAAACAAATTGAGCAAAGATAAAAAATTTAACTTGGTAAATTTATTTAGGAGAATTGAATCTGACATTACTCATAACATTTTTTTAAGTAAAAAACCTTATCCGAAACAGAAAGGTTTCTCTTTTCCTTATTTTATAGTCTTAAATTCTTTCTCGTAGTGAGTATACGATCCTTGTGAGTCTACTCAGTTTACACGACATATATTATTATATTACTACATTATACAGTATAAATTTTAATACTTATATTCTAACATTTTAAACTGTAAAATTTATAAAGGTCAACAAAAAATTTTTTTAATTAAATTCGTAAAATAAAATTAATAAGATTTAAAATTATTAAAGTTCTAAAATTTAGAACGTTCTTGGATTATTAATTTAATAAAAAAGTTATTTTTTTATAAAAAAGTAAAGAAAACCAAATATACATGTTCTTCTTATAAATAATTTAATATAGAAAATTAGTCAATTTGTAATAAAAAATATTAATATTATTATGAACCAATTTAATATGCAATAATATTTTTAGATTTCTTAGAGACTGTGATAAAGCTGACAAAAAATTATTTATCACCTTTTCAATTCCGGTTAGGAAACAAATCATTCATTGTAATATCCGAGCCAAATGATGCAAAAGTAAGACTATTTACAATTATTTTATAACATTTGTGTCATATTTTAATATCTATTTATTATTAAACATTTATTAATAATTTATTTAGTAGCTGTTTTCAAGAAAAACAGAAAAATCAAAATAATAAATCCATCGTATAAATAAACTCTAATCGTCTTTTAAAAAAGTTTGTCTCAGAAAAAGTAGTGATATCAAATAACAAATTCTGTGTAAATGTTATTGTATGATAATTGAGTACAATTTATTTTTGAGCGATCGGTCATTAATAGTTCTAGCTTACTGGCTCGAATATATTGCGAATCTCAGAAATAATTGACAATTAATTATAATTTGGCGTGGCGTAACGGCACGTAAGCATGTAAAAGTGACTAACTTGAAGAATGCATGAGAATATTTCAATTCGTGTAAGTATTTATGAGTTACCCAGTGAACATGCATGTCTTAAAGATGTCTTAAAGACGTCATTTTTGAGACGTCTTTAAGACTTAACCGAAAGACATCTTTAAGACAATTTTTAGACATGTCGTGAAGACGTCTTAGAAAAGACGTCTTAAAGACGTATTTTCCAAGACGTCTTAACGACACGTCTGTAAGACAACATTAAGACGACTTTAAGACATTTGAAAAATCCGCGCGATTTGTAAGTCTTATAACCTCAAAAAGTTATCACGATCGTTCGTGCAAACTATCATGTCTGAGGTAAGGAAAAATATTAATCACGTATATTACAATTCCCTCGAGCATCTTTTTGTATTTGAATTTTGCTTCCACGAGATGACTATTTTCATTATTAATACAATTTTGTAATAAATATTTTTAAAAAATTGAAGGTTCCTTACATATTCACAAAATATTTGTCAGTAATTTATGTTCTATTTTAATAGGAACGAATTATTTTTACTACGTACAAATATTATAAGAAGCGAAATATTTATAAAAATATAATAATTGTAAAAAATATATGTATAAATTGTTTTATATGTATAAAAATATAATAATTGTAAAATACATATGTATATAAATATATTTTTATACATATGTATTTTACAATTATTATATTTTTATACATATATTTTTTAATTAATGTATTTTTATATTTTTATTTTTTAATTAATGTTTTTTTATACATGTATTTTTCAAGTAATGTATTTTAAAATATATTACTCAAAAAATACATATATAAAATACATTACTTAAAAATACATGTACAAAAATACATTAATTAAAAAATACATGTGTTAATATACTTGTATTTTTAAAAATTGTATTTTTATATATGTATTTTAAGTAATTAAACAAATATAAAAACAATATTAATTTCTGTATTTTTTATTGCAATTAAATTAATAATTATTATTAATTATGGGAACGCGTAAAGTTGTCTTAAACACGTCTGAAAGTCGTCTTGCACATGTCTTAAAGACGTCTTAAACATGTCCTAAAAGACGGAATTAAGACTTCTTTAAGACGTCTTAAATGTGTCTTGAAAATGTCCTTTAAGACGTCTGAGAGACATCCTTAAGGCGTCAGAAAACGAGTCGTAAGACGTCTTTAAGACGTCTTTAAGACGTCTTACAGACAGTTCTGAAAGATGTCTTGTAAAATTTAAGACGTCTTTAAGACATCTTTAAGACGTCATAATGTTCACTGGGTAGTTACATTATATTAATGTAACTGCTTGATTGGATGTTAAGGACAGGTGAGCCGTAATTCTACGTGGTACGACCACGGTCACGCGGATAAGTGAACAAATAAAATGACAGAAATTAATTGAATTTGCGTGTCTGATAAGTCTAATTAATCTCCAAAAAGTGTTCCTTGGGAGTGTGAATGTTTTATATAAGCTTAATTTATCCATAACTAGCAAGATACAACTTCACTGTTTTTCTTTGCACCATATGTGTATGACTTATCACTGTGAGAACAAGAGTGATACCGGAAAAGATAATGATCCGGAAGAAATACGACAGCGCCAGTTAAAAGTATCAATAAGCTGATTGATTGCTCCGATCGATGCTGTCATACAGGCATCAATGATCGACCGCTCATTTTGAATGCTAATTCTTGAACAATAATTATATTACTACAAAACGTATGCACAAATCATAATAAAATATAAAAGTATTGATTTTTTCCACAATTTTATTGAAACATTATTCAAATCTATCATCTGTTTATAAAAGTAATAATATTTTTTAGAAACACAAGAAATGTTCTCAACAAATATAATGATGTAAATAAACTGCGCCAAGATTAAGAATTGTTCTTTGGGCGATATTTATAATTCAATCTCATATTTTTTAAGTTTACCTTAAGTTCATTCTTAGATAAGGATAATTTTATTGATTACAGCGTATTTAAAGATTTAAGAATCTGTTGTTATATTACAAGCCGTTTACACATGCAGTAACGCGATATCTATCCGTAAGATGACAGGACATGCGTCTGAGAATTACTAGTACATTTTTAATGCGCATGTACCGCTACTGTTTTGTCTAAGATAGTTCGTCTCGAGCCTCGTTATCAAAAGTACATTTTTTTTTGCATATTAAATACATATACATATTCTACGTTCAACTGGCGGATTTATCATTCTCCCAATCCATATCTAACAACAGAATCTTATATATAAAATTTAGGATTAGTAGATAGATGTAAAAAAATAGTGAGAAAAATTAAATGCAGGATAAGTAGAGAAGAGAAGCTGAAAAGTGTGTTTTGGACGGGGAAGGTGTCAAACAAGGATGTCCACTAACAAGGGGATTATCAAGCCACGTTTCCGGGAATTTGGGTGAAAATTAAATATGTTATTAGGCATCACTCTCAGATATGCCCAATATAATAACTCGTGCCAATGCGCATTAGTTAACAAGAAAAAAATCTTAAAATATTTTTTGTGAGTTAACTACCAAATCAGTAGACTTAACTTTCAATAGCAAGTGTGGTCGTACACATAAGGCGTGCGGTCAGTACATTGGAGGTCTCGAGTTCGAGACCAGCATTTTAGAATTTTTTTTTGCATATATGTATTTAAAATGTTACAAAAATTAATATTTTATTAAAATAAATTATTATGAAATATTTAAATTAATCCAAAAAATATAAATTATTCTAAAAAAAAATATTATATATGTTTATTACAATTATTTTTGGTGACTTTCGTTTCCGATAGCAGAGCGAACGGTTGTGTGTCTGAGCGAGTGCATGTAGAAAAAGGTTTTGGGGGAGTAAAATAGTTTTTCAGAGGTAAAGGGTTGGTTTGAGGGAAAGAGGGAAGGGTTTTTAAGGAGGGCAAGTGAAGGGAAAGAGCAAAGGTAAGAATAAAGGGAAAAATCGGGGAAGGTAAAAAGAGGAGTTCATTTTGAGGTTAGGTTGGCGGTGACGGGAAAAAACCGTGGGTAAGACAAAGGAAAAGAGGAAGGCAAGGGGGCAAAGGAGAGAGTTAGAGGCATTAAAGACAAAGGGAAAAGAGATAAATTGGAAAATGAGCGATCAGGAAAAAGGAATTGTGGAGAGTGGAAATGAGGAAAGAAAAGAGGAAAAAGGAGAGGAAAAAATGAAGAAGAAAATGGGAAGGCCGGCAAAAGTGGAAATGTTAATAAGGGAAAGATCCAATAGCTTGCCAATAATGGAAGCATGGAAACAAGGAGAAAAAAGGAAGGAAAGGCAAGAGGAGAA
The DNA here is from genome assembly GCF_019399895.1 of Cardiocondyla obscurior. Taxonomy (NCBI): domain Eukaryota; kingdom Metazoa; phylum Arthropoda; class Insecta; order Hymenoptera; family Formicidae; genus Cardiocondyla; species Cardiocondyla obscurior. The sequence continues at coordinate 4,523,327 of NC_091877.1, forward strand.
AGGTGAAGTAGAAGGATTGGAAGGATTCAGAAAAAGCGTGAAGGTATATAGATCGCCGATGAAAACAACAGAAGAGGGTGGTGAAGGAGGAATAAGTAAGAAAGGTTTCGAAGAGGTAATAAAGGAGATGAGAAGTGGATTCGCTAGGATCCAAGCGCAGATGGAGGAGGTAAGGGAAATTAAGGTGCAGATCAGGAAGGAAATAGAAGATCTAAAGAAAATATGGAAAAGAGAGAAGATAGAATTAGAGAAAAGAATAGATGGGATGGAAAAGAAAATAGGGGAAAAAAAATACGAGGGAAGTAAAATGGAAATGTCAGCAGAAATACAGGGAAAGGTTTTAAGCTTGGAAGAAAGAACGAGAATGTTAGAAATGGGAAAAGAAAGAGAAAAGAAAGAATGGAGGAAAAATAATTTAATAATAAGAGGAACAAAGATAAAAAAGAAGATAAAAAGGCGTTGAAAAAACAAGTGGAAGAAATATTTGGAACAATAGGTGTGAAAGCAAAGATAGAAGATGTAAATAAGATAAGAGGAGTGAATAAAGAAGGTTTTGGTATGGTATGGGTAAAGATGGAAAACTTTAAAGAAAAATTGAAAATACTAAGATGCAAGGGAAAACTAAAGGATAAACGGAATGGATAGGAGACGATCTGACAAAGTATGAAAGGACAGTGGAATGGCATATTAAGACAGAAGCGGATAGACTAAAAAGAGAAGGAAAACAGGTGAAAATAGGATACAAAAAGATATGGGTAAACAAGGAAATGTGGTTATGGGACAATTTGAAGGAGGAATTGAGAAAATGGGATGGAGCGAAAGAGTTTGAAAAAGAAGGAAATAAAAGGAAGAGGGTGATAGCGGATAGAATAAATGCAAGTTTTTAAAAAGGGGCGGAAGAATAGAAGGATACGAGTTTGTACGTGATCTTGCGTGATCACGTTAATTTAAGAATAGAATTGCTCAGCAATGAGCTCGACGCGTGAGTCGACTGAGAGGGAATGAGAGAGTGATCCGGTCGCAGCAATTGAAAAACAAGAATAATTAAATGATAGAAAGTTGAAACCAATATATTTACAATCAAACAAACACAAAAAAAATACAATTGCGCCTTTGAAGGCAAGGATACCAGTAAACGAGCGGAAATCTTCCTGACCCGGCTTATCCGTCGAAAATCTTGGGAGCAGATGAATGATCTACCCGATCGTCGGAGATCTTGCCGCGGACGACGGAGATCTTGAGAGCGCGAGCCGGTGATCGCCGCGAACGCGAATCCTTGCACTCCAGCGGTAGCGACAATTAATAATAGGATTGGCGCCGAAATAATTAATTCAAGGAAAGTGAGGTCGACGATTTGCGTTTAAGAGCGCAAGAAAAAAAAAGAGACTAATCGAATGTCGTCGCGCGAGAGCGAGCCGATAAACGTAGGCGAGACGCACAGGTGCGGAGTTCGAGCGAAAACTGGTCGTCTTTCGCGGTACGGAGCCTAGGATTGTCGGAACCCGGCGACGAAAACAAGGCGAAGTCAGCGAAATATTCAGTGTGAACTGGATTAGACTGACTTCTACCGAAAACGAAACGCTTTGAACCATCGGCGATTCAAGGAGACCGACAAAATCAACAAATACGCGACGGTAGAGTCGAAATATCGCGACGTTGGAGCGTATACTAGGCGAGAGAATTATAATATAATTTGAACGCGCTGAAATTCATAAGCGAATGAACAGAGTTGAAAAAAAAGAGGATGAAAGATGAGGAAGGAGGAAAAGAAAAGGATAAGGAAAAAAATGGAAAAGTGAAAGATAAAGAGAAAAAAGAAAAAGAAAAGGAGAAAAAGGAGAGTGGAAGGAAAAAGGCGGAGACAAAAGATAGAAACGTGAGAATAGTTTTTTGGAACGTGGCAGGAATAGAAAACAAGGATGAAGATTTCTGGAAGAACATGGAGAAGTAGGACGTGATTTATATGTGTGAAACTTGGTTGGAAGAAAAAAAATGGAAGGGGTTAAGAAGCAGACTGCCAAAAGGCTACAAATGGTTAAATAAGGGGGCAGAAAAGAAAAATAAGAAAGAGAGGGCAATGGGGGGAATGGTGATGGGATGGACGGAGGAATTGGAAAGAGAAGGAGAATGTTGCACCGGAGCGGTGCACGGGGTCCGTCCTCTGAATATTACACTTTCCAGTGTATTCGGTGTACGGGTGTTGTAAATAAATATACTCTTAGTTGTATAAAGTATATTGATAGATTTATTTCTCCTTGATGTTTCGGTGATAGAGTTACGAGTCGCTACCTCGAACTCCCGAACTGACTTGCACGAGCTTCGGAGCTCGTGCATTATATATTATTATTTTTGGTTTTGTCAGTGAAATAGCAGAAGGAAGTGGCCGCGTGCCCTACTGCCTTCTGCTGATAGCGCGTGATGTCGAAAGGCTGACAAGACGGATTCTTGAGCTCAGCAGATTCCAACAGTTTGGTAATCTGCTGAGTTGTGTGTAAAAATGTGTCGCGCGTGGTGGTCAATGACCAGCGTGCGCTGTCGGGTTACAACATCCTTCCCCCCTAGGGGAAAAGAAAAAGAGTGAGTATCTCAATCTTTTTCTTTTTACAATTCTTAATTATTATATTATACATTTTTATGCTTCTTCGATCTCCGTCGCAGCGGAGTTTTTTGCCTTTGGTTTTAGCGTTCGTGGCGGAAGGGCAGGAGTTTTATTTCTATTATATTTTTTAACTATTGCGATGGTTATAATTATAATGATGGTTATTGTTATGAGGAATGTACCGCCGCTGGTAGAGTATACAAGTATTTTATGCATAGGTATTTCGTTTACCTTGTCTACTTTGTCGTCTAACTCGTCGAGGCTATTCGTTAATTGTTGTAGTTCTCGCGGGTTAGATATAATTGTTTCGCCTTGTAACTCATTCTGCTTTAATTTGAGATTTCTTAATATAATGTTTTTTCGGTCGAGTGTCAGGTTGTATGCAAGTAAGCGTGTTATTATGTGTGATTCATGCACGCTTTTGGTTCGTATTGATATGTCAGCTGTTATTACCTGACATTCGCCGAAAATAGTAAGTTTACCGGTGTTTTTAATGTTAATAATATTCCTGGGGTGGTTTAAACAAAATATTTGGATCTCCTGTTCTTCCGTAGTTGAGAATATCCATGATTGGGCTTCGTGTACGGAGATCCATATGGTCGCTCTTGATAGGAGGTGTCGGGTTTTGCACTGCGTCGGTTGTCGATCCGGTCTCGTGAGTGCTTGTATTTCGCACGGGGCATTTGCCTTTGCGTGATATATTGGATGGCTCTGAGTGCACACGTACTGTTTGTCGCTGCGTTTGCATTTTTCTAACTCGGTCGCGGTTAATTTTAGGTAGTTATTATTTTCTTTGTCGAAAGCGATTATTTCATTGTCGTTGTTTATGACGTTGAATATGTTTTCACCACTATACACGGGAATTGCTGTGACTCGCATTACTTCAAAATTTTCATATCCCACTATCGGGAGTTTTATAATTGTTATTATTGCATTTCCTTTGTAATACGCGCTGATCTCTGCGTATTTGTGGATATTGTACCAACTTTGTTCGTTGATACGAAATGGGAAGTGATTCCCCCTTCTTAATTTTTCTGCGGCTTCCTTTAGCTCCGCTAGTATTTTTTCTAACGGGAATAACCGCAGATTTAGCATGTCGGATTTTGAATGTGTCAAGAAATCCGTGATGTCGTGCACATCATTTAATGTGTCTGTGATCAATATTCTTACGATAGACACGAAATCTAATGCGTACAGTCGGCGTGTTATCTGGTCGATTTTCCAGCTCACTGCCGCTGTCGCGTTAGCTAGATTTTTAATATGTTGGTCCATCTTACTTTCTGTTTCTCGGATGTGACCTATCGTTGTGTTCAGAATTTTTATCTGATTTTTTGCGATATGTTGCAAAGTTTGTTGTTGCGAGTGTAGTATTTCTAGTTGTTCCGCGATTTGTTTCTCGTCGTCTACGTCCATCAGGCCAAATAATGCTTTTCCCGCTTTCCCGACGAAATCAATTAGACCTCTTTTTTGTGTTGCGGACCCATATATAACTTGCAGCCGGTTTATTGCAATTGTTAATTTGTCGTATTCGGTGAGCGTTGTGTATAGTAGCTCGTTGCACTTGCCACCTATGTTTTCTTCATGTGCCTCATGGAAGTAATTGCAGAGTTTTTCTGCTTTTTCCGTGTAATTTTGTATTTTCTTGTATCGCTCTTCGATAGTTGAGACATCTGTCATAATTACGAACTTCCATGTAGACGTTGCTATTTGCAGAAATCCCTGGCTCTCATAATATAATCCGAAGGTGTGTGTAAACCGGGCGAGAGAATACGGTAGTGTGTGTGTATCCGTGTTCTCTCCTGAATTCCTGGCTTGCGTTATCGTGAACGCAAGTCTGAAAAATGAGTAGCCTTTTTTACTATGTGTTAGTTTTAATTTTATATTTTTAAGTGGAAGTGTCTGTCAGTGTCGTGGTGTTTAACGTCTACAGTGGGAACGTCTTTTTTGATTAGGTGAGTGCATATTACGATTAAAATTTCACTTATCTAAACTTTTTATTTTTTGCACGGCTCAAGTTCTTCTTTCCTTTACTGCTGCCTTATAATTTCAGAGACTCTTTAGTCTGTCTCGAGCAGTCTACTGTGCAAGTATCCGCGTTTGTATTTTTTCAAAAAAAGTAAAAATTTTTTATTTATTGTTTTTTTTTTTTTTTTTATATATATACATATATGTGATGTGTGGTGGTCGGTTTTTATAACTTTCCTCTTGTTTCCAGTGAGTGAGAACGTGTCTTCTGGATGTTACCGGTGCGACGAGCCCCGATTTGCCCCCCCTGTGTTTGGGGCATACTATGTCGCGGGCTTGCTTGCATTTTTGCCCGCGGTGCCGGAGCACCTATGCTTCTCGGTACTGCGAGAAGTGCTTCGTGGTTGCCTTGTCGCCTAGTTCAACGGCGACAACGGTGCCGGAGCACTCGGCAGGCCCGTCGACTTCGACCGGGGGGGCACCCGTGAGGCTGCCGCCCCCGTTGTACATGCCGCTCATCGGTGGATTTCCTCCGATGGTCTGCAGGGAGCTTACTACCGGGGGGATTGTGGTGGAGGAGGTACCTGAGTTTTCTTATCTCCCCCCTTTCCCTCCGGAGGATCCATCAAGCCCTCTGCCATCGGAGGCATCTTCGCGGATGTCATCACCGGTGGAGCCGAGGACGCCGGATACTGATCCTCCGGCCCTGGATCCTCCTTATCGGTCGCCGCCCTCCGAATCGCCGCCGCCACCGTATTCTTTGGTGGCTTATCGGGGGTGTCCGCGGCCCCGGACCCAGGGTCATCGCCGTCGTCTCTTTATGGTCTGCGGGAAGTCATCACCCGGGTGGAGGACCGGGACTTGTGTGTGCGGCTCGCCGAGGATGGCTCTCGCACCGTTGATGTCCTGCAGTCTGGTGAGTTATTTTTTATTTGCCGCTTTTGGGCTTTGAACTCTGTTCCTTCGTGCTGTTGATCCGTCGTTCAGTCCCCTCATCCAATGCTCCTGGGTATCAATTTTCTGTTTGCTCTGTGGCATGATTCTTCTTTTGCTTTTTCTCTCTCTCTCTGTTTTACCGACTCACCATTTTCTTTTTTCTTTTAATGTTCGATAAATAGTTTTAACCGGTTAGCGTGAACGCGAACGGTTTTCCTTCCCTTTTTTATCGTATAATTTATTTCGCCGTGTTTTTCTATTATTACGTATGGTCCAACCCATTGCGCGTCGAGTTTCTTTGATCGCCCTCGCCGTACTGCTTCGTCGTGTAATAGTACGGAATCTCCGACTTTGAATGATTTAGGGTTTGTTCGTGTGTCGAAGTTTATTTTTGCTTTTAATTTTTCCTTCTTAGCGTGTTCTCGCGCTAAGAAATTTGATGCTCGTAGTCGTTCTCGGAGTTCTTGTACGTAATCTCCGTACGAATACGTTTGCTTTGGTGTGTCTGACACTGCTGTAGGCAGCAAAGCTTGGTGTCCATAGATGAGCTCGAATGGTGTGAAACCCGTGGCTGTGTGTGGCGTGGTATTATACGTGAACATAGCATACGGTAACCATTCGTCCCAATCTGTTTGTTCCTCGTTTAGATAATGTCTTAGATACTCGGCGAGTGTTCTGTGCGATCTTTCCAATGCGCCATTTGTTTCAGGGTGGTAGGCAGTTGTTTGTATTTTTTCAATTTTTAGTAGCTTGCAGGTTTGTTTAAACATTTCGCTTGTAAAATTCGTTTCTTGATCCGTGAGTAGTTTCTCCGGTATTCCATGCTCGAATACGATTTTCGTTATAAATGCTTTTGCCACTGTCAGCGCTTCTTGGTTTGTAATTGGAATCGCCTTACTAAATTTCGTCAAGGCGTCTTGGAACGTTAATATATATTTGTTCCCTTTATTTGACACGGGAAGTGGCTCTACAATATCCAGGGCGCATTTTTCAAAAGGTCGTTTAGGCGTATCCGTGATCGTTAGTGGCATTTTTGTTTGCCTACTTAATTTATTTTTCTGGCATGTTTCGCATTTTTTAATGTATCTTTCGACGTCTTTTGTCAATCCATGCCAGTTGTGTTTTAATCGTAGTCGATTTATTGTTCTTGATACTCCCTGGTGTCCTCCCAGTGGAGAGTCGTGATATTCTTTTAAAATTTTTTCTTTTTCTTCTGTCGTATAGTTTCGCGTTTCAGCGGTCGTATTTATGCTGACAGTTTGTTCGATCGGCGGGTTTCTACTGAGCGCGTCTGCGTTCGTATTTTTCTTTCCTGCCTTGTGTAGAATCTCGTATGTATATTCTTCTAATTTTAATCGCCATCGGATTAATCGCGACTTTGGATTATTTACATTAAAAAGCCAGATTAGTGGTTTATGATCCGTAATGATGGTGAATTTTGTTCCATAGATGTATGGCCTAAAATGTTTCACGGCCCAGACTATGGCTAGTAATTCTTTTTCGGTTGTTGTGTAATTTTTCTCTGCTTTATTCAATATGCGGCTTGCATAAGAGATCGGCTTGTCTTCTCCGATTTCACCTTGCGAAAGTATGGCTCCGATTGCTTGGTCGGAGGCGTCCGTTGTGATTAAAAATTTTTTCGCAAAATCTGGGTAATTTAATACCGGTGCGGTGGTTAATTTTTCCTTGAGCATTTCAAATGCTTGCTGCTGCTCTATTTCCCACTTAAATTCTTGGCCTTTTCTAGTTAGATTTGTTAATGGTTTTGCTATTTTTGAGAAGTTAGCGATGAATTTTCTATAGTATCCGGACAATCCGATAAAAGATTGAATATCCTTGATTCTTTTCGGAGTCGGATAATTTCTTACGACGGATATTTTAGATAGGTCTGGCCGTATTCCGTCTTCTGCTATTATATGTCCCAAGTACAGGACTTCTTTCCGTAGAAATTCGCATTTCCCCCGTTGTAATTTTAGATTGTGTTCTCTTAGCCTTCTAAAAACTTCTTTTAGTCGTTCATTATGCTCGTGGAGAGTAGAGCCGTATATTACTATATCATTAAGGTATACCAGACACTTGATGCCTTGTAAACCGGATAAGACTGCATTCATCAGCCGTTGAAATGTGGCTGGTGCATTTTTTAGTCCGAACGGCATACGGTTGAATTCGTAATGTCCCAGAGTCGTTGAGAAGGCGGTTTTATTCCGGTCTTTATCGTGCATCGGAATCTGATGATATCCCGATGCTAAATCTAATGTGGAAAAGTACTTTGCTTGTCCTAGTTGATCTAGTATGTCTGTGATGTTAGGAATCGGAAATGAGTCTCCAATTGTGATCTCATTTAATTTCCGAAAGTCCACCACAATTCAAACTCTGGGATTTCCATTTTCGTCAGCTTTTTTCGGTACTACCAGAATGGGTGCATTCCATTGGCTGGTACTTTCCCGTATTATTTTTTCTTGTAACATTTTTTGTATTTGATTGTTTACCTCCGTTTTATGTCGTTCAGGCAGTCTGTATGGTCTACTATTTATTGGTTTTGCTTTTTCGTCCATCGAGATTTCATATGCTACCGCTTTCGTACATGTTAAGGTATCTCCGTCTAAGTAGAATGTGTCACAAAAGTTGTCACACATTTCTAATAGAGACTTTTTTTCTTCCTCGTTTAAATGTTCGGTGCGTAAAGTGTCTCTTAATCTTTTTTGTCGTGACTGTACGGGCTTCGAGTCACGCGTTCCGTGTAACGCGAGTACTTCTTCTGCGTCAGCGGTTTTAATTCTTTTTATATCGACGTTTGGCGTGCTAAAGACAATTTCGTTGTCCGAAGTATTTAGTATACTTACCGGACAGATATTATTTATGGGTTCAACCAGGCAGCTTCCCATGAATACTCCGGGTTTGCATACTCTCGCCTGAATGATCCCGATGTGGTCGGTATTGGTGATGGCTCGGCAGATTGTCTCGCTGCGAGGTGGTAGAAGGATCTGTTCGTACGTCATTAATTTAAATACGGTGTTACCCATTGTAAGGGTGCTTCTTTTTAAATCACATACTGCTCCTTGTTTTTCCAGGAAGTCCATCTCTAGTATTCCCTCATAGTCTACGGGGAAATTATCTTTTACTATGTGTGCTTTATGTATTATTTCTGTGCGGCCTAGGTTAATTGTGGCTTTGATTCGTCCTAGCGTGATTGCCTTATGTCCGGTTACGCCTGTTAATGTTAATTTGTGGTCATTTAGGGGAGTGCTTCCCTTCAATTTTCCCACTTTTATTATAGTTATAGTTGCACCTGAGTTTAACAGGAAAGTTATTTTCCCTTGCTTCGCTTCTTTTACTGGCAGGGTGATTAATTTTAGCCCGCGTGCCTTTTCCTGTGTCATCATTTGTGATATTTGATGCCTTCTTACCGTTTGCGTGGCCTACGTTGGCGAGTGTCTTTCTTCGTCGCTGCTATCGGCGTCTTGTGCATACGCTCGTGTCGTGGTATTCACCTCGCGTTTTCTACGGTTATTTGATGCGTCGCGCGTGGCGCGGGTCGGGTTACGCGAGGTTGTTGGTCGCCCGTGGATCTTCCAGCACTCTTCGCGTATATGCCCGTTGATATTGCAATGTGTGCAATACTTCGAGGTTGCATTTACCTTTTCGTTTGCGTCGGCTCGCAGTAACGAGAATCGTTTAGCGTGACGGCTATTTTTACAGTCGTTTCCCGTATGTCTTTGTTTTCCGCATTTTTGGCAATTTATGCTGCTCCGTGCAATTACTGGCGGGTATGTTTTTCCGTTTTCCGTGTAAACCCGCGCGGGGGTTCCCTGTTGCCGTTCTTCAATTGTGGCCCCTGCGACTGCTTCCGGGAGGGTCGTGTAATTGCGGGAACGTATTATCATTTGGAGATGCTTGTGCAATCCGTTTTGATATACGACCAGTACTTGTTTTTGTAGAGAGTTCCAAATACCTAATTTTTGTTCGTGCGAGTATGTGGCATCGTCACTCAATGCGTCGTATAGATCCGTCGTTAGTCGGTCTGCTCTTGCTCCGAATGCTTGAGCGCTTTCGCCTGCTCGTTGTTTTAATTTAAGGAAATCGGTTTGTAGGTGTATGACTCCTTCCTTTTGTAAATAGGCTTCTTCTACGGCCTTTATAAATTGCCGGAAATTAGTTATTTTCTTTGTTTCAAATCGCATTAGGGCGCGTCCTCTTAATTTTGTATATAATACCTCGGCTAATAATAACTTTACTTGCGTTGGTTTAATTCTACGTGCGGCGAATTCGCAGGATCGTGTGAAATCCCGGACCTCTCTTGTGTCTCCGTAAAAAGTCGGGATTATCTTAACTGCCTCTTTTAATGATATAAATTCGTCCGACTGATCGAGTGTAAGTCTCGCGTCCTCGTCGTCTTCTTCTTCTGGTATTTGATCTATCATTCACGTGAGTTGTAACTCGGGTTTTACCGCGTTAAGCCCGGCTTCCATTCGATCCATCCTTTTGTTTATTTCTTGCATTGCTTCTAGTAGCATGAGAGTGGTGTCGTTTTGTGAAATCTCGGGTTTCGAGTTTGTGATAGAAGAGGAATGAGCGTGCTCGGATCGTTCTTCCTCCTCTGTACTTTCTTTAGGCGGATTTTCACTTTCCGAAGGTCCGGGATTTTCAGTTTCATGTCCTTCGTCAGTGATCGTCAGCATGAAATTTTTTCCGTTGGCTGTGCGGATAATCGTTTGTGCGGAGGTGCGCGTTTGTCTGTAGGGTCTCTCAACGTTTTCGTACGTTGCTGTCGGATCGTCGTCAAATTCGTCACTCGAATCATTAAAAACGTCAGTATGCCATGTGGCAGTAGGTTTCGCAGCGTGCTTTCGCGACATTTTACTTTTTCGGTTTTTCGTCTCTGCGAATTTCGCGGTCGTATTTGTTTATAGCGTCTGCCAAGACAGGAAGTCAGTCGTTTGATTTGTTGTAAGAAAGATTTTTTCGTTAACTTACAGTTTTAGTATGGAACGCATGCTGTCTTCTGCTGGTTCTTTCCTTTTGCTTATGCTTGCGTATTTGGCGGGTACCGTAACGTGAGCTGCTTGGCTGTCTTTTTCGTTGACGTTGTCCTCACCTTGTTTTATTTTTTCTGTTTCAGCCGTGTACTACCAGCAACACCGGGCGGTGTAAGGGCGAAAAGAAAAAAATTTCGTCGCTTTTTCTTCGGGGGGCGGATCCCACCGTTGCCACCAATTTGTTGCACCGGAGCGGTGCACGGGCTCCTCCGAATATTACACTTTCCAGTGTATTCGGTGTACGGGTGTTGTAAATAAATATACTCTTAGTTGTATAAAATATATTGATGGATTTATTTCTCCTTGATGTTTCGGTGATAGAGTTTACGAGTCGCTACCTCGAACTCCCGAACTGACTTGCACGAACTTCGGAGCTCGTGCATTATATTGTTACGCCGGGAACGGGTCGGCAAACGTCTCCGCGTTCGCGTCTCTTTCTCTCACTCACTCACACTCGCGGCGCTCGAGCTCCGCGAAAGAAAAGAAGACGGGTTTAGAAAAAGGAAAGATAAGAGTTTAATCGAACTTAACCAAATACATCCGCACCGAATTAAGTAACGGGCAGAACTGTCATTTTAACCAAAATCAAACATCTTCGTTCCCCTGGCAACGGGGAACCGAAACCTCGGAGCGAGCCGGCAGCTTCACGCTGCTCTGTATACCGGGCGTAACACTGCTCCCCCCCCCTCCTCCAGATTGTTGCCCCGACAATCAGGGGGGGGCCTTCGTGGCTTCCTGTTCTATCTTGGACTCCTGTCAAAGTTCTTGAACACCACGAAACGACGCGAAGAATCTTCCTCAGCGCGAAGATGCTTCCGTCCTTGGCTTTCAGCTTGATTCCGCTGCTCCTCTTCTCGAAATTAAAATCTTCAAACAAGGGGGGGCATAACTTTCTGTGGACCCTCCGACTCAAGGTCTCCCCAAGTTTCTGTTCCGGCATTAGCCCTTCGTCCCATAAAAAACCACAGATCAAAAACCATGGGAAGAACAGTCTTCTTAACGAAAAATCTTCCCTCATCTCGAAATGGGGCGGAACACGTTCCTCCTGAAGAAAACTCTCCTTCCTCCCCGTCTAGTTAAACTCCTCCTCAAAAGAGAAAAAGAAGAAAAGCAGTATCTAAAGAAAAATCAATTTTCCCCCCCAAAAAGAAACAAACACGGCCCCCAAAATCCATTTAATTTTTCCTTTCAAAATACGGAGCCAACCTATCCGCATGAACGACTTTCTTCCTATGCTTAGGCGACTTCTGAATACAGAATACCACCTCCCCTAACTTCTTCAAAATCAAGTAAGGTCCTTCCCAATTACTTTGTAATTTAGGAGCCTTACCTCTAACTCTACAAGGATTGAAAAACCAAACCTTCTGTCCCTCTTGGAATAAAATATCCCTAACATTCTTATCATAAAACGCCTTAACACGAGAGGACTTAACCGCCATCTTCCTCCTGACTTGAGAATGGATTTTATCAAGCCTCTGTCTTAAACCCCTAACAAACTCTCCTTGAGAAGCTGAAGACTGAGAAGATTGAGGAGGCATTCCCCGCGTCAAATCTAACGGTAACCTTAAATCCCTGCCAAAACAAAGCTCCGCCGGAGAAACCTCAGTAACCTCATGCTTCGAAGACCTATAAGCTAACAAAAACATTGAAATCCAACGATCCCAATCTTTTTGATTTTCTGAAACAAATTTTGAAAGATATTCCAAAACTGTACGATGCTGTCGCTCCACCTGCCCATCCGATTGTGGATGTAAAGCAGTAGTTCTAGTTTTCCTAACCCCCAAAAGATTCAACAACTCTTTCAAAAGACCGGACTCAAAGTTTCGTCCCTGATCTGTATGTATTTCCTCAGGAACTCTAAATCTCGAAATAATTTCCCTAACAAAAACTTCAGCTACCGTTCTTGCCCTAATATTCCTCACCGGAAATGCTTCCACCCATTTAGAAAAACAATCTACAATCACCAAAAGAAACCTATTCCCAGAAGAAGATATAGGAAAAGGACCAAGAACATCCATCTGTAATCTCTGAAACGGAGATCCGACATTGTAAATTTGCAAAGGAGATTTTCCTGTGCCGGAAGGTCCCTTCTTTGAACAACAAACCGAACACGAACGACACCAATCTTCTACATCTTGTTTGCAAGAAACCCAATAAAAACGCTTCCGAATTCTATCTAAAGTTTTATTGATTCCAAAGTGCCCAACCGAAGGAGAATCATGGGCATCAGCCAGAACCCCCTTAATTCGTTTACGAGGAACCACTAACTGAAACAGCACCTTCCTTAAATTTGGAGCTATCCATTTCTTATAAAGAACTCCGTTCTCTAAAACGAGGGAATCCCAATATGAATTAAGAACTCTTCCCGTTGTATCTGAAGAAGAAAATCCCGAACAGAAAAGACGTTCCCCAGACTCTTTCGCCTGTATTAAAACATTAAGACTCGGATCCTCCCGCTGATCCATCTTCCAAAGATCTAACTCTTCTTCTTGGAAGACTATTCGAGCCACAGTCTCCCCTCCCTCGGGAAGACTTTTTTGCTCAACCCTAAAACAATACCGACAGTTTTCCGCTTCACAAAGCCGTCTCGATAAACCATCGGCATTCCCATGAGAAGTCCCCTTCCTGTAAGCAATTTCGAACTGAAATTGTTGTAATCTTTCTACCCAGCGAGCTAACTGACCCTCGAGTTCCTTAAAAGACAAGAGCCACCTTAAAGAAATATGATCCGTGCGAATTAAAAATTTCCCTCCTAAAAGAAAATGACGAAAAGATTTGACTGCATCAACAATGGCTAAAAGCTCGCGTCGAGTAACACAATAATTCCTTTCAGACTTTGATAAAACCCGACTGAAATACGCTATAACTTGCTCCTCATCCCCTTGCTTATGTGAAAGAACAGCCCCGATTCCTATTCCAGAAGCGTCAGTATCTAAAATTAACTGACCTTCGTCCTTCGGGAACGCTAACACTGGAGGAGAAGTTAAGGCCCGCTTCAAGGATTCAAAAGCCTCTTGACAATCATTCGTCCAAGAAAATTTCACCAAATTTCCCGTCAAATAATGAAGTGGCTTTGCTATTGAAGAAAAAATTTTCACGAATCTCCGATAATACGAGCAAAAACCTAAGAAGCTTTTCAGTTGCTTCTTCGTATGAGGAACTGGCCAATCTATCACTGCTGCTACTTTCTTCTGATCAGTAGCTACCCTTTCTGAAGAAACCACATGACCTAAGTACTTAACTTTCCTACTGAAAAGAACACACTTCCCTGGATTGATTTTTAAATTAAATTTTCTTAAGCGAAGAAACACTTCATTAAGATTCTCCATAAGTCCTTCGAAACTTCTTCCAAAAACTATCACATCATCTAAATATACAAAACAACTCTTAGAAAGAAGCCCTTCCAAAACCCTTTCCATAAACCGTTCAAAAGTTGCCGGAGCATTTGTGAGACCAAAAGGCATGACAGTGAATTGCCAAAGTCCTTTTCCTATGGAAAAAGCCGTTTTCTCCTTGTCTTTTGGATCCATCCTGATTTGCCAATACCCACTCTTAAGATCAAGAGTAGCAAACCAGGAATTCCCAGCCAAACGATCTAGAATATCATCTATCCTCGGAAGAGGAAAAGAATCTTTTACCGTAACCGCATTAACTTTCCTATAATCGACGCAGAATCTAATTGTCCCATCCTTCTTTTTGACTAAAACTGCTGGAGAAACCCAAGGACTTTGCGACTCCTCAATTACCCCACGGTTCTTCATGTCTTCGATAATTCCATCAACCTCATCCCTCATTCGAAAAGAAATCCAACGAGGAACCTGTCTAATCGGAAGAGCGTCCGCTAGATCAATCTTATGTTTCACTAATTCGCAATTCCCTGCAACAATTTCCTCCGAAAATGTCCCCTGGAATTCTCTAAAGAATAAAGAAGCTACATTCTTCTGCTCATCATTTAATTCTTTCAAGCTTTCTTCAAAAAGCTTCTGAGGAAAAGAACAATTCACCCCGAAAGTCTGTTTGATTCTGGCCACCCCCAAAGAATTCCGACAAGACCCAAAAGCTTCATCAAAAATTTTGGAAAAACCAACCTTCCTCAGAAAATCCGCCCCGAGAAGGCAATCATCCGAAATCTCCACTACAAACATGCTCATTTCAAGAGCAAACTTCCCTACCTCCATAGAAACTTTAGCTTCTCCTCTAATAGAAACATCTTCCCCTGTAGGATATCGAAATCTTAGCCCCTTTGTAAGCGATTGTAAACCTGAATTCCCCTTTCCGAAAAACCTAGAACTCAAAATAGTAATATCAGAGCCCGTGTCAACCCTGAAATTACATTTCCTACCATTAATCTTTCCTGCGAAACAAAAATCGCGTGAAGAATAGCCGATTCTTCTGGAAAATAACTCCCTTGTGGCCCCCTTTCCTTTAGCCGACCCCCGAAAAGGTCGACTATTCCGAGTTATCCTTACGGGTAGGGCACTGATTCTGGAAGTGTCCTGGCTTCCCACAAAGCCAACACTCTCCTCGAGCCCCCCCCTTTGTTTCCCGAGAAAACTTATTACCTTTATACTTTTTAGGATTCACCGAACTTTCCCCCTTTCCTTCGCTTTCCTTATCGTCCCCCCTGGACTTTTCCGAACGAAAGGAATTAAAATTTCTAAAAGAACTCGCGCGCCCCTGAAAACCTAACGCTCTCCTATCGAAAGATTCTCCGAAAATCGTTTTAATCACTTTCGATCTCTCGATCGCCTTTTTAAGTGAAGCAATCTCTTCTAGTTGCAGCGTTCTCCTAACCCTGCCATCTAACAACGCAGAAATAAACTGTGCACAAGCGATCTTATCCCGTACTTCATAGAGACATTCAGGATAAGCTAACTGAGATAACCGCTCTAATTTCGTCCCAAAAGAAGCAAAATCCTCCCCTTCCTTCTGTCTCCGATTTGTAAAAAGAGAATAATAATTTTGAGAAGACCGCGGTTCCCCGAAACACAACTCGAGCTTTGCTCTAAGCTTCGCGTAGTCCATGCCCTCGGAATCCTGAAAAGTACAGAGAACCGAACGCGATCTGCCCCGAAGGCAAGAAACAAGGGCAACAGTTCTCGTTTCCTGTCCCCACTGCTTCGCCCGAGCAAACAAATCAAATTGGGAGAAAAACTTCCGCAATGGCACGGAACCGTCATACGTATCTAATTTTAAATTCAACCCGGACACGGAACGCGTGTCACCCTCAACCGGAGGGACATCCGGAACGAAACTCGCGCCCCCCTTCGCCGGAAGAACACCGGAAACGCGCGAAAAATTATTGGAGGGACTTAGCTGCAGGATTCGGCTCTGCATCCATGTGATCGCATCATCACGCAGACGAATCTCGGCCCGCAGACTCTCCTCCCTCTGCTCCTGCTCGACCCGCAGCTGACGCATCTCCTGACGGAGCGACTCGAACGCCGCCGCCTCAGACGAAGCAGGATCCTCCTGACGGGATCGCCTCCTCTTCGCCGTATGCGTAGCCATCCCGGACGAGCCCCTAAAATGTTACGCCGGAAACGGGTCGACAAACGTCTCCGCGTTCGCGTCTCTTTCTCTCACTCACTCACACTCGCGGCGCTCGAGCTCCGCGAAAGAAAAGAAGACGGGTTTAGAAAAAGAAAAGATAAGAGTTTAATCGAACTTAACCAAATACATCCGCACCGAATTAAGTAACGGGCAGAACTGTCATTTTAACCAAAATCAAACATCTTCGTTCCCCTGGCAACGGGGAACCGAAACCTCGGAGCGAGCCGGCAGTTTCACGCTGCTCCGTATACCGGGCGTAACAAAATATTATTATTTTTGGTCTTGTCAGCGAAATAGCAGAAGGAAGTGGCCGCGTGCCCTACTGCCTTCTGCTGATAGCGCGTGATGTCGAAAGGCTGACAAGACGGATTCTTGAGCTCAGCAGATTCCAACAGTTTGGTAATCTGCTGAGTTGTGTGTAAAAATGTGTCGCGCGTGGTGGTCAATGACCAGCGTGCGCTGTCGGGTTACAACAAGAATTAGAATTCGAAGATAAGAAAGAAATAATAGGAATAAAGATAAAATGTGGAAGAGTATGGTGGAAAATAGCAGGGGTATATGTAAATGAGGATTTAGAAAACATAATAGAGAATATGAGAAATTGGATGGATAAAAAAGAAGAAGAAACGAGATATTTGAATTGGGGGGTGGGGGACTTTAATGTGAGAACGGGAGAGGAGGGCGGACTATGGGATGATGAAAAAGGAGAAGAAGATAAGGAAAAAAGGAAAAGGAAAACAAAGGATAAAAAATATACAAGAAAAGGAAAAAAATTCTGTAAAGTTCTGGAAAAACGGGATGGGGAATAGCCAATGGATGTACAGGAGGAAATGAAAAGGGTGAGTGGACATATGTAGGAGGGAGAGGAAAAACAGTGATAGACTATGTGATTAGTAACGTGGAATCAAAAGGAGAAATAGTTGAAATAAAGGTGGGGGAGAAAGTGGACTCAGACCACTTACCCTTAATAGTAATGATAAAGAGGGAGGGAAGAAAGAGGAGAAGTTGTAAATATGGTAAGAAAAAGTGCACGAGACTAGATTGGAGTGAGGAGGAAAGGAAAATTTTCAGGGAAAAATATGAAGAAAGAAGAGAAAGAGAAAGCAATACGGAAAAAAATTGGAAAAGTTTTAATAAGGAACTGAAAAAAACAAAGAAATTAGTAAAAAAATTAATGAAAAAAGAGGTGGGAGAAAAACAAAAAGAAAGATGGTGGGATGAGAATTGTAGAAGGAAAAAAGGCGAAGTAAAGGAGGAAATGCGAAAATGGAGAAAAAGGGAGGGGAGCGAGAAGAATTATAAAAAGATGAAAGGAGAATATAAGAGGCTGTGTGAGGAGAAAAAATTGCAAGAAAAGGTGAGATGGGAGAAAGAGATAGAAAAGATTAGAACAGAGGAAAAAGTGTGGAAAGTTGTAAACAAGGGAAGAAAGAAAAAGAAAGAAGTAGAAGAAAAAATAAAGATTGAAGAATGGGACGGATATTTTAAAGAAATGTTAGGCGGAGTGGAATGGAGAGTTGGAGAAGAATTGGGTAGAGAGAGGGAAGAGAATGTGGAAGAAGACATAGATAGAGAAGAATTTGAGAAAGTAATAAGAAAATTGAAAAAAAAAAAGCAGCAGAAAGTAATGGAATTGAAAACGAGATCTGGAAATGGGGAGGGGGAAAAGTAAAAGAGAAGTTATGGGAAATATGTAAGAAGGTATGGGAGGGGGGAGGAGATGCCGGGGGAATGGAGAGAAGGAGTGGTGGTTCCGGTGTTAAAAAAAGGGAAAGGGGAAAAGGTAGAAGAGTATAGAGGGATAACACTGACGCAGACAGCGTACAAAGTGTACGCATCTGTGCTAGCAGAAAGATTAAGGAAGGATATAGAAGAGAAAGGAATATTACCACGGAGTCAGGCCAATTTTAGAAAAGACATGGGGACAGTGGACCAGATATATGTGTTAAACTATTTGATAAACAAGAAGATAGAAGAAAAGGAAGAAAAAATGGTAATAACATTCATTGATATGAGAGCGGCTTTTGACTCAGTGAATAGAAAAAAATTGGTGGAAGCAATGAAGAAAAGAGGAGTAAGGGAAGGATTGATAAGAAGGTGTGAAGAAGTTTTGGAGGAAACAGTGAATAAAGTCAAGGTAAAGGAAAAAGAAGGAAAAAGGTTTTGGACAACAAAGGGAGTAAGACAGGTTTGTCCGCTTAGCCCTAGCTTGTTTACTCTTTTACTGGCAGATATAAATGAAGAATTAGAAAAAGGAGAATGGGGGGGTATAAGAATAAAAGACAGGAGAGTTTACTCGCTGGCATACGCGGATGACATTGCTCTGTTGGCAGAAAATGAAACAGGAATGAAAGGAATGATTAAAAATATGGAAGAATATGTAAAGGAGAAAAAGTTAAAAGTGAATGTAAAGAAAACAAAGATAATGAGGTGTAGAAAGGGGGGAGGGAGATGGAAGAAAGTCAAATGGGTTTGGAAAGGGGAAGAAATAGAGGAAGTAAAAAGTTTCAAGTATTTGGGATACATAATCATGAGAAATGGAGAGCAGAAGGAGCATGTGAAAGACAGAGTAAAAAGAGCGGCAAGAATTATGGGGCAGGTCTGGAGTATAGGTAAAAGAAAATTCGGAAAAGATTGGGGTAAAAGAATATGGCTATTTGATAAACTGGTATGGTCGGTTATTAATTATGGTGTGGAAATTTGGGGTTGGAAAAAAAGAGCAGAGGTAGAGATATTACAGGAAAAATACTTGAGATGGGTACTGGGAGTAAGAAGATATGTACCAGGATATACGGTGAGAGAAGAGCTACAGAGGGATAAACTGAAAGGAAGAGCAGAATTGAGAGCTTGGAAATATGAAAAACGATTAGAAGAAGGGAAAGGAGAAGTTTTAGCTAAATGGTGCTGGGAAGAAATGAGGGGAAGAGCAAGGGAGGGAAGAAGCAAAGGAAAATGGGAAAAAGAAAGAGAGGAATTTTTTGAAAAATTTGGGTGGTCTGGAAAAGATGTGAAAGATCTAAGAGAAAGAGGGGAAATAAGGGGGGAATATTTGGTGGAAAAAGATGAAGAATGGCAATGAGAGGAAAGATGGGAGAAGATAAGAGGATCAAGGTTCAATAAATATTATAAAAAGGTGAAAGAGGAAGGGATACCAGGGTATTTGAAGATGGGATGGAAAGAAGAAAAATGGCAAAGGATCGCAAAGTTTAGATTAGGGGAGGAAATGAAGGGAAACAAATATTGGGAGGGGGAAGAAAAAAAAAAATGTAGAATATGTTTTGAAAAGAACAAGACATGGGAACATATATGGCAAGAATGTATAGACTGGGGAAATGAGAAAAACTGGGAGGAGATGGTAGAGGAAATTTTGGGAGAGGAAGGAAGAGGGGCGGTATGGTTAGAAGCACTGGAACGGACAAGGGAAAAATTAGGAGTGAATGGAAGTATGAAAGAGATTGAAAAAAAGAAAAGTAAAATAAAAGCGTCGGAAGCGGGGGTCCAAAGTAGGATTTAAGGTAAATAAGGCGGATTAGGTTAAGGTATGAATGAAAGTGTGATCTCTCTCTCTCGGCGCGTAAGGAATAAGGTACAGGTATAAAAAGGCGTAGGATAAAACTTTTACTTTCAGGAATTGATATAAGAAAACAGAAGATTGTAGAAGTAGAAATAAGTTAAAGATAAGGTATGATGTAAAACAAAGGAGTAGAAAGGTTCAAAGGTGGCGAGCAGAAAAATGTAAAAGTAAAGGAGGAAATGTTAAAGAGAAGGAAAAGGAAATAGAAAGGAAAGAAAAAGCGGCGATAGTGTTATGTAATGTCATGTTCCTATATGTTTTTATATGTTAAGTATTAAGTTTGTAAATATTGTTTATAAAAAAGAATGTAAAGAAAAGCTATGGGATACGAAAGTCCCGGTGTACCTCTAAAGAGACAAATAAACACCTTACACATTAAATATTAAACAAAACATTTTTTACATTTTAACAATTTTAACCAATTTTTTGTAACATAATTTTTAAATAAAAATAACAACTATAATTAAAAAGGCACAACATAAGAAAATATTTTAAATTAACTTGAAAAATGAACGAAAATGAAAACTAAACATTAAACTAAAAATTAACAATAAAATTTTATTTACAAATATAACTATAATAAGTGCAGCGGATGGCTTTTTTTACATAAACCTTTCATGCAACATTTATACAACATTCAGTCATTCTCTCATCCGTATGGGAAAGCCATCCGCTACTCTTTAATTATGACGTGCCGTTAACTCTCTTTCTGCTGATTTATGATAGAATATTCCATTTTCTTGCAAATGCCGACGAATGGTGCTTGCCGAGCAATTTAGTTCAAGTACAGATTTTACCTATAATATATAAACAGTACTAACTTTTTGTAAAACAAGAAGAGTATTTGTAAAAATAAAAAAAATCGAAATTGTGATATATTTAAAAATCGTCAACAATTGTGTTTTTTTCTTCTTCATTTGTGCACTTTCGTTGACCTGGAGACGTTTCCATCTATTTTATTTTGCTTTAAAGATCTATATGCAGATTATTGCAGATTATTTAATAAAGCACTTACATTTACATTACTCAGCTCATTGTTAGATATTTCGGTCATATTGAAACCTGATTTACTATAAGCGATAACAGTCTCATCGTTCTTTAAAAAACACCGTTGAGAAAAAACAAAAAAGAAAAAGAAACATTACTTAATAAATTACATATTTATTCAAATATTTTAATAAATAAAAAAGAAAAAATGCCTGCACCCACTTCTCAAGTGATACGAGGACAAATTATTGCTTATAGCAATGCGGGCTTTAGTATGAGAGAAATATCTGAGCTGTGCAATGTAAATGTTAGTCCCTCATTTATAATTTAATAGTAATTGAATTTTTTTATGGTTAGGTAAGAAAAAAAAATTCGTAAATAAAAGTGTTTCTGTTGATTAAATAATCTGCAATTTTTTTAGAAAGCAACTGTATATAGAATTAAAAAAAAATGAACAAGATGGGCACGTAAATCCGAGGCTAATACCCGGTCGGCCAAAATGCACAACTGATGCAGTAGTAAATACAATTGTTGAAGAAATACAACAAAATGGATTTCAATCTTCAAGACAAGTACGTGTTAATAATAACGTTAATAAACAATTATTTAAATATATCATAATTTCCCTTTTTTTGTCTTTTACAAATATTCTTCTTGCTTTGTAAAAAGTTAGTAATTTTTATATATTACAGATAAAAACTACATTTGAATTAAATTGTTCGGCGCGCACGATTCGTCGACGATTCCAAGAAAATGGAATATATCATCATATACCGTCGCAAAAAGAGTTAATGACAGCACAACATAAGGAGCAGCGGATGGCTTTCGCACTCGAACATTTAGTTTGGAACGATGAGTGGAATGTTACAATTTTTTTGGATGAAAAAGTATTTAGTACAGATGAGAGTGGAAGAGTGACGTTGTGGAGAGCGAAAGAAGAAAGGTACGCCGAGAAAAATATTTGTTTTCGACAACGATGCGGGCGCATTACATTAGGATTTTGGGGATGTATGACTTCGCTAGGTCCTGGTCCGTTGGTGCAAATAACACAACACATGAACAGCGAAGAATACATACGTATTATCGAATGTAATGATCCCGTACGTTGCAGACATTTCCCGACGTACCTTTCGTGAATTTCGTTCAAGACAACTCAGAAGTGCATCGAGCGAGAGTTGTCCAGGAGTGGCTGGTTGCACAACCCAACCTTAAGACGTTGAACTGGCCAGCCAAATCTCCTGATATGAATGTGATAGAAAATCTTTGGGGTATTATAGTGCAAGAATGAAACCCTCAGGTCCCGCGGAATCGCGAGTTATTAGCTGAACATGTAATAACTCAATGGGAGGGGCTCCGCGCGAGACCTGAGATGTTTCGAAATTTGATAGCATCTATGCCCCAAAGATTGAATGCAGTGATAGAAGCGAATGGAAGTGCCACTCTGTATTAATTATTTTGCTTGAATGTGATGAAGGACAACTTTCCGAATGACTGAATGACTGAATGACTGAATGTTGTATAAATGTTGCATGAAAGGTTTATGTAAAAAAAGCCATCCGCTGCACTTATTATAGTTATATTTTTAAATAAAATTTTATTGTTAATTTTTAGTTTCATGTTTAGTTTTCATTTTCGTTCATTTTTCAAGTTAATTTAAAATATTTTCTTATGTTGTGCCTTTTTAATTATAGTTGTTATTTTTATTTAAAAATTATGTTACAAAAAATTGTTTAAAATTGTTAAAATGTAAAAAATGTTTTGTTTAATATTTAATGTTTTTCTATGTTTTATATTTTTATAAAATGTTTATTTAATGTTACAAAAGTTATTATAATAAAGTTATATGTTCAAGAAACGCAAAAATTTAATTATTAATTTAAATCTTTATTTATTTATAATTATTCGGATTTGTATAATTTTATGAATATATTAAGCAACGCGATGCGTCTTTAAATATAATAATATAATTCAAAATACACCGCGTATATACCTATTAGATAACTTTATATCGTATTCATTGCGCATGAGCAAAAGTAGCAGTTCTCATTCAGGTACTAGATTCGTGTACCTAACTTCGTTACTGTTGCAACCTTTCTGACCACGAGTGTACAGATTATGCATAATATCTAGTCTAATTAAGTTTTTTAAATTTTTTTAAATATAATTTTCTTAATTTATATTTACTGTCGTCAAAGTAATCGTTTGGTACCTTTTTACTTATATACAAGGTGTCCCATACTAAACGGACGTAATTTGGGAAGTAGGTAGAACTGGTCTAGACGAATAGAAAAGTCTGATATGATTTTGTAAAATTCTCAACCGTTATTGAGAAAAAAATTCATTTGTCTAACGCAAGAGCAACAAGGAAGCTACGCGTGAATAAGCGCGACAGACGAGTAGCTAAAAATGGTGCCGTCGCTTGTCGCGTTCATTCACGCGTAAGTAGATGTATACTGAGCGGTTCTGGATCACTACGTGTTAGTGTATCCGTGTGACCTATGGCGAGGGGTAATGACGTCACGCGGGGAGGGGGTTGTTAATCGTTCCCTCTCGCTCGCACTCGTTCGCGCCGCCCATCATCTCCTCTCGCTCGCACCCGTTGAACGCATGGAGCGGTTCTGGATCACTACGTGTTAGAGTATCCATGTGACCTAGGGCGAGGGGTGATGATGTCACGGGGAGGGGGTGTTAACGGTTCTGGGTCCGTGAGACCTAGGGCAAGGGGTAATGACGTCATGCGGGGAGGGGGTGGGTATTTATAAATCGCCCCTGTGTCGGCGATTCTAGGAACGAATTGTTTAGAAAATAATAACACCATCGAAACTCTGAAATGCAATATTATTTTTAAAAATGATAAGCGTGTCGTCGCGCAGCGGCATGTTTATGCGGCATCGCGACTTTCAAAGGAGTCGCGATTTTTTCAAAGGAGTCGCGATTTTTAAAAAGGGTCGTGTGGCGTCGCGGCGGCAACGGGCGGCGACGGCGGCGGCAAGCGGCGGATCGCAAGGTATCGCGCCCAGCGTCCCCTCTCGCTCGCACTCGTTCGCGCCGCCCATCGTCTCCTCTCGCTCGCACCCGTTGAACGCACAAGTGTCGCGCGCCCAGCGTTTTCTCTCGCTCGCACTCGTTGAACGCAAAGTATGGCGCGCTCATCGTTCCCTCTCGCTCGCACTCGTTAAGCGCCGCCTATCGTTTATCAACGATTCTTTTATGCGCTTATACGATTCGAATGCGGGTGACGCTGTACACACCCCCGGGTAATCGCTCCTCCTTATCTTATTTCTTTCTCTCTCAGATACATACGTTACATACGAACAAGGCGGATTCACGAGGTGGACTTACGCCTCACAATTATAAGAAGATGAAGGATGGAATAGAAATAATTAAAAATGTTACATAAAGACTACAAAGTATATATTTTCTAAATATGCGATACAATATATTTCATTATACTTTTTTCTTACACATTTATTATAATTGCAAGCATTTCACAATCTATAATTTGTTGTTCGTCGAAGGAATCGCTGCTGCGTACAGCGCTCACCGCTTCGGTACGACTTCTTGATGCGGAAGCGATTTTACAAAATTGCTCGTATTTGTCATCGATCTTCGGTAGGGCTTTGGTGAGTACGTTGAATTTCAAAGCGACGCAATCATCAAAATCCAACATTCGTGTGAACGTAGCCTCGGTCATAGCCATACGTGCGTCGAGAGATTCAAGTCGCACAAGTTTCATTTCGTTCATATAACATATTCGCACTGTGAGCGAACCTATGTTCAAACAGTCGTATGGTTGCTTCGGTCGATCGCGAAGCATATTCTGAATTGTCCATCGATGCTCGCAGAGTTCCTTCCAGGTGTCAAGCAACATCGACAATTCATCTCCTCGATTATCGCCTACGATGATCTTCACAAAACTACGCGGACCAACGTTCACGCCGATCTCGAGATATTTGTATCCCGTGCGGGTCAGCGGGTATCGCCTGCATAGTAAGCGCGTCACGTATCGTTTCGGTGGATCGCTGGAAATTAAATAAGAACAATCGTGAATATTAATATATTAATTTTAAAGTAAATAATTTTTATAATAAAAAATACTTACTCGTGAGATGAGGAGGGTTCATTACCGCAATCAATTCGACGCACTTTGTAGCAATTTCTCTCGGTGTAATACATTGTCGTATTCGTAATCGTAGACGTAATCGTAGACGTTGTCGTAATCGTTGCTGCTGTTGCGGCCAAAGCGAAAAATGTACTGATCGCACGATCAGAGGGTACCTCGAGTCGAGGACGGTTGTAAAAAATCCCCTCTTTCATTATTTAAAATTTTGCATAGAGTGGGGTAATATAAAACGCAGTTAGACAAATTATCGGAGAGGGTAATTAAGAGAAAGTGATTGGTAGAAGGTAATTGAGAGAGGGTAATTAGGAGAGGGGTAAAATAATCCAAAGGCGCAGAAGTATAAGTATGAAAAAAAAGTTTATTCAAAAATTATACATTATCATCATTTTGACGGTTACGCCACCAATTGTACAATTTAAATACATTTTGCACGGCGCAATTTTTGGAATGTCTCCTACAGCGGAAAGTATTCGAATCGTTTAAATCGCTAAGTGATTCAACATGTTCGAAATCATCTTCGATGTTTCTGACGATCAGATTGTCCGTGTAGAATTTGTGACCATCGTCATAGTCGTCGCCGTAGTAATCCTCTTCAAGCATATCTCGCAGCCAATCGCGTTTCTCGAGTCCTTTGACGTATACGATGGCGTGATCGTAGCAATCTTCCTCGTTCTGTAGGGCCCTGATGATCTGGCGTTTAGCCTGATTGTACGGAACGTCCCCGTCTTCCCACGCTATACCGTGATGATTTCGTACCAACCAGGTAACGAGGCGTCTGTCGTCTCGCGATACAACACCCCATGGCATAGGCTTTGCAAAGACGTAATGCGCAAGAACGGTACCACCTCGCAGCACCGCCGCTTCCTTCACGATGAAACGTCGTCCGATGGGATATCCTTGGAGATCGACGAACGTTGGCGTGGACATGATGATGATGATGATGATGATGATAATGATAACGATGCGACTCGATCGGAGGAAATTTCGTTACTGAACACGCGCGAGCGTATTCATCAATCTTTTAATTTTATCCCCCTCTTTTCCAAATTGTATTACTTTTTTAAATGCTTCGAGACAAAATCCGTCACGCGTTCCTGAAGTCGTTCGCTTCGCGACTTCTTATCCGTTTGCGTGGCTACGTCAACCACTGTGTTTCCCGTGGATGTCACTCGATACGTCATTCCTCTGTTCAATAAGTGATCCGTCGGTCTAGGATCCGTTTGCGTAGCTTTATCTTCCTTCATGCGACTCGCGTTCTCGCACCAACAAGACGGTTGATACTTTGATGGTTTCATGACGACGATGACAATCTCTCTCTATCGACGTTACGCATACGACGGAATGGAAGTGAATACGCAACGTTCGTCGATTCACCGCTTTACATACACACGTCGAAGATCATTTCTACGTGATCTTACGTACAACGTTGGTCAACGGATTGTATTGAACCAAACGATCGTGTATGATGAGACAGTAAGCCGTGGTATTTGGCGCTACATTGTCCTTGCATTCAAACTCTAATCTCACGTCCACGGTAGCGGTTTTAACCGACTCGTTTTGACGCGAGCAGTCGATGATGACGAACGGACCGTTGAGCAGAAACGACGTGACGGTGAGATTCGGTTCGAGATACTCGTAGCCGTAGTATTCTTTGCAAAAACGCGCGTACGCGTCGTAGAGAATCGCGTATCTACGTTTGCCAAAGTCGAGGTTCATATCGTCGTACGGGTAGCACTCTGAATTGAGATAGAGCTTCACGTTGGTCAGTTTGCAATTGTCGAAACGACTGTTGTCTTCAGACATAACGTTTTTTCGACCCGTCTGCAGAGCAAAGATAATGTATCGAGGTTTCTCGAGTTGCGTGGCGGTCTTGATGGCCCATGAGTGTTTGGTCGTGAGTTGCAGTAGCGGAAACTCGTACAGATCCCATGAGCGAAAACCCATACTGACGAATCGGCCGCTCTCCAAGGTGCGCAACATCGCCAATTTCTTTACTTCGTTCAAAAGTACATGAGGCATACGCCATTGTATCTTCAGCAAGTCAACTTTAGGCTCGAGCGCGGAACTGCCCACTAGACAGTTGTTGTCGTTGCGCGCTCGTATAAGAATCAATTCGTGACGAGCATTGATCACGACGCGCCTATAGTCTTCGCAAAATCCTAGCAGCATGTTGAGCGGTACGCAGAAATTGAAGTAACCGTTCGCATTGATCGTGGGACCGAGCCATCCCGCGTTCCGCAGAATCACGCTCCTGTCGGATGAAACGGTCGCGTAATTTTTCAGCGTGCTGGTTACGCCAACGTTTCTGTTACGATCGATCTCCACACCGTCGAGCTCGTATCGTATCTCATCGAACATGAAGGCGATACAGTTGTCCCCGAGGATCACGTCGGCTCCCGCAACCACCTTGCCCTTCGTTAATTTTCCCTCGATGTAGAGAAAACTCTCGTGCGGCAGCGTGTACAGATCTTGTTGCTGTATCGGTATTCTTATCTCATCGCTGTATCCGAACGTCGTATTGGCAAACGGATTGTATGCGTGAGTCTCAATCTTGACGATTCGATCGTCGAAGACCGGTTCGTCTTGGATATTCAGAATGTCGGCCATCGTTTAGATAAAATTATTTCGCACAGCGAATCCGAGCGATCTCAGAAATTCAACGTTTGTTTCGGTTAGTCTTCTTCTTCTTATCCTTCCAACGCTATTTACAGCGATATGTTGTCGCGGTTCAGGCTGTTGAATCGTACCAGTACCGAAACTGATCGTCGTAACGCGTCTCGTTTCGTTCGGTATTAACATGCCACGTTATCGTTGTCGTTGTCGTTGTAGTCGCACGTGCAATCTGATGGTGATCTCCTCTCCGCGAAAGTCGAGCGGTCGTCCGTTTTGGTTGGTGACGCGTATCGTGAGATCCGTAACGTATCGCACGATGATCGGTAGGTAAATGACCTGTGTGGGCGTTTCCGTGATCTTATATCCCGGTGGCACTTTCGGTGAAAATTCATGAATCGTGTGCACGCGTTCGCCGTTGCAGTATGCGCCCGCGGTTACGTTACATTCGATGCGAATAATATTCAGATTGATTATATTGATCGGTAAGTCGGACTCGTGCCACTTTCGCGGTTGCAGTACGCGATGCGGTGAGAATCCGAGAAGCGGTCCCAACGAGTTTGGTTTTGAAAAGTTCACTACGTACGCGGATTTGATCTCGCTTTTCATAGTGTTGAAGTTGGCGCGAATCGCTATCGAGAAATCATCATTCTTCTCATTCTTCTCATTCTTCTCGCTCTTCTCATTACGATTTCCATCGACGGTGTCGCGTTGTCGCGGCATCGCGTGTTTCAAAAATTTGTCTATGGCCTGTATCTCGTACGATCCCTCGGGAATCGTAATTTCTTTACCGTCCGTGCCATAGTAAAATTTGTTGTTCGTAGAATCGACGTTCGGTATGGTGTTGTAAGTCGCAAAGTCCGTGAGCCCGAGCTCGTAATCACCGTCACTGAGATCCAACGCCGGTGAGTAGCTCGAATGGAGAACACTGCTCCTACCGGTTAACGTGAGCGTGATCGACATGTTTGAAGTGATACTGAGGCAAAGTGCGTCGCGACGTCAGTTTTTAAACGTAATCGCGTCGATTGTACTTAAAAAACGTAGACACAGCTGTCCGCAGATACTCTGATCGTACGTTTGATAAGATCGTCGATTGTACTCTATCGATGAGACGTTGACTCCGAGATATCGCACCAATTCCACAGGCGGTCGGAGATTACCGAAGCCGTCAAAGTACGCGACGCGATCTCCCCTTTTGGCGTACGCTACCCAGTGAGTCCCCGGACCCGTCACGTTATCCAGGTTCACGATACCGCTCTCGTTTGTACGTGCGCCACTCGTAGGTAGGGCGTCGCGCATAAATACACCTCTGAAATAAGGAACGCGCATACGTCTGGCCAGATGATTTAATTGCACGTTCGTAGTAGCACCCGTGGGCATTTTTAACGTCTTCTCGACGTTTTTTTTTCTTCCTCTCTTCGCAACAGTCGTACCTCTGCCGTACCTGTACGGCTTGAGAGAGAGACCCCGTCCACCGTTGTACGGGGCCAGATGTACGCCGGATCCACCGGCTGCTGCGCGCGCAGCTCTTCTCTCATTTACAGCTCTCGCTATACTCGCAGCTCCACCGACAAGCGATCCGACTGCGCCGAGAATCGGAATAATCGGCAGCATGCCGCCGCGCTTTGCTGTTGGAAGCATGCGTTTTTTGCGAATCGTACTTCTCCGCCTCTTCGTAATCGTTCTGTTTCTCACAGTCCTCAACCTCTTCCTAGTCGTAGTAGACATACCCATGCCAATTTTCGTTTTAGCTTTCATCGCAGCCCACACGGCTGCTGCGGCGGCTCTCTCACGTAAGCCTGAATCTCTCGCTATAACGCGTTTTCCCGCTCTCTTGGCGAGTTCTCTGTCCGCTGCGTGTCTGTCCGTGAGATCGTTGCTTCGCGCGTACGCCAAGTCGTGCTCGCGACACGCTTCGTCCAACGGATTGATGCCTCGATCACCTCTCGCTATGCGTTCCTTCAATCGAGTTCCCGGGCCACAAAATTGATAACCGGGGATGTGCAGTTCGAAGGGAAGGGCGTTTATCGCGCGATTCAACAGACCCTTGCCGCAGCACTTTACTTCCGACGAATCGGTAGACGACGTTGACACTCGCCGCACTCTCGGATTAACGGAGCAGGTCCGTCGATGTGCGTTTCTTGCCAGGGTTGATTGTAATGCTCGAGGCACCTGCGGTAGGTTCGAACCTCCGGATCTTCCGTCAAGTGCGCGGGAAGTTTGTCCCACACGTGATGAATGTAATCACCGCAAACGTGCAGTAACACGTCCTTTGGTATGGTGCTCAACTGTTCCGCGGTTAAGTTCAACACGTCAAGAGGATGTTTCAGCGCGAGATACATATCGATTAATGAGCTATTCGCAGGTTCGCGCGACTATAAATAGGCGCGCGAGCGGTTGTCTCCGTACAGCGGGGACAAGATGCGATTCGTGCGACAACCGCAGACGATACGCGTCGCGAATTGTGACGATAGATTACGATTAATGGATAGTCTCGAGGGAGAGAAAATACGCAGGCACGGTGAGATGCTGCCAAACACCGTGCGCGCGATCGTGTGCGGTCCATCAAACTGCGGTAAAACGAACGTTCTGATCAGTCTGTTGGAAAGTCCGCACGGTTTGCGTTTCGAGAACGTGTACGTGTACTCGAAATCGCTGCAACAGCCCAAGTATCAGTACTTGGAACATCTGCTGACACCGATCGACGAGATAGGCTATTTCACGTTTTCCAACAACAGCGACGTCGTTCCACCGAGTGAGGCACTTCCGCATTCGATTTTCATCTTCGACGATATCGCGTGCGACAAGCAAGACGCCGTGAGGGAGTACTTCGCGATGGGTCGTCACTCGAACGTAGACTGCTTTTATCTGTGTCAGTCGTACGCGAGGATACCCAAGCATCTAATACGCGATAACGCAAATCTGCTTATTTTGTTCAAACAGGATGGAACAAATCTGAAACACGTGTACAACGATCACGTCAACACCGACATGTCGTACGACGAGTTCAGCGTGTTGTGTCGCGAATGCTGGCAACGCGATCACGGTTTCGCGGTGATCGACAAGGACAGTCCGCTCGACAACGGGCGATACAGGCGAGGATTCGACGTGTTCGCGGTACCGTCGAGTTGATTTAACAGGTTGTCGAAATCGCGCGACATCCAGTCATCGAAGACGCTTTGTCGAGAACAGATCGGAGGGAATACAATCGATTGATCGATATGACGGGGAAAGATGACAACCACGACGTGCGCGAGCGTGAAAAGATTACGCGGGAGATCGAGAAGACGAGCGAGGCGATTCGCAGAAAACATCGAGCCATAAAAACCGACACGATCGACGCCGACATTGCGTCGGAGAAGCGTCTCAAGCCCATCGTCGAACCTCTAAAACGGATGGTTGAGACCGTCGAGGAATCCGGTATCGCGGTACCGAAGATGGAGTCAAAATCGGAGCGTTTGACGCCGAAACTGGAGCGACGATTGTGGTCGACATCAAAACCTGAACGGCGTTTAAACGTCACGTTTGACGATTCGTTGTCATCGGCAACGTTGGGTGATACGATTGTAGCTAATCCGTCATTTGGTGATACGACCGTCGATTCATACGTTACGACCGAAAACGCCGAACCTCCGTCGACGCCACGGCCCCGGACATCAACGCCGCGGTCCGGCATATCGACGCCGCGACCTGGCGTATCGACACCGCGACCCAGCGTATCGCTGGCAACGATGTACCTTGAAGCGGCGAGCGGTGACAGAAGAATAAATATCGACGACGTTTTCGGTATATACTTTGACACAAACAAAGTAATGCTCGGAAACAAACACGTTGAATTCGACCATAAGAACGACGATATAATCATCGCTGGTAAGAGATATCCTGGAACGGAAGGTCTGTATGAGTTGATTTTCAAGAAGGTACCCGACGTAACTGCTTACACCGAGGCGGATAAACGTCACTACAAAAGCATACTCGAATCGACGAACGCGCATAAAAAAATTTCAGCGACGACGGTCGCGTCATGGGTAACAGAGGCTCAAAGTATTTGAAGGTGATCGCACCGCTGATGTCGGGCGATTCGGCCAGAAATCGAGAAGAAAAGTTCCGGTAAAGGATTACCTCACCTCATGACGTTGAATGATCACGCGATCGACTACGTGCACTGGGACGATCCCAACGAGCTCGTGGATCGTCTTAGATTGCTGGATGCTTCGCGTCGAGCCGGTCACAACGCTCACGACAATGAAATTCTGTCAATTATCGAGGAACTGCGTGAGGCTGGTTTGATTATAAATTAATCGACTGAAGGAATCAAGCGACAGAATCGGCGTGCTGCGGGACGTGATTGATCATGTCTAAATCACGCAAGTCTAACGACACGGGTCCTGAGAGGAGGCGACTTGTCGACGAGTTACACGCCCCGGCGAGAAGAAACTTTCCGCGAAGACGCGTCGTGGTCAAGGGATACGACGATTTGTGGCAGGCTGATATCGTCGAGATGCAACCGTACGCGCGTTTCAACCGAGGTTACCGTTACATTCTCACCGTCATCGACGTACTCGGCAAGTATGCGTGGGCAATACCGCTGAAGAATAAAGGCGGCAGCGAAACGGCTGACGCTTTAGCGGAGTTGATGCGAAAGAGCGGGCGATGTCCGAAAAATTTACAAACCGATATGGGAAAAGAGTTTTACAACACCGACGTACAACGGCTCTTCACGAAACGCGGTGTCAATCATTACTCAACGTACTCGGTGTTAAAGGCGTCAGTAGTTGAGCGATTCAATCGCACACTCAAAAACATTATGTGGAAGATGTTTACGCTCAACGGCAATTACGAGTGGTGCGACGCGCTACCGCGTCTCGTAGACGAGTATAATAGGCGCAAGCATCGAACGATCGGCATGCGGCCCATCGACGTGACACCTGAGATCGCCAAGAAACTTCTTGACACCGTGTACAGCGCGATAAAGATAGCCGCTCCGGCCAAATTCAGGGTCGGTGATAAAGTACGCGTGAGCAAGTTTAAAATGATTTTCGAAAAGGGATACACTCCAAATTGGACCACCGAGGTTTTCACGATCGTCAAGGTGCAGCAAACCAATCCAGCAACCTATCTGCTCGAGGATTATCGCGGTGAGGCGATAGCCGGAGCGTTCTACGAGCATGAGTTGCACCGCGCGACACATCCGGACGTATATCTGGTGGAGAAGGTTCTGCGTAAGAAGGGTGACAAGGTCTACGTGAAATGGTTGGGATTTGATGGATCACACAATTCATGGATCGACAAAAACAGCATCGTTTAATAAAGTTTTTTTATTTTTACACATGTATATGCGATTCAATGTATTTAAAAAATAAAACTATATACTGCATAGATGTATATCCTTATTATTTTACACATTTATATGCGATTCGATGTATTTAAAATAATAAAATATAAAACTGCATACTACATACTGCATACTACATACTGCATACTACATACTGCATACTGCGTACATGTGTACTGCGTACATGTGTACTGCATACTGCGTACATGTGTACTGCATACTGCGTACATGTGTACTGTATACTACATACATGTGTACTGTATACATTAACGCAATCTATAATACATTAACGCAATCTATAATACATTTGATACATCTGTAATACATATATAATTATAGAGGTATGCGATAATGACCCCATGGTAAGGTGTTGGTCGAGTCTGGCACGAGATATCGCTTGTCATCATACGGACTCAAAGCGATCTTTGTCTCGGATACGGTGTACACTTGATGCAATTTCGATCTTACGCACGATTGGTCGCGAGTCATAGCAATCTCATTCTCGAGACACTTGACATAATCGTCAAACGTTATAGTTCGCGCCACGACTCCACTCTTTACACCTTTTGCTTTTTTAGTGTCACTTTTACCGTCCACCTTGATCGCGTACATTTTCGCTCTGAGTCCTACAAATTCTGTAACAATCGCACCGTTGCACTCATCCTTCATTAAACCTGGTATTTTTTGTTCGCGAGAGGCATACCGTACGCGTTATCAGGTGGATAGTCGCTCGTGTCGAACCGAGCGATATCACGCTTCATCATCTCGTATACATCGTCACACTGGACGCTGTACACGAGACTATCCGTGTCGGTATACATGACGCTACATTTGTCTCCAAAAGTTGGTAACATGTACTCGTGATGAAACTCGTACAAACACACCTTAGATA
Source organism: Cardiocondyla obscurior (assembly GCF_019399895.1). Lineage (NCBI taxonomy): Eukaryota > Metazoa > Arthropoda > Insecta > Hymenoptera > Formicidae > Cardiocondyla > Cardiocondyla obscurior. The sequence goes on from NC_091877.1 coordinate 4,556,937, forward strand.
TGTCGAGTATGGACATACCAACGTATATCGGCTTAGCGAATTTTACCTCGAGTTTACGCAATTCCACAGCCACCAAATTTTCCGCGAATACACTTCTACTGTGAAAATTAGGTTTGGCGATCATCGCTTCCACACCGTACCGACCGTCCCACTGCGAGAGCAATCGAACGTCGACGCGATTTCGTACGTTCTCCATCGTTTTACCAAACACCGCATTGTTCATAAGTTTAAACAAATTTTTCTCGAAATCATTGGTCGCGCGAGTTCGATGTCGCGTGTTGAGCTCGATGTAATCGCGCAACCATGCTGACTGAGTGAATCGCAGCGCGCGGTAAACCTTGGTGACGCGAAGACCATGACGCGTGCACAGCTGCAGATTGCGATAGTGTATGATGTATCGCTTCTTATCGTACAGCGTAGCCAAAAGTTTTTTATCATGTTTTACCCCCGGTGGTTTCTCTCGTGTGGGACAGAACGGCAGATCGGAGTGCATGTCGTGCACGCTTGCAGGATACTCGAGATCCACCTCAAGGATATAACCCGTGGGCGAGTCCACGGCGATCGCGTCTACGTCGAGGTTCGCGAGTTCTTGGTCGTTGGCCCATTCAAAATCCGCGTACGGTAACGGCTGACACATAGCCCAACCGTACAAGTTGTTTACATCGTAATACACGATGTACGACGAAGGTTTCAACGAGTCGTACCCCGACCGCATGTATCTGTTATTAGCTCGCGCGTATCTGTTGGAGCATTGACTGAGACCGCCGCGTATACCGCGTTCGACGAACATCACCATATCGATGTCAGTTAACAGTTCAAAATTAATACGCGTATGCTTGAGCATCGCGTCCCACGTGAAACCGGGCAAGGTGTAGTAGTGCGCGGGATCGAGTCCGTAACTTTCGACGCATCTATCGCGAAAATTTTCAAATACGTCAGCCAATAACAATACATCGGTTTTGAGGTACAGATCGCTGTACTCGCCTAAAGTTCGAATAGAGAATTGCTGCCATACGGTCTCGGCGTGCGCGTAATCTGTCTCACTCACCGTGTCACCGGTCAGCGAGCTGAAGAACGATTCGCGCGACGGTAGGCTCGACTCATTTAATCTTTCAACGCTGTCGACGTACTCGTACGGAAATATACCTTTTCGTGTCAAGAGATTGAAATTTTCCTCTGAAAGTTTTGCAAATTCACCGCGCAAGATTCGCATTTTATCTTTAATGAGTAAAGACGATAATTTGTCAAGGCTAGCGTTCAAAAATTTGTACGAATCTATAAAGCGCAATTTTATCGCAGTTCGCAAGTCCTGTCCCTTAGCTGTATCGTTTACATGTTTTGTAAAAGAAATGTATTTTTCCTTCGTTATCGGCAACAAATCGACTTTACCCTCATACGCCGTGGTGATTTCCTTTATGACAAAGTGTGCGTCGTAGCCTGACAAATTATGAAACACGACGGGGATGTAACGCGTGTCGCGGTATTGCAAGTTACATTTTGAGTGCGCGGGACCTCTATACCGACCGGTCATATGGCAATGATCGCGCACACGCTTCTCGTCCACCGCAAACGGACTTTCACACACGTGGCATACTGTCGCGTTCTCATGCTCCTCGCGCTGCATATTCGACAAAGTCTCCATCGGGATGGTTTTCAATATTATAATTTTTACGCGATGAGCCAGTTTCACTAACTGCTCAACGAACCACTCGATGCAATCGAGTCCGCGATGATATTCATATCTTGACAGCGACTCGTCGAACGAGCATCGCACGTAGTATCCCACGCTGAATACTTCATGACGTTGGTAGTTAAACGTCGTTTGCTCCGGCGACGATGGTGGATCGATCTTTCGCAACACGCACTCCAGATCGGCGTATACGATGAATGGTACGCGTTCCTTGTTGTAGTGATTGGAAAAGCTGAGCCATTTGTCATCCTCGCTAGGTAGTCGTATAGCGCAGTTGTTTAAAGTTCCACAATCCACGATATGAATCTTAAATTTCTCGCTCGAATTAAAGTAATGAAGACACCTAAAATAAAATATTTTTTAATATATTTAAAAAAAAAAATCAAATGAAATATTCAAAATTATACGTACCGATCACAAATATATTTACGATGCTCGCGTCCGCTTAGTTGTGAACTGATGAGACGTGACAGATCACTGATACATGCAAAGTGTCCTACTTCCTGTTTATCGTTGTCATCGTTGTCGCGTTGTACGTACAATAAATTTACATGTCTCTTTTCTTCTCGTTAGTGAGGTGTACAGGTAGAACGTTAATTTCTTTTCCACATCTCTTTGTGGCGTACACATTGATCGAGATATCGTTTAATCGTTCGAGTCTCGCAACGTCTTTAAGAGTCGCGGGAAACTGTACACCCTCGACGTTCAACACCGTTGTGTAATGCGGGTACGACGATTCCCGATTCACGTGCTGCTTTACGGGATACAGAGCCGCCACCACCGACCACGCGAGACACTTATCGTCCATCGACTTTACACATATCACTGCTTTTTAGCGGCTAACTTCCGTGGCAATGTAACGTAGCATCCCGCGCGCATCGGATTGTACTTATTTACGTTGATTATCAAATTCAAAATTCGCGACAACGCCCATCCGCTGTCACGCTCCTGAAACTCCTCGAGAGAAGCCAGCGTGGGTTCGACAACGTGTAGCCGGTACCACTCGCGCACATCCGTTTCTTGAAAAATCTCACAGTTTTTCGTGGTTATACTTTTGTTGGCGCGTTTGTCCCCAGCCGTAAACTCACCGTTGAACGCAGTATTCACTTTTACACAATTGTTTTTAAGCACGATGTCTCGTATGCGCTCGTATACCACGTTACCGGCATCCTCCAGGAATCGCAGCGGCTCGATATAGTTTGTGTTTATCACCACACCCGTTGCGATACGACTTTTGAACGCGGTCTCGATCTCACGCCAATCGAGTTCATTAGTCGTTTTGTCACCATCACCGTCGGCAGCACTAGTGCTCGCGTACTCACCACCCTGGTGCACGTAACGTTCGTATAAATGTTTCTTGGCACCCAGGAGTCGCGCGATACTCGCCACCGTGGATTGCGCGCACCCGACGGATACGCGCGCTCGCTTAGCGCGGCTACGTTCCTCGAGCTGATTTACTAGCTCGTCACATCTTTCAGCCCAAGTGAAAAATTCTACCAAGGTAGTCACGGTGTTAGCCTGCAGCAGGAGTTGACGGTCTTCTTCTTCGAGGAGACTTCGATCCATTTTTATGTTTATCATACGTCTCGCGCACTCAAAAGTTGAAAGACAACAACAGTAGCAATAAGTACGACAAAGACAACGATATTAACGATAAATACGACATTAACAATAAATACAACAAAACAACAACATTAGCAATAAATACAACAAAAAACAACGACATAAGCAAGACAACATTAGCAATAAATACAACAAAAAGAAACTACATTAGCAATTAACGCGAATGTAGAATCGAAGTACATTGCTCGTTCACGCAGTTGTGCACACCGGGCACATATCACACGAGATTATAACAAACGTTGCAGCTTTGCAATTCGAGCACCACGTACCGTAGAGACTGTCATAGGATCCTACAACGTGTTTGCGAATCTTGAAGATGGGGTCATATAAATCGTATTGCATCGATATCAAACAAGAAGCGCACACGTTGTATCCTCGCTCGTCACCGTAATAAAAATATATAGCGCAAAATTTCGTACGCGGAGTAATCGCGCTTAAATTCTGCAAATTGATCGTTTTCCGCGTAGTATTTTCAACCATTTCATCGTCGTCGGTGTTGCAAGCACTATCCTCCGACAAGGGATGAATCTCGATTTCTTCATCAACTTCGATTTCTTCATCAACTTCGATTTCTTCGTTGTTCATTTCATACATAGTCGTCGATCGCTCAATCACTAATGAGATTCACGCATTGTGACAAAAGAGGTATAACGAATGCATTATATCCTACCCCTACTACCAATTAATCATGTGATTTCATTTCTTACCCTCTCTCAAATTATATTGAGTCATTTGCTAATATTAAAAACCGTTAGTAAAAACCGTTAGCTTATCTCTTTCAGATAAAAAATTCGGTTACCCTCGTCTAAAATTATTTTAAAAAACTTTTACTTCTCGGAATTAAAAACGTTGACTTATTTCTTTCCGACAAAAGAAATGTACACCCATCGAATAGCAACTACCCTCTGTTTTGCAGAGTCTTTGCGTTTAGCCGCACAGCCTTTGTTCTCTGCATAGTCTATTTTATAAATGAGGGTTGAAGCGAGTGCACATATGTTTACGAGGGCAAAGTGAGTGAGAACGAGAATGATAATTTTTATCTCTATAAACATGAAAACAATTTGGCTCAAGATGAATCCTTCAACCGTCGAGCAGTCAGTTCCTTGCAACCACTCATCAGTAATTGATCGTCATCGTTTGTCACCAAAAATTGTAAGTATATATTCTTATATATTCTTATATATTCTTAAATATTTTTAAAACCATTTTAATACATAAAAATTTATAATTTTATACTTTTTTAAATTTTTTAATTTATTTTTTTCAGATGATTTCCAACATCGACGTAAGACAGCTGTCCACTTGGCCGATTGAGGTACGCGTGGTACGCGTACAATCACCTACAATGTTTTGGGTGAAATTAATCAACGATGAAGCAGCTCATAAGGAAATGCTGGAACGAATGGCCTTACGCATGAGATTTGCAGCACCTCAACTGATACTGTCACCGAATGAAATAATAATAGGAACTCTCGTTGCCATCCGCGAAGGTTCAAAATGGCAAAGAGGGATCATCGAGTACGTCGGTGCTACTTCGATTACTGTAAATCTTCGCGACTGGGCTCGCACAACTGAAAGAATGCCGCATGAATGTTTACGACTAGAGAGCCAATTCCATGAAATGAGGTGGCAAGCAATACCATGTGTTTTAAATGGAATCTTGCCTCTGCGAGCTCAGGTATGGACGGAGCAGGAGGTTGTGCACGCAAAAATCATCATGGAAAAAACGCAGGGATGGATCATTATCAATGATGTTCTCAGTGACAATGCTGCACTTGTTTCATATCTCAGAGGCGGGCAAACGGAAAACGTGCCTATGATAGATGTATCTACATTATTTATACAAATAGGTATTGCAAAAAAATTTAAATGGGATAAAACGCCGACTGAATCAGTTGCATCGCAAACACAGTGAAAAACAATATCGTTATGTGCGGTGTGTAAAAGGGTGTTAAAAGAACCTTAGGTTCGTTCATATGAATATCCGCTTCTAATCATGAGTGTATTTACGAACACACTTATGAAAGCAGGGATAGAAACGCAGCACGGAATTTTTTCATTGTTCGCTCGTCAATCGGACGGTGAGGATCTCAGAAAAAAATTATCAGTAAAAAAGTGATTATCTATCTGCTCTTGTTGTTATTTTGACTCTTGTTTGTATAATTGTTGTTTTTGTTGTATATTTGTCTGGTTTTTTTGTTGTATATTTGTCGGGTTTTTTTCCATTTATTGAAAAATGAGTTGCCGTGATTTTTTAATTCGAGTGTGCCAACGAGAAAATTGTAGTAAATATCATGAAATACGCCGATGTACAAAAAATAATTGTACTCAAGGCAGCTCTTGTAAATACGTACATTTACGTCAAGAAGAAGTGGATAACATTAATAACAATATAAGACCACACAGTAAGGAGGCATATGAAGAATTGAAGCGTATTGCATATCTCCTACGTGAAACATACCCGGAGGAACAAAAAAAAAAATCATGCACGCTCAATTTTTTAGGCGAATGTTTATGGACCTGTATAGCATGTGGAACTGCAGATGCAGAACTGCCAACACGTAAATATTTACTGTTGTACTAAGATTTTTACTCAATTAAAAAATTTTACTTAACAAAAATTTTACTTAACAAATTTTTTTTTTAAAGGAAACATGCCAACCTGCAATTATTGCGAAGTCAAATTAATCGAAGGGTTCAAGGCACTGGTATGCGGCCATGCATATTGTAAATATTGCATACCAGTTCTTCCATTCAGTGTTGACGGTCCTCTGCCATGTTACTATTGCAGTACTTGTAAAGCGTGGAAAGTAAAAATAAACCTATGTAAGTACATGTCAATATCTTAATAACCAATATCTTAATAACTAATATGATAATTTATTAATTTATACTTTTTTCTTTTCCAGATAATGACTAAAAAAAGGAACTGCCATTATGTTTAAAATCTGTATCATTTAAAATCTGTATCATTTTTAATCTGTATCGTTTAATTAGCCTTTGTCATATATAATTAGCTTGTGTCGTATATAATCAGCCTGTGTTGTTTATAATTAGCTTTTTGTAATCATGCTATTGTTGTAATCATGCTATTGTTGTAATTTTAAAAAGATATAATCAAAAAAATGTTACAAAATCATAGGATAACATCATTTTTTTATAAATAATAGTTTGTACATCACTAGCTTTAATTTATTACAATTCTAATTTTGTAGAAAATAGTTTAAGCTCTTACGATTTTAATTTGTAGAAAATAATGTACAATTTTAAAATATATAATCAATAAAAATGTTAAAAGTGAAAAAAAAATTTCGTTTTTATGCTCTCACACTCTTAAAATTGCGTTTATTAAAGTAATGAAATAATGAAGAAATCAATGTAATTAAAAAAAGTCAAATTTTATTTTTCAATTCAATGTAATTAAAAAAAAAAGACAAATTTTATTTTTATCTTAAATGCCATGTTAATAATACTAGAACATTGTTTTACACTATATTAATCTTATATTAATCTTATATTAATATTACTACGTAAATAAAAAATACAAAAATACAAAAATATAAAAATACAAAAATATAAAAATACAAAAAAAATACAAAAAAAATACAAAAATACAAAAATACAAAAAAAATACAAAAATACAAAAATACAAAAATACAAAAAATATAAAAAACTGTAAAACTACAAAAGCGGTTATACAATCAAAATACATCAAAAGCGGTTATACAATCAAAATACATCAAAAGTCATTATACAACAAAAGCGATTATACAACAAAAGCATTATTTGAAAAACGTGGTAAAAAAAAGAAATGTAGTGTATAATGGTAATAATGACAGAAAAAATGGTAAAAAAATTGTTAATATAAGAAATCGTATGATACTGTAGATTTGCACATGGGGCATTCGATTGTTAAAATATCTTCAGTTTGAATATAATCTGCACATTTTAAGGCACATGTGTAGCAATACACATGCTTACACCTTCCAGCACCAAATGTGTCTCTCGATACTTCCTCACAGCAAATAATGCACTCCATTTTTTCAGCATGTGCAATATGTCGCCGATTACAATTTTCCCTTTGACATCTTCCAGATTTATAATCGCCGCATATATTTGTGTTTTGAAGAGTTCGCCCCACCTCTGCCCTCATCCGATCGGACGCCTTCCCAGTTCGTTCGTATCGGGCTTGCTCAACACTTGTAATATGCAAGTATAAGCAAGTACTGTTGCGGCACGTCGTATTTTGATATGAAAAACAATACTTGTACGTATGTAGAAGATCGCATTGATTGGTGTTACAACGCCCTTTAATAAAATTTTCGCATAACTGACGTTTCTCTAAAATATAATAACACGTTATAATCATACCACAATATAAATTGTAATTTATAAGATATGTACCTTGCTTTCCAAAATAAGCCATTTTCACTAATAAGTATAATAATACTCTGTACAAAAACAGCAAAATTACAAAACTACAACAGCAAAACTACAACAGCAAAACTACAACAGCGAATAAGCCACACAAAATTTCTTCATAGAGATCCTTCTCTATACGATGTTAAGACAACGAATGATGCCGAAACAGTATGGTGTTCACTGCTCACGCAGTGGTTGAAGAAGGAGAAGCAAACTCGGTGGTCAAAATAAACGATAAGAAAGCGTGAGACACTGACGGAGAACGAATATATTTTTCTCGCATAAGCGTACATATGTAAAAAGAAAAAATTTTTTTAGGTGAACCATAAAATACAAAAAAGTTTTTTTACCACCAGGCATGAAAAGATTCGTATCTAGTGAAAGCATGCAGGTTGCACATTTTTTAAAGCATGCATGTTGCACATCTTGAAGCGATTGCTAACAGGGAGATGTGAGTGAGAGCGTGAAAGGGTGCGAAAAAAATTTTTTAGGTGAACCATAAAATACAAAAAAGTTTTTTACCACCAGGCATGAAAAGATTCGTATCTAGTGAAAGCATGCAGGTTGCACATTTTTTTTAAAGCATGCATGTTGCACATCTTGAAGCGATTGCTAACAGGGAGATGTGAGTGAGAGCGTGAAAGGGTGCGAGCGTGAACGCAAACGACACTTGACCATAAGAAACTAATGAGTGTGAGATAGAGCGAGAAAGAGTGTGAGATAGAGTGTGAGATAGAGTGTGAGAGAGCATAATAGATACTTGAACGCGAAACCGAATAGTAAAAAATACAAGGTGTTCAAAAAAACGAAATTTTTTTTTTTACATTTTTACATTTTTGATTATATTTTTTAAAATATACATTATTTTAAAATATACATTATTTTAAACATTATTTTAAACATTATTTTATACCGATTTTACATAAATGATTAATATAACAATGATAACAATGATGACAATGATAACAATGATAACAATGATAACAATGATGATTATAGTGATGATGATTATGGTGATGATTATGATGAAGGCGCCGGTGACGTTGGCTTCACGCTTTTTTGTAATTCGATGAAAGTGACGGCTTCACACCAAAAATAATTCTTCTGTAATAGAAAAAATTTTTTTTTAATAATATTATACATAAATAACAAATTTTTTTATTTTGTTTTTAATACTTACCAATTATAGATTCCATAATTCGTGGAGCTCCTTTATCTTTGTCCAAGGAATTATTTTCTGCATGAGCAGCAATTGATAAAAAAACGACATGAGCATAAAAACGACATGAGCATAAAAAACAACATGAGCATAAAAAACAACATGAGCTATGATGACAAACGACGACAATGATGACAGTGACGATGACGACAAAGGCAGTGGTGACGACAAAGGCACTGGTGACATTTATGGATTGCATGACTGACACATATCTGAGTTTATAATAATTGCCAATGAATTTTTACACTTATCGCAGAAGATGGGTTGTTGTTCAGTCAGAAGAACTTCATATGTTTCGATGCGGTGACATCTCACCATTTTAAAGTCTTCATGCGCTAATAACTGTTCATCCATAAAGCATGGTATACAGTAAAATAGATAATCGTTAGTATAATAAAAAAAGATGCGGCAGTGCATTGTCTGATTGGTGATTTCGGTGGTGACTTCAGTTATTGCAACATCATCACCGATTTCACTAAACATCTGATCGAACATTTGTTGCATCTCCGTCATAAAATCTCCTTCAGACGCTGATTCTTCTTCATTTTCTTCCTCAGGATTTTCTCTATTTTCCTCTTCCACCTCACCCATATGATTTTGCACGAGCCCCTCCAAAACTTCATTAGCGTTATTGTCATCATTAGCGTTATTGTCATCGTTGTCATCATTCACAAAGTTAAAGAAGCGTAAAGGTCTGAAGTCGCCCTCACTAATATCTTCATCTAGTCCTTCCGAAATTCTTTCTTTCCCCATTTTTCAAAAATATTCTTTTTTCACTGTCAATTGAAACTAAACTGTCCGAACGTTTAAATCGTACTGGCCTCTCGGCACAAAACTTCCTTGCAACGTCGCAACGTCGCAACATCTTCAAAATTTTTCTTATCGTTAAAATAAGAAGAGGAATAAACACTTGAGCCCTGAGCCTACACAGTTATGTATCCTCATAGTTTACAGTTTTGTTTAATATTATATTTCAAAGCGAGATACTCCGCAAAAGGATCACGCGAGTCGTAGTCAATGGTGACAAACGCGTGAATAAGAGCGAGCGAACAAAAACTTATTTGAGGGTGAAAGAATGAGAGAGTTACACTTAAGGAATTTAGAGATAACGGAGGAGCAATAGAATGAGTGAGGTTGCCTGCTTTCTAGATCACAGCGTGATCCGTTGCAACGGATCAACATGAATATTATTTAAAAAATCTATTTAAAAAATCTATTTAAAAAGTCTTTAGTTGGAGGATGATACTTGCGAATATTATTTAAAAAATCTATTTAAAAAATCTATTTAAAAAATCTATTTAAAAAATCTTTAGTTGGAGGATGATACTTGCACGCTTAACGAGTGCGAGCGAGAGGGAACGATGGGGCGCATGATACTTTGCTTTCAACGGGTGCGAGCGAAAGGGAACGCTGGGCGCGCGACACTTGTGCGTTCAACGGGTGCGAGCGAGAGGAGACGACGGGCGGCGCGAACGAGTGCGAGCGAGAGAAAACGCTGGGCGCGCGACACTTGTGCGTTCAACGGGTGCGAGCGAGAGGAGACGATGGGCGGCGCGAACGAGTGCGAGCGAGAGGGGACGCTGGGCGCGATACCTTGCGATCCGCCGCTTGCCGCCGCCGTCGCCGCCCGTTGCCGCCGCGACGCCACACGACCCTTTTTAAAAAATCGCGACTCCTTTGAAAGTCGCGATGCCGCATAAACATGCCGCTGCGCGACGACACGCTTATCATTTTTAAAAATAATATTGCATTTCAGAGTTTCGATGTTGTTATTATTTTCTAAACAATTCGTTCCTAGAATCGCCGACACAGGGGCGATTTATAAATACCCACCCCCTCCCCGCATGACGTCATTACCCCTTGCCCTAGGTCTCACGGACCCAGAACCGTTAACACCCCCCCCTCCCCGCGTGACATCATCACCCCTCGCCCTAGGTCACATGGATACTCTAACACGTAGTGATCCAGAACCGCTCCATGCGTTCAACGGGTGCGAGCGAGAGGAGATGATGGGCGGCGCGAACGAGTGCGAGCGAGAGGGAACGATTAACAACCCCCTCCCCGCGTGACGTTATTACCCCTCGCCATAGGTCACACGGATACACTAACACGTAGTGATCCAGAACCGCTCAGTATACATCTACTCGCGTAGCTTCTTTGTCGCTCTTGCGCTAGACAAATTAATTTTTTTCTCAATAACTGTTGAGAATTTTACAAAATAATATGACTTTTCTATTCTTCTAGACCAGTTCTACCTACTTCTTAAATTACGTCCGTTTAGTATGGGACACCCTGTATATTATTTCTATAAGTCAAATCGAAAAAAAAGGATGATGTACACGTCTGACATTCAATGTACTCTAATGTATGCAGTCACATACAGGGTGTTCCGCCTCAAGTATATACCACCGCGGATTTAGAAAAATATTGCAAATATAAGTAAAAAAGTTTTATATTATTTTAGAAAATTCTCAACCGTTATTGAGAAAAAAATTAAAATGTATAAAATGTATAGGAGTAAGAGCGACAAAGAAGCTGCGCGTGAGTGAGCACGACAAGCGACGGTGCCATTCCTAACCATTTGTCTGTCGCGCTTACTCACGTGCAGCTTCTTTGTTGCTCTTACACCTATACATTTTATACATTTTAATTCTATCGCGATTGTGCTGAAAGCAGCCATTAAATATAAAAATTTTATAGGTTAGGTGTAGAAATTGACAAACAACGTATAAGATTACGTTCTATATAATATTTTCTGTGATCATGGTACACAACTCGGTTCATTTATGTAAAGCAATATTCTCTGAAAACATTTCAAGACATTATGTCATGTTAAATGTGATACGTTGTTTAATAAAATTCTAACACTGTGGTGCAGGCCAACGTTTGTTTCTAGGAAAAAACACCATTGTTATCAAAAATATGATGATAAATTAATAACATAAGAGGTGCAAGAATGCGTATTGAAGTATTACGTCCATGCCCTTTTCAATTTCTTTCTTTCTAAGATAATCTGATTCCGCTAGATGATAGATAGAAATTGATAGTTAAGGTAAAGGTCAAGTGGTTTGTTTTTAAGAATCGAATACCATTACAAACTTTTATTACGGAAATGTTAATTAAGCTTAAATGTTTACGTATATTTAACGATTTGATTTTAGAATGCAGTTAACTTCGACATTACTACATAGCATTAGTACATTTCATATATACTGTCGCCAAAACTGCCATTGTATTTTTAGCATATGTACAAATACTGTCGTCAAAACTGCTCACACATAAAAAAAGTTGTCAAAACTGCCATTCTGTAGTTCACTTAATTCAAAAACTTCAAGAAGGTAAAAAATATTTTTGGGCTGCATTTCATAATAACATTACCACAAGCTAATAATGAATAAAACTGTAAACGGTACATTTTTCGTGATTAAACCGTTAAAAAAATTGAAGTAAATATAGAACATATAAAATACACAAAGAAAATTCCATAAGCTAACAGGTTATTAGAAAAAATTGATACGTTTCACTGCATTTTAAAACACATTGGTTTCGCATTTAGTGACGTATATATGACCTGAGGTCATGTAAAATTAAAAGTACCATTGTATTGTTAGCATAAGTATAGACACTATCGTCAAAACTGTCCATACATAAAAAAAAGTCGTCAAAACTGCCATTGCATTGATAGCATTAGTATACGCACTGTTATCAAAACTGCTCATACATAAAAAAAGTCGTCAAACCTGCCATTGTATTGTTAGCATTAATATACGCACTGTCGTCAAAACAGCCTATGCATAAAAAAAGTTGTCAAAACTGCCATTCTGTAGTTCACTTAATTCAAAAACTTCAAAAAAGTAAAAAATATTCTTAGGCTGCTTTTCATAATAACATTACCACAAGCTAATAATGAATAAAAGTGTAAACGGTACATTTTCCGAGATTAAACAGTTTAAAACTAAAGTAAATGTAATACATATAAAATACGTAAAAAAAAATTCCAGAAGCTAACAGGTTATTAGAAAAAATTGATACGTTTCACTGCATTTTAAAACACAGTGGTTTCGCATTTAGTGACGTATAAATAACCTGAGATCATGTAAAATTAAAAGTACCATTGTATTGTTTGCATAAGTACAGATACAGTCGTCAAAACTGCTAATGCTTTGTTAGCATTAGTATACACATTGTCGTCAAACCTGCTCATACATAAAAAAAGTGTCGTCAAAACTGCCATTTCATTGTGAGCATTTGTACATTTTATATACACTGTCGTCAAAACTACCATTTTATCGTTAGCATGTGTACACTTTATATACACTGTCGTCTAAACTGCCTATACATATAAAAAGTTGTCGAAACTGCCGTTCTGTACTTTATTCCACTTTACTCAAAAACTACAAAAATTTACAAAGTTGAAGTTGTTTGACCTTATGTCTGTAGTAATTGTACATAATTTAACGTTAAAAAAAGGTACTGTCGTCAAAACTGCCCTTAGACACGTATATGTACATGTATATGTATGTCAATCGCATTATTCGATGACGATTTTTCGTACGCATTGGCTTCTTTGATGACTTCTGGCTATTTTAACACCCGTCATCAAAAATTGACATGTCAATCGTATACTTTTACGACGTCGTTAAAATAACCATAATAGTAAATCGTTTATTTTGACGACATTTAATTAGATTAACGACAGTCAATGAATTGATAATTTTGACATCTGTATCTTTTTCGTTTTAGTGTTAACAATGTAAATTTTTTATCAAAAATTTTGGTAAATGTGATGGAAACGGATTTCCCCTTTGATATCTATAACAATATTTTTGAAGAATTCATAAATTATAACCAATCTTTTACGCGAGATATTGTTTAAAAAATCCAATTGCGGCGAATGTCAAAGTTGTCTACCACCTCGTCGGTAGTAAAGTGCTGCGACAAAGGTTTGTTGAATCGCGCGACAAACGCCCTCCTTTTCGAACTGCACATCTTCGGTTATCAATTTTGCGGCCCGGAAACTCGACAAGGAACGCTTAGCAAAAGGCGATCGACGCGTCAGTCCGTTGGACGAGATGTGTCGCGAGCACGACTTATCGTACGCGCGAAGCGAAGATCTCGCCGACAAACACGCAGGGGATAAAGAACTTGCCAAAAGAGCGGGAAAACGCGTTCTAGCGAGAGATTCAAGCTTGCGTGAGAGAGCAGCCGCTGCGGCTATGCTACAATAAAAACTAAAACAAAGATTGGTACGGGCATGTTCACTACGACGAAGAGAAAGAGGCTGAAAACGATAAAAAAAAAGAACTACAGCAAGTATGTTGCACCGAAGCGGTGCACGGGGTCCGTCCTCCGAATATATACGTTTCGGTGTAAGAGGATGGCGGCGTTAAATAAATATATATATGTTGCAATCGTTTAATGTATGAGTTGCGTTTATTCTTCCTTCGTATATCGGCGATAGAGTTACGAGTCGCTACCTCGTACTCTCAGACTGACTTGCACGAGCTTCGGAGCTCGTGCATTTTATATTATTATTTTCGGACTTGTCAGCGAAATAGCAGAAGAAAGTGGCCGCGTGCCCTACTGCCTTCTGCTGATAGCGCGCGATGACAAAAGGCTGACAAGACGGCTTCTTAGACTCAGCAGATTCCAACAGTTTGGCAATCTGCTGAGTTGTATAAAAAATGTGGCGAACGCGGTGGTCAATGACCAGCGTGCGCTGTCGGGTTACAACAAGTAGGAAGACAACAGTTTGGAAAAAACGTATGCTTCCAACGGTGAAGCGTGACGGCATGCTGCCGATCATTCCGATTCTCGGCGCGGTCGGATCGCTGGTCGATGGAGTGGCGAGTATAGCGAGAGCTGTAAACGAGAGAAAAGCTGCGACGCATCAGAATCGTACGACGGGGGGTCGTGGTGTGCACCTGAGCCCCTACAACGATGGACGGAGCCTCTACCTCAAGCCGTACAAATACGGCAAAAGCGTGACTGTTACGAAAAAGAAAAGAAAAAAAAACGTGCAGTTGAATCAACTGGCTAGACGCATGCGCCTTCCTTATTATAAAAGCGTCTTTATGCGCAACACCTTACCTACGAGTGGCGCGCGTACAAATGAGAGCAGCATCGTGAACCAGGACAACGTGACGGATCCTGGAACTCAATGGGTAGCGTACGCTAAAAGAGATCACGTCGCGTACATTAACGGCTTCAGTAATCTCTGACCACCCAGGAAACTGGTGCGATATCTTGAAGGGGATATCTCGTCGATAGAGTACAATCGAAAGTCCTATCAAACGTACGATCAAAATATCTGCGGGCAGTTGTGTCTACGATTTTTAAGTACGATCGACTAAAATTTATTTAAAAACTGACGTCGCGGCCTTCTTCGTTTCAGTATCAATTCGAACATGTCGATTACACTCACGTTGACCGGTAAGAGTAACGTTCTCTATTCGAGCTACTCACCGGCATTGGATCTCAGCGATGGTGATTACGAGCTAGGTCTCACGGACTTTGCGACTTATTACACGATACCAAACGTAAATTCTACAAACAACAAATTCTACTATAGTACAGATGGTAAGGAAATTATGATTCTCGAGGGATCGTACGAGATACAAACCATAGACAAGTGTAACACGATAACTTCGCCTGGAATAAAGCTCGCCGGGATTTGAGGTACGGACAGAGATCGAGACGTAGTTACAAAACATAAAAACCATTCTTTATTTAGTGATTACGCATAACTTATTAATATTTATAAAGATAACCGATTTTTAAAAATGTTGTAATGCAGCAGGTAGACGTGTATAGATTCGTGGTCGTGCGTCGTCGTGGCGAATGTACAATTAGTGGCCGTCCGGGCCATGCCGGGCGTACAGTTCCGCGGTCGTGAGTTATCGGCGCAAGTGTACAGGTAAGACTGTCCAGACCGTGTCGAGCGTACAGTTCCGTAGGAGCAAAACGCGAAGGCAAACATTGATTTCGGTGGCGTCAGCAGGCCGGTTGTGCTCTGTCGGGGAAGGCTCGGGAACGCCCGAGTTGGGGAAGTGACTGTCACCGGAGGCCGGAAGTGCCCGGTCGAGAAAGGCTCGGGAGTGCCCGAGTCAAATCGTTAGTGGAGTCTGGAGTCGGGTGCGCCCAGTTGAGGAAGGCCCGGGGGTACCCGGGTTTGGTCGGTAGCGGTGCCTGGAGCCGGATGTGCCCGGTCGAGAAAGACTTGGAATCGCCCAAGTCCGGTGGGTCGGTTTCTAAAGTGCGCTCTAGATCGGAATGGGCTGCCGACTTGTGCTTGAGTCGGCTTATATACCCGAGAACTTGAGAGAGAGAAAAACCCCTTCCCGAGTAACTTTTCGTAGCGGTGCGCGGTGAAGGCGGATGATCGTCCCGGTTACGCGCTGCAAGCGGATGTTCGGTCCGCGCTATCTGTTGTAGACTTTTGGGACCGCTTTAGAACTTCGACGAACGGGTGGTCGTCGCGACGCGGGGTCGTTTTGCCTAAAACATTTTAGTGGCTTTTGCCACACAAGTTTTTGAATCTCGCGATGCCAAGACAGTATGACGCTGTCGATAGTCACCGTAATGAGAAGAATGAGAAGAATGACAATTTCTCGATAACGATTTGTGTCAACTACAACATTATAAAGAGTGAGATCAAATCTGCGTACATGGTGAACTTTTCGAAATCAAACTCGTTGGGACCGCTTCACGGATTCTCACCGCACCGCAAATTGGAACCGCAAAAGTGGCACGAGTCCGTCTTACCGATCAAAATAATCAACTTAAACATTATTCTCATCGAATGTAATAAAACCGCAGGCGCGTACTGCAACGGCGAACGCGTGCACAAGATTTATGAATTTTCACTGAAAGTGCCACCGGGATATAAGATCTCGGAAGTGCCCACGCAAATTAATTACTTATCAATCGTCGTGCAGTATCTCACGATACGCGTTACCAACCAAAACGGACGACCGCTCGACTTTCACGGAAAGGAGTTCAACGTTAGATTGCACGTGCGACGACTACGACAACGATAACGTGGCATGTTAGTACCAAACAAAACGAGATGCGTTACAACAATCAGTTTCGGTTCTGGTACGATTCAACAGCCTGAACAACAACAACAGCAACAACATCCCGCGATAAATAGCGGTAGAAGGAGAAGAAGAAGACTAATCGAATTGAACGTTAAATTTCTAAGATCGCTCGGATTTGCTGTGCCAAATAACTTTATTTGGACGATGACCGACACACTGAATATCCAAAACGAGTCAGTTTTCGACGATTGTATCGTCAAAATTAAGACTCACGCGTACAATCCGTTCGCCAATATGACGTTCGGACACAGCGACAAAATAAGATTATTGATACAGCAGCAAGATCTGTACACGCTACCGCACGAGAGTTTTCTCTACATCAAGGAAAAATTGACGAAAGGCAATGTGGTAGCGGAAGTCGACGTGATCTTGGGAAACTACTGCGTCGCCTTCATGTTCGATTAGATACAATACGAACTCGACGGTGTGGAGATCGATCGTAATCGAAAAGTCGGCATAATCAGCTCGCTGAAAAATTACACGATTGTTTCGTCCAACAAGACCGTAATTCTACGGAATGCGAGATGGCTCAATCTCACGATCAATGAGGACGGTTACTTCAATTTTCGCGTACCGCTCAACATGCTGCTGGGATTTTGCGAAGACTATAAACGTGTTGTGATCAACGCTCGTCACGAATTAATTCTCATATGAGCGCGCAACGACATTAACTGCCTGGTGGACAGTTCTGCGATCAAGCCTAAAGTTGACTTGCTGAAGATACAATGGCGTATGCCTCACGTACTTTTGATCGAGGTAAACAAATTGGCAATGTTGCGTATCTTGGAGAGCAGTTGATTCGTCAGTATGGATTTTCGCTCGTGGGATCTGTACGAATTTTCGCTACTGCTGCTCACAACCAAGCACTCATAGGCCATCAAGACCGCTACGCAACTCGAAAAGTCTTGATACGTCGTCTTCGCTCTGCAGACGGGTCGAAAGAACGTCATGTCTGAGGATACCAGTCATTTCGACAACTACAAACTGACCAACGTGAAGCTCTATCTAAACTCCGAATGCTACCCGTACAACGATATGAACCTCGACTTTAGCAGACGTACAGTACTGTACAAAATAAATCATACACCTTTCTAGAAACTCATTTTGCCAATCTATTAATTTTTTTATCAACCAAATAAACTTGTACATACAGTAAAATGAAAGGATTTTAAAGTGTTTTAAAGAAGCAAGTCTAAAATAATAGAATTTGTGCTTAATTTTGTAGAAATAAATGTTTTATTTAGTATAGTTAAAATATATCTTGGACAAAATAAATCATACGTTTCATAAATAATGTTATACAAAGAAATTAAATTACTTTATATTTTACTTAATATTTTGTATGTCCGCCTTTAGCTGTTAATACAGCTTCCAGCCGGCGAGGCATTCTTTCAACGAGGTTTTCCAAATATTTCTTATCTATCTTGTTCCAAGCTTTTCGAAGGGCTGCATAATACGTTTTTATATTTGTAACGTTTGTTTTCTCTACGTTCGTATCCAAATACGCCCACAAATTTTCAATTGGGTTTAAATCAGGTAATTGGGCTGGCCATTCAAGCAGTTTTATCTTAGCTGACTTGAAAAATGCGATAGATTTCTTAATTTTATGCTTAGAGTCATTATCTTGTTGAAAGATAAAGTTGTTTTCTAAACCCAATTTTAAGAGAGATTCCTCTAAGTTCTCGCATAATACATCAATATATCCATTAGCTGTCATTATGCCTTCAATTTGAGCCAAATTACCGACACCGGACCATGCAAAACATCCTCGCATCATAATGTTATCTCCTCTATGTTTTACAGTCTCCTGAATATTTGCTTCTTTGAGAGATTCACCTTGTTTCCGCCACACCCTAGATCGTCGTTTTTTTTCCAAATAACTTGAACTTACTTTCGTAAGTTCATAACACTTTTTTCCAAAAGTCTAAAGACATTCCTATATATTTCTTTGCAAACTCAATTCGCTTTTTTTTATTTTTCTTATTAATAAAAGGACGTTTTAGGGCAAATGCGTTTTTTAAACCAGTTTCTTTAAGTCTGCGACGCACAGTGCGATTGCTAACAGTTAAATTCGTCATCTCTACAATATTTCGTGACGATAGCTTCGGATTTTTTTTAATTCGAACGATTCTTCTATCATCATAAGAAGTTGTAACCTTTTTTCGACCCTTACCACTAAAATTAGCAATAATACCGTGTGTTTTGTATTTTTTCCATGTATGTTGCACCGCTCCAACAGAGATTAAATACTTATTAGCTATTTTTCGGAACAATACTCCACTCTGTTAGTCACGAATGACCAAATTTCGGATATCAAGAGAAATTTGCTTTCTTAACATTGTTCTTGCTTGTCAAGCTACAACTAACTCAACAAATACGTGCAGAAAGAGAATATAAACAATGTAGTATAAGCAGAATAACGAATGTAAACATTGGCTGTTCTTAAAAGTATACTATGTATTGTGTATGATTTATTTTGTTCAAGATAAAACGTAACTATATTGAGTAAATCATTTATCTCTAAAAAATTAAGTATAAATTCTATTATTTTAGACTTGCTTTTTTAAAACACTTTAAAATTCTTTCATTTTATTGTATATACTAACTCCCAAAAAAAGACTCCCTTAAAATTATACTCCCCAAAAATAGAACATAAAATGTGTACTTTAATAATAACAAATACTCTTTATAAAACTAATGAGATCAAATAATTGCGCCAAGAACCTGAAGAAAATAGAAAATTATATTTAAGTAAATCCAAGACTCCCCCTAAAAAAAACTTTTCCCAAAAAAGACTCCTTAAAATTATACTCCCCAAAAATAGAATATAAAATGTGCACTTTAATAACAAATACTCTTTATAAAACTAATGAGATCAAATAAATGCGCCAAGAACCTGAAGAAAATAAAAAATTATATTTAAACAAAATCAAGATTCCCCCCAAAAAAGACCCCTAAAATAGAACATGAAATATGTACTTTAATATCAAATACTCTTTATAAAACTAATGAGTTCAAATAATTACGCCAAGAACTTGAAAGAGCTAACATATTTTTAATTACAAACTTATGTGGAATCATACAAACGTAGACATAGGTTTGCCCCAATAATATAACGTGGTTAACATTGCAAACCCATAGAACTGTACAAAAGTAAACTTAGGTTCGCCCCGATATGATATAACATGGTATATAACATGGTAATGTAAAGAAAAAAAAAAAAAACTTGGCGCTGCGAAACCAAATCTTTAAAATCGAAAAAAAACAAAAAAAAATTAAAATTACAATAAAAAATAAAAAATATATATTAAATAAAAAAAATATAAAAAAATAAGAAAAAAAAAATTCTAAGAAGACAAAACAAGAATGCTGATGACTTAACAAATATGTATAATATAACAAAAATATTAAAAATAAACAATGCAACAAGTTTTTTGCCATCTCACTTTTACAGACTGTGGACTGTCGGATGTATTTAAAAAATACTTTTTAATATACATCCGGTGTGGTTACAAAAATCTGATGCATAGCACATCGTAAAAAGCAAAAATATAATTTGAGATTTTAAAGATTTGGTTTCGCAGCGCCAAGTTTTTTTTTTTTCTTTACATTACCATGTTATATACCATGTTATATCATATCGGGGCGAACCTAAGTTTACTTTTGTACAGTTCTATGGGTTTGCAATGTTAACCACGTTATATTATTGGGGCAAACCTATGTCTACGTTTGTATGATTCCACATAAGTTTGTAATTAAAAATATGTTAGCTCTTTCAAGTTCTTGGCGTAATTATTTGAACTCATTAGTTTTATAAAGAGTATTTGATATTAAAGTACATATTTCATGTTCTATTTTAGGGGTCTTTTTTGGGGGGAATCTTGATTTTGTTTAAATATAATTTTTTATTTTCTTCAGGTTCTTGGCGCATTTATTTGATCTCATTAGTTTTATAAAGAGTATTTGTTATTAAAGTGCACATTTTATATTCTATTTTTGGGGAGTATAATTTTAAGGAGTCTTTTTTGGGAAAAGTTTTTTAGGGGAGTCTTGGATTTACTTAAATATAATTTTCTATTTTCTTCAGGTTCTTGGCGCAATTATTTGATCTCATTAGTTTTATAAAGAGTATTTGTTATTATTAAAGTACACATTTTATGTTCTATTTTTGGGAGTATAATTTTAAGGAGTCTTTTTGGGAGAATCTTGGTTTTGCTTAAAAACTTTTCGAGGACGCTTTTCTCGCTCGCCTATACTTGGCGCTTTTTTGAACCTTTTTTTAAAAAGGTCAGTTTTTGGGGGATATCATTCATTTTGTAGTTATAATCTTTTTGGGGAGTCTTGGTTTTGCTTAAAACTTTTTAAAAGCTTCTCACGCGCTTACACTTGACGCTTTTTTAAACCTTTTTTTTAAGAAGGTAAGTTTTTGGAAAAGATATCATTTATTTTGTAGTTATAATATAATAATCTAGAGACACGTTAGTGTTCTACGTTACATGCACAAGCAGCGTGATCGATTGTGTCATTACGCGAGATCTTTTATTCTGAGCTATTGAGATGTTTGGATCTCAACAACGGTCTAACCGATCGCTTTTAAAACATGTTTCTTTATATATAACTTTGTACATAAAATACACGTTTTTTGTTGTATCTATTTTTGCTGTACAATTGATACTTTTTAGAAAAATGTTTGATAAAATTGATGCTATAACAAGTTCGGGATGAACTTGTGTCATACTTGTACAGTTCGACATATATTTGTAATATTATAGAAAATAGAATGGGCCCCATCCAACGCCCAAACTCGTGAGACGCACCAAATTAATTCTTTTCGTCTCTCCGTTGTAGTATTATTATTTGACGCCTCATACGTTTTTATATAGGTTTGCAATATTTAGTTTTGTTTATCACTACTCGAATTTCTCGAGAAAAATCTTTGGCTTCGTTCAGCAGAAAAAACTGCTTTGCAACTATTATAAAAATATTAAAATTGATTGACGCATTTTTAATAAAAATTGTAAAATTTATTTTAAATACTTTAAATTTAAATTGTATTAAAATTTTTTTAGAGAAGATTTTATTAAAAACATTACTCCAAGTTAAATGTATCAAGACAAACCTAGGTTCATCCTTGTACGGTTTTACATAAATTTGTAATCTTAACAACGGTTCAACAAATCATTTTCTATATATAATCCTTTAAAAACTTATATTTTATCATAACTCGAGATTCTCGAGAAAAATCTTTGGCTACGTTCAGCAGAAAAATCTACTTTACAATTTAGTAAACACCATATCAAATTTAATTCGTATCATTATTTTTTAACAAATTTTTTATAAATATCTAAATTAAATATCAATCAGATTTTATTACATTTTTTTTATTAATGATTACTTCTTGATCCATATATGCAATTTGTTAAATATATTTATTTCTTTCAATTTTTTGTAAAAAAAGTATATAAAGATCTTTAGCACCTTTGGGCCATTGTCTTTTTCTAATTTGCGTGTCATCAATTTCGATCCAACTATTAGATGATCCTTCTCTACAAATATTTGTATAATGTCCTTTATCAATACTTAAACCATTATAAAATATACCATTTATAACTTTATATGATTGTCCAGCTACCAGTACTTTAGTCGTTGGAATAGAAGATATATTAAAGTTACGTTTTGTTTTTATTACTTTATCTTCTTTTTGCGAAAATAATGCAAAATGAATAATAATTATATCTTTTGTTAATGTTAATTCATTTTTAAACAATATATTATTTCCTGTACAATTTTCACATGACCCGGTTTCTGATTGATTCCAATGTGCAAATGTAACATCTAATAACTCTTTCAAGTTATAGCTTTTTTTCTTCAAATTATTAATAGGTATTGAAATAAATAAATTATTAGAACAAATTGTTTTTGTATATTGACAAGTAACACACCGAGTAGAAGAAGTAACCTCATGCTCTACTGATTCTCTTATACACTCGTACCTTGTACACAAAATTGTTAGAAACTTTAATGCATCTAGTTTTTCGTTCATTGAAAACGATTCTCCTAAATCTTGTCGAACATCATATGTATTTAAATTACTCATTCCATATTCATATCGATGCATTAACATACGTAAAATATTTGACTTATCACAATTAAGCAATTGCTTTCTAATGGCATTTAAATGCAATAGACATTGTACAACTGTATTAGCGTAACATGAAACATTATCTGTATTTTGAAAACCACGTAAAACCCAAGTGGTATTTATTTGTAACATTTGATTTTGCTGACCATTCTCTTGAAAGGCTTCGACTAGTTTCGACAATACCCATGGAATATCTTTCACTTTGGAATGACGTTCTCTTTGAATAGAAATTATTTCTACGTCTGGTTTGTATTTATATCTTAGCCGATTATACTCGTTAATAGCTTTTTCGTCAGCTGTCACTGCTGAAGGATCAAAATTAATCAAATGTAATCCTTTCAAAGATGTTACTCGAGATAATGCTACATAAGTTTGACCGCAATTAAATATACAATTGCCTATGTCAATAACAGCACTCTGTAAACTCAATCCTTGACTTTTATGAATAGTTATTCCATAACTCAAACACAGTGGAAATTGTTTTCTTACAACAAATGCTTTATCCACCACTTCAAATTTGACGTTCACTCTTTCAATCAAATATTCTAATCCTGAAGGTAAAAGTAATTTGATTTTTTCTACACAATCGGTAGATATATCTCGTACAATTGAAACTACTGTAGCTACTGTACCGTTTACCAGACCCAAAGTAGCATCAATATTACGCCTTATCATAACTTTTGCTCCAATTTTAATTACAATTTCTTTTGAAAGTCCAGCAGTTTTAGAACTATCATCGTCATTATTTGATAATACTTTTAATACTTTTTTTTTTAAATATGAAGTACAGTCAATTGCATCTTCAGCAATTAGTAATATCTCTTTCGAATCAATGCGACTTAACATAGCTTTATTAAGAGTGTCACACATATGACGTGTAGGCAATAGACAAACAATATTCGATGAACAATTATTAATATAATCACATAATTCCTTTAATCTGGATTCCAAAGAATTACTTTTGAAAGATATTTTTTAATTTTTAAGTACGGCATAATCAGACTTTGTTAATGAACCGATACGAATTCTCGACAACAATTGCCTATAAGTATCGTCTTCTTGCTGACGCATATTAATAATTAATTCATCGTAATGAAATAACATAGTCCACAAATTAATAGCAGTTAATGAACCAACGCATTTGTTAAATTTGTCATTTGACAATTGCATAAAAATGTAATCTTCACGTACAGGAGGCAATTGAAGTAAATCGCCAAATAAAAGAATGTGTTTTTTACCGAACCAACCATCTTCAATGTCATTTGTATCAAATATTTCAGTTAATCGAAGATGTATATACATTAAAGTCAAATTGGATATCATTGACACTTCATCAATTATAAAGAGAACAACATTTTTGAGTTCAGTTCGTAAAACTTTTAACACATGAGTAGACAATGGTTTGTACTTTGGAGTCTGACCACGTTCAACAGGTAATTGAAGTAATCTATGAACTGTCAAACCATCAATATTAAACGCTGCTATACCAGTAGGTGCTGTTAAAGCGGTATCTTTGTTGAGATTCTGTTTAATCCAACATTTAATTGTTTTAATTAAGAAACTTTTACCAGTTCCACCTTCTCCACTGACATATAAGCGTAATATCGAAGCATTCGACCTTACAGTATCAGTAACTCTATCAAATACTCTTAGTTGATCAGCATTTAATTTTGCTATCATGTCAGAAACATCGATATTCTTATCTGCTTTTTCACCAAGATTTTTAAAATCTTGCATCGCTTCACCAACTTCTACATTTTGAATGCCGATTGGATTATCAGGATCATCCTGAGACACATTCTTTTGTTGTAATTCTTCATCGGTTTGCTGAACCAACTGTTTTGCATTTTCAAATGCTTTTTGCAATTCTTGTACTTTTTCGTGATATTGCAATGCCTCTGTAAGATGTAATTTTGCTTTTTCAAATGCTTCCGCATAAGTGTCAAAATTATTTTTAAGATTGTTTAAATTTCGCCATGGTTTAAACATAAGAAGTAAAGAAAAGAAATAATCTTCAGGCTGTGTTTCAACATTGTATTTATAATGATTAATAAGACATGCTCGTTGTCTTCGTTTAAGAAAATGACTACTGTCTATTTTATAATATTCAATTAAATTATTCTTTGGCTCAGTTGTCGTGACATCATACCACTGTGCGAACTCGTAAAGAGACACTGATTTCAATTCTTCCACTCTATTTGGATAATAATCATCTACTAAAGCCGGACAAAATAAATCTGTGGATTCTTCATCTAGAGCTTCAATCTCTTTACGACTTTTTAATTTTTTCTGTCGTATACGATTAACATTCAACCATTTAATAGTTGTATTACAATCTGTTCCATATAAAGGAATACTTAATAATGTATCTGCAGCTTCAAGAGCTCCACATTCTCTATTAGTTAAAAATCGTAAACCATAATTCCAAAGAACACTGGCCAATGATTTACTTTTATTATTCTTACAATTCTCAAGATTAAAGTCAGACAATTCACTTTTTCCTGCTTTATTTACATACTTAGTAATATACCATGTTAATAATGTCGACTTTTCACCAATAAATTGTATATCCATATTTCCTTCCCATGCAGTAAGGAGCACGGGATTATAATCATTAATATCAACTTCATCTTTCGTTCGAGGAAGATCATACAATCTACTTTTATGTTTCAATTGCTTTCTACCTGCTATTGCAGTTGCTACATTTCTCATATACAATATTTTAGTAACAGGTCGTGGAAATCCGAAACGACACCTACGAACAACTTTTCGTCCTACTTTTTTTGAACGTAGACAGTAATCATTATGTCTGTGTCGTTGATGCTTATCAACACGACTGTACAATAATGGTGCAATATTTTTATCTGGCTTCTTGCAACTAATGTATTGTAAAATAAATTTTGAAACTTCTTCTACAGAAGATTCTCCAAAAATTGGCGCATTTTTTATCCAAATTAATAAATGGAAATGTTGTATACCTCTACTTTGATATTCTCGTCGCCAAAAATAGTGCGTTACTTCTCCGATCGGAAAATCTTTCGAACAAATAAAATCTATCATCGCTCGAAATTTATTGTCCAAAAATCTGGATGTTGATATAGGATCTTTAGCAACAAGTACACTGGTACTCAATGAACAATCTTGCCATCCATTAACTTCGCGAATATATTCACCTAAATCGTCCCATAACCATTCACTAGGACTTAACGTTAAGAACCATGTTGCAGGTCCATAATGTCGTGTCATACAATCTAAATCGCTTCTCGGTCGACGCCAATATTGCTCTGTATTTCGAAGTGCAGAGAATATAGCATTTAAATTAGACTCCAACAATTCTTTCGACATAGCTTCTAAATATTCAGCAGCCGTATAACGGCTTCGTGAATCAATTATATTCATTTTATGATAAATTCCACGATTTAACTGACGAATATTTGCCCTATGTAACAAATAAAATAAGTACTGTTGATTCAATCTAAATTGTGGATACTTAGACGTCAAACGACATTTAATATATTCATGCTCTTGAAGTTTGATCGGCCTTTCTTCATCATATTGACCATTTTTACCGAATGGATATAAATCTGGAAAACACATCAAATCCAAATTCTTTTCACGATTATCCAAAGGAACATTTTGAATTTTTAACATTTGATATAAAGCAGTAGCAGTTTTATTTTCTTTTTTTTCATATAATGGATATATAGTATATTGTTCGTAGTAACTGTCACTGTCATCTTTTTGAGTTAACATAGCCTTCTTGTGCTGAGGTAATTTATTTTCTAGACAATTTTTCATCTCTTGCGTTCGTAAATTTAAATCATTTAACAATTTACATTCTTCATTAAATGAAGCTTCTGTATTATTTTCTGTTTCTTCAACATAAAATTTCACATTATTAAAATTTCCTAAATTTAATTGATTATGAGTATCAGGCAATACGATGCCAGAATATAAAAAGTTACGTTCTGTCAGCCATTTTAAAGCTTGATATATTTTTCTTAAATTTACTAAATCTTCCCAAATAACTTTTGACTTAGTTGGAATACTTCGAACTAAAATACACAATTCGGAATTTAAATTTATCGGATCAGTTTTTGCACATAATTTATTAAAAGTTTCTTCTAGAGGAAGTGGTAAATAAAAAGTTGAACCTTTAACCTTTTGTATTTTTTGTCTTTCAGGAATAACTTTATGAAAAACTGTTCCCATTTTCACCACAGTCTGAAAAGCTTTAGCTCTCTGTATGAGTATTTTCTCAAATTCGTTAAGAGACGATATACACTCGGGTACATTATTTGCAAGTAAATTATTTAGAATGCAATAAGGAGGAAACAAACCACTACGAAATTTTTTATCACAATAACGACATATGTATTCAGAATTAATTTTTTCTTTCTCTATATATGTCATTAAATCATTTCAAATTGGATTATTTCTACGTGTTTGAATTTTATTATTAACTTTAGAAATATTTCTCTTGTAACAAAGTCTTTCACACGATATACAAATATATCGTGGTGTATCAAGAGAACGTTTCTTTAAAGCTTTAAACGCATTTTGATATTTAAAAATAATATCATCATCGCTCATGATTATATCAGTTTGCTGATGCTTGTACATATCTGCTTTTTCTTGTACTGAACTTATAATTTTCTTTAGTTTATCAACTTCACCACAAGTTAATGCTTCGTCCAACTGTAACATTTTTTTATAAAAGCTATAAAGTACATAAATTAAACGTCTAATATATCTCACTTTTGGAAAATGCGGTGATAATAATTGAACTGGGATAAACATAGCTTTACATAGGTTTAAATTAATGTAACAGCTATGTGCGTGACCCTTCTTAGCATTTTCTAAATTCTTATCAAAAATTGTTGTAGTGCATTCATGAATTTTTTGCATTAATTCTGGAATTTTTCTCAAAGTACTTTTATTTATAGCTTCTAGCAATTTTTGATATCGTTCGATTAAAAGCGGATCATTAACTTTACATAAAGTACTGCATGACCACGATTTTTTTGCTCGAGCTTTTATCAAAGATAACGTATTAACAATTTGCCCTTTTGTATTTAACATTAAAGGTTCCGTTACATTAACTTTGGATGAATTAATATTATGATACGTCGAATCAACGAAATAATTTTCGGACGAAGCTGTATGTCTAGATATACCACAAAATGCAGTTAACTTATCATTAACTGTAATATATTCCGCAGCAACAGTTAAACATGTTTCTGATTTATTTTTTAGCTTAGCTAACATTTTATACATATTACGAACATAACTATCTCTAATATTGAAACACCATCGTACGATTTTTTCTGCTTCCAATCGTGTTTCAATATGACATTTATTACTATTAGTAACATTTTGGTTGAGTAAAATATTTTTTACACATGTCTCAAAAGAATAATGAATTTTTAAAAACTTGGTGGATCTAAATTTTACATATTTTTTAGTAATCTCTTTAGCAGTATTGTTCTTTTTCATTACAAATTCAGACACAAATGTTTTTCTCCTGTAATATCGTTCTAACTGTTTAGTACGATTATCTTGTAGATTCTTATCATATCGTTGTCTCTTTTTAGCACGATTATCTTCTACATTTTTGTGATACAAGTACCGTTTTTTAGCACAATTACGTTCTCTATTTTCTTGATACTTTTGTCGTTTTTTAGAGCGATAATTTTCAAGATCGTCTTCCTCTCGTGTACGTTTCTTATCAAATTTAATTTCAGATAAATTTGCTTTTATTTCCACCTGACGTTTAATACGTTTACGGTCCGCATCAGCCTCTCTTATTCTAATTACTGCTAATGGCAGTACCTTCTGAGGAATGCCATTTTTTAAATCTTGTGGAAAATGCTCTATCACATTAGACTCTAAAATCTTTATTAAATGCGGACGCATTTTACTACAATCATATTTTACTTTTTCGGGTTTTATATTAAATAATAACGACACAGCAAAAGCTATAGCAAAAACACCGCAATCGTTGCAGTTTGGCTGTCGTTGAACACTAGGAAATGTAATTGAATTTTTTTTTTTTAAATTATATGTTAGAAATAACCTTGTCAACATTGTTAAATGATTTTCATGTACGCTTTTAGAATTAAACGAATCATAGATAAAGATATGTTTTGTATCGTAATAACTACATACCCAATGTTGTGGGCTATATAATATTTCTATATGTTTTTTATTTGGCGGAACAGCATTTATTGTCTCTGGTAATTGTATCCGCCATGTCGAAACAGGTTTATAATCTGAATAATTTTCTAATAGATTGTTAAAATGATCCATGTGGACATTACTTAACCATTCTCCTTGAACGATTTCATTTTTTTCTTTAAGCTGTAAAATGACTTTTTGCAATTTTGAATTTATGTTATTTAAATTATTAATCAGTATTTAAATTTTGATACAGAAGCAGCCTATGATTTTTGGCGCAGGAGTAACTTATATATATGTTATTTGGCACAGAAGCAGCTTATATTGTTTGGCGCAGGAGCAGCCTATGTTGTTTGGCAAAAGAGCAGCCTATGTTTTTGGCGCTTTTCAGCCTATGTTCTTTCACATTACTTTGAAAAAAAAAAAGAAGAAACCTATGTTTTTTAGCGCACAGCCGCTTATATTTTATAGCGCACAGCCGCTTATGTTCTTTAGCGCACAGCCGCTTATGTTCTTTAGCGCACAGCCGCTTATGTTCTTTAGCGCACAGCCGCTTATGTTTTTTAGCGCACAGCCGCTTATGTTCTTTGGCGCACAGCAGCCTATTTTGAAAAAGAATAAGAAAGAGAGAGAGAGAGAGAGAGAGAGAGAGAGAGAGAGAGAGAGAGAGAGAGAGAGAGAGAGAGAGAGAGAGAGAGAGAGAGAGAGAGAGAGAGAGAGAGAGAGAGGAGAGAGAGAGAGAGAGAGAGAGAGAGAGAGAGAGAGAGAGAGAGAGAGAGAGAGAGAGAGAGAGAGAGAGAGAGAGAGAGAGAGAGAGAGAGCGGAGAAAAATTTCTCACGAAGTAGAAACCTGTAAGAAATGTAGATCTTACAGATATACAGTGACGTTGCTACCATCACTCTATAACAGTTACAGTGTAACTGATGGTTACAGTGTAACTACAGCTGACATACTATATGTTGGTTCCTGTCACCGGATTGGAGGATCACGGCCCGATAGCGACAACCAATCAGACGCGGCAGTCAATGTCTCCGCACGAGCAGTAGTGTATTAATAGTTCGCAAGTGTAATAGCGTTACAAAATTGTAAACTCGCCTTTATGCGATTAATAACAACCGACATCTATATCAATTTGAAAAATACGTTTACTCTGTTTTTAATAATTTTCAACAGTCCTTAGTGAGATGGCAAGAGGTCAAAACAAGACAAACGAAGAAATAGAGTCTTTAGACGATATATTAAACGACGAAAATTTCATTTTTACGTAAGTAATTATTATTTTTTAAATATTCTACTTTTTATTTTGTTTTATATTTTATATTTTATTATATATTATATTATATATTACAGATCATTTGGAAAAATGGATTTTGAAGAGGTACAACCTGGACCGTCTAGACAACTTCCTCCTCGCGATGATGTGGCGATTGCCCAAAGGCAATCGTCTCCTCGTCGTGAGGAGCAATTAGCCTCCGCCGATGTAAATCGAGAAAGAGCCGGAACCGCGGCGAATGCAGGAGAAGTCGCGACCCTTGCGCAAGAAAACGCAGAATTAAAAAAAAAAATTGAACTTTTAGAGCAAAAATTAAATAGACGTAAGTACATTTGGCATTTGGCATAAAGTACTACCGTACTTCTTGATTTTTTATTAAAAACATATATATTAATTTTTTTTAGCTCCACGCTGGAAACGAGCTGGACAAAGCGTCCACACTCGCGGTGGCGGGCGAGGTCGCGGTAGACGAAGAGGTCGCGGCAACCCCTACAAGATGTATATTTTTAATTAATTATTTTTTATACTTTAGTTTTCTTTTATATTAATTTTATTTTATACTGAGTTTTTTTCTTTTATATTAATTTTATTTTATACTTTGTTTTTTTCTTTTATATTAATTTTATTTTATACTCAGTTTTTTATTTTTACAAATTTACGCATTTTTTATTTTAATTTTATATAACTGCGTATTTTTTATGTGACTAGTTCTTGTAACTTTTATTTATTTAATATTGTTAATTTTAGTTTGTTTTTTTTTAATTTTAGTTTGTTTTTTTTTTTTTTGATTAAATATAATAAAATTAAATTTTTTAAATTAAAAAATATATTGATTAAAAAATTTCACTAATTACACATTAGCTGTTTAAATGTAAGAAAGATTAACCGATTTATATCGGAATACGATTAAATTGTTGATGATTAAATACATACTATTTATAAAAACTTCGTTAATTACATGTTAATTTTAAATAAAATGTAATATAATCAAATGTAAATAAAAAACTATTGTCTCACATTATAAATTTTAATTTGTTTTTTTTTATTTTAGTTTGGTTTTTTTTTAGTTTGTAATTAAATATAATTAAATACATTAATTAAAATTTTTAAAAGTAAATTACATATCGAAGTACGTTGTTTAAATTTTTGATAATTAAATACATAGTACATAGTATTTATAAAAAAAAGATTAACCGATTCTTATCGGAAATAAATATATATATGTTTATTAGCATGTTAATCAAATACATTATTTATATTATATATATTTTTTATATTAAATACCATTTTGTATATACTATACTACGTTAATTACATTTTAGTTTGTAATTAAATACATTGATAATTAAATACATTAATAAAAAATTTTTGAAAGTAAATTACATATAAATACATTGAATAAATGGACTTTCGTTTCCGATAGCAGAGCGAACGGTTGTGTGTCTGAGCGAGTGCATGTAGAAAAAGGTTTTGGGGGAGTAAAATAGTTTTTCAGAGGTAAAGGGTTGGTTTGAGGGAAAGAGGGAAGGGTTTTTAAGGAGGGCAAGTGAAGGGAAAGAGCAAAGGTAAGAATAAAGGGAAAAATCGGGGAAGGTAAAAAGAGGAGTTCATTTTGAGGTTAGGTTGGCGGTGACGGGAAAAAACCGTGGGTAAGACAAAGGAAAAGAGGAAGGCAAGGGGGCAAAGGAGAGAGTTAGAGGCATTAAAGACAAAGGGAAAAGAGATAAGGAAAATTGGAAAATGAGCGATCAAGAAAAAGGAATTGTGGAGAGTGGAAATGAGGAAAGAAAAGAGGAAAAAGGAGAAGAGAAAATAAAAAAGAAAATGGGAAGGCCTGCAAAGGTAGAGATGTTAAGAAGAGAAAGGGCTAACAGCTTGCCAATTTTGGAAGCGTGGAAGCAAGGAGAGAAAAGGAAGGAAAGACAGGAAGAAAAAGGCGAAATAGAGGGCTTGGAAGGATTTAGAAAAAGTGTGAAAGTGTACAGATCACCGGTGAAAGCAACAGGAGAGAGAGGTGAAGGGGGAATAAGCAAGGAAGGTTTTGAAGAGGTAATAAAGGAAATGAGAAGTGGATTTGCAAGGATTCAAGCGCAGATGGAGGAAGTAAGGGAAATAAAGGTACAAATAAGAAAAGAAATAGAAGAATTGAAGAAAATATGGAAAAAAGAGAAGATAGACTTAGAGAAAAGAATGGACGAGATGGAAAAAAGAATAAGGGAGAAAAAATATGAGGGAGGTAAACTGGAAATACCAGAAGAAATACAGGGAAAGGTTTTGAGTTTAGAAGAAAGAACGAGAATGCTGGAAATGGCAAAAGAAAGAGAGAAGAAAGAATGGAGGAAAAACAATTTAATAATAAGAGGTATAAAGATAAAAAGTGAGGAAAAAAAGGCGCTGAAAGAACAAGTGGGAGAAATAATAGAAGCAACAGGAGTGAAAGCAAAGATAGAGGATGTAAATAAGATAGGAGGAGTAAATAAAGGAGGTTATGGTATGGCGTGGGTAAAGATGGAAAATTTTAAAGAAAAATTGGAAATATTAAGATGTAAGGGAAAATTAAAGGACAGGACGGAATGGATAGGAGACGATCTGACAGAATACGAAAGGAAAGTGGAATGGCTCATAAAGAGAGAAGCGGATAAATTGAAAAGAGAAGGAAAACAGGTAAAAATAGGGTACAAGAAGATATGGGTAAATAGAGAAATGTGGATATGGAATGACCTGAAGGAAGAATTGAGAAAATGGGATGGTGCGAAAGAATTTAAAAAAGAAGGGAATAAAAGGAAGAAGGTGATAGCAGATAGATTAAATGCAAGTTTTTAAAAAGAGGCGGAAGAAGAGAACGAAATGAGCTGGAAAAAGTGGAGAGAAAAGAGGAGGAAGGAGAAAAAGAAAAGGATGAAGAAAAAAATGGAAAAAGGAAAGATAAAAGGCAAAAAGAAAAAGAAAAGGAGAAAAAGGAGAGAGGAAAGGAAAAGGCGGAGGTAAAAGACAGAAACGTGAGAATAGTTTTTTGGAATGTGGCAGGAATAGAAAACAAGGATGAAGATTTTTGGAAGAACATGGAGAAATGGGAGGTGATATATATGTGTGAAACTTGGTTGGAAGAAAAAAAATGGAAGGGGTTAAGAAGTAAACTGCCAAAGGGCTATAAATGGATAAATAAGGGGGCAGAAAAGAAAAATAAGAAGGGGAGGGTAATGGGGGGAATGGTGATGGGATGGAGGGAGGAATTGGAAGGAGAGGAAGAATTAGAATTTAAAGATAGAAAAGGAATGATAGGAATAAAGATAAAAAGTGGAAAGGTATGGTGGAAAATAGCAGGGGTATACGTAAATGAGGATTTAGAAGACATAACAGAGAACATGAGAAATTGGATGGATGAAAAAGAGGAAGGAACGAGATATCTGATAGGAGGAGACTTTAATGTAAGGACGGGAGAAGAGGGCGGGCTATGGGATGAGGAAAAAGAAGAAGAAGACAAGGAAGAGAGAAAAAGGAAAATAAAGATAAAAAAATTACAGGAAAAGGAAAAAAATTTTGTAAAGCTCTGGAAGAAGCAGGATGGGGAATAGTTAATGGTTGTACAAGAGGAGATGAAGAGGGTGAATGGACATATGTAGGGGGAAGAGGAAAAACAGTAATAGATTATGTGATCAGTAATGTGGAATCAAAAAGAGAAATAGTAGAAATGAAGGTGGGGGAAGAAGTGGACTCAGACCACTTACCGTTAATAGTGTAACGACCCTGCGTTTACGTATGCCGAATCGTCGGCTCGAATGCGGGACGCGCCCGTGCGCTCGTCGGTATTCCGGGATTCGGATAGATAGGGTCCGTAAATGCAGCGAGCCTGGTATTTAAATATATGAACAAAGGTTTATTAAATGAGTAAGCATAGAACGCGTATTTACAATATGTACACTAGGCGCGAAACGGCCGCGCGAGCGGCGATCGAGGTTTGAAAATAACGAGCGGAGCACGCGGTGTCGGCGTGTCCGCGACGCGCGAAGTTTCCTAGGGCCACGCGCCGTACGGCGGCACGTGCGAATGCGGTATGCCGGCGCGGGAATATATCGCAGATGTTCGCGTATTTCGCCGAAATCTCCTGTTATTTCGCGGTATCGCTGACGCGGGAATAGATCGCGGATGTATGCGTATTTTCGCCGAAACCCTTAGGTTTTTCGCGGCATCGCTTGGCGGTTTCGCGGAGACAGGAAGTGAAGCACCGGCTTGGTGTCGCGTACTCGAGAGCGCTCGAGCGAGACAGAGATCTCTCTACCCCGTGGTCGGCGACGGTGCGAGGGGAACTATTAATTCGTGCTCGGCGATTCCACGCGCCCGGTGGTCGAGGTCCGAGATGACTCGGAGGAGGCGGAGTGCGCTCTACCCCTCGAGCTGACCGTGCCGGTGCGTTGGAAGTCGTGAGCACAAGTTTAGGAACGAGCCCCAGGATCACCTGGTGGAGACAGAGAGCGCTCTACCCCCGGATCGGCTCTAGGATGTCGGAGATGCTGCTCGCAAGCGAGCGGATCGGAGACGGTCCCGCTGAGCTCCGGCATCGCGGTTTTATACAAAAAACGAGGGCGCCGGGCTTGCGGGGCTCAGCGGGGTTACGGATGATCCTGCCGTGGCGCCGAGGATCTCGTGACGGCGCGATCGCGAAACGGTGGTCCTCGCCGTCGTTGGCGCGTTCGGTGGCGTTCGGCGGAATTCGGCTAAGCCCGTACGGGGACTTAGCCGCGAGACGATAGCGTAGCGCGTGCTATCGCCTATTCGATAAATATAATATACAAGTTTGGGGCGCACCGCGCCCCGGGTCCCCGCCAGCGGAGTTCTGCCGACGGCCGGCCGTTGTTCTGGCCGGGACGGTGCACTTCCTGGGTGCACCGTTACATCACCCCCTCCCCTCGAAGTGCCTGAATTTCGAGGCACTAATGCTGCTGCGATTTTTCTTTACAAGACCGTAATCGGCCCGCGTTGTCGAACCGTAGGTGCCATCGCCGATTCCCCAGTCGCGGTTTGTACTGCCGCGAAACATGGACGGCAAAATGCGGCACGTCCACCACGATGCCTGGCTCCACCTCGACCGGGATGGGGGGCGGCGGTATTGGGCCCATTACCCGAAGTGGCTCGAGTGTTGGTCGCGCGATGCTTGGCGTGACGATGGCCCGTTTCGGCGGCGGTGGCGGCGGCGGCGGCGGCTCCAGCATCCAGGCCCTTTTCCGCGCGTTGGTTGCGTCGGATCGCTGTATCAGCGTTCCCACGCGTGGTACTTGCGGCTTCGCTGTGGTACTGGTGACAGCCTGGTCTACTGCTGGGGTGGCTGGTACGTCCGTGGTCCCGTCTGCTGTTCCACGATAGACGGTCCGCCACTCTGTCCCGATAGCCGGCTCCGCGGGATCGTAACTCTCACTTAGCAACAAGTTAATTTCAGCTAATATATCTCGCTCCATGGCTGATTTACGACTGAATGATACGAAAGTCGTCGTCGTGAAGCTGCGAGGTTCGGTTATTATTGCTCTGTTTCGTTTGTTATTCCTCCCGGAGGTCGAGGCTGGGGAACGGTTCGGTTGGGCTGAGTTTTAAATCTTTCACGTGTATATGCCGATGCCATTTCCCGCGTTCGCTTCGTAAGTCCACGATTACTGGCGAGATGATCCGACGAACTTCAAGCGGTCCGATGAATTTCGGCGCGAGTTTTGCATTGAACGCGGCCGCCTTACTCGATAACGGGTGGTCGCGTTTCCAGACGATGTCGCCTAACTTCGGTTTCCATGCCCGGCGTCGGAGATTATAGTGGCGTTCTTGTCTCTGGAATGCTCGCGCTAATTGCACGCGTACGAAATCGAAAGCCTCCTCTAATTGTTTTTTCCGCTCGCTCGGAGGTATGGCTTTTCCCGGTGGTTCTTCTGGACGTCGGAGTTCGCGACCGTGTTCTAAAAATGCCGGCGTGTACCCGGTTGCTTCGCTGCTTGCTGTGTTAAATGCGAACTGGAGTTCGGGTAGAAACGCGTCCCAGGTACGATGTTTTTTATCGACGTATTGGGAGATCATCGTTTTCACGGTACGATTTGCCCGCTCTACCGGGTTACACTGGGGTGTATACGTGGGCGTAAGTCGGTGTCTGATGCCTAATTCTTTGAGCATTGCGGTTACTTTCTCGGCTTTAAATTGAGTGCCATTGTCTGACAGGATTTCTTCCGGGCATCCGTGCCTCAAAATAATCGTTTCCCGCAATCCTCGCTTAATTTCTTCCGCGGTGGCTCGACGTAATGCCCGCAGTTCGATCCACTTGGTAAATCGATCTTGCATTGTTAGTAACCAGACGTGCCCTTGCCGTGAGCGTGGCAGTGGCCCGATTAAATCTATCGCGATTTGTTGCCCGGGGCGGTCTATCGCAGTGCTATGAAGTATACCCGGTGGCTTGGTTTGTTCCACTTTATGCGCCAGACAATTTTCGCACTTCCGAACGTAATTCGCGACGTCTCTGAACATACCCGGCCAATAAAAATGTTGCGCGATTCGAGTTATCGTTTTAGCAATCCCGAGGTGCCCGGCGGTTGGCTCGTCATGGTATTGTTTTAATAACGCGAGTCGTTCGTCGGTGGGTACGCATTCTTTCCACTGACTATCGGCCGGTGTATCTTTAAAATCGAGTTTATGGAGCACATGTCGGTATAGCTTCCCGTTTTCGATCCGGAAGTCCGGTACTTCTTTCGGTTCCTCCCGTGTTTTTTGCCACATCTTTCGGTGCCATGCGCATTTCGGGCGGGTCATACTGTTAACGTGTGCTTGTCTCGAAAGGGCGTCCGCGACTCGATTTAATGAGCCCTTGCGATATCGTATTTCGAACGAATACTGCTGGAGTTCGAACGCCCAGCGTCCAAGTCGGCTGGCGGGTGATTCAAGTTTTTGAAGCCAGCGAAGGGATTGGTGGTCCGTGATAACGAGAAAATTATACCCCTCAAGGTACCCGCGCATTTTCCGGATTCCCCATACCACCGCTAAACATTCGAGTTCGGTCGCGCTGTAATTTCTCTCGGCATGGTTAAGTGTTCGGCTTGCATACGCTACCACCCGCTCCCCTTCTTCGAAATGCTGTGTTAGCACGGCCCCGAGACCGGTGTTACTAGCGTCGGTTTGTAAAATAAATTTCCGCGAAAAGTCGGGGCAGGCCAGAACCGGCGCGGTGGTGAGAGTTTCTTTAAGTTTGTCAAACGCGACTTGCTCCTCGTTTCCCCATTGCCACTTTGCGTTTTTCCGTGTTAGAGCGGTAAGCGGTGCGGCTACGGTCGCGAAATTTTGTATGAAACGCCTGTACCACGAGGCCATTCCCAGAAATTGCCGAATCTGTCGGACCGTTCGTGGTGCGGGCCATTTTGTGACTGCGGCCGTTTTTTCCGGGTCCGTTCGAATTCCCTCTCGATCTATAATATGGCCCAGGTATTTGATCGTGTTGACGCAAAACTTGCATTTCTCGCTATTTAGTTGTAACTTAGCCTCGCGTAATCGCCGAAAAACTTCGCTGAGCGTATTCAAATGTTCGTCCAAAGTCGCGTTGCATACGATAATGTCGTCTAAGTACACGAATACATTAGGTTCGAGCGCGGGTCCTAATACGGTGTCTAGCAATCTTTGAAACGTTGCCGGTGCGGAATGCAAGCCGAACGGCATAACCTTGAATTGCATTAACCCCCTTCCGGGCACGGTGAACGCGGTAATTGGTCGGCTCTCGATGGCCAGGGGCACCTGCCAATACCCGTTTTTAAGGTCCAGCGTTGAGAGAAATTTAGCGCCCCGCAGTTTGTCGAGTGTCGCATTAATCTGCGGCAAGGGATACGCGTCGCGCACGGTGACCTCGTTAACTCTGCGGAAGTCTATGCAGAATCTCTGTTTGCCGTCCTTCTTCTTTACCAAAACGATCGGCGAACTCCACCCGCTGTCGGAGGGCTCGATAATTCCGTCCGCGAGCATTTTTTCTACCTCTTTATCAATGATTCCTTGCATCGCGGGGTTACGCGGTCGGTATCTTTGTTTAATCGGTTCGTTGGTCGTGAGTTTAAGCCGATGCTCGAGTTTTTCGGTCGGGCCCTGGATATCTTGAAATTTTTCTAATTCCTGTTTTAGAAACGCGGTTAGCCGTTCGTTTTCGGTAGCGGTGGTATGGTCCGGTTGATCGGTGTTTTCGGTTGCCCCGGTATATGTCACGTGCGTTTCGGTTTCGGTTGGGGTGACGGCGGGGGGCGGGATGGAGAATCGCGCACGCGTCCATAAATCGACCCCGATAAGTACGGCGCTTTCCATGGTCGGTAATACTTGGACCGTATGAGACAATGAACGTCCCGCCATTTCGAGTGAGATTTCTATTTCCTCCGTGACTCCGGTGGTGGACCCGTCCGCAAGTCGCACCTGTCCCGCTGTTACTCGGCTCGTGAGTCCGGCGGTTTTCAGGCGTGTTGCGGTGTCCGCGTTAATGTACGAGGCCTCCGACCCGGTGTCTAGGAGAGCCTCAAATTCTAATCCGTGAATTCTAGCGGTCAGGTGCGGTCGCGGAAGGTATTTTATTCTGGGGACCGGGGCGCGGCCGCTGTTTCCCCGGCCCTGGCGGCGTTTCCCGTAGGATGGCATTCGCGTGTAAGAACGCCATCCTGGCCGCATTGCGAACAGAATTTTCTCGGGATACGTTTGCAATCAAAACGCGTGTGGCCGCGTTGTTTACATCGCCAGCAGCACTCGTTCCGATCGTAGGCTGCGGCGATGGTAGAGGCGGGGCGGGCGGGAACAATTCGCGGTTGGCGGTCCAAACTTTTTTCTATTTCCGCGGCCCTTCGCGCTAGTTCTGCTGGAGTACGTATTTTCTCGCCGTTTATGAAAGGACGGAGGCGCGGATCCATATTTTCTAATAGAATCTCGGTTTTTTCTTCTTCCGTGTAGCCCCCTGCCCGGCGCATAAGCGTAGTAATTTCGGTGGCAAATTTTCGGTACGGTTCGCCCGGCTTTTGAACTCGCGCGTCGATTTCTCGCTTCAATTTCGCACGATATCGGTATGGTAGAAATTGCTCGCGAAATTCTCGCTGGAAATCGGACCACGAGTCCCAGCTGGCGCGTTGATTTCTAAACCATTCTAAGGCCTCGCCCCGTAACAATTCCGGTAGCCCACGCAACATGTGCTCGGCCCTAAATCCGTAAACCTCGGTAAGTTCGTCGATCCGTTCTAGGAAACCGGCCGGATCTCGCCCGTCAAAATGACACCCCCACTTGCGAATTTGATTCATTGTTTTCGCAATATCCTCGGTCGGCGCGGATTCGAGTGGATACACGGTGGTCGTGCGCGACGTACCCGGGAGGCTTAATGTCACGGGCGAGGTGGCTTGTGCGGCCGTTATCTCGATCAGCGGATTAGGCATTGGCTCGGTAGGTGTATTCGGCCGCGGGGAGAAATATGTGTCCGGATGATCTCTTACATAAATGCTAAGACGTTGTCGTAAATCGTCTATATTTCCTTCCGCGTCGATTTGCAATTCCTCCAGTTCGCTAATTAACTCTGCTTTAGATAACTTATATATCCAGGCTCGCGGCATGATCGGTTCGGTCTAGTGACCCTTAGGTCCCTGTTCGGGCGCCATGTAACGACCCTGCGTTTACGTATGCCGAATCGTCGGCTCGAATGCGGGACGCGCCCGTGCGCTCGTCGGTATTCCGGGATTCGGATAGATAGGGTCCGTAAATGCAGCGAGCCTGGTATTTAAATATATGAACAAAGGTTTATTAAATGAGTAAGCATAGAACGCGTATTTACAATATGTACACTAGGCGCGAAACGGCCGCGCGAGCGGCGATCGAGGTTTGAAAATAACGAGCGGAGCACGCGGTGTCGGCGTGTCCGCGACGCGCGAAGTTTCCTAGGGCCACGCGCCGTACGGCGGCACGTGCGAATGCGGTATGCCGGCGCGGGAATATATCGCAGATGTTCGCGTATTTCGCCGAAATCTCCTGTTATTTCGCGGTATCGCTGACGCGGGAATAGATCGCGGATGTATGCGTATTTTCGCCGAAACCCTTAGGTTTTTCGCGGCATCGCTTGGCGGTTTCGCGGAGACAGGAAGTGAAGCACCGGCTTGGTGTCGCGTACTCGAGAGCGCTCGAGCGAGACAGAGATCTCTCTACCCCGTGGTCGGCGACGGTGCGAGGGGAACTATTAATTCGTGCTCGGCGATTCCACGCGCCCGGTGGTCGAGGTCCGAGATGACTCGGAGGAGGCGGAGTGCGCTCTACCCCTCGAGCTGACCGTGCCGGTGCGTTGGAAGTCGTGAGCACAAGTTTAGGAACGAGCCCCAGGATCACCTGGTGGAGACAGAGAGCGCTCTACCCCCGGATCGGCTCTAGGATGTCGGAGATGCTGCTCGCAAGCGAGCGGATCGGAGACGGTCCCGCTGAGCTCCGGCATCGCGGTTTTATACAAAAAACGAGGGCGCCGGGCTTGCGGGGCTCAGCGGGGGTACGGATGATCCTGCCGTGGCGCCGAGGATCTCGTGACGGCGCGATCGCGAAACGGTGGTCCTCGCCGTCGTTGGCGCGTTCGGTGGCGTTCGGCGGAATTCGGCTAAGCCCGTACGGGGACTTAGCCGCGAGACGATAGCGTAGCGCGTGCTATCGCCTATTCGATAAATATAATATACAAGTTTGGGGCGCACCGCGCCCCGGGTCCCCGCCAGCGGAGTTCTGCCGACGGCCGGCCGTTGTTCTGGCCGGGACGGTGCACTTCCTGGGTGCACCGTTACAATAGTGACGATTAAAAGGGAGGGAGAAAAGAGGAGAAGATGTAAATATGGTATAAAAAAAGAGCACGAGACTAGATTGGAGTGAGAAGGAGAGGAAAATTTTCAGGGAAAAATATAAAGAAAGAAGAGAGAAAAAAAACAATACGGAGGAAAATTGGAGAAGTTTTAGTAAGAAACTGGAAAAAACAAAAAAAGTAGTTAAAAAGGAAATGAAAAAAAAAAAGGGGGAAAAACCAAAAGAAAGATGGTGGAATGAGGATTGTAAAAGAATAAAAAATGAAGTAAAGGAAGAAATTCGAAAATGGAGGAAGGGGGAAGGGAGTGAGGAGAATTATAAAAAGATGAAAAGTGAATATAAGAAGCTATGTGAGGAGAAAAAATTGCAAGAAAAGGTGAGATGGGAGAAAGAAATAGAAAAGATTAGAACAGAGGGAGAAGTATGGAAAGTAGTAAACAAAGGAAGAAAAAAAAGGAAGGAAGTGGAGGAAAAAATAAAGATTGAAGAGTGGGATGGATATTTTAAGGAAATGTTAGAAGGAGTGGAATGGAGAGTAAGAGAAGAATTAGGAGGAAAGAGAATAGAAGACAATGAGGAAGATATAAATAGAGAAGAATTTGAAAATGTAATAAGAAAGCTGAAAAAAAAAGCTGCAGGAAGTGATGGTTTAGAAAATGAAATATGGAAATGGGGAGGGGGGGAAGTAAAAGAGAAATTATGGGAAACGTGTAAAAGGGTATGGAGGGGGGAGGGGATGCCGGAGGAATGGAGAGAAAGTGTGATAGTTCCGGTGCTAAAAAGAGGAAAAGGGGAAAAAGTAGAAGAGTATAGAGGGATAACGCTGACACAGACTGCGTACAAAGTGTATGCATCTGTGTTAGCAGAAAGACTAAGAAAGGAAATAGAAGAAAAAGAAATATTACCGCAGAGTCAAGCCGGTTTTAGAAGAGACATGGGGACAGTGGATCAAATATATGTGTTAAATTATTTGCTAAATAAGAAAATAGAAGAAAAGGAAGGTAAAATGGTAATTGTGTTTATAGATATGAAAGCGGCTTTTGACTCTGTAGACAGGAGAAAATTGGTGGAAACAATGAAGAAAAGAGGGGTAAGGGAGGGATTGATAAGAAGGTGTGAAGAAATATTAGAGAAAACGGTGAATAAAGTAAAGGTGAAGGATAAAGAGGGGAAAAGTTTCTGGACAACAAAAGGAGTAAGACAGGGTTGTCCGCTTAGTCCTAGCTTGTTCACGCTCTTGTTGGCAGACATAGATGAAGAATTAGAAAAAGGAGGATGGGGGGGTATAAGAATAAAAGACAGGAGAGTTTACTCGCTGGCGTATGCGGATGACATTGCGCTACTGGCAGAAAATGAGGCAGGCATGAAAGGAATGATTAAAAGTATGGAAGAATATGTAAAGGAAAAGGGATTGGAAGTGAATGTAAAGAAAACAAAAATAATGAGGTGTAGAAAGGGGGAAGGAAGATGGAAAAAAACTAAATGGGTATGGAAAGGGGAAGAAATAGAGGAAGTAAAAAGTTTCAAGTATTTGGGATACATAATCATGAGAAATGGAGAGCAGAAAGAGCATGTAAAGGACAGAGTAAGAAGAGCAGCAAGAATAATGAGGCAGGTGTGGAGTATAGGTAAAAGAAAATTCGGAAAAGATTGGAGTAAAAGAATATGGCTATTTGATAAACTGGTATGGTCGGTTATTAATTACGGCGTGGAAATATGGGGATGGAAGGAAAGAGAAGAGGTGGAGATATTACAGGAAAAATACCTGAGATGGGTGCTGGGAGTAAGAAGATTGTTACCA
Organism: Cardiocondyla obscurior; assembly: GCF_019399895.1. Lineage (NCBI taxonomy): Eukaryota > Metazoa > Arthropoda > Insecta > Hymenoptera > Formicidae > Cardiocondyla > Cardiocondyla obscurior. Next base: position 4,600,181 of record NC_091877.1, read on the forward strand.
GGATATATGTTGAGAGAAGTGAAAAAATTATTTCTGAGATGCGTGGATAATTTTGTAATAAAAACTCTTTATTTCGCAAACACTGATATATATATATTTAACTTTGGTTTTACACACTCGTTATAAAATAACGTGAAATAACATAAAAGAATACAGAACTGAATTTAAGGAGGTTTCAAAATGTAACACGTCTGTACCCGACGACGACTCTTTTTCAAGTGAGGCAGTCCCGATATTAGTTTTATCTTTGGGACAGAAAGGGGCTTCCCGGACCTTTGTCTTAAGAGGTTTATTCCCTTGCTTATCTAATTGACATAAAGTCACGTAGCGTATCCGGTCTACTTAGAATTATTTATTTGTAAATTGATTCAATCTTATTTAAAGTTAAATTTATAATTATTGTTTAAAGCGCATATATTTTAACACTCCTCCTTAAATTTATACTTTAAAAAAGAAAATGATTATATAATTTTTAACAAATTTCTAAATTTCTTAAACTTGGTACTACCAAGAGATTTAGTGAATATATCTGCCAGGTTATCATCCGTATTTATTTTAATAATATCAATTATTCCCTGACTATAATTTTCATGTATGTAGTGTGAATGTACTTCTATATATTTTGAATTTTTAGTTAAATTTCCATATTTTGCTAATGCAATTGCTCCTGTGTTGTCTTCATAAATTTTTACTGGTTTATCTATAATTTCTCCTAAATCTCTTAGTAGATTTATTATAATTTTAATTTCGCTTACAATTTCTGATAACGCAACATATTCGGCGGCTGTGGATGATTTCGTTACACTTCCCTGTTTTCGGGATTTCCAATATATAGTATTGCCATAAAACTTAATCACATACCCAGTTGTGGATTTTCTATCCACTATGTCTCCAGCCCAATCAGCATCAACAAAACATTCAAGAGGTTCATATGTTATACCCTTTTCAAATGTTAGTTTCAGATTTTTTGTTTGGTATAAATATTTTAAAATTCTCAGGGCATATTTAAAGTGTGTTTCTGTATATGAATTTTGAAAGCGACTAAGATAATTAACGCTATAGCTTACATCAGCTCTTGTACCGGTACTTATATACAGTAATGCTCCAATTATATTTCTATATTTAATACTTGTATTTACTGATTGTGCTGGTTCTAACTTTAAGTTTTGTTCCATTGGAGTTTGGAATGTTTTTGAGTTTTCTATATTATATCTTTTTGCAAGTGATTCTATATAATCAGATTGATCTAGTGTCATTTTATTATTATTTAAATCATATATAATATTTATTCCTAAGTACATTTTTATTTTTCCAAGATCTTTTACCATAAATTTTTTAGATAATTCTTCTTTAATTTGATTTATTTTAGTTAAGTTTTTTCCGCAAATTAGTAAATCATCCACAAACGCTATTAAGTATATCTTATCATTATTACAATTTAATATATAAAGACAATAATCATTGTTGCTTTTTTCAAATCCTAGTTTACTTAAGTAATTATTCAAGCACTCATACCATAATCTTGGGCTTTCTTTTAACCCATACAAAGCCTTATTTAGTTTGCATACATTTTCTGTTCCGTCTTCATAACCTTGTGGCTGCTTAATATATACTTCGGATTTGATATTACCATTTAAGAACGCTGTTTCAACATCCATCTGAAATATAGATAATTTATTTTGACAACAATAGCTTAATAGAAGTTTTAATGTTTGTATCTTTGCAACGGGTGAATATATGTCTTCTAAGTTTTCTTCCTGTTCAAATCCTCGAACTACTAGTCTAGCCTTTTTTAAATTATTTGGTTTCTTTGTATATATCCATTTTACACTTAAAATTTTTTTATTTGATGGTGACGAAACTAAATTCCATGTTTTATTTTTCTTTAAACACTCTATTTCTTTATCCATGGCTTGTTTCCAGCCATCTGCTTCCTTTGAGTTTATAGCATCATTATAATTGAGAGGACTGTCCGCACTTACATAATTTACATATACAAAATCTGTCGCAATATTGTCACCATATCTATCTGGTCTTTTCCTATTTCTTGATGATTTCCTTACTTCATTCTGTCTTTTAAAGCTTTGATTTAAATCCATTTCTTCATCGGAACTAATTATAATTGTGTCATTACCTAAATTATTATCTTCTTCTTCGCAAGCAACGTTATTCTCATCATTACTAAATCCAATTAAATTTTCTTCATCTTCTATTATATCTACATGTCTAGCAATTGTTATTTTATTATTTATTAAAACTCTGTATCCTACATTTTCGTATCCTAATAATAGACCAAGGTCTGCTTTACGGTCCCATTTTGAGTTACGCTTTTCTTCCGGTACCCTTACAAAGACTTTACTTCCATATAAACGCAAATTTTTAATGTCTGATTTTATTCCCGTTAAAATTTCATAAGGTGTTTTTTTAATTTCTGTATTTGACAAGGTTCTATTTTTCAAATATGACGCAGTTCTAACTATTTCAGGCCAAAATTTTTTACTTAAATTTGATTCAGTTAACAAACATCTTGCCATATCCATTATGGTTCTATTATAACGCTCAGCTGTGCCATTTAATTGGTGAACATATGGTGGACACGGCTCTATTATGAATCCTTTATTTCTTGCAAAATTAAATATGTCTTTATTAATATATTCTTTTCCATTGTCACATCTTAATTTTTTTATTTTTTTGCCAGTTAAATTTTCAATATTATTTACATAATCAACAAAACAATCATATACTTGCGATTTAGATTTAATTGTATAAATTCTTGCTGCTTTACTAAAGTCATCGATAAAAGTTAGAAAATATCTTTCTCCATTTATACCTATTGTCTGGTGGGGACCATTTAAATCAGAATGTATGATTTCTAATAAATTTTTGGCTTTTGTTCGTTGATTTTCAAAGGGAAGGTTATGCATTTTATTTTTAATACAGGTAGCGCATTTAAATTGATCAGATTCTAATTTTTCCGGTATTCCATTTACGTATTTATTTTTACACATTTCCTCTAAATATTTAAAATTGACATGTCCTAATATTCTATGTAGTCTTTCTTTTTGTGTGATAGCATTATTTACTTTTGATGTAATGTTTGATTCATTATTTATAAAAAAACTTTTCAATTTATACAATCCATTGTCTTTATATGCTACGGCAATTAATTTATTTTTTTTATTGTAAATTTTTGTTGTATATCCAGCTGCTATTACTGTAAAATTATTTGTTATTTTTGCTACACTTAGTAAATTTTTGTCCATTTCTTTTACATAATATACATTTGTAATTAATATTGGTACTTTTGATTCATGATTTATAAAGATTGTTTTAATATTTCCTATTTTTGTTGCCTTAATACATCTTCCGTCGCCTATTTTAACGTCTACCGGTTTTTGTAAAGTTACAAATTCATCAAAAAATGTATCATTATTTATAATATGATCGGTACAGCCGCTATCTATCACCCAATTAATTTCTTTTTTGTTGCAAATATTTACTTCCGTATTCATAATTTCTATATTTTTCTTACCTTCGTTTATTTCGGTTTCGAAGACGCTTGATTCGCTGGTATTTGTTTCGCAATTACTGTCTCTATTAAAGTTTCTATTTTGATTATATCTTCTGATGGCTTGCATGATTCTTCTTCCTCTGGGGTTGTTTATCTGACGTGTATTAAAATATCCTCCTCTTCCTCTCGGAAAATATCCTTGAGTGTTGAAATTGTTTCCTCTGTAGTTAAAGCTGCCCCCTTCTTGTGGATACACTTGTTCTGTTGAATTCTGGGTTTTATAACTTCCTTTTGATCCATTTGCACGACAGTTTGCTTTTAAATGTCCGGGTTTACCACACTTATAACACGTTCTTTTTTCTGTATTCTTTTTTTCGCCTTTAAAAGCACTTGATTTTGTCACATTCCTTCCTTGTTCAGTTTTATCGCGTATTTCCCACATCTTGATCTTGTTTTTAACAAATTCACATGTCTGGTCTTGCTCTCTTACAGCATCAATTAAGTCTCCGACATAACTTAACGACTCGGGTAACGTGCGTAGCATATAATTCAATTTTTCCTTTTCTGTTACTGTGGCACCTGATGATTTTAGTTCATTTATTAATTTTTCAAAGTCTGTAAAATATGCACTTAAATCATCATAATCCATTAACTTTATTTTTTCCAGTCTATTTCGCACACAAATTTGTATCGCAGTAGATTCTCTGGAATACATTTCATCAAATTTTTTTAGTATATTGTAAGCCGTTTCTTCATTGCTCACAAATTCAAGTTGTTCATTTGATATGGCGCAATAAATGTAATTCATGGCTTTAAGATTACTTTCAGCCCATGTTGTTGAATTGTCAGACGATAGCATTGGTCTGATTGCCACCTCATCACATTTTTTCAATTTTAAATAAAGTAGTATCCGCTTCTTCCATAAATTGTAATCTTGTCCATTGAACTGTTGAATTTTAATTTCTTCAGCCATTTCTTCGTCTTCTTGTATTCCGATATCAGTGTTTGATTTTTGTTGAATGTCGTTTTTAATTTTAATTATTTTTGTAATAGTTCCTTTTGTTATTTTTTTAATATCGTTCCAATCAACTTCGAAGCCAAGTTGCATTCACTTTTATTGTGGTAAACACCTTTTGATTTTCCAACCACGCTCTGCTACCATGAAAAAATTATTTCTGAGATGCGTGGATAATTTTGTAATAAAAACTCTTTATTTCGCAAACACTGATATATATATATTTAACTTTGGTTTTACACACTCGTTATAAAATAACGTGAAATAACATAAAAGAATACAGAACTGAATTTAAGGAGGTTTCAAAATGTAACACGTCTGTACCCGACGACGACTCTTTTTCAAGTGAGGCAGTCCCGATATTAGTTTTATCTTTGGGACAGAAAGGGGCTTCCCGGACCTTTGTCTTAAGAGGTTTATTCCCTTGCTTATCTAATTGACATAAAGTCACGTAGCGTATCCGGTCTACTTAGAATTATTTATTTGTAAATTGATTCAATCTTATTTAAAGTTAAATTTATAATTATTGTTTAAAGCGCATATATTTTAACAAGAAGAACTACAGAGGGATAAATTGAAAGGTAGAGCAGGGATGAGAGCATGGAAATATGAAAAAAGGTTAGAAGAAGGGAAAGGAGGGGTTCTAGCAAAATGGTGCTGGGAAGAAATGAAGGAAAGAGCAAGGGAGGGAAGAAGCAAGGGAAAATGGGAAAAAGAAAGAGAGGAATTTTTTGAAAAATTTGGGTGGTCGGGAAAAGAGGTGGAAGATCTAAGAGAAAGAGGAAATAAGGGGGAATATTTGGTGAAAAAGGATAAAGAATGGCAAAGGGAGGAAAGATGGAAAAAAATAAGAGAGTCAAGATTTAATAAGTATTATAAAAAAGTGAAAGAGGAAGGGATACCAGGATATTTGAAATTGGGATGGAAAGAAGAAAAATGGCAAAGAATGGCAAAATTTAGATTAGGGGAGGAAATGAGAGGAAATAAATATTGGGAGGAAGAGGAGAAAAGAAAATGTAGAATATGTTTGGAGAAGGAAGAAACGTGGGAACATATATGGGAGGAGTGTACAGATTGGGGAAACGAGATTAGTTGGGAGGAAATGGTGGAGGAAATTCTGGGAGGGGAAGGAAGGGGGATAGATTGGTTGGAAAATTTGGAAAGAACAAGGGAGAAAAATAGGAGTGATTGAAAGTATGAAAGAAAAAGCGTCGGAAGCGGGGGTCCAAAGATAGAATTTAAGGTAGAATTAAGGCAAAACAATGTAAAGTATGAATGGAAGTGTGATCTCTCTCTCTCTCGACGCGTAGGTAATAGAATAGGAAAAAGGCGTAGATATAAGTTTTTACTTTCAGGAAACGGCTGTAAGAAGAAAGAAGATTATAAAAGTAGAAATAGTTTAGAGATAAGAATGAAGTTTGAAAATATATTTTATGAAGCTGTAAACAGAAAATTGGGGAAGCGAAAGTCCCGGTGTACCTCTGAGGAGAAATAAACACCTTATATATATACATTGAATAAATTTTTGAAAGTAAATTACATTAAATACATTGATTAAATTTTTGAAAGTAAATAATTGAATACATTGATTAAATATATCAGAATACGTTGTTTAAATTTTTGATAATTAATTACATAGTATTTATAAAAAAAAGATTAATCGATTCTTATCAAAAATAAATATGTATATGTTTATTAACATGTTAATTAAATACATTATTTATATTATATATATTTTTTATATTAAATATCTTTTTGTATACTATACTACGTTAATTACATGTTAATTTTAAGTAAAATGTAATGTAATCAAATGTAAATAAAATAAAATCATTTATTTTTATACTTTTAATCCGTGTAAGATTTCATTTTATGACATTTTATGACAATTGAAGTTCCATTCCGGCTTTAACTTTACTCTGTGCTGTGACAACTACATTTTCATTTGTAAATCTGAAAAGAAAACTTTATTTTAATAAATATGGCTTATGAATATTTAATGGAGTACTATTACAAAATAGATATACTTAACTAATAGAATTTTCGTTTATTTTTGTCACTAGTCAATGGTTGGTCTTTTAAGGAATTTGCTCAACTTCATTCACATTAAATCAAATTGTTAAACCTTGAGATATTTAATTTTGGTGTTTGCTAAATTCACAGCTTTTCTTATTTGCACAATAACCTGAAGTATTTGCAAAAGAATGCTTGACTAAAGCTTTACTAACAAGAACAGCCACTGATATTAATTGAAGTTCCATTCCAACTTTATCTTTACTCTGTGCTGTGACAACTACATTTTCATTTATAAATCTGAAAAGTAAACTATGAATATTTAATAAAGTACTATTACAGAATAGATATACTTAACTTATCTAATAGAATTCCTCGTTTATTTTTGTCACTAGTTAATGGTTGGTCTTCCAAAGAATTTCCTTGACTTAATTTACAATAAATCAAATCGTTAATATGTTCACACATCATGTTTATCAATTATTGGATCTTCTTTATAAATCTGAAAAGTAAACTATGAATATTTAATAGAGTACTATTACAGAATAGAAATAGATATACTTAACTTATCTAATAGAATTCCTCGTTTATTTTTGTCACTAGTTAATGGTTGGTCTTCCAAAGAATTTCCTCGACTTAATTTACAATAAATCAAATCGTTAATAAGTATGTTCACACATCATGTTTATCAATTATCGCATCTTCCAGGAATAACTTTAATCCATCTCCTGAATTATTAGTAAATACCTCGTTTTAATACTTGATTGCCATTACTCAAACTTTTGATCTTAATACCGATCGTATGACAACTTACGTTTACTTTATTAGTTTTTTATTTATTACGAGATCATCACTCATCACTCATTACCACTAAACTGACACATCAATAAAGACAGTCGATAAATGAAGCAGAGTCGATAAATCAATCCACACCATCTAGCGGCGCAAAAACGAAAAGGACATTTTCGTCGTTGACGACGTTAAAGATAGAATAAGATTTTACTCTTGCAAGCAAATTTTACATCGCGATATCTTTGTTTGTAGAAAACGTAGCGAAAAAATAAAAATATTTTTATTATATAAATCGACCCTAATCTACACAATGAACCTATGTAGAAAGCGATTGGTTCAGCCATTGTCGAGATCAAATATGTACGAATTTCTTAAAATGGGTTTCGCGTAAATATAGGCAGGTAGTACGCTGCGCCTATACTTGGCGCGAGGCACTGCTGTGCCTCTTGCTCTATTTGGTTGATAAAAAAATAATTAGATTGACAAAGTAAGTTTCTAGAAAGATGTATAATTTATTTTGTCCAGTACTGTAGATACGCGATTCTCTACGACACATATGCACGTTTTTGCAAAGAATACTACGGTTACGAATATCTCAAACCGAATCTCACGTTACGTCGTTTCTACTTAACGGTCCGTTCGTTATCATCGACTGCTCGCGTCAAAACGAGTCGACAAAAATCGCTACCGTGGACCTGAGATTGGAGTTTGGGTGCAAGAACAACGTAACGGCAAATACCACGGCGTACTGTCTTATCATACACGATCGTTTGGTCCAGTACAGTCCATTAACTAACGTTGTACGTAAGATCACGTAAAAGCGATCTTTGATGTATGTAAAATGACGAATCGATGAACAGTGCATAGTCGCTTTCTTTTTATCATATGCATTACATTGATAGAAAAAAAGAAAAAATTCTCATCGTCATAAAACCGTCAAAATATCAACCGTTTTGTTGGTGCGAGATCGCGAGTCGCATAAAAAAGGATAAAAGCACGCAAACAGATCCTAGATCGACGGATCACTTGTTAAACAGAGGTATGACGTTTCGTGTGACACCCTCGGGAAATACAGTGGTTGATATATCCACGCAAACAGATAAGAAGTCGCAAATCGAACGATTTCAAGAACAACGTCAAAAGCGAGTAACAAATTTTGTCTCGAAACATTAAAAAAAGTAGTGCGATTTGGAAGGAGATTCAAGCGAGTGGTGCCGTCGCCTGTCGCGCTCACTCACGCGTAGTTTCCTTGTCGCTCTTGCGCTAGACAAATTAATTTTTTTCTCAATAACTATTGAGAATTTTGCAAAATAGTATAGGACTTTTTGCTTTGTCTTGGCGAGTTCTACTTTCTCTTACCGGCTTCATACGTATGTTTGGGACACCCTGTATAATTGCCGACAAAGAATAATATTGTCGACAAATACCAAATTTCACCCCACACCACAATTTTTATCGCAAATTTTGTTTATATTAATTTTTATAAACAATAAATTCCGAGAACCTCCGATAACAAGATGATTCCAGGAAAAACTCCCTCTCCGCATGACGTCATTATCCCTTGCTCTAGGTCACATGGACACACTAACACAGAGTGGTCCAGAACCGGCCTATACATTTCTACTGCGGGGCAAAATTTCGTTTTTATCAATATTTAAAAAATATGTTTTGAGACACAATTGTAGTTTACGGCACAATATAGCACAAGCATAACACAAAGTAGCACAACAAAGAGAAATATAAAATTGAAAAAGTGCGGAGTAAATTTCACATACATATTCCTATGTGTGTGAAATTTCTATTGTTCTTATTCTATTGTTAAATCTATAAGTTTTTGTTCGTAGTAGTAGTAGTAATAAATTTAGTGGGTGTGACTGCATGAGTCCCTTTTGGTCACCTAGATCCTTTGGATCCTCTGTGACTCCCTACTGTTTCATCGAGGGTGTATTGTCTTCAGCCCAGCATGATTTGCCAGACTAATCAGACTGTTCACCCTCGCTTCTCTGAGCTGTTTCGGGTCTATAGACATTTTTCCCCAAGACAGGTATCGTTTAATCGCCAGTACTGGACAGTGACACAGAATGTGTATACTGTTCTCGTTTTCTTCCTTGCATAGCCTGCACTTATAATGCTCCGCTATGCTTAGGTTATGCATGCGCCCTGAGGGTTCCGTGTCCTGTTAATAGGCCGATCCCTATTTTTTGTTTTTGTCTGCTCATTGCCAAAAGTTCTTTCGTCCTCTCTAGTTTGGGTTGTTCCATCAGGAGCTTTGCCTGCCGGCATCCCGGTTTGTTTTTCCACGACTCTCGGTGCCTTTTTTCAAGCAGCTCTCTGATTATCCTTTTTCCCATGACAAAAGGGACGTACACGTCCCGCCCTGCAAGTTCCATTAAAGTTCCCTGCTTGGCGAACTCGTCAGCCATCTCATTGCCATGTATGCCCTGATATCCAAGAATCCATACTAGGGTGACTTTATTAGTCTCCCTCAGCTTGCTTAATGCCCTTATGCAGCTCCAGACCGTCATCGAATCTGTGCTTTGCGTTATTAGGGCTTTAATTGCTGCTCTGCTATCTGAGCAGATGTATATTTTTTTGCTGTTGGTTTAATCAGCAATCTGTATTCGCGCGCACTCGGCGATTGCTTTTACCTCGGCTTGAAAGACTGTGGCGTATTCTCCTAGGGGCAGGCTGGATCTATGTTTCCTCGTGGGTCCATAAATTCCTGCCCCATGGCGGTTGTCTTTTCTCGAGCCGTCTGTAAACCATACGTCAGGTCCCAGTCCGTTCAGAAAGTCTGCTTTCCACCACTGTTCCCTGGAAGGTATAATTTCCTCTACGGTTCTCCCTTCCTAGTGTTTTCTGGGGATTCTGTCCTGTTTATACGTGAAAGAAGGGCTGTTCAGAAAGCCGAGCGCCGTATGGCCGATCCCAGCATCCCTCTACTCCCTCTGACAGTGCAGTCTATATGCCGTTTGTCTGGCGTTGTGAATGATTAGCTGGTCCAGAGGGGATATACTTAGCGCCACTTGTAGCGCTGCCGTGGGTGTCGTTTTTTGAGTTCCTACTGCAGTCCTTAGGTAACTTCCCTGTAGGCTCTTCAGTAGGTTCTTCGTCTCCACTTTTCCCGCTCTGGGCCACCATACCACTGCTGCGTATGTAAGCCTGGGTAATAGCACGGCTTGGTACAGCCATAATGCCACCTTCGGCTTAAGGCCCCAGGATTTTCCTAGTGCCCTTCTACAGGCCCAAAAAGCCGTGTAGAATTTTTTCTCTTTGTCCTCTAGATGGAGTTTCCAGCTCAGTTTTGTATCTAGTAAAACTCCCAGGTATTTCACTGAGGTTACGAAGTTTAGTTCCTCTCTCTACAGTTTTAAAGGCCTGATGAGTTCCGGTTTGTATTTCCTGGTGAATATTATTGCTGAGGTCTTCTTGGGATTAACCATCAGTCCCTTAGACACCAGTTTTGTGTGATTTTGAGTGCTCTTTCTATGAGCTTCCCAAGGATCAGTAAAAATTTTCCTCTTGCTATTATGGCTATGTCGTCTGCATAGCCATAGGTGAGGACTCCCGCTGCTTCTAGTTTGCTCAGCAGTTCATTTACCACAATGCTCCACAGCAGTGGAGAAAGCACTCCTTCCTGTGGGCATCCTTTTGTGGGTGTTCCTTGGACTGATACTCCGCCATGCTCGACGTTCAGTCTCCTGTTCGCAAGCATACTCTGGGTCCAGTCAATCAGTGCCTCTGATATTCCATGTTTGGTCAGTGCTTCTTGTATCACTTTATATGAGGTGTTGTCAAAAGCTCCCTCAATGTCCAAGAAGACTCCCAATGCGTAGCCCTTGTCCTCCAGCTGTCCCTTTATCCGCCCCACTAGTCGACGCGGTGCCTTGTAACGGTGCACCCAGGAAATGCACCGTCCCGGCCAGAACAACGGCCGGCCGTCGGCAAAACTCTGCTGGCGGGGACCCGGGACGCGGTGCGCCCCAAACTTATATAATCTATACGTTGAATAGGCGATAGCACGCGCTAAGCTATCGTCTCGCGGCTAAGTCCCCGCACGGGCTTAGCCGAATTCCGCCGAACGCCACCGAACGCGCCAACGACGGCGAGGACCACCGTTTCGTGATTACGCCGTAACAAGATCCTCGGCGCCACGGCAGGATCATCCGTAACCCCGCTGAGCCCCGCAAGCCCGGCGCCCTCGTTTTTTTGTATAAAACCGCGATGCCGGAGCTCAGCGGGACCGTCTTCGATCCGCTCGCTTGCGAGCAGCATCTCCGACATCCTAGAGCCGATCCGGGGGTAGAGCGCTCTCTGTCTCCACCAGGTGATCATGGGGTTCGTTCCTAACCTTGTGCTCACGACTTCCAACGCACCGGCACGGTCAGCTCGAGGGGTAGAGCGAACTCTGCCTCCTCCGAGTCATCTCGGACCTCGACCACCGGGCGCGTGGAATCGCCGAACACGAATTAACAGTTCCTATCGCACCGTCGCCGACCACGGGGTAGAGAGATCTCTGTCTCGCTCGAGTGCTCTCGAGTACGCGACACCAAGCCGGTGCTTCACCTCCTGTCTCCGCGAAAACCGCCAAGCGATACCGCGAAAGACCTAAGGGTTTCGGCGAAAATACGCATACATCCGCGATCTATTCCCGCGTCAGCGATACCGCGAAATAGCAAGAGATTTCGGCGAAACACGCGAACACCTGCGATCTATTCCTGCGCCGGCATACCGCATTCGCACGTGCCGCCGAACGGCACGTGGCCGTAGGAACCTTCGCGCGTCGCGGACACGCCGACACCGCGTGCTTCGCTCGCTATTGTCGAACCTCGATAGCCGCTCGCGCGGCCGTTTCACGCTTCGTGTACATATTGTAAATACGCGTTATGTTCTTATTCAGTTAATAAACCTTTGTTTGTACATTTAAAATACGTCTCGCTGCATTTACGGACCCTATCTATTCGAATCCCGGAATACCGACGAGCGCACGGGCGCGTCCCGCATCGAGCCGACGATTCGGTATACGCGAAAGCAGGGTCGTTACAGCCTTTTCTGTCGACCTGCTTTCCCTGTAGGCGTATTGACAGGAGGCCAGCGGATATTGGATCAATGGCTCTCTTTTCAGGTATCCATCAACCAGCCTTTCCAGTGTCTTTAAAACAAAAGAAGTCAAGCTGATGGGTCTGTAATCTTTGGCTATTATATGCCCGTTTCTCCCCGGCTTGGGTATGAAAACTACTCTAGTTCCTCCCCAAGCCTTTGGAACATATCTCAGGGCAATACTAACCCTGAGTATTTTTGTTAGTGGTCCCATCAGCACCCCCAGACCCTTTTGTAGTAGGGTCGAAAATATGCCGTCTGGTCCCGCTGCTTTATAAGGGCCAAATGAGTTTACTGCCCATTCTATTCCCTTAGGGTATACGACCTTGGCTGCCAGTGTCCATTCCTTGGGCTTGTGGATATCCCTAGGCTTCTCTCCTGTGCAGCCTGCCTTATTTTGACTCGTCTGGAAGCCCGGAAAGTGGACTTCTATTAGGTGTGTTAGTGTGTTTTGCATATTATCCGTGAATTCGCCGTTTGGTAGCTTTATACAGCCCAACTGCGATTTTTTATTTGTGCTGAGGATTTTGCTCAGTCTCGAGGCCTCTGCTGTTTCTTCGATACTTTCGCAATATTCCTTCCAGCTTTTGCGTTTAGCTTTGATGATGGCTTTGCTGTATTCCCTTTGGGCTTGCCTAAAGCTCTCCCAGTGGGCAGCTCGTCTAGTGCTTTTTGCCTTATTGAAGAGACATCTTGTGGTCGACCTGAGCTTTCCCAGCTCTTGGTTCCACAATGGGACCCTGGTCTTACCACTTCTTTGTCTCTCCGGGCAGTTGTTCTCATAAGCCTTGGTTATTACCTCCCCAAGTCTCTGTGCTGCTTCGTCTAAATTATTTTTAGTGTGGAATCTGGTTGGGATCCTTGTTACTTGGGCAGTTAATTCCGCCCTGTAGTCCTCCCACCTAGTCTGCCTTGGGTTCCTTCCTTATGTTATATTCGTTTCCGCTTGCAGGGTGTAGCGTAGGCTTCGGTGGTCCGATCCCGAAGGTTTATTTAAGACCCTTCAGTCTCTCACCAAGCTCGCCAGATTACCCGTGCAAAGCGTAATATCAATAACTTCCTGTCTTCTTGAGTTCATGAAGGTAAAGTCATTGCCTCGGTTGAGGATAATCATTTCTGACCTAACAATGAAATCATGTACATTTTCTCCCCTTGGGTTGATATCCGTGCTCCCCCAACTTAAGTGATGGGAGTTTGCGTCACACCCCAAGAGTATTTTACATTTTTCGGTCCTGGCCATTTCGACCAGTTTACTCACGCTTTTCTGCGGCGGTGGTTCCGGAGAGTTGTAGGACATGTAAACTGACCCAATGTACAAATTCCTGGTCCTCCCGTCGATGTTGCAAGGTCCGATCCGTATCACCGTCTGGTCTCCGTCGCTGCCCTGTGGAACTAAAACTGCATTAAGTCCTTTAACCAAAATACAAGTTCTAGGCTTGGTGCTTGTGCGGGCATAATATAGTTTGCCACATCCTCCCAAGCCTTTTACAACATTATTTAAGAGCCAAGGCTCTTGTATTAATGCTATACTTGTTTGCACCATAGCCATGCTCTTGGCTAAGATCGCCGAGGCGCCCTTGCTATGGTGCAAGTTTATTTGGGTTATTGGGAAGCCGAACCCGGCCATTTCTAAGCCGGTCCAGCCTCCTCAACCGTCTTTCCCCCCTCGTCAGGACCCTCCTTGCGGTCCTTGTCAAGCAGCTTTACAGCCGCCCGACCCGTCCCGCAGAAGGACCTGAATCCGCAGGCTCTCAGTGCCTTGAGGGATGTCCCACCCACCAGGCAAGCAAAATGGGAGCCTGTTTCGTCTCCCCTCTTGCTCCCCGGGTGACGAGCCACCCCGGCCCCGAGATCCTTGTTCTGCCTGTCCAGGAGCCTCAAGGCTTCCTGGGCAGACATCCCCGATTCTTCTACGTGTACCACCAGGCGGTGTCGCTTTGGAAGCTCTCCCGCCGACAGCACACGCAGAGGTCCCGCCTCCAACTTGAAGTCCGGGGCCTGGCTTTTCAGCCAGTTCCCAGTCTCTTCGTCGGTGCAGGCAAACACGAGGGCCTCGTCCCTCTCCCACGACCCGGAAAAGGTCGGGGCCCTCGTGCCCTCCGGGAGCTGGAGGATGCTCTCCCGGATCACTTTCCTGATCCGGGCGACCTCCTCAGCCCCCAACTTCTTGTCAGGGTAGGCCTCTAATACGAAGGCTAATCCCCTGGCTGCTTGGGCATATGATCCCTGGTCTGCGACCTTAAGTCTCTTGCCCCGGCAGTCATTAGGACTGGGAGTCGTGTGGTCCGACGTGGTCCGTTTGCACGTCCCAGGCCGGGCCTCACCACCCCCTTCCTGAGCAGCTGTGGTTGATCCAGGGGAGTCACTTACTGACCCCCCCTTCTCCCCCTGCAGCTGCTTCTTTAAGCAGCGCCTCGCAGCCCCGCTTCTCTTATTTTTGGTTTTGGGACGGTCCCCCGCAGGCCCCCCCATCCCCAAGATTATCCTCCGGTCGAAGGTTCTCTTCCGAGGCCCCGCCCTGGAGGGTGCTATCTAAATTTAAATTTTTAATATTTCCTGGTTCCATATAGTTCCCACGAGTGACGCGGAAGCGCGGTATCACCCGGGCAGAACCGCGTTGCCCGGGGCTTGGCTTCTTACTCCTGGATTTCGCCCGGTGTTCAGGAGTGACCGTTTAAGACGCAGCTTCCCCTGCGCCACGCAGCCCTCGGCACGGTCCGAACACCTTGGCTTGGGTGAGCCACCTCTTGGTCACCGGTAGCACAACCCGCCTCACGTCTTCACATTCATTCATACTCTCCTCGCGGAGAGTCCCATGCACCGAGGAGAGCCCGTTTATAGGGATCCTCTTCAGTCACACTCGGGGCGGACTAAACCGATACAGCAGAGTACGCCCCGTTAGCTCTTTTACTCGCCGTGAGGTAGGCGACGGGATCCCGTTTGCCACCAAACAAGTTGGTCACGTGCGCGATCCCCTCCGTCCACCTGGCTAAGCCCACTCACCAACGGCAAGGTCTCGTGGCTCCCAGAGTGGGTTTTTGTTTGTAACTATAAAATAAAATGTTATATATTAATAAGAATCTATCCATTTTCTTTCTTTATCATATTATTTGATCGAATACATTTAAACAACTTTTATTATTATTTTTAAATGAGAGCCTAAGTTGTAAATTAATTAATTATAAAATAGTTTTATTTTTTTAAAAATAAATGATTTTTTTTATTACTAATTTCTGACGTACAGCTGCAAAATACTCCGCTGGTTTTGTTCCAGGAAATAAAGATTAATTTTTCCCTAAAAGGAATTAATCTTGCGTTTTTGTTCGAAACCGCTTTCTTTATACCTATTCCTAGCGCGCCTTACGCGTGGCATTCCTTTCTTACGTCCAATGCAAAATCAGTGACCACGTCAGCTTTAATCCTTCCCTTTCGTATATTTGCTTATAGCCCATTTTCTTGGCTTTTCTCAAGCGGTATCAATAAAATATAAATAATAAGAAGTTGACGTAACACTTTATTTCTTGATTTTTTTTTGTATCCGTGCACAGCAACATTGTTTTGGCGTAGTTTCTTCATATTGTTACTATCCGGTTAACGGACGCGCATGCTTTTACTTTCTTTTACAACATTTATTTTCCGCGCTGGGAAAAAACACACTTCCGTAAGAAAAAACTGAAAGCTTTATTCAAAACGTGATACAAGCAGGTTAGCATAAGTTTCCAAAAAAAGTCTGAGACGGACTGTCATCGGTCAGTTAAACAATAATCCCGTTTCCTAGTTACAAAGAACGAGTAATTCGTCTTGTAAAAATTCATGTTGCACAGGCAGTTAACTCCAGATGTGGAGAGCTTCAAATGTTGCCGCGCAACAATCATTTTGAAATTCTGACATTAAACTCATATTTACTGGCTTTGAAAACTAACACACCAATTATAACAAAAATCAATTAGTGAAAAAATGTTGTATATATTAAGTTTATTTTGCGTTTTAAATTTTTACTCTGAAAAAGTTAATTACGCAATTAATACGTATACTTACATATTTCAAAACAATGAAAAACATTAATCATTTTTGTATTTTTCAGACCATTTTACACTCTGAAAATTGTAAAGATAAAAGTATAATATACAAAATATTTTTACCATTGTTTGGTATGGGATTACTTACTGCTCCTGGTAAGATATGTTTATTTAAATAAATAGTATTAATGCTTTTAATAATTTTAAACTTTGTTACTTTACAATAATTGCAAAAAACAATTAAAATTAATTCTACAAGAGACAATTAAGATGCAATTAATTAAATTTTTTGCAACAAAACAGAAATGTATTCAGAATGATTGAAATACAAATTTTCAAGTGTAAACATTTCTCAAGTTTTATATATAAAAACCATTGATTGAGTCAAATATCCCAACAAGATGCCAAGTTTGATATGCCTATGTAACAAAATTTGTTCAAATGAGCATTAAACAGTAGAGTGGTAAGAATGTTCGGATACATGAAGTAATATCAAGTTTCCGTTTCGAATCACTAAAGGATTATTTCACCGACCAATTATGCGACGTTTCGTCCGGATGGATACTGGTAGTATCGTTCCGCTGCTCGGTTCTCAACAGGATTAGTTTAACAAATAATTTAAAAGGTGTCGCCACTACTGTGGCACTACGCCTCGTCAGGCGCCATATTCTTCATTCGTTTCCTGTTGCACGTGCAATCAACAGGCAAGTTTGCGTTAACAGAGAGTAATTTTATTCAGCATGGGAAAATCGTCTCATAAGTCGCGGAGAGGAAAAGCTCGTCCTTGGACGAGCGAATTTTGTCGTTGGAGGCCAAAATGAACAGAGTGCTAAAAATTCTGGCGGTTTCCCTTGGTGAGGTTAGGGAGCCTCGTCGTTCTCGACGCGACACACCCTCGCCTTCCCCCTCTCGACAAAGAGGCAGGGACTCAACGCCGTCGGAGGAACAAGATGCGCCCGACAAGCAGAGGCAGGTGATGTCTGCTGGGCGTTCGGTCTCCCCGAATCCGCACTCGAGTGCAGGCCTACCGACGCCACAGTCCCCAGGTGTGTACGGAGATGCTGGATCTGCATTCGTGAAATACAACTTTTCCTCAACAAGTCGTTGATTCACTTCCTCTTTCCCCTCTTCTAGGTGCAGTAAGTTTATCGGACGATGGGAAAGTTTCTCCTTCACCTCTTCCAGGTGAAGTCGAGGAAGAGGTCGGGGCCCTGACCAGGAAACTCTTCGGGCCCGATCTTCATAAAGAAGAATTACCTCCCTGGAATGAGCTAGTGACAAATAGTTGGAAGAATTTATCTCGCCAAGGCCTTCCAGACGATTTGCGTCAGACTCTGCTGAAGAGATACGCCCCTCCGTCCTTCGCTGCTTTCCTAAAAGCACCACAATTGAACCCGGAATGCAAAGCCGGCTTAAAGAACAGCGTCGTAGTCAAAAGAGATTACTACAACGGCTTAAATCAGGATCAAGTAGGTACAGCCCTGTGCGCACTAGGTGAGGCTCTGTCAGAGTTCCTCACGCCCAATGTACAGATCTCTTTGAGCACTGAGGCACGTACAGCCGTGGCCAAAGTTAATGAAAGTGCCAAAATCTTGGCGGATCTTTTCTACCGCCTTTCTGTGGCACGTAGAGCCCAAATTTTACCCAGCCTAAACCTCATCGCTAAGGGCACTGCGGACTAATTGCCAGCAGATGAGTTCCTATTTAGCGCAGCTTTCGGGGAGGAAATAAAAAATGCAACAACAATCGAAAAATCGAGCAAGAGCCTCGTGAAGGCAGCTCCTACTCTAAACAGAAGAGCCCTACAACCGCTAAATGTACAACCACAAGCTTCTACGTCGAAGGCGGGAAACCAGCAGGCCCCTGTACGCAATTCACGGCCAGTGAGTCGAAAGGGTACGGGGGCACAGAACACTCGCCGACAGACTTATCGCTCCAGGTCATATTCGAGAATGAGATAAATCCTTCACAAGTAAGCGTAGGAGGCAGACTATCCAGCTTTTTTCTTCGCTGGAAACTAATTACGTCAGATCGCGTAATTTTAGAAGCTGTCAACGGTTACAGGCTGCCATTTATTTCCTATCTTTCACCTTAATCTATAAAGCCATCCGTTCGTCTGTCACCGTCAGAAAACAACATTTGTGTTCAAGAGATTTCTAGGCTTATCAAGATATGCGCTATCGAACCCACAGTGGCTAGCGAGGGCCAATTTATATCCTCTTACTTTCTTTGTAGGAAATCATCGGGAAGCTGGAAATTCATTCTAAATTTAAAACACTTAAACAAGTTTATTGTAGCCCCGCACTTCAAGCTCGAGGATTGGAAGACGGCCATGCGGCTTATCTCCCCGGGAGACTACCTAGCTTTGCTAGATCTAAAAGATGCCTACTCCATCTTAATTAATGAGTGTGATAGAAAATATCTACGCTTCCGCTTCCGAGGTCGCTTATTTCAATTCAGAGCTCTTCCGTTTGGCCTGGCGTCGGCACCTTACATATTTTAAAGAATTTTTAAACCCGTACTGTTTTCTCTTAGGAAGGAAGGCTTGTTATCTGTAGCATATCTAGATAATTTCTTACTCATAGCTCCAGATTTCGAACAATGCACTGCTAACGTATCCAAAACTCTGGACCTGTTGACAGAATTAGGCTTCCTAGTGAATAATGAAAAGAGCGTGCTTGTGCCCTCTAGATTTTGCAGATTCCTCGGCTTTATATTTGATACAAGATCTCTCTCAATTGCCATTTCTCCGGACAGAAGGACTCTTTTACTACAGCTAACAACTTCCTTTCAAAATAAAAGATCTTGTAAAATTTGCGATTTCGCCAGTTTTATTGGCTCTCTAGTCTCAGTTTGTCCGGCAGTACTATATGGCATTTTACATACCAAAATTCTAGAGAGAGAAAAATTTCTAGCCCTTCTTAACTCAGAAGACAACTTTGAGGCCCGAATGAATCTTCCGATTTCCATTAAAGAGGACCTTCTATGGTGGAGATCTATTTTTACAGATGTATCTCAAATTAACGAAATTAGATCTGGAAACTTCGACATTGTAATATTTACTGACGCTTCTACCTCAGGCTGGGGCGCGGTTTGTGACAAGGGTTGAACTCATGGGTTTTGGTCCTTGGAGGAAAAGGTTTTTCACATTAATTACTTAGAACTGTTAGCGATTTTCCACAGTCTAAGGTGCTTTGCTTTGCGTCTTAGGAATGTCAATGTCTTGTTAAGAGTAGATAATGCTACGGCGATAGCATACGTCAATCGCATGGGGTCCATAAAGTTTTCTATCGGATCTCGCCAGAAAGATCTGGCTCTGGTGCGCGAATCGCAATATTTTTCTTTTTTTCCTATACACCTAACTCTAAGAACCTGGAAGTAGACGCAGAATCCAGAGTAAGATCGGAGGAAACTGAGTGGTCCCTGGGTTTTCCTTTTTTCAACGAAATCAATTCACACTTCGGACCTTTTGAAATTGATTTGTTTGCCTCATACATTAATAAAAAATGCACACAATTTGTCTCTAGGTTACCGGACTCGGAAGCCACAGCAGTAGATGCCTTCTATTAAAACTGGAGCTCTATATATTTTTACGCCTTCTCCCCATTTATTTTAATTTTAAATGTTGTAAGAAAAATAATCTCGAACAAAGCAGAGGGAGTTCTAGTGGTCTCTTGGTGGCCAGCTCAGCCCTGGTTCCCTCTGCTTAATAAGTTAATCATAGACACTCCTGTTAGCTTCGATCCAGACATTAATATGCTGTCTTCTCCTTTTAGGAATTTCCACCCGGCATGGCGAAAGATTTCCCTGGTGGCAGCGAAATTGTCCGCCAAGCGTTTTTAAAGAAAGGGATCCCAGCAATAGCTCTCGATACGATATTGAAATCTATCACAGCGTCAACAATGGCGCAATACAAAAAACCACTCAAGTTATGGTGGTTATTCTGTAGAGAGAAGAATATTGACTGTTTTCGGCCACCGGTCTCACTCTTTTTGGAGTTTTTAACGAAATATCTTACAGAGGTTTTCTCATATTCCACGCTGAACACGTATAGATCCGCAGTGTCTTTAATTTCGTCCAACGATATTGGCTCTAGTCAGACGGTTCTTTAAAGGTGTTGCTTCTCTGAAGCCACAGAGTCCACGTTACAATTATATTTGGGACCCTTCTCCAGTCATTGAATATTTAGCCGGAATTTATCCGCACAAAAACTTCTCTTTCGAGAAAATCTCCAGAAAACTAGTCACACTCTTGGCTCTTACGACGGCACAGAGACTACAAACGCTGGCAGCGATTCGTATTTCTAACATTACTTTTGCAGACTCGTTAATCATCAGAGTGCCGGATAGACTAAAAACCTCCGGAATAGAAAGATCACAACCCTTCCTCAACTTCAAACCGTTCACTGACAGACTCGAGCTCTGCATTTTCTCCTTAGTTAAATGCTATGTAGCTTTATCCAACGAGTTTCGGAAGAACGGATGTGATCCTCTTTTTATTTCCTGGCGTCGCCCTTATAAACCCGTATCCTCACAGACTCTAGGACGCTGGATCAAGACCGAACTCGAAACAGCGGGTATAGAGATTTCTGTTTTTTCAGCACACTCTACTCGCCATGCTGCAACTTCACTTGCAGCCAGCAAAGGTGTCAACCTGGAGGAGATCAGAAGAACAGCCGGTTGGACCAAGTCTTCGGACGTATTTGCCAGGTTTTATAATAGACTGATAATAAAGGCGACTTTTCAGGCAGCCATCTTAAATAAATCTTTAGGCTATTCACTAATTCGCGGGATAGGAAACGCGCAGGATGTATAGCGAAATAACCCAAGAGAAAATAAAGTTAATAAAATATAATTCAAAACAAATACAAAAGGGAACAAGAAGATGACAAAGTAAAAAGGAATACGAAGACTCGATACAAAACTAGTTGAAAACCGTCGCGTGCGCCCGGAACGACTTCGAGTGCTGGACTGACGCTCCGACGCGTCGCCAGCAAGGAAGCGCGAGAGGAAGTCTCTTTGTGGCTTATCAGCCCTTTGTTAAAGACGGGACTTCCCGGTGCATCATCCGAGCTGATGCAATGCTGCGTCAGCGGAAGCTGACGAAAAGGCTTCTAGAAGGTATAAGGTCCAGGGTCCCGTTGCCAAGCCGGGCTGTTGCTAGGCAAGGGAGAAGATAGTGCGCGGCACTATCAATTGCTTGCGCCGACGGCCGGCCGCAGGTGATACCGGTACCGTCATCTGCCGAGGTGCGGGCAAATCCGCACCCACAAATCTAATTAATAATCTTTTTGTTTGATATCCAGGCTGCACTAAGCATAAATATAACTAATAATCTTTTGTTTTATATTCAGGCTGTACTAAGCATAAACATGATTAATAATCTTTTGTTTTATATCCAGGCTGTACTAAGGATAAATATAATTTTATTTTTTTTTGCTTTTACTGGCCTCTCTGTTTCTTAGACTTAAGCAAATTCCTGTTAAACAACTACCAGTATCCATCCGGATGAGACGTCGCATAATTGATTAATTGAACGAACTTACTTAGTGAAGTTCGATTGCAATTATGCAAGTCTCGTCCGGATGGAGACCCGCCTCTACCCACTCAAAATTTTGGATTTGCTTTGGGTTAAACTTATGAAGAATATGGCGCCACACGAGGCGTAGTGCCACAGTAGTGGCGACACCTTTTAAATTATTTGTTAAACTAATTCTGTTGAGAACCGAGCAGCGGAACGCTACTACCAGTATCCATCCGGACGAGACTAGCATAATTGCAATCGAACTTCACTAAGTAAGTTCGTTCAATTAATCAATTATCGCTCCGATAGCGACAGTAAAATTATCACAGTCGTGCATCATTGGTTCTGCGCCCAACCTTACGAAATTTATTATGTGGATATCGTTAACTTGACGTCACATTGAGACAAATACAATCGGTGTAAAAAGTATTCAGACACACATTAATTCAGATTACAAATGTGTATAACACGTTGGGCAAATAATTATTCGAAAAATTTAAGTGAATCTTCGAATAAGTACAGAAAAAATTTCTACAGAACTTGAACAATATAATGTGCTAAATATATGTGCTAGTACAATGCATAATTTTCTTCATCACAATGAATATCATGGCAAAGTGGCACGTAAGAAATATTATATAAATGAGACAAATAGAAATAAAAGATTAGAGTTTGCACAGCAGCACATTAATACTCCACTAGTTTTGAAATCGGGTTATTTTTACTGATGAGAACAAATTTGAAGTATTTGGTACTAGTAGGCGTTTTACAATGTGGAGAAGAAAAATATGTTCCAAAAAGAAAATTTGCGTCCTACAATCAAACATGGTGGTGGGTCAGTGTTAGTATGGGGCTGTATGGGTGCTAGTGGAGTATATAAGGTGTTTATTTGACTCCTTTGAGGAACACCGGGACTTTCGCATCCCATAGATTTACGTTACAATCTTTTTTTATACACAATATCTTCAAATTTAATACATGATATAACAAGACACTTTTTGCCACTTTTTCTTTCCTTTCTATATCCCTTTCTATATCCTTTAAAGAGTAGCGGATGGCTTTCCCATACGGATGAGAGAATGACTGAATGCTGTATAAATGTTGCATGAAAGGTTTATGTAAGAAAAGCCATCCGCTGCACTTATTATAGTTATATTTGTAAATAAAATTTTATTGTTAATTTTTAGTTTCATGATTAGTTTTCATTTTCGTTCATTTTTCAAGTTAATTTAAAATATTTTCTTATGTTGTGCCTTTTTAATTATAGTTGTTATTTTTATTTAAAAATTATGTTACAAAAAATTGGTTAAAATTGTTAAAATGTAAAAAATGTTTTGTTTAATATTTAATGTGTAAGGTGTTTATTTGTCTCTTTAGAGGTACACCGGGACTTTCGTATCCCATAGCTTTTCTTTACATTCTTTTTTATAAACAATATTTACAAACTTAATACTTAACATATAAAAACATATAGAAACATGACATTACATAACACTTTCGCCGCTTTTTCTTTCCTTTCTATTTCCTTTTCCTTCTCTTTAACATTTCCTCCTTTACTTTTACATTTTTCTGCTCGCCACCTTTGAACCTTTCTACTCCTTTGTTTTACATCATACCTTATCTTTAACTTATTTCTACTTCTACAATCTTCTGTTTTCTTATATCAATTCCTGAAAGTAAAAGTTTTATCCTACGCCTTTTTATACCTGTACCTTATTCCTTACGCGCCGAGAGAGAGAGATCACACTTTCATTCATACCTTAACCTAATCCGCCTTATTTACCTTAAATCCTACTTTGGACCCCCGCTTCCGACGCTTTTTATTTTACTTTTCTTTTTTTTCAATCTCTTTCATACTTCCATTCACTCCTAATTTTTCCCTTGTCCGTTCCAGTGCTTCTAACCATACCGCCCCTCTTCCTTCCTCTCCCAAAATTTCCTCTACCATCTCCTCCCAGTTTTTCTCATTTCCCCAGTCTATACATTCTTGCCATATATGTTCCCATGTCTTGTTCTTTTCGAAACATATTCTACATTTTCTTTTTTCTTCCCCCTCCCAATATTTGTTTCCCTTCATTTCCTCCCCTAATCTAAACTTTGCGATCCTTTGCCATTTTTCTTCTTTCCATCCCATCTTCAAATACCCTGGTATCCCTTCCTCTTTCACCTTTTTATAATATTTATTGAACCTTGATCCTCTTATCTTCTCCCATCTTTCCTCTCATTGCCATTCTTCATCTTTTTTCCCAAATATTCCCCCTTATTTCCCTCTTTCTCTTAGATCTTTCACATCTTTTCCAGACCACCCAAATTTTCAAAAATTCCTCTCTTTTTCCCATTTTCCTTTGCTTTTTCCTCCCTTGCTCTTCCCCTCATTTCTTCCCAGCACCATTTAGCTAAAACTTCTCCTTTCCCTTCTTCTAATCGTTTTTCATATTTCCAAGCTCTCAATTCTGCTCTTCCTTTCAGTTTATCCCTCTGTAGCTCTTCTCTCACCGTATATCCTGGTACATATCTTCTTACTCCCAGTACCCATCTCAAGTATTTTTCCTGTAATATCTCTACCTCTGCTTTTTTTTTTCCAACAAATTTCCACACCATAATTAATAACCGACCATACCAGTTTATCAAATAGCCATATTCTTTTACCCCAATCTTTTCCGAATTTTCTTTTACCTATACTCCAGACCTGCCCCATAATTCTTGCCGCTCTTTTTACTCTGTCCTTTACATGCTTTTTCTGCTCTCCATTTCTCATGATTATGTATCCCAAATACTTGAAACTTTTTACTTCCTCTATTTCTTCCCTTTCCATACCCATTTAGTTTCCATCTCCCTCCCTTTCTACACCTCATTATCTTTGTTTTCTTTACATTCTTCCAATTTCCTCTTACATATTCTTCCATGTTTTTAATCATTCCTTTCATTCCTGTTTCATTTTCTGCCAACAGAGCAATGTCATCCGCGTATGCCAGCGAGTAAACTCTCCTGTCTTTTATTTTATACCCCCATTCTCCTTTTTCTAATTCTTCATTTATATCTGCCAGTAAAAGAGTAAACAAGCTAGGGCTAAGCGGACAAACCTGTCTTACTCCCTTTGTTGTCCAAAACTTTTTTCCTTCTTTTTCCTTTACCTTGACTTTATTCACTGTTTCCTCCAAAACTTCTTCACACCTTCTTATCAATCCTTCCCTTACTCCTCTTTTCTTCATTGCTTCCACCAATTTTTTTCTATTCACTGAGTCAAAAGCCGCTCTCATATCAATGAATGTTATTACCATTTTTTCTTCCTTTTCTTCTATTTTCTTGTTTATCAAATAGTTTAACACATATATCTGGTCCACTGTCCCCATGTCTTTTCTAAAATTGGCCTGACTCCGTGGTAATATTCCTTTCTCTTCTATATCCTTCCTTAATCTTTCTGCTAGTACAGATGCGTACACTTTGTACGCTGTCTGCGTCAGTGTTATCCCTCTATACTCTTCTACCTTTTCCCCTTTCCCTTTTTTTAACACCGGAACCACCACTCCTTCTCTCCATTCCCCCGGCATCCCCTCCTCCCTCCATACCTTCTTACATATTTCCCATAACTTCTCTTTTACTTTTCCCCCTCCCCATTTCCAGATCTCGTTTTCAATTCCATCACTTTCTGCTGCTTTTTTTTTTTTTAATTTTCTTATTACTTTCTCAAATTCTTCTCTATCTATGTCTTCTTCCACATCCTCTTCCCTCTCTCTACCCAATTCTTCTCCAACTCTCCATTCCACTCCACCTAGAATCTCTTTAAAGTATTCATCTCATTCTTTAATCTTTATTTTTTCTTTTATTTTCTTCCTTTTCTTTCTTCTCTTGTTTACAATTTTCCACATTTCTTTCTCTGTTCTAATCTTTTCTATCTCTTTCTCCCATCTCACCCTTTCTTGCAATTTTTTCTTTTCACATAGCCTTTTTTCACCTATTTATAGTTTTCCCCGCTCCCTTCCCCCTTCCTTAATTTTTTCAATTCTTCCTTAACTTTATATTTCTTTCTTCTACATTCTTTATCCCACCATTTTTCTTTGGGTTTTTTCCCCACCTCTTTTTTCATTTATTTTTTTACTAATTTCTTTGTTTTCCAATTCCTTACTAAAACTTTTCCAATTTTCCTTTATTTTATTTTTTTCCCTTCGTTCTTTATACTTTTCCCTGAATATTTTCCTCTCCTCGTCACTCCAGTCTAGTCTCGTACTCTTTTTTTTTCCATACTTACAACTTCTCTTCTTTCCTCTTTTCCTTTTTATCGTCACTATTAACGTGAAGTGATCTGAGTCCACTTCCTCCCCCACCTTTATTTCAACTATTTCTCCTTTTGATTCCACGTTACTAATCACATAGTCTATCACTGTTTTTCCTCTCCCTCCTACATATGTCCACTCACCCTCTTCATCTCCTCCTGTATGTCCATTGACTATTCCCCATCCCGTTTCTTCCAGAACTTTACAGAATTTTTTTCCTTTTCCTGTAATTTTTTAATCCTTTGTTTTCCTTTTCCTTTCTTCCTTATCTTCTTCTCCTTTTTTATCATCCCATAGTCCGCCCTTCTCTCCGTTCTCACATTAAAGTCCCCCTATCAAATATCTCGTTCCTTCCTCTTTTTAATCCATCTAATTTCTCATATTCTCTATTATGTCTTCTAAATCCTCATTTACATATACCCCTGCTATTTTCCACCACACTCTTCCACATTTTATCTTTATTCCTATCATTCCTTTCTTATCTTCATATTCTATTTCTCTTTCTCCTTCCAGATCCTCTTTCCATCCCATCAACATTCCCCCCATTGCCCTTCCTTTCTTATTTTTCTTTTCTTCCCCTTTATTTATCCATTTGTAACTCTTTGGCAATCTGCTTCTTATTCCCTTCCATCTTTTTTCCTCCAACCATGTTTTACACATATTCACGTTCCTTCTCCATACCCTTCCGAAATCTTCATCTTTGTTTTCTATTCCTGCCACATTCCAAAAAACTATTCTCATTTTTCTGTTTTTCGTCTCTGCCTTTTTTCTTCCTTCCTTCTTTTTCTCCCCCTCTTTTTCTTTAACCCCTTTATCTTTCACTTTTCCATTTTTTCCTTATCTTTTCTTTTCTTTCCTTCCCCACCTTTTATCCTCTCTTTTTCAACTCTTTTCTTCTCTTCCTCCGCCTCTTTTTAAAAACTTGCATTCATTCTTTCCATTATCACCCGCTTCCTTTTATTTCCTTCTGTTTCAAAAGCTTTTGCTCCATCCCATTTTCTCAATTCTTTCTTCAAATCGTCCCATAACCACTTTTTCTTATTTACACATATCTTTTTGTAGCCTATCTTTACCTGTTTTCCTTCTCTTTTTAGTTTATCCGCTTATCTCTTAATAAGCCATTCCACTTTTCTTTCATATTCCGTCAAATCGTCTTCTATCCATTCCGTCCTATCCTTCAGTTTTCCTTTACCTCTTAATATTTCCAGTTTTTCATTAAAATTTTCCATCTTTACCTTACCATTCCAAGACCTCCTTTGTTCACTCCTCCTATTTTATTTACGTCTTCCATCTTTGCTTTCACATCTATTGCTTCAAATATTTCTCCCACTTGTTTCTTCAACGCT
Source organism: Cardiocondyla obscurior (assembly GCF_019399895.1). Taxonomy (NCBI): domain Eukaryota; kingdom Metazoa; phylum Arthropoda; class Insecta; order Hymenoptera; family Formicidae; genus Cardiocondyla; species Cardiocondyla obscurior. Next base: position 4,627,774 of record NC_091877.1, read on the forward strand.
TTTTATCTTCACTTTGTATTTATTCCTTTTATTATTAAATTATTCTTTCTCTATTCTTTCTTTTTTCTTTTTCCATTTTTAACATTCTCGTTCTTTCTTCCAAACTTAAGACTTTTCCACATATTTCTGTTGACATTTCCACTTTACCTCATATTTTTTTCCCCGATTCTCTTTTCATTCCATCTATTCTTTTCTCTAATTTTATCTTTTTTCTTCTCCATATTGCCTTTAAATCTTCTATTTCCTTCCTGATCTGCACCTTGATTTCTCTTACCTCTTCCATCTGAGCTTGGATCCTTGCGAATCCACTTCTCATCTCCTTTATAACTTCTTCAAAGCCTTTCTTACTTACTCCTCCTTTACTACCCTCCTCCGTTGTTTTCACCGGTGACCTATATACTTTCACGCTTTTTCTAAATCCTTCCAGTCCTTCAACTTCACCTTTCTCCTCTTGCCTTTCCTTTCTTTTTCCCCTTGTTTCCATGCTTCTATTGGTAAGCTATTGGATCTTTTCTCATCAACATTTCCACTTTTGCCGACCTTCCCATTTTCTTCTTCGTTTTTTCTTCCTTTTTCCTCTTTTCCCATCTCAACATTTTCCTTCTTTTGTTTACTTATTTTCCAAAACTGTTCTGACCTTCTTTTCTCTGGCCCACATTCTGAGCTCACTTTTAGAGGCGCTTTTATAAAAGCGCCTCTAAAATTTGACCAATTTAGAGGCGCGCTGCTAAAATCGTCCGTATTCTAAGGACACTTTTAGAGGCGCCTTTAAGATAGAAGTACATTTATGTGTACCATGTTATCTATCTTAATTATTTTGCGTTCAATGCCGCAAACTGCAAATAAAATAAATTTCATTATTAATTAAAAATTTAACAATGTTTTTTATTAAAAATTTTTATTCGGGAAGTAAATGAAATACATGATTGCGAACACAGAGTTTTTCGGGATAGAATAAATCCGTTTGAACTTTACAATAAACGAAAATTTCGACATAGATACTGGTTGTACAATAAATATGTGCGTTATGTGCTGACATTATTGGAAGATATGTTAACACTGCTAGCGATTAGAAGAAATGCCTCTGCACAAATTCATGATGGAAATGATTATGACCATGGTGCTTCTGTAATTCCACATCATGGTCATCTTCATCTTCTTCGTCATTGTCCTTATCTGAATCTGCGTCTGTAACAAATAATTTGTTTTAATATATTCATTTTTATATTAATAATTACTTATTAAAAAATTTTATTTTTACCATATGCGTTGTTATCACGAAATTTCTTTCGGATATTATATAAAACAGCCATCGCTATGATGGCTGCTTTAGCAGTATCCAGGGAGATCTGCATTCCATTTCGAAGGGCACGAAACATGCCCTTCCACTCTCCAAAACAGCGCTCAACGATGATCTGGGTCCGTATATTGGATGAATTGTATCGCTCCTCAGGAAGATCTCGTGGTTGTAGTATTGGTGTCAGAAGGTATGGCTTGAATGGGTACCCGGAATCCCCAAGCAAGGTACCTTTCCTTCTGCCTGACTGAAAAATAAAAAATATACATTAAATTATAATTTAATTTAATATAATATTAACTGTTAATAAGATTACCTTAAACTCTTCCTTGAGGGAACATAAATCTCATATACGTGCATCGTGAGCACTGCCTCTCCAACAACAATATCTAAAATTCGTTTCTCCTCGCATGTTGTAACGAATAGAAACCCTTCCGGTTCATATATAACGCAGCTTGTCCCTGGTTGGGGCATTTTATTGGCACATGTGTGCAATCAATACAGCCCACAACCGAAGGAAAACGAGCTACGTTATAAAATTTTTCCTGAAGGGTTTCTATTCGAGGTAAAATTTCACGAATTCTGGCAATAATCTTGCCAGAACTCGTGAAACTGATGCGACGATTTTAGACACTGTTGTTGTGATACTCCATGCAGATCTCCTGTAATTAAAATACAATAGTTAAAAACTTTAATTAAAAAATATATTTAAAGTAATAAATAATAAAAATGCATTTAAATAACTTACCTAGTTCAATTTGATAACATCTTTTTGCATAATAACGTAGAGTGATGAGGACTTGCAGAGTTGGTGGTATCACATTTCTTCTAATCGCGCTAGGAGTTAACCTAGCTTCCACTAATGTAAGCACATAACGCACACATTCCTTGGACAGCCGGTATCTTTGTCGAAATTCTCGTTCATTATACAGTTCAAATGGATTTATTCTATCCCGAAAAACTCTTGGTTCGCAAGCACGTAATTCATTTACTTCCCGAACTTCTGCAGCGTCAGAAATCGCCTCGGCAAACTCCATGATTAATTTAGTAATGTATCATAATGCACGTGCTAAATACCGAGTTCTTATTACACTCGCACAGCACTTTAATCACCTTTATATTTACGCGCATTTTTTAAATTAAAATAAAATTATTCCAATACGATTAATTTTACTACATGGAGTTTCGTTTACTCCTAAAAACATTGCGTATATAGTTTTTTTGAACAAATTTAATTGATTAACGTTGCCATTAATTAGTTAAGTCGCGATATGGGTCCACCTGTCAAATCGCATGGGTGCCGCCATATTGATTTTCGCTAAAAGTGCCGATAAATGTTCTACAGACCACATTTAGCGGCACTTTTCAAAGCCTATAAATGTGCTATAAAAGTGGGTTCAGAATAGGTTTTCGAGATAAAAGCGCACATTTAGGCTAAAAGTAACTGTCACTTTTAAAGGTGCCTCTAAATATGAGCTCAGAATACAACCACTTTTATAAAACCTCTTTTAGAGACGCTTTTAACTAAAAGCGCCTCTAAAAGTGAGCTCAGAATGTGGGCCTTTGTCTTTATTCCCTTTTTCCTTCACCCCTTACCTTCTTCTTTTTTTGTCTTACTCTCGGTTTTCCTGTCACCACCAACCTAGCCTCCAAAAACTCCGCCTTGTACTTTCCCAGATTTCTCCTTTATTCTCACCTCCACCCTTTCCCTTCACTTGCCCTCCTTAAAAACCTTCCCCTTTATCTCCACAGCACCACCCTTTACTTCTCAATTCTTTTTAACTCCCAAAAACCTTCTCTGCACTCACACGCTCATACATACAACCACTCGCTCTGCCATCGGAAACGAAAGTCCGGGTGCTACTGGAGTAGAATCATTACATTTTGTGGACAAAGTAATAAATCACAAAATTTATATATAACATTAAAAAATGCATCTTTATTATATAGTGCTATTGAAATAGGACTTGAGAACAATTTTGTTTTCATGCAAGATAATGATCCGAAGCATACTGCCTATAATATAAGGCAATGGATATTATTCAATACGCCAAAATATTTAGTTACTCTACATCTACAGATATTAATCCAACAGAGCATTTGTGAGATTATTTAGAAAGAAAATGTACAATCATAAAATAACATCGAAAGCAGGGCTGAAAGCTGCACGTTCAAAAGGATGGAACAAAATAACTCCGGACATAACATGTAATTTAATTAATTTAATGCCAAAAGCCAAAGCTATTATAGAAGCTAAAGAGAATCCGACTAAATATTAAAATCTTAAAAAAATTTTTTTTTATTTCTTTTATTATTATGTTTTTCGCTTATTTAAATTTATTTTTTTATATCTTTGAACATAAAAATAAATTAATTTTTTGTAAACTGAACCTTGTTTTAAATATTTAAGAACACGCCCATATCATTATTTTTTTCCATAATTTTTATGAGTTATACAGGTGTCTCAGACATAACGAAGGATACTGGGAGAATAGATAGATTGATTGAGACAAGTGAAAAGTCCTGTACCATTTTGCAAATTCTCAATTGTTATTGAAACAAAATTAAAATGTATAAATTGTATAGGCGTAAGAGCGACAAGGATGCTGTGAGTGAGCGCGACAGGCGCATTTCGCGATTTTGTGCGCTCGCGCTCACTCGCGCAGCATCCTTGTCGCTCTTACGCCTATACAATTTATACATTTTAATTTCTCAATAACGGTTGAGAATTTTGCAAAATGGTACGGGTTTTTCACTTGTCTCAATCAATTCTATCTATCTCCCAGTATCTATTCGTTATGTCTGTGTATCATTTGTATATTATAATCTAAATTGGTTCAAATTTTTAACCGACTTTTTACACCGACTGTATTTCAATATCAATGGCCGTTATGTAGAAAAGTAGAAAAATAAAAACTTTATACTTGAAAATGTATATTTCAGTTTTTTTTAACAAATTTCTGTTTTGATGCTAATAATTTAGCAATTACATTTCAATTGCTTTTTATAACTTTTTTTGTTGTAGCTCATATTTAAGTAATATCTTCATAACACGTATACAATTTTTTAAACAATATGTGTGTAGAATTTTTTACAAAAAGTAAAAAAGCTCTAAATACATACGCCTATTTTCTATAAAATATTTGATAAAGAAATTAACATCAAATTTGTATAAATACTATAAATAAAATAAATACAAATTTAATTAATTATTAACAGAAACTTAGTATGCTCAGATTGCATTAAAACATTTTTATGTACATATTGTTTTTCTAAATAGATACAGTTTATTTTGTTCATCTTAGGGTTATTTTTTTACATCACCGGCTATAATGGTGTCCTATTACATTGCCGGGAACCCTTACCCAGGGGTGGCTGCAAACATACGTGAACTAGAGAGTGTAGTATGTCAACATACACAAACATAAGGAGTACGTGTTTTGAGAAGCGGGAGAAAGAGGGGAAATAGGCTTATTTTCGTCCTTTAGCGAAACTTATGAGTGAAAGAACGCAGAAGACAACCTTCGTTATAGGCGTCCACTCACACTTGTTCGTTCTAACAGGCAAGAAAGATATATATACAGGGTGTCTCGCACCATGTGTCAATGCTTCTAGGGATAAGTAGATATCGGGAATACAAATTAAAAAATCCAGTGCCATTTTGCAAAATTAGCACTAATAACCGAGATATAAATTTATAAAAATTTAAGTACGAGAGCGAATACGACCGCGCCGCTAGAACCGGGTGACGCCTGAGAAGTAAAGGTCCAAGCCACTCAATTACGGATTGGAAAACACGCGAGCGACAAGATGTGACAAAGCGCGAGCGACACGATGCGACAATACGTTAGGCGAGGCGAGTTACTACGCGCGAGCGACACTGTTAGAAATTTCTTATTGATTTTAATAAACATGTAAAGAAAGCATGTGTTCATTTCCGTAAATGAAATGTAATGAACACTGTATATTAACATTCATTTACTGTTGTTTTGAAATTTCATTAAAAAATGTAATGAACACTGTATATGAATATTTATTAATTGATGTATTAAATGTCATTTCAAAAAATAATGAACACTACATGAATATTCATTTACTGATGCATTAAATCTTATTAATGTTTATTAATGCACATTAATGTGCAATATTCATTTACTGATGCATTAAATCTTATTAATGTTTATTAATGCACATTAATGTGCATTAATGTGCATTAATGTGCATTAATAAACATTAATAAGATTTAATACATCAATTAATAAATATTCATATACAGTGTTCATTACATTTTTTAATGAAATTTCAAAACAACAGTAAATGAATGTTAATATACAGTGTTCATTACATCTCATTTACGGAAATGAACACATGCTTTCTTTACATGTTTATTAAAATCAATAAGAAATTTCTAACAGTGTCTCGCGCGTATGTCTTTCGCTATAACGTATTGTCGCATCGTGTCGCTCGCGCTTTGTCACATCTTGTCGCTCGTTTTTCAATCGGTAATTGAGCTTTTGCTTCAGGCGTCACCAACGCGGCGATATTCGTATTCGCCTCGTACTTAAATTTTATAAATTTATATCTCGGTTATTAGCTAATTTTGCAAATGGCACTGGTTTTAATTTGTATTCCCGATATCTACCTAGAAGCATTGACACATGATGCGGGACAACCTGTATATATACAGTGTGTTCCAGACATAACGAAGAATACTGAGAGGATAGATAGAATTGATTGAGACAAGTAGAAAAGTCCTGTACCATTTTGCAAAATTTTCAACCGTTATTGAGAAAATAATTAAAATGTATAATTTGTATAGGCGTAAGAGCGACAAAAAAGGAGCTACGCGTGAGTGATCGTGACAAGCGACGGCGCCATTCCTAGCCATTTGCCTGTCGCGCTCACTCACGCGTAGCTTCTTTGTAGCTCTTACGCCTATACAAATTATACATTTTAATTTTTTCTCAATAACGGTGATCGAAAGAAAAGTAGATCTAGAACGCAGCGCCTAACTGTGTATATCGAATATCGTGCGATCACTCTGTAAACGCGTGGCAAAACAGCCGCTCTGCGAGGCACGCTCCGACAATGTTCATAACGCGTGATATAGACAGGCCGAATCTTCTCTGATAATAACAATTGAATTTTGCGCATCAGAGAACGATCCAGAACGTTCTTCGACGACGTATTTCCTGTTCCCGCAAGTTCTGGTATGTTCGAGAATAATTGTTAGTATAAAAGCCGCGGTATTTTTCGCGAAGAGCCAGTGTAACGTAAGATATCGTGCGGATTCCCGATCGCGTTCACTCAGCTCTTTAAATCTAGTCTCGTGCGACACGCGACAGTTTTTCTGTACTCGCCGTCGGTGTATATACAGGGTGTCCCACCGTTAGTGTGACAACGCTCTTAGGGGGGTAGATCTCGTCAAGCTGAGCATAAAAGTCCTTATCCACTTTGCGTTTTTTTAAATCATATTCGAGATATGAATTTTTAAAAATTTGTATAATACAGCGTATGAGTTTTACGTTCTATAAGAAAATAGCACGGCCTACTCAATCACGCATGGGCCGACGCTCGGTTGTAAAAGTGCCGGCTCGGCTGTCTTGCCGCTAATTAATATTACAATTGGGTGATTGCTTAGCAACCAAAATTGTAATATTATTATGAGCGGCGAGCCGAGCCGGCACTACAACCAGCTCGGTCCATATTATGCCTATATATAAACGTGAAACTCATACGCTGTATTACAAATTTAAAATAATCTCGAATATGTTGAAAAAAACAAAGTGGATAAGGTTTATGCTCAGCGACGAGATCTACCCTACGTTGTGTCACACTGGTGGGACACCTGTATACATCTTTTTCGATACTTGTATTCTTGACAAAATATATATTCTGTTTCCCGTGAATTTATTGCATTTTCACACAGTTGAGAATTTTGCAAAATGGTACAACTTTTTTACTTGTCTCAATTAGTTCTATTTATCCTCCCAGTTTCCTTTGTTATGTCTGGGACATCCTGTATACAGGGTGTCTCAGCCCATGTGTAAAATCCTATACAGATAGGTAGGTCTTAGGGAGATAAATAAAAAAGTTCTTTAACGTTTTGAAAAATTTTCAATACTTATTGAAAAAGAAATTAATTTGTCTAGCGCAAGAGGACAAGGAAGCTATAGGTGAGTGAGCGCGATAGGCGACGGCGCCAATCGCCTGTCGCGCTTTGCCCAGCTTCCTTGTCACTCTTGCGCTAGACAATTTTTCTCAATAACAATTGAGAATTTTACAAAATGTTAAATAATCTTTTATTTATCTCTAAGACCTACCTATCTGTATAGGATTTTACACAATGAACACACCCGAGTGTCCCAAACATACATAAACAAACTTTTAGGGTAGATAGAACGTTTGACAAGAAGACGAAAAGTCCTATGCCGTTTTCTAAAACTCTTACTCGTTTTCGATAAAAAAATTAAATTATATACGCGCGAGAGCGACAAGGAAGCGTGGACTAAGTGAGCACGCGATAGACAGCGGCGAGTATCGCTTAAAGAGAATGGGCGAAACTAGCGCGTAGCGAGCTAGACAAGGAGACAACGCGCGAGCGAGGCGATGCGACGACACACGAGCGAAATGAAGCGACAACGCGCGTTGTCGCCTCGTCTCAGCAGCGTGACTCCGCCCATCTCTTTAAGATATACTCGCCGCTGTCTATCGCGCGCTCACTCAGCCCACTTTCTTGTCGCTCTCGCGTGTATCTATTAAATTAATTTTTTTGAAAACAAGTAAAAATTTTAAAAACTGTATAGGACTTTTTGTTTCTTTAGACGTTCTATCTACCCTAAAAGTTTGTTTACGTATGTTGGAACACCCTGTATATACAGGGTGTTTGATTTAAGATTTCTTTCCCGGTAACTGTAGATAGATATCGGGTGAAATCGAAAAGTCGATACTATTTAGTAAAATTCGTAACCGTTACCGAGTAAGATTTTACTGAATTTTGATGAATTGGCGCGAAGTACATAATGGCCCACATTCTGAGCTCACTTTTAGAGGCGCCTTTCGTTAAAAGCGCGCTAAAAAAGTGGTTTTATAAAAATGGTCGTATTCTGAGCTCACATTTAGAGGCACCCTTAAAAGTGACAGTCACTTTTAACCTAAATGTGCGCTTTTATCTCGAAAAAGCTATTCTGAACCCACTTTTATAGCACAGTTATAGGCTTCCGCTGAATGTGCGGCTAACTGGGCCCTTTTTACGCATGGGCTTCCTGAGCCCGGACCAAGGGCCCCGGTTTCCAGGGGGCCCCCGATTGAAAAACAATTGGTTATAGTTAAATAATGAAAACTTACAAATTCAATAACAATTTATCTACCAAATAAAAAATATAATATTTACTAGAATATTCATAGCTTTACTTCTTTCTGGGTCTAAAGTTCTAAATGAGCTCTTCTTTTTTAATTTAACAATGTTCGAGAGACGTTTAGAGCATTTATAGATAAATGTCCATATTATATAATATGCTTTGGATATTTTCTGAATGTCTCTTGACCATTTGTGTTAAATTGTCGGTCCCGATTCGAATTCGAATTGCAATCACGAGCAATTGTCAATTTTTATCTATGTTATTTTCTTAAAACATCCCACTGCTTTGTGATTGTATAACAAAGAAAGGTATACAGGTCCACTGATCATCATTTTGAACTTTGCAATTGTTTCGAGATTGTTCTTATTAGAGTTTCACGCCACGCTCGGCTGCCACACAGAGTTATTTGACAATTGCGGCTCGCCGAGTTGATGGGGGTAAGGTGGAGATAAGTCGCCTTTACTGATTACTGATACTGATACAAACCGGGCACCGTCTGCACTGTTTCAAATCCGGCGTGTTTTTGCAACAATTGCAATGTCTTTTGATACTGAATAAATCGAAATATTTTGATGCTTACTCGCTATTGCAGACCCGTACATGATAATCGTGATATTGATAATTTGGACAATTTTACAAACCGTAGGATTCTTCCTTAATTGCTAACAATCGCAATTACGCAATAATTTCAATCGTTTTTAATTATGTCAAAACGGTCATATCCTAGCGGTGCAGAAAAAAGAAAAAAAGCTGCTCTGCAAAAAGAAATTATTAACAATTTGCCAAAATTAACTTCATTTTTACACCTGAAGCTTCTGCTGCTTTAAAGACAGCCAGCAAATTGATTCTCCAAACTTGCTGCAGCAAGAAAACATAAACAATAAGATGTTATTAAAACCTATTTCAACAAGTCCAATAGCTGATTTTTCAGATCAAACGCAATTGTCAATAAAAACCGAAAACATTTTAAACGATCTTGGTAATTATTTAGATGCAGAAATGACGGAAAACGTGTAACGGTAGCGACTTTCCCGTGTCGCTTTTGCCGGATTAAGGCTCGCCGGATCCAGGTGCGCGGACTCGGTGGAGCGCGATAGGTTAGATTCTAGTCACGGCCTGGGCCGACGGGAGCGCCCGTCGGAGAGACCCAGGTTGCTCGGGCTGGCCCGAGGAGCAGCGGTCGGGAGCGCCCGACTGCGGCGATGTCAGCGGCTGAGTGCTGTACAATAAATCCAAAAGCCTAGACGGGAGCGCCCGTCTAGAAAATCTCGGTGGCCCGGAATATCCGGGGGGCGCCGGCGGTATCCGGTCGCCTCGGTGGTGGAGCCTCGGGAGCGCCCAAAGTCTCCAGGAACCTGAGTTTGTATTCTGCCTTGGAAGCGCCCAAGGCAGCGGAAGACTCTCATCGGGAGCGCCCGGGGACGATTCGGGAGCGCCCGAGTCGGAGAGTATGCGAGAAGCTTCGGAAGCGCCCGAAGCCTTAGGAGCTGGAGGATGTGTTCGGTTCGAGGATCGGGACCGGACGAGGTACTCGCTGTGGCGCGAACTCGGCTTATACAGGGTGTTTGATTCGAGGTGTCACGCCCGAAAAATTTAAATAGAGAATTAAATTTTAAGAAAAGTCCTTTACAATTTTTAAAATTTTTACCGTTTTTGAGAAAAAAATTAAAATATGTTAGCGTAAGAGTGACAAAGAGGACACGCGGACTGAGCGCGACAGACGACGGCTAGTATTTTTAAGAATGATAGTAAACCGAGCGGCGATAAGAGAGTCGCGGCGAGTCTTCGCGAGGAAGACAAACAAACGCGTTCGCACGATCGATATCATTCACCGATACTTTAAGGTCGCATCTTATTTATTGTTCACAACATTTTTAGTAATTGAACGTAAAATGAAGGAAATAATGCTATCATTTCCTCACCACCTTGCGGTGATAGCATGGTGCGTTTTTTTATAGTGGTATCCCCGATAGGACTATTCCACTTTTAGCGCTTAATGTAAAAGTTGTTCGAAGTGCCCTCCCCTCTGCTGTAAGCAGAGTTCGGCCCTTCGAACAACATCGCGCGTCGCACGGTGCACCATTTCCGGTGAAATAGTCGCAAACGCCGCAACAATAGCTTCGCGTACGTCATTAACAGTTCTGTTTCGTTGGGGTTCTACTAGATTTTTAATATGACCCCATAAAAAAAATCTAATACGGTCAAATCTGGTGACCGTGCCGGCCAGGACATTGGGCCACCACGACCCATCCATCTGTCGCCGAAATGCGCATCCAAAACTTCGCGCACTGCCAGGCACGAATGAGCCGGTGCTCCGTCGTGCTGATAGATTATTCGCCTTCTTGTTTCCAGAGGCACGTCTTCTAATAGTCCCGGTAACACATTTTCTAAAAAATGCTGGTAACTTTCTCCGGTTAATCGCGGAGGAAGGAAATGTGGACCGATCTGAATTGAATAAAAGAAAATATGCGTTACAAAATGTTTAATAAAATAATCTGTTATCTGTTTATACTTACCACTTGATTACCGACGACTCCCGCCCATACATTCACGGTCCATCGATACTGGAATGCTCCTTGTCGTATCATATGCGGATTTTCGTCCGACCAATACAAGTGGTTTCTTGAATTAAAAACACCGTTCGGTGTAAATGTAGACTCGTCGGTCCATAAAATAATATCGGGAAACGATGCGTTTCGCCGACATTTTGCAAGGAACTCTGTAAAATAAATGATTTTTTTAACAATTATTATTCTCTTTAAAATTAAAACAAAATAAATTATTAATAAAATACCTTCGCAAAACCGGAGCCGTGATCCAAAATCCCTCGGTAAGCTGCTGTACTCGTTGATCGTGGTACGGGTGTAACATATTTTCTCGAAGAGTATTGTGCACGTGTGTATGTTGATAAATGAAGATGATGTGCCGCACGACGTACACTCATTCTCGGCTGATCAGAGAATAAGTCGAGCACTCGTTCTTCATCTTGCACTTGATGTCGCGCAGGTGCATTATTTCGATTATGCACAAGACATCCCGTCTCGCGTAATCTCTGCACTACGCGGAAAATTGTCGGTTTGCCGGATAATGTGCTCGCCCGAAACCGTTCGATGTACAATTCGGCAGCACGAGTGGCGTTTTCACCGGCTAGCCCAGGCTATTATCCGTATTATATTCTTGTGGATTATAACTTCCCATTTTAACAGATTGTCACACCACGAATACTAGATGACTAGTGACTGCTTTAAAAAATTTTGTTATCACAATTCTTGACAAAAATTGTTGTACGTAGATTTTTTGATCGGAAAAATTTACACGTAGATAAAAAAATCAAAAAATCTACGTACAATTGTTTTTGTCAAGAATTTTCATCAGCCGAGATATGGCAAAAAACAAAAAAATATTTTTGAAATTTAACAACATAGCATTGTGCGGCATTCAATAGATGCATTCGGGCCTATTCGAGCCTTTATTTTCATCAGAAGCCGAGATATGGCCAAAAACGAAAAATATTTTTGAAATTTAACAACATAGCATTGTGCGGCATTCAAAATAGATGCATTCGGGCCTATTCGAAGCCTTTTATTTTCATCAGAAGCCGAGATATGGCCAAAAAACGAAAAAAAATATTTTTGAAATTTTACAACGTAGCATTGTGCGGCAATTAAAATAGATGCATACGGGCCTATTCCGAGCTTTCTATTTTCACCAGCTGCCGAGATATGGCCAAAAAACGAAAAAAAATATTTTTGAAATTTTACAACGTAGCATTGTGCAACATTAAAAAGATGCATACGGGCCTATTCCGAGCCTTCTATTTTCACCAGCAGCCGAGATATGGCCAAAAAAAAAAAAAATATTTTTGAAATTTAACAACATAGCATTGTGCGGCATTCAAAATAGATGCATTCGGGCCTATTCAGCCTTTTATTTTCATCAGAAGCCGAGATATGGCCAAAAAAAAAAAATATTTTGAAATTTTACAACGTAGCATTGTGCGGCAATTAAAAATAGATGCATACGGGCCTATTCCGAGCCTTCTATTTTCAGCAACCGAGATATGGCCAAAAAACAAAAAAATATTTTTGAAATTTAACAACATAGCATTGTGCGGCATTTAAAATAGATGCATTCGGGCCTATTCGGAGCCTTTTATTTTCATCAGAAGCCGAGATATGGCCAAAAACGAAAAAAAATATTTTTGAAATTTTACAACGTAGCATTGTGCGGCATTTAAAAAATGCATACGGGCCTATTCCGAGCCTTCTATTTTCACCAGCAGCCGAGATATGGCCAAAAAACAAAAAAAATATTTTTGAAATTTAACAACATAGCATTGTGCGGCATTCAAAATAGATGCATTCGGGCCTATTCGGAGCCTTTTATTTTCATCAGAAGCCGAGATATGGCCAAAAAACAAAAAAAAATATTTTTGAAATTTAACAACATAGCATTGTGCGGCATTCAAAATAGATGCCATCGGGCCTATTCGGAGCCTTTTATTTTCATCAGAAGCCGAGATATGGCCAAAAACGAAAAAAATATTTTTGAAATTTTACAACGTAGCATTGTGCGGCATTAAAAAGATGCATACGGGCCTATTCCGAGCCTTCTATTTTCACCAGCAGCCGAGATATGGCCAAAAACAAAAAAAAAATATTTTGAAATTTAACAACATAGCATTGTGCGGCATTCAAAATAGATGCATTCGGGCCTATTCCGAGCCTTTTATTTTCATCAGAAGCCGAGATATGGCCAAAAAACAAAAAAATATTTTTGAAATTTTACAACGTAGCATTGTGCGGCATTCAAAATAGATGCATTCGGGCCTATTCCGAGCCTTTTATTTTCATCAGCCGATATGGCCAAAAACGAAAAAATATTTTTGAAATTTACAACGTAGCATTGTGCGGCAATTAAAAAGATGCATACGGGCCTATTCCGAGCCTTCTATTTTCACCAGCAGCCGAGATATGGCCAAAAAACAAAAAAAATATTTTTGAAATTTAACAACATAGCATTGTGCGGCATTCAAAATAGATGCATTCGGGCCTATTCGGAGCCTTTTATTTTCATCAGCCGAGATATGGCCAAAAAACGAAAAAAATATTTTGAAATTTAACAACATAGCATTGTGCGGCATTCAAAATAGATGCATTTGGGCCTATTCCGAGCCTTCTATTTTCACCAGCAGCCGAATATGGCCAAAAACAAAAAAAAAAAAAATATTTTTGAAATTTTACAACATAGCATTGTGCGGCATTCAAAATAGATGCATTCGGGCCTATTCGGAGCCTTTATTTTCATCAGAAGCCGAGATATGGCAAAAAAACAAAAAAAATTTTGAAATTTTACAACGTAGCATTGTGCGGCAATTAAAAATAGATGCATACGGGCCTATTCCGAGCCTTCTATTTTCACCAGCAACCGAGATATGGCCAAAAACGAAAAAAATATTTTTAAATTTTACAACATAGCATTGTGCGGCATTTAAAAAGATGCATACGGGCCTATTCCGAGCCTTCTATTTTCACCAGCAGCCGAGATATGGCCAAAAAAAAAAAAAATATTTTTGAAATTTAACAACATAGCATTGTGCGGCATTCAAAATAGATGCATTTGGGCCTATTCGGAGCCTTTTATTTTCATCAGAAGCCGAGATATAACAAAAAACAAAAAAAATTTTGAAATTTTACAACGTAGCATTGTGCGGCAATTAAAAATAGATGCATACGGGCCTATCCGAGCCTTCTATTTTCACCAGCAGCCGAGATATGGCCAAAAACAAAAAAATATTTTTGAAATTTTACAACATAGCATTGTGCGGCATTTAAAAGATGCATACGGGCCTATTCCGAGCCTTCTATTTTCACCAGCAGCCGAGATATGGCCAAAAAACAAAAAAAATATTTTTGAAATTTAACAACATAGCATTGTGCGGCATTCAAAATAGATGCATTCGGGCCTATTCGGAGCCTTTTATTTTCATCAGAAGCCGAGATGTGGCCAAAAGACGAAAAAAAAAATTTTTTTAATTTAACAACATAGCATTGTGCGGCATTCAAAATAGATGCATTCGGGCCTATTCCGAGCCTTTTATTTTCACCAGCAGCCGAGATATGGCCAAAAAACATAAAAAAATATTTTTGAAATTTAACAACATAGCATTGTGCGGCATTCAAAATAGATGCATTCGGGCCTATTCAAAACCTCTTATTTTCATCAGAAGCCGAGATATGGCCAAAAACGAAAAAAATATTTTGAAATTTTACAACGTAGCATTGTGCGGCAATTAAAAAGATGCATACGGGCCTATTCCGAGCCTTCTATTTTCACCAGCAGCCGAGATATGGCCAAAAAAAAAAAAAATATTTTTGAAATTTAACAACATAGCATTGTGCGGCATTCAAAATAGATGCATTCGGGCCTATTCGAAGCCTTTTATTTTCATCAGAAGCCGAGATATGGCCAAAAAACGAAAAAAATATTTTTGAAATTTTACAACGTAGCATTGTGCGGCAATTAAAAAAAATGCATACGGGCCTATTCCGAGCCTTCTATTTTCATCAGCAGCCGAGATATGGCCAAAAACAAAAATATTTTTGAAATTTAACAACATAGCATTGTGCGGCATTCAAAATAGATGCATTTGGGCCTATTCGGAGCCTTTTATTTTCATCAGAAGCCGAGATATGGCCAAAAACAAAAAATATTTTTGAAATTTAACAACATAGCATTGTGCGGCATTCAAAATAGATGCATTCGGGCCTATTCGAGCCTTTATTTTCATCAGAAGCCGAGATATGGCCAAAAAACGAAAAAAATATTTTTGAAATTTAACAACATAGCATTGTGCGGCATCAAAATAGATGCATCGGGCCTATTCGGAGCCTTTTATTTTCATCAGAAGCCGAGATATGGCCAAAAACGAAAAAAATATTTTGAAATTTTACAACGTAGCATTGTGCGGCAATTAAAAAAATGCATACGGGCCTATTCCGAGCCTTCTATTTTCACCAGCAGCCGAGATATGGCCAAAAACAAAAAAAAATATTTTTGAAATTTAACAACATAGCATTGTGCGGCATTCAAAATAGATGCATTCGGGCCTATTCGGAGCCTTTTATTTTCATCAGAAGCCGAGATATGGCCAAAAACGAAAAAAATATTTTGAAATTTTACAACGTAGCATTGTGCGGCAATTAAAAAATGCATTCGGGCCTATTTCGAGCCTTCTATTTTCACCAGCAGCCGAGATATGGCCAAAAACAAAAAATATTTTTTAAATTTTACAACATAGCATTGTGCGGCATTCAAAATAGATGCATTCGGGCCTATTCGAGCCTTTTATTTTCATCAGAAGCCGAGATATGGCCAAAAAACAAAAAATATTTTTGAAATTTTACAACGTAGCATTGTGCGGCAATTAAAAAGATGCATACGGGCCTATTCCGAGCTTTTTATTTTCACCAGAAGCCGAGATATGGCCAAAAACAAAAAAATATTTTTAAATTTAACAACATAGCATTGTGCGGCATTCAAAATAGATGCATTGGGCCTATTCGAGCCTTTTATTTTCATCAGCCGAGATATGGCCAAAAACGAAAAAAATATTTTTGAAATTTAACAACATAGCATTGTGCGGCATTCAAAATAGATGCATCGGGCCTATTCGAGCCTTCTATTTTCACCAGCAGCCGAGATATGGCCAAAAACAAAAATATTTTTGAAATTTTACAACGTAGCATTGTGCGGCAATTAAAAAATGCATACGGGCCTATTCCGAGCTTTATTTTCACCAGCAGCCGAGATATGGCCAAAAACAAAAAAATATTTTTGAAATTTTACAACGTAGCATTGTGCGGCAATTAAAAAAGATGCATACGGGCCTATTCCGAGCCTTCTATTTTCACCAGCAGCCGAGAAATGGCCAAAAAACAAAAAAAATATTTTTGAAATTTAACAACATAGCATTGTGCGGCATTCAAAATAGATGCATTCGGGCCTATTCGAGCCTTTATTTTCATCAGAAGCCGAGATGTGGCCAAAAAAGAAAAAAATTTTTTAATTTTACAACGTAGCATTGTGCGGCATTCAAAATAGATGCATTCGGGCCTATTCCGAGCCTTCTATTTTCACCAGCAGCCGAGATATGGCCAAAAAACAAAAAAAAATATTTTTGAAATTTAACAACATAGCATTGTGCGGCATTCAAAATAGATGCATTCGGGCCTATTCGGAGCCTTTTATTTTCATCAGAAGCCGAGATGTGGCCAAAAAACAAAAAAAAATATTTTATAAATTTAACAACATAGCATTGTGCGGCATTCAAAATAGATGCATTCGGGCCTATTCGGAGCCTTTTATTTTCATCAGAAGCCGAGATGTGGCCAAAAACGAAAAAAATATTTTTGAAATTTTACAACGTATCATTGTGCGGCAATTAAAAAAAATGCATACGGGCCTATTTCGAGCCATCTATTTTCACCAGCAGCCGAGATATGGCCAAAAACAAAAAATATTTTTTATATTTTGCAACATAGCATTGTGCGGCATTCAAAATAGATGCATTCGGGCCTATTCGGAGCCTTTTATTTTCATCAGAAGCCGAGATATGGCCAAAAACAAAAAAATATTTTTGAAATTTTACAACGTAGCATTGTGCGGCAATTAAAAAGATGCATACGGGCCTATTCCGAGTTTTATTTTCAGAAGCCGAGATATGGCCAAAAACAAAAATATTTTTAAATTTAACAACATAGCATTGTGCGGCATTCAAAATAGATGCATTCGGGCCTATTCGGAGCCTTTTATTTTCATCAGAAGCCGAGATATGGCCAAAAACGAAAAAAAAATTTTTTAATTTTACAACGTAGCATTGTGCGGCATTCAAAATAGATGCATTCAAGCCTATTCGGAGCCTTCTATTTTCACCAGCAGCCGAGATATGGCCAAAAAAAAAAAAATATTTTTGAAATTTAACAACATAGCATTGTGCGGCATTCAAAATAGATGCATTCGGGCCTATTCGGAGCCTTTTATTTTCATCAGAAGCCGAGATGGCCAAAAACAAAAAAATATTTTTAAATTTAACAACATAGCATTGTGCGGCATTCAAAATAAATGCATTTGGGCCTATTCCGAGCCTTCTATTTTCACCAGCAGCCGAGATATGGCCAAAAAACAAAAAAAAATAATTTTGAAATTTTACAACGTAGCATTGTGCGGCAATTAAAAAAATGCATACGGGCCTATTCCGAGCTTTCTATTTTCACCAGCAGCCGAGATATGGCCAAAAAACAAAAAAAATATTTTTGAAATTTTACAACGTAGCATTGTGCGGCAATTAAAAAAATGCATACGGGCCTATTCCGAGCCTTCTATTTTCACCAGCAGCCGAGATATGGCCAAAAAACAAAAAAAAATATTTTTGAAATTTAACAACATAGCATTGTGCGGCATTCAAAATAGATGCATTCGGGCCTATTCGGAGCCTTTTATTTTCATCAGAAGCCGAGATGTGGCCAAGAAACGAAAGAAAATATTTTTTAAATTTAACAACATAGCATTGTGCGGCATTCAAAATAAATGCATTTGGACCTATTCCGAGCCTTCTATTTTTACCAGCAGCCGTAATATGGCCAAAAAACAAGAAAAAATATTTTTAAAATTTTACAACATAGCATTGTGCAACATTCAAAATAGATGCATTCGGGCTTATTCGGAGCCTTTTATTTTCATCATTAGCCGAGATATGGCCAAAAAACGAAAAAAAAAAATTTCGAAATTTTACAACGTAGCATTGTGCGCAACTAAAAATAGATGCATACGGGTCTAATCCGAGCCTTCTATTTTCACCAACAACCGAGATATGGCCAAAAAACGAAAAAAATATTTTTAAATTTGGAAACATAGCATTGTGCGGCATTTAAAAAAGATGCATACGGGCCTATTCGAGCCTTCTTTATTTTCATCAGCAGCCGAGATATGGCCAAAAACAAAAAAATATTTTTGAAATTTTACAACGTAGCATTGTGCGGCAATTAAAAAAAATGCATACGGGCCTATTCCGAGCTTTCTATTTTCACCAGCAGCCGAGATATGGCCAAAAAACAAAAAAAAATATTTTTGAAATTTAACAACATAGCATTGTGCGGCATTCAAAATAGATGCATCGGGCCTATTCAGAGCCTTTATTTTCATCAGAAGCCGAGATATGGCCAAAAAACAAAAAAAATATTTTTGAAATTTAACAACATAGCATTGTGCGGCATTCAAAATAGATGCATTCGGGCCTATTCCGAGCCTTTTATTTTCACCAGCAGCCGAGATATGGCCAAAAACAAAAAAAAATATTTTTAAAATTTAACAACATAGCATTGTGCGGCATTCAAAATAGATGCATTCGGGCCTATTCGAAGCCTTTTATTTTCATCAGAAGCCGAGATATGGCCAAACGAACAAAAAATATTTTTGAAATTTTACAACGTAGCATTGTGCGGCAATTAAAAAATGCATACGGGCCTATTCCGAGCTTTCTATTTTCACCAGCAGCCGAGATATGGCCAAAAAACAAAAAAATATTTTTGAAATTTAACAACATAGCATTGTGCGGCATTCAAAATAGATGCATTTGGGCCTATTCGAGCCTTTTATTTTCATCAGAAGCCGAGATATGGCCAAAAACGAAAGAAAATATTTTTGAAATTTTACAACGTAGCATTGTGCGGCAATTAAAAATTGCATACGGGCCTATTCCGAGCCTTCTATTTTCATCAGCAGCCGAGATATGGCCAAAAACGAAAAAATATTTTTGAAATTTAACAACATAGCATTGTGCGGCATTCAAAATAAATGCATTTGGCCTATTCGAGCCTTTTATTTTCATCAGAAGCCGAGATATGGCCAAAAAACAAAAAAAAATATTTTTGAAATTTAACAACATAGCATTGTGCGGCATTCAAAATAGATGCATTCGGGCTATTCGAGCCTTTTATTTTCATCAGAAGCCGAGATATGGCCAAAAAACGAAAAAATATTTTTGAAATTTAACAACATAGCATTGTGCGGCATTCAAAATAGATGCATTCGGGCCTATTCGGAGTCTTTTATTTTCATCAGAAGCCGAGATATGGCCAAAAAACGAAAAAAATATTTTTGAAATTTTACAACGTAGCATTGTGCGGCAATTAAAAAAATTGCATACGGGCCTATTCCGAGCCTTCTATTGTCATCAGCAGCCAAGATATGGCCAAAAAACAAAAAAAATATTTTTGAAATTTAACAACATAGCATTGTGCGGCATTCAAAATAAATGCATTTGGGCCTATTCGGAGCCTTTTATTTTCATCAGAAGCCGAGATATAACAAAAAAACAAAAAAAAATATTTTTGAAATTTAACAACATAGCATTGTGCGGCATTCAAAATAGATGCATTCGGGCCTATTGAGCCTTTATTTTCATCAGAAGCCGAGATATGGCCAAAAAACGAAAAAATATTTTGAAATTTAACAACATAGCATTGTGCGGCATTCAAAATAGATGCATTCGGGCCTATTCGGAGCCTTTATTTTCATCAGAAGCCGATATGGCCAAAAACGAAAAAAATATTTTGAAATTTTACAACGTAGCATTGTGCGGCAATTAAAAAAGATGCATACGGGCCTATTCCGAGCCTTCTATTTTCACCAGCAGCCGAGATATGGCCAAAAAACAAAAAAAAATATTTTTGAAATTTTACAACGTAGCATTGTGCGGCAATTAAAAAAATGCATACGGGCCTATTCCGAGCCTTCTATTTTCACCAGCAGCCGAGATATGGCCAAAAAACAAAAAAAAATATTTTTGAAATTTTACAACGTAGCATTGTGCGGCATTCAAAATAGATGAATTGGCCTATTCAAACCTCTTATTTTCATCAGAAGCCGAGATATGGCCAAAAAAAAAAAATATTTTTGAAATTTTACAACGTAGCATTGTGCGCAACTAAAAATAGATGCATACGGGTCTGATCCGAGCCTTCTATTTTCACCAGCAACCGAGATATGGCCAAAAAACAAAAAAAAATATTTTTGAAATTTAACAAAATAGCATTGTGCGGCATTTAAAATAAATGCATTCGAGCCTATTCGGAGCCTTTTATTTTTATCAGAAGCCGAGATATGGCCAAAAAACGAAAGAAAATATTTTTGAAATTTTACAACGTAGCATTGTGCGGCATTTAAAAAAATTGCATACGGGCCTATTCCGAGCCTTCTATTTTCACCAGCAGCCGAGATATGGCCAAAAAAAAAAAAATAATTTTGAAATTTTACATCGTAGCATTGTGCGGCTTTCAAAATAGATGCATTCGGGCCTATTCGAAGCCTTTTATTTTCATCAGAAGCCGAGATGTGGCCAAAAAACGAAAAAAAAAATTTTTGAAATTTAACAACATAGCATTGTGCGGCATTCAAAATAGATGCATTCGGGCCTATTCGGAGCCTTTTATTTTCATCAGAAGCCGAGATGTGGCCAAAAACGAAAAAAATATTTTTGAAATTTTACAACGTAGCATTGTGCGGCAATTAAAAATGCATACGGGCCTATTCCGAGCCTTCTATTTTCACCAGCAGCCGAGATATGGCCAAAAAACAAAAAAAAATATTTTGAAATTTAACAACATAGCATTGTGCGGCATTCAAAATAGATGCATTCGGGCCTATTCGAAGCCTTTTATTTTCATCAGAAGCCGAGATATGGCCAAAAAACGAAAAAAAATATTTTTGAAATTTTACAACGTAGCATTGTGCGGCATTCAAAATAGATGCATTCGGGCCTATTCCGAGTTTTTATTTTCATCAGAAGCCGAGATATGGCCAAAAAACGAAAAAAATATTTTTGAAATTTACAACGTAGCATTGTGCGGCAATTAAAAAATGCATACGGGCCTATTCCGAGCCTTCTATTTTCACCAGCAGCCGAGATATGGCCAAAAACCAAAAAAAATATTTTTGAAATTTAACAACATAGCATTGTGCGGCATTCAAAATAGATGCATTCGGGCCTATTCGAGCCTTTTATTTTCATCAGCCGAGATACAAAAACGAAAAAAATATTTTAAATTTAACAACATAGCATTGTGCGGCATTCAAAATAAATGCATTTGGACCTATTCCGAGCCTTCTATTTTTACCAGCAGCCGAAATATGGCCAAAAAACAAAAAAAAATATTTTTAAAATTTTACAACATAGCATTGTGCAACATTCAAAATAGATGCATTCGGGCCTATTCGGAGCCTTTTATTTTCATCAGAAGCCGAGATATGGCCAAAAAACAAAAAAAAAATATTTTTGAAATTTTACAACGTAGCATTGTGCGGCAATTAAAAAAGATGCATACGGGCCTATTCCGAGCCTTCTATTTTAACCAACAACCGAAATATGGCCAAAAACGAAAAAAATATTTTTAAATTTTAAACATAGCATTGTGCAGCAATTAAAAAAGATGCATACGGGCCTATTCCGAGCCTTCTATTGTCACCAGCAGCCGAGATATGGCCAAAAAACAAAAAGAATGTTTTTGAAATTTAACAACATAGCATTGTGCGGCATTCAAAATAGATGCATTTGGGCTTATTCGGAGCCTTTTATTTTCATCAGAAGCCGAGATATAACAAAAAAACGAAAAAAAATATTGTATTGCTACACGTGTGCCCTGAAGTGCCAAGGGCCCCCGCGTCCGTACACAATGCTTACGGTTGTGTGCCCGGTATGCCGATCTGTCGCCAGCTATGAGCAATTGCTGTAGCTTGTTGTATTTTTGCTTATGTCGTTTTGCGTTTATTGTATTTGCTTATGTTGTTTTGCGTTTATTGTATTTGCTTGTGTCGTTTTTTTTTTTTTTGCTAATGTTGTTTTGCGTTTATTGTATTTAATATAATTTTAAAGGTATTTTTAATGTCATTTTTTTAATGTCATTTTGTAATGGAATTTTATGTATTTCATTTATGTTTTTTTTTTTTTATACTTGTATTATTTTTAATTTAATTTTTAATGCATTTAATTGAATTTTATGTAGTATGATAAGTTTTTGGTATATGGTATTAAATAAGATTTAAAAATATTATATTAAAAACATATTTTATTTCTTATGTATAAAATATATTTTAATTATTAAAAAACTTACAAACTAACAACTTGTGTATAGTCAATGGCAATATTTGCTGCAGACGACTCTAAAGCTGTGTGTGAGGTGGTGCCACCGCGGACGTGTGGTGGAACGCCGAGCAGCGAGAGATTGGGAAAATTTGGCGGAGGCGAAATTATGCTTTCTTTCGTTGCGACCCGTGAGTGTGAGAGAATGAGCAACGCTAAAGATATAGGCGCACCTGCCTTCTTGCACGCGTTCGTGTTTATCGGTTAGAGCCAAGGATAGAGAAAAACGCTATTAATTTGAAGCGTATACTCGACATTTCGCGACTTTTAACATCAAATTTAATTCTAAATACTTAGATTTTAAATATATATTTTTACATTACGTATAAATTAATTTTGAGATAATTTTCGTTTTCTGTCTTGAGAAAGACAATTTTAAATGCCGTTTTCTGTCTTGAGAAAGACAATTTTATATGTAGACAGAAAACGAAAATTATCTCAAAATTAATTTATACGTAATGTAAAAATATATATTTAAAATCTAAGTAGCATGAGAATTTAATTTTGATTGTTAAAAGTCGCGAAATGTCTGAAAGTATACGCTAGAATTAATAGCGTACTCTAGCGATATACTTCTATCCTTGTCTAACCGTATAAACACGAACGCGTGCAAGAGAGAGAGCGAAGGTGCGCCTATAATAATTCCTTAGCGTTCACTCATTCTATCTCTCTCACACTCACGGGTCGCGAGCGAGAGAGAGCATGAGAACGCCCCCCACCAAATTTTCCCCTGTCCTCTCGCTCCTTTCGGCGTTCCATGCCTCACGTACGCGATCCGCGGTGAGGCCTCACGCACACTACCCCACCTCACGCACGAGAACCGCCGTCGCCGCAGCGCGACAGGCCATTATTGCCGGTGACTGTACAATTACTTTAAAATATAATAAAAAAAAAATGAATACATAAAAGTGACTATATAATATAAAATAAATATATGAAGAAAATAAAAATAAAATATTAAATTAAAATAAAACTTAACCTAAACTTATAAACTAAAAAAGTGTAGTAATAAAAATGAAAATAATAAAAAATGAAAATAATAAAAATGAAAATAATAAAAATGAAAATATAATACTAAAAAAATGAAAATATAATACAAAAATGAAAATATAATACAAAAATGAATATATAAAAGTGACTATAATATAAAAATGAATATCTAAAGAAAATAATACAAAAATAATAAAAATAAAAATAATAAAAATAAAATTTAAACTTAACTTAACTTAAACTTATAAACTAAATTTTTTTTTGTCCTCCGTGTATTTTTTCTTTTTCTGGAGTCCTTAGTCATTGTCTGAAACGAAAAAAGAAATTATTAACAGGGTATAAAATAAAATGTATTAAAAATAATAAATGAAATTTATTTAAAATATACTTACATAGATTTATTTGCACCTTCCACTGTTTGCACACCGTGCAGAGATATTTCGGTACTTGACCGTGCATTGCGAAAGGTATCACTTTCATGCACGGTGTGCAATAGGAGTGACCGCAAATTAAGGCCTGAACCCCCTTAAAATGGTGCACCCGACAAAAATTGCATCTCGGTGTGTTATCTTCTGTAATTTAAAAATTAATATTAATTAATTAAATATAAAAAAAAAAAAATTAAATTAAATTAAATTAAATAAATAAAAAAAAAAAAAAAAACTTACTGGGAAATGTCCCATTCTCGCAAGAGAGGCACTCCCACATGCACTCTCCCAGTAAATTTTTCGTGCATGTGTGAGGCCTCTGATCCGGCGGGTACGTTTCGCGTAGCAGGTACGCTAGGCGTTTTAATTCGCCAAACGCCGTTTCTGATATCGGCCGCACATGATGGTTAATTTCATCCACCTCATCCTGGTTGAGGTGGACGAATTTGCATGTAGTTCCTGAAAGGCACACCGACTTCGTACACCGCCGGACCTCGTGGAACATCTTACAATCGGATCTGGCACACACTTTCATTAGATAGTCTCTGCAACTCATGGTGATTTTTTTCTGATTAATTTAAAATGAGATTTTGCCGAAAATTTTTTCTGTTTTAATTTTGATCCAATCTTGCCAAAAAAACAACAATAGCCAAAAAACGACAACAGCAAAAAACGACAACAGCAATAATAAAAAAACAACACAAGCAATAAAAACAACAGAAGCAATAAAAAACAATAGAAGCAATTTTGACATGTGCACTCCTCGACTGGCGAGCGACTGACTGAAAATCGCGTGCTGCGTTTTTATCCGCTTCCATATGTGTGTTCGTAAATGCACAATGAATGATGCTTAAAGAAGCGGATATACGAACGGACTTAAGGCCCTTTCGGTGTAATTCATTAAGCCGGTGTATCGATCCACATGATGAAACTTTTTGCAATACCGATGTGTATAAATAAGGTTGACATATCTACCGGGTGCACATTTTCTGTTTGCCCGACTCTGATTAACGAAACAAGAGCCGCATCGCCAGAGAGAATATCATTTATGGTAATCCACCCCCGCGCTTTTTCCATGATAATTCTAGCAAGCGTTATGTCTTGCTCCGTCCACATCTGGCCTCGCCGAGGCAAGATTCCGTCTAGAAGACACGGTATCGCTTGCCACTTTAATTCACAGAATCGTTCGTCCAGTCGGAAACACTCATAAGGTAGTCTACAGGTTTCGCGAGCCCAGTCGCGAAGATGTACCGTAATCAATGTAGCACTAACATCATCGACGATTCCTCTTTGCCACTTTAAACCTTCTCGGATAGCAACAAGGGTTCCCACTGTAACTTCATGTGGTAACAGCATGAGGTTGGCTGCTGCAATCCTCATAAATGAAGTCAATTGTTCAAGCATCTCCAAATGAGCCTTCTCAGCATTTATTAACTTTACCCAAAATAGCGTGGGTGATTGTACGCGTATCACGCGTACTTCGTACGGCCAGCGGGTAAGTTGTCTTATATTGATGTCGGAAATCATCTGAAAAAATATTTTATATTAAGCGGAAATTTTTAAAAAAAGATATTAAAAATAATATCAGAAAAGATACTTACATTTTTTTTGTTACTTGTTAATTGGCGACGATCAGTTACCGATGCTTGGTTGCAAGGAACTGATCGCTCGACGGTTGAAGAACTCATCTCAATCCAAATTGTTTTATACTGATAAAAAAATTATCGTTCTCACTCGCGTTGTCACTCACGTTGCCACTCACGTTGCCACTCACATTACCCCGCATCAATGAAAAATAGACTGCTAAGAGAACAAAAGACTATGCGGCTAAATTCAAAGACTGCAAACGGAGGTAGTTGCTATTTAGCAGGTATGCATTTCTTTTCTCGGAAAGAGATAAGGTAAAGATTTTAATTCCCCCACATCATTGAAAAATAGACTGCTAAGAGAACAAAAGACTATGCGGCTAAATTCAAAGGCTGCAAACGGAGGTAGTTGTTATTTAGCAGGTGTGCATTTCTTTTCTCGGAAAGAGATAAGGTAACGATTTTAATTCCCCCACATCTTTGAAAAATAGACTGCTCAGATAACAAAAACTATGCGGCTAAACTCAAAGACTCTGCAAACGGGGTAGTTGCTATTTAGCGGGTGTACATTTCTTTTATCGGGCAGAGATAAGATAGCAATTTTTAAATACTGCAAAGTGAAACTTATGAAATGACTCATTATAATTTGAGAGAGGGTAAAAAATGTGTCACATGATTAATCAGGAGTAGGGGTAGAATATAAAGCATTCCTTAGGCCTCTTTTGTAACCACGCGCGAATCTCATTAGTGGACGAGCGATCGACGATAATGAACGTTGACGTGAGAATAGAAATCGGTGAAGAAATCGGTGAAGAAATAGAAATAGAAATCGGTGAGGAAATCGAAGAGGTTCATCCCCTGTCGGAGGATAGTGCTTGCGAAACCGACGATGACAACGATGAAACGGTTGAAAGTACTACGCGCAAAACGATCAATTTACGGAATTTAAACGCGATTAATCTGCGTACGAAATTTTGTGCCATATATTTTTATTATTGTGACGGGCGAGGATACAACGTGTGCGCTTCTTGTTTGGTATTGATGCGAAACGATTTCAACGATTCCGTCTTCAAGATTCGTAAACACGTCGTAGGATCGTACGATAGTCTGAGCGGTACGTGGTGTTTGAACTGTAGAGCCGCAACATTCGTTGTAATTTCGTGCGATATGTGCCCGGTATGCACAAATGCGTGAGCAATGTACTTCGATTTCCATACTCACGTTGCTAATGTCGTTTTTATCGCTAATGTTGTTGTTTTGTTGTATTTATCGCTAATGTTGTATTTATTGCCAATGTCGTTGTTTTGTTGTATTTATTGCTAATGTCGTTTTTTTTTAAACATTAACGTGCAAGCATCGGTGTGAGAATCATTAAAAAATGGATCAAAGTTTTCTCGAGGAAGAGCGTGAACTCCTGGTGCAAGCTGACGCCGTGACCACCCTGGGAGAATTTTTCGTGTGGCTTGAGAGATGTGACGACCTAGTGAATCGACTCGAGGAACGCAGTCGCGCCAAGCGAACGCGCGTATCCGTCGGATGCGTGCAATCCACGGTGGCGAGTATCGCGCGACTTTTGGGTGTCAGGAAACATTTGTACGGACGTTACGTGCACCAGGGTGGCGAGTATGCGAGCACCAGTGCTGCCGACGGTGATGGTGACAACGCAGCTGGTGAACTCGAGTGGCGCGAGATCGAGACCGCGTTCAAAAGTCGTATCGCAACGGGTGTGGTAATAAACACAAACTACATCGAGCCGCTGCGATTCCTGGAGGACGCCGGTAACGCGGTGTGCGAGCGCGTACAGAACATCGTGCGTAAAACTAATTGCGTGAAAGTGAACACCGCGTTCAACGGTGAATTCACGGCCGGGGACAAACGCGCCAACAAAAGTATAACCACGAAAAACTGTGAGATCTTTCAAGATACTGATGTACGCGAGTGGTACCGATTACATGTTATCGAACCCACGCTGGCTTCTCTCGAGGAGTTTCAGGAGCGCGACAGCGGATGGGCGTTGTCGCGAATTTTGAACTTGTTGATCAACGTAAACAAGTACAATCCGATGCGTGCGGGATGTCACGTTACATTGTCGCGGAAAATAGTCGCTAAAAAAGCAGTGATATGCGTAAAATCGATGGATGACAAGTGTCTCGCGTGGTCGGTGGTGGCAGCTCTGTATCCTGTAAAGCAGCACGTGGATCGGGAATCGTCGTACCCGCATTACGCAACGGTGCTGAACGTCGAGGGTGTGGAGTTTCCCGCGACTCTTAAAGACGTTGCGAAACTCGAACGATTGAATGATATCTCGATCAACGTGTACGTCACAAAGACACGTGGAAAACAAATAAACGTTCTACCTATACGCCTCAGCAATGAGAAGAAAAAGAGACACGTAAATTTATTGTACGTGCAACGCGATAACAACGATGACAACGATAACCAGAAAGTGGGACACTTTGCGTGTATCAGTAATCTATCACGCCTCGTCAGTTCACAACTAAGCGGACGCGAGCATCGGAAACACATTTGTGATCGGTACGTATGGTTTTAAATATATAATTGATTTTTAAAATATTATTTTTAAATTATTATTTTTTTAAATATTTTATTTTTAGGTGTCTTCATTACTTTAGTTCGAGCGAGAAGCTCGAGGCTCACGTCGTGGATTGCGGAATATTAAACGACTGCGCTATACGACTACCCAGCGAGGACGACAAATGGCTCAGCTTTTCCAATCACGACAACAAGGAGCGCGTGCCATTCATCGTTTACGCCGATTTGGAGTGCGTGCTGCGAAATATCAATCCACCATCATCGCCCAAACAAACGACGTTTAATTATCAACATCACGAAGTATTCAGCGTGGGATACTACGTCCGATGCTCGTACGACGAGTCGCTCTCGAGATACGAATATCGTCGCAAACCTGATTGCGTCCAGTGGTTTGTCGAGCGGCTAGTGAGATTAGCTCATCGCGTAAAAACCATAATCTCAAACGTTGTCCCGATGAAGACGTTGTCGAATGCGCAGCTCGAGGTGCACGAGAACGCGAAGCTGTGCCACGTATGCGAAAATCCGTTTGCGGCGGACGAGAAGCGTGTGCGCGATCATTGTCATTTGACCGGTCGGTATAGAGGTCCCGCGCACTCAAAATGTAACCTGCAATACCGCGACACGCGTTACATCCCCGTCGTATTTCACAATCTGTCGGGTTACGATGCACACTTTGTTATAAAGGAGATCGCCACAGCGTACGAGGGTAAAATTAATCTATTACCGATAACGAAGGAGAAATATATCTCCTTTACGAAACACGTTAACGATACGGCTGAGGGACAGGACTCGCGAACTGCGATAAAGTTGCGCTTTATAGACTCGTACAAATTTTTGAACGCTAGCCTCGACAAATTATCGTCTCTACTCGCCAAAGACAAATTGCGAATCTTGCGCGCTGAATTTGCGACACTTTCAGAAGAAAATTTCAATCTTCTGACGCGAAAAGGTGTATTTCCGTACGAGTACGTCAACAGCGTCGAAAAATTGAATGAGTCAAGCTTACCGTCGCGCGACTCATTCTTCAGTTCGCTGACCGGTGACACGGTGACCGAGACAGATTACGCGCACGCCGAGACCGTATGGCAGCGGTTCTCCGTTCGAACTCTGGGCGAGTACAGCGATCTGTACCTCAAGACCGATGTACTGTTATTGGCTGACGTATTTGAAAATTTTCGCGACAGATGCGTCGAGAGTTACGGACTCGATCCCGCGCATTACTACACCTTACCCGGTTTCACGTGGGATGCGATGCTCAAGCATACGCGCATAAATTTCGAATTGTTGACCGACATCGACATGGTGATGTTCGTCGAACGCGGTATACGCGGCGGTCTAAGTCAATGCTCCAACAGATACGCGCGAGCCAATAACAGATACATGCGATCGGGTTACGACTCGTCGAAACCTTCGTCGTACATTGTGTATTACGATGTAAATAACTTGTACGGATGGGCCATGTGTCAGCCGTTACCGTACGCGGACTTCGAATGGGTCGACGACAACGACCTCGCGAACCTCGACGTAGACGCGATCGCCGCGGACTCGCCCACGGGTTATATTCTCGAGGTGGATCTCGAGTATCCCGCGAGCGTGCACGACGCGCACTCCGATCTGCCGTTCTGTCCCACGCGAGAGAAACCACCGGGGGCGAAACACGATGTAAAACTTTTGGCTACGCTGTGTGATAAGAAGCGATACGTCATCCACTATCGCAATCTGCAGCTGTGCACGCGTCACGGTCTTCGCGTCACCAAGGTTTACCGCGTGCTGCGATTCACTCAATCGGCATGGTTGCGCGATTACATCGAGCTCAACACGCGACATCGAACTCGCGCGACCAACAATTTTGAGAAAAATTTGTTTAAACTGATGAACAACGCGGTGTTCGGTAAAACGATGGAGAACGTACGAAATCGCGTCGACGTTCGCTTGCTCTCGCAGTGGGACGGACGGTGCGGTGTGGAGGCGATGATCGCCAAACCGAATTTTCACAGCAGAAGCGTATTTGCGGAAAATTTAGTAGCTGTGGAATTACGTAAACTCGAGGTGAAATTCGCCAAGCCGATATACGTCGGTATGCCTATACTCGACATATCTAAAGTATGCTTGTACGAATTTCATCACGAGTATATGATACCGACTTTCGGAGACAAATGTAGCGTCATGTATACCGACACGGACAGTTTTGTGTACAGCGTCGAGTGCGACGACGTATACGAGATGATGAAACGCGATATCGCGAGGTTCAACACGAGCGACTATCCGCCCGATAACGCGTATGGTATACCTCTCGCGAACAAAAAAATACCCGGCTTAATGAAGGATGAGTGTAACAGTGCGATCGTCACAGAGTTCGTCGGACTCAGAGCTAAGATGTATGCGATCAGGGTAGACGGTAGAAAAGACACCAAAAAAGCAAAGGGTGTAAAGAGCGGAGTCGTGGCGCGAACTATAACGTTCGACGATTACGTGAGGTGTCTCGAGGACGAGATCGCTATGACTCGCGACCAATCGTGCATCAGGTCGAAATTGCATGAGGTGTACACCGTGTCCGAGACAAAGATCGCTTTGAGTCCGTACGACGACAAGCGATATCTCGTGCCGAACTCGACCGAGACCTTGCCGTGGGGTCATTATCGCATACCTCGATAAAAACGCAGTACACATGTACGCGGTATACATGTATGCAGTATGTATTATAGATGTATTATACTTCCGATTGACGCAAGGTCTCTCGAGTGATTGTTAACATTCGCATATTTAGCATTTTGTGGAGAGTGATGTGATGATTGAGGCGTTCATGATTGCATTGTTTTATTTTGGATTGCACAAAATAATTTTTATTTTGTGGTGCATGTGGAGTATGAGATGTTCTTGGTTGCTTTGGTTTTTTATCAAATTTAGTCTGATTTTCACTTTGTAGTATTTGATGCGTTGATTGAGGCGTTCATGATTGCCTCTTTTTTCAATTTTATCTGGTTTTAAAATATTTTATAAAAGTCTCGAGCTCGTTATATGAAGCATGCGTGGAATAACATACATTATATGTATTATTCCTAGCACTGTCATATTCTCCAACTATACTCGTATCTTTACCCCTTTATTTTATTACTGACGGTACAATAGTTGGTATTTCTTTCTTTTCTTTTTTTTCTTTTTTCTTTTTACCGGTTTAAATATCTTTACCCCTTTACTCCTTTATTTTTTACTGATGGTACAATAGTTGGTATTTCTTTTTTTTTTCTTTTGGTTTTTACCGGTTAATTGCGATATAATGTATGGGTTAACATTCGCATATTTTATTGTATTACTTGTAATAGAGTTCTGCTAATGTCAGATTTTTGCAGCTAGCAAATGGGCTAAATTGCACAAAATAATTTTTATTTTGCGGTGTATGAGGTGTTCTTGTTTGCTAATGTTTTTTTCAAAATTTAATTTGATTTTCACTTTGTGCCGTTTGATGCGTTGATTGCATCTTTTTCAAAATTTATTCCTAGCGCTGTCATATTCTCCAACTATACTCGTATCTTTACCCCTTTATTTTATTACTGACGGTACAATAGTTGGTATTTCTTTTCTTTTTTCTTTTTTTTTGTTGTTACTGGTTTTGTTGTTTACCCTTTACCCCTTTACCCCTTTATTTTTTACTGACGGTACAATAGTTGGTATTTCTTTTCTCTTTTTGGTTTTTACCGGTTAATTGCGATATAATGTATGGGTTAACATTCGCATATTTTATTTTGCGGTGTATGCGGTTGTTACGTCCTCGGACTCCACATCTCCTTTTTTCCGACACGCGTTCAATAAATTAGATAAAAGGAGTAAACCGTGACTATTTGGTGACGAGAGAGAACTTCCAAGCTTTCAGAAGAAATAATTTACACTCTGAAACTCTTATCGCCGGATGCTTAAATGAAACTTAGAACAATCACAGCATAGATACCAACAGGAAATATAAACAGAAGACTCTTTAAAGAATATTAGAAGGAACCTAAAGCAATTTGGAATCGATATCAAATATCTGGCGATAAGTGAAGCACTTGAGACCGCGACTACGAAACGTAAATAAAGAGGGTGAAAGCTCCACAGTCATAAGAATATGACACGCGACCGGATCCCATAAACAAACGCGACCCGGTGATAACGAAAAGGGGGTCCTTAAGAATTTTTCCCCGACTATTAATGACAATATTCTGGAAGGTTGGAAGGGGAAGCCATGCGGGCGGAGTTTCGTACAACCAAGTTTTTCTCTCAAGCCAATAGATATCGGGAACTCCACACCACTAATTAAAAAAGCTAAGGACGAAAACTAGAGCTTAAGCAAATCAGAGAAGGGATAAGATCGAAGGACCAATAATTAAGAAAAAGGAAAAGTGGAGGGACATGGCCGCCAAATCAGAGCACTGACTTTTCCAAAAATGGAAATCCGGCGCTAGCCCACCCCTTTTCCGAGGTTATTAAACCGCGTGTCCCTGCGGGACTCGCTCTCATTCAGTCTCTGAATTTCACCTCGTTTATATCATTGATACTGTGTGTGACTTGTGCCGAACCAAGCTTAATAAAGAAGTTGCAAGGGACTCGTCCAAGAAGCAACCGAAGACAGCAAGAAGTAAGTTTCATCATTTATTCTACCTTCGCACTTCCGCCCGTTTGAAATGGTTCCACTAAGATTTTAAAATTCATATATTTGAAAATGAACGACGCGGGTTTTGCCAGGGTGCCGTTTGCGTTCTCCGAAATAGGCATCTCTCAAAAGTCCCTCAGATTCTCCGGTAACTCGACTCGGTTAATGGGCCTCCTCGTGTCAGGGGTTGCGATATGCCGCCAGTAAATGGTGACTATCGAAACCTTAGCTCGAGTAAGGGTCCATCCTGTCGGAGGAACCGAAAGAATCTTTGAGGTGACGTAAAGGGGGATCCGGAAGGAGTGATGCGGCGTGTTGCCCTGACATTTCTCCCACAGAAATCATTTTGTTAAATTAAAAATCAAATCGACACCTTTTAGTGGAATCAAGGAACCTTCGGTCAATAAAGAAAAGCCGCGCCCGGAGAAATCGCAAGGTCCGCGAATTAAGAGAATTGGTCAGAAGCTTCTTCATCCAATTCTTATTCGCGGCAGCACCAAGGGAGCTCACACCTGAACCTCCGAGAGTCAGAACAGAGCGTTCATGGTCTCCTCTGCCTTCTGTACCTCCCAATTCGCCGATTAACCATGAAGACTTAGAAACGGAAGAGAATACTCCGGGGCGAACACCATCCCCGTCGCGTCCGAGATCGACCTCGCCCCCTCAACCTGAGCCGGAGCTGTTCCGCCCCACTACTCCCTCCTATACTCCGGACGTTTCTTTGAACTCGTCCGCACCTTCTCCTGGAGTTGCTCCTCAGGCATGCTCTTCTCCCGTCCGCTCACCGACTCCTTACCCTGGGGAACCCGAGGAGGTCGACTCTTTTGCTGAAGATGAGACCGTCTCTTGGCATGAGCCTGACAGCCCGGAACGTTCCCCTTCCCCCGTCCCGAGCGTAGAGTTCGTGGAGGAGCAAGAGGAACAGAGTGAGGTCGTAGATTCTCTCCTCGAACTCCTCCGGAGCACCTGCACTCCGTGGACGGATCCCGTCCCCGAGAGGGCCTATACAATAGGCCCTGATTCCTTCGATCCCGAGGAGATCAGGAGGGAAGCCAGGAGGGCGACTCCTGACCATAATATCCTCATTTATTATCCCGGAGTAGAATATCCCTTCCTGGCTCCGATCAGGTTGATCGACAGGGTGTTCCCGAGGTCGACGGCCCGGATAACCGAAATTATAGAAATTAATTTAGAATAATGATCATCAATCGCTATTATTATTGTTAGTTTTTTTTTTAATTATTTAATTCATAATTCATTTTCTTTCATTCTTTATTTTTTATATACAGTGACTGAACTATTTGATCAAATGTTTGATTATTGATCAAAATTGCATCAAATTTTTTAAAATAAACAGTGAAGAAAGAAAACTGTTAATTTTTTATTAAAATTAGTTAGTTTTATACAAAATTAAAGGGATGAAATTAAATAATGGTTCCATTTGTACTGCATCCTAAAGAATGAAAATGGCATTTGATCAAATAGTTCACTTTAAATCCTTAAACTAAAGTTTTTTACATTTTAATATTTTGTAGCTTTTGCATTAATAACTGCTTTAATTTACGAGGCATTGATTGTATCAAATTGATACAAGTGGACGCTGGAATTGAATTCCACGCAGCTTTTGTGCGATTCCATAGTTCGTCCAACGTCGTACAACGAGGCTCCAAAGTCAAAGATTTCTTGAGCTCACCCCAGAGATGTTCAATCGGGTTCAGATCTGGAGACTGTGGAGGCCAACCCAACACTAGGAATCGTTGACTTTGGAGTCATTGGGTGGTGATCCGAGCAGTGTGTTTCGGATCGTTATCGTGTTGAAAGATAACGTCGTTGTGTAGTTGCTGCGTGGAATTCAATTCCAGCGTCCACTTGTATTAATTTGATACAATCAATGCCTAGAATTAAAGCAGTTAATGCAAAAGGAAGCTACACCAAATATTAAAATGTAAGAAAAATGGCTTTAGTTTAAGTAAACTATTTAAAGTGAACTATTTGATCAAATGCCATTTTTCATTCTTTTAGGATGCAGTACAAATGGAACCATTATTTTTTAATTTCATCCGTTTAATTTTGTATAAAACTAACTAATTTTAATAAAAAATTAACAGTTTTCTTTCTTCACTGTTTATTTTAAAAAATTTGATGCGATTTTGATCAATAATCAAACATTTGATCAAATAGTTCAGTCACTGTATATATCTTTAAAATGTTCAAATTATATCTTTTATTAAGCCCTCTTCCTCTTTCTTTTTACCTCATAATCACTTTAAATTCATTAAATCTATTTTTCTATTCAAAATTTGTATTTTAATTAAGATTAAAATTACGCATTTCATCATTTAAATTTCTGAATCAGTTATTTATTTTTTACCCTGGTACCCGTGTTGCGAAAACCACCTCTGGTTCTATCCCAGGGAATAAGAATTAAATTTCTTTCCCTAAAAAGAACAAATATTACGCACTCAACCGACTCGAACCCATTCCTAGAGCGTTTACGCGTGGCCCTTTAAATACGCGCCACGCAAGGATCGGCTGTTACGTCGCTCTCCAAGCCATTTCCTCCTCTTTACCTACTCTTGTGCCTTTTTCCTAAGCATCTGAGTAACGGTGAATGAACCCATTTAAAAATTCCTACCTCTGACGTAACATACAGCTGATTTTTGGGGGCTCGTCCGGGATGCTGAGCGTGTTTTTCGCAAATGGAGACCAGAGCAAAATCCGATAAGGAGGAAGTAGATAAAAACTATAAAGCTGCGGTAGAACAATCGTCTAAACCAAAACAAACACAACCTCACATACACACCTCGACACCTACCGTGGCCAAAAATCCACAACTTAAACAACCTACTCCTTTACAAACCATCACTGAATGCGTATCTACTCCTTTGCCTGATATATCCGAGGTAACGGAGGGATCTACAATTAAATTAGACGATACACGAGTTCCCTTGGTGCCAAAGCGATTACAAGCGTATTATAGTAAAACCGAACCTGTAGGAGAATCTAAGAAAATGGCGAATATAAATCCGTTCGCCACATTAAAATACGCAGTGGAGGCGGTTCCCTTCTTCGATGGCAAAAACATCTCCATAAATTATTTTGTGGAAGGATGTGAGGAGGCAAAGAATATGTTGCCCCCCGAAGCCGAGGAACAATTCGCGAAAGTAATTCGAACGCGGATAACAGGCGAGGCTCGACGTACAATCCAGGGGAGAGAATTTGATACCGTGGCCCAATTAACCAAATTTTTAGAGAACATTTTTGGACAAAATAAAAATGTTTATCAACTACAGGGGGAATTGGGTAGAGTATATCAAAAAAACGAAGAAGATGTAATCACGTACGCTAACAGAGTGAGACTTCTGGGAAACAGAATAATGGACGTGCACAAAAGAATGATTGACGATTACGAGCAATTAGTTGAAATCAGAAATACCTTAGAAAAGGACGTATGCAAATGTTTTATACGAGGATTAAAAGCGGAAATAGAGCAAAGGGTAAAAAAGGATTTAGATGTGCACGAAACTGTTAACGATGCCTTGAATATAGAGAGAGAGCTACGTGAAATTACTGAAATACGACACGGTAAAATCTCAGCCGTCCCTAAATCATCAAATACGGATCGTTCTCGGGAAACTTGCCAGTTATGCCTCAAAGAAGGGCACGTTGCCTCGAACTGTAGGAAGTTAACGATACAAACCGGGAACCATTTTAATGCTCCAAACGAAATTTTAATTTGTCAGATTTGTAAGAAACGCGGACATAGTGCCGAAAAATGTCGGTTACGTGAAACTAATAACCGTCGGTTTATAAATTTAATTCAAGAAAATAAATTTAATTGTCAAATCTGTAATAAACCCGGTCACAATGCAAGAAATTGCAGATTTAATAACAGTAACGGTAATAATAATAACCAAGTTAGGACAACACTAATCTGTCAGTGGTGTGAAAAGTCGGGACACACCGCAAACACTTGCTGGAAAAAACAGCAAGAATCAAGAATGGCCGAGCCTAGAACACGAGTAGCGTGTCAAATATGCGAAGGGTTCGGTCATACGGCAAAGGAATGCCGTAGTAATGTGAGGCAGAGTAACTCCAAAGGAGTAGAGAACTGCCGCTACTGCAAGAAAGATGGCCATGTGTTAGACAATTGCGAGCTGAGAATTGCTAACAATAAGAGGCGTGAAGCGATGAGTGCGGGAAACGCCAGTGGCCCCTCCAAGATGGGTGTGCAGCAGGGGTCCGGACGGATCTCACACCCAGTGGTAACTCCCCGGAAATGAGACAAAGAATGGAGCCAGAAATTCGGCCGGTCACCGTAAATTTAGATAGGCATAGCCATGTACCCACGATACAGGTGAATTTAAATAATCGGAATCAAAACGCGACTTTTATGTTAGATACAGGTTCAGGCCCGAATATAATTAAAGAAAATTTAATTTCAGATAAATTAAAAATCGATTACGGAAATATTTTGAGATTGAACGGAATAAATGATTATCCGGTGTATACTCTTGGAAGAGTAATAATACCGTTATTCAAAAAACAGGTAATTTTTCACATTGTATCAAAAGATTTTCCAATTTCTCAAGCCGGAATATTAGGTAATGATTTTTTCAAACAAACAAATTCGCGAATTGACTATGCCGAAGGACATTTAGAAATATCGGGGGAAAAAATTTCATTCTCCACTCCCGAGACAATTACCGTTCCACCACAGGCCGAATCTCTATTCTTTGTACGAATCTCAAATCCGGAAATTGAAGTCGGATATGTACCGCGAATGAAAGTCGTTCACGGTATTTATCTGGGAGATACCGTCGCTACCAACGAAGACGGAAAAGCTTACCTAAACATAATCAGTACACTGAACGAACCTATCGAAGTTCAGGTACCTACAATACAACTGCTACCGTTAAGCGAGATGCAGGAAGGAAACATCGAGAAGAGTAATAAAGAATGGCAGACCGTTGAAAAGTCGCGAGACTCCGAGGTCAAAGAAATCTATGACGGAGGAAATCATGATAGCAACGATCTCTGCCATCAAGACTTCAACGATGAAAAATTTCTTGAAGACAAAATCCAGAAGAAAATTAAAAGGAGAGAGGAAAATAAAATAAAGATTACACAGGAGAAGGATGCGGAGACATCGCCTGGTAACAACCTTAACGAAATCAATAATGGGGGAAATTTCCAAACCCCGTCCCAAGAAGAAAAATATATAAATTTAATTGCCCAGGAGAAGGATGCCAGGACATCGCCGGGAAATATAATAAATAAAGAGGTAAATCTCCAAGCCTCACGAGTAGAATCTAAAATTTCCAAAGATTCAATTCCTGTCAATCACGAGGAGGGAAATTTCCAAACCTCACTACGTGATATGACCCCCTCCAGTAATTCCAGAATGGATCCATTGAAAATGATAAAGGAATTAAAATTTCCGCGAGTCAGAGAACCCGGAAATAATGAAATTATTCCCTCTCACATTACCTTCGAAGAATTAACGGAGAAGTTACATTTATACGATAAATGTAAAATTAATAATAATAAAAATAAAACTACAATTAACAAACCGTCTTCAAGAATCTCAACCTCCATGGAAAAACAATCACGACAAATAATAGAAGAATCTATGACTTATCGTCCAAACCAAAGAAAAAGAAAGGATAAAATTAGTGCGCAATGCTTGGCCATAATAAACGAGCAGGAAAATAAGCGCCTCTCTGAAATAATAGAATTATTGCGTTTAGAGCATATAAGCGCTGACGAAAAGGAAAATGTAACAGATCTCATTAAAAAGAGCCAAGACAGATTTCACATACCCGGAGAAAAACTGACCTGCACTCAGGTACTGCAACATCAGATACCCACAACGGATGACCAACCGATTAACACCCGGCAGTATCGGTTTCCACAAAAACATAAAGAAGAAATAAATAAACAAGTTGACGAACTGTTGAAAGGAGGGATAGTAAAACCTTCACAGTCACCGTATAATACACCCATATGGATCGTGCCAAAGAAAGACGATTCACAGGGAAATAAACGATGGAGAATGGTGTTGGATTTCAGAAGCCTCAATGAAAAAACAATTGGAGACGCTTATCCATTACCTAACATCGTTGATATACTGGATCAGCTAGGCGGTGCAAAATATTTCTCCGTCTGTGATCTAGCTTCCGGATTTCATCAGATAAAAATGGATCCGAAGGATAGCCATAAAACGGCTTTCACAACTCCGTTTGGGCACTATGAATTCGAAAGAATGCCCTTCGGATTAAAAAACGCGCCTGCAACCTTCCAAAGGTTAATGGATCTTGTACTAACAAGATTGCAGGGGCGCGAATTATTTGTGTATATGGATGACATAGTCATATATACAAAAACATTAGAAGAACATGAAAGGAAATTCAATTTATTAATACAGCGGTTACGAGAAGCGAACCTGAAATTACAGCCAGATAAGTGTGAATTTTTAAAATCAAAGGTAACTTATCTCGGCCATGTAATCAGTAAAGACGGCGTAACTCCGGACCCGAAAAAACTGGAGGCTGTCAAATTATTTCCACGACCAAAAACGCCTAAAAATATTAAACAATTTTTAGGCCTGGCTGGATACTACCGAAGGTTTATTCCAAGCTTCTCAAAATTAGCTAAACCACTAACCGCATTACTAAAAAATGACACAGCATTCGAATGGACTCCAAGTCAGGAAGAAGCATTTGAATCACTAAAACAAAAATTATGTGAAGAGCCTGTATTGCAATATCCAGATTTCTCACAACCATTTATACTAACCACGGACGCCTCAGGAATAGCCGTAGGAGGAATTTTGTCACAAGGAATAGTAAACAAAGATCAACCTGTGGCATACGCATCACGAACATTGACAGAGAATGAAGTAAAATATGACACATACGAGAAAGAGGCATTAGCAATAGTCTATTGTGTGAAACATTTCCGACCATATTTATACGGTCGAAAGTTCACTTTAGTCACGGACCATAAACCATTGCTTTGGTTTAAAAATGCGCAAGATGCAAATATGCGCATATTACGATGGCGATTAAAATTAGCCGAGTATGACTACGATGTAGT
The DNA here is from genome assembly GCF_019399895.1 of Cardiocondyla obscurior. Taxonomy (NCBI): domain Eukaryota; kingdom Metazoa; phylum Arthropoda; class Insecta; order Hymenoptera; family Formicidae; genus Cardiocondyla; species Cardiocondyla obscurior. Next base: position 4,667,911 of record NC_091877.1, read on the forward strand.
ATATAAAGCCGGAAAAACGAATGTAAACGCAGATGCATTATCAAGAAATCCGGTGGAAGAAAAGCAATGCAACATAATTAAACCAATGAAAAAATTAAATCCGAATGATCCTAAGGATGCAGAATTAATCGCGCAAATGCTGGAGGAATCTGATAATGACAGTGAAGAAGACGACGATTATAAATTATACTTATCTGATGAGGAAGAAATAGGAAAGGAAATAAATAAAAATGGAATAAGCAAAAATGATTCAATACCATTTACAGAACAAGAATTAAATGAATCGTCACAGGAAATTGTGGAAAAAGCGTTAATTCATGAACCACCAGAAGAGCATCGAATACAAACACAAAGCCAAACACGAAGCCAAATAGCAAAGAAAGAAAGAATGGAACAGTTAAAAGAAAATATAATTAAAAAGGAAAACGAACAAATAGAAGAACTTGAGATTCAAAAGGAGGACCTCGACAAGGAAAAAGAGAGCGACGAGGGAAGTGATAGCGAAAGTGAGACAGAGGAAAATAGAAATTTACCTGTTGTTACAGATATTCAGGACATACCTAACAACATAATTGAAACCCGTGACTTACTCTTCTTACGAAAAGATAACATCACATACTTCACTGACACTAAAGGAAACCCTTTAGATTCTGGTTCACAAAAATTATTTGAGAGAAATGAACTTCCACAAATTAAAGCACTCACTTTAGGAGAAGCGCAACCGATAAAATACAAAAAGCATTATCATGTAATTTTACCAATCAGCGAAGGAGTCCGAGAAGGACCAACTTTAACCTTACAATACATAACCACAGCAATAAAAAACTTACGAGCAATCACCGACGAACTAAATTTACAAACTATTAGTATTGCAAAAACCGACTTAATAAATAATGTACCATGGCATGAAATTAAAAACCTACTACATATAATCTTTCTAAAATCACCGATAAAATTAATAATCTGTAATGGGTCAATAAAATATCCTCCTAGAGATCTCCGATCGTCAATAATCGGAGAAATGCATTGTTCTCCAACAGGAGGACATCGTGGTGTGAATAAAACATATAACAGGATTAAACATAAATATTATTGGGAAAATCTAAAACAGGAAGTACAATTATATATTCAACAATGCTTACAATGTCAGCTGAAAAAATTAGTAAGAGTAAAAACAAAGCAACCTATGTTAATAACAGACACACCGGGAACGTCCTTCGATAAAATTGCCATGGATATTGTGGGACCTCTGCCAAAAACTGACAGAGGAAATGAATATATCTTGACCATGCAAGATCAGTTAACAAAATTCTGCATGGGTATACCGTTACCAAACCAAACATCCGAAACAATAGCTGAAGCATTCGTAGACAGATTCATCTGCGTATTGGGGGCTCCAAAAGCAATCTTAACCGATCAAGGAAGGAATTTTATAAGTGAACTAATCAAAAAAGTTGCAAAAATATTCAGGATTCGAAAATTCAGAACTACAGCATTCCACCCGCAATCAAACGGATCTTTAGAAAGGTCTCACCACGCTCTTGGCGAATATTTAAAACAATACGCCAACGAACAGAAGGAATGGGATAAATGGGTCGGACTTGCCATGTTTAATTACAATACATGTGTACACGAAGCGACAAAACATACGCCGTATGAGCTGGTATTCGGAAAAATAGCTAGGGTACCGACGGACGAACCTCTCGGTCCGGAAGAAAAGCTAGCAAGTTACGACGATTATTTAATAGGGCTCGCCACACAATTACATAGTCTGCAGACAAACGCTTTCAAAAACGTAACCGAAGCAAAAGAAAAATCTAAAAAACATTATGATAAAAAGATTAACCCGAAAATCTTCAAGCCTGGAGATTATGTATTCTTACTAAAGGGGCCGAAACCAGGAAAATTTGGTAATCAATACACTGGACCACACGAAGTTTTAGAAATTTTAAATAGAAACAATGTGAGGATAAGAATTAAGAAAAACACAAAAGTAGTACACCCGAATAGGCTACGTGTATCATATATTAAAATGAACGAATGAAAATAAAATTATAATTTCAGATGGATTCAAGATTAAAATGGATTATGGGCGTCCTCGTCCTCGCGAATATAACCACCGTGAACGGAATAATTGGCTACGATTGCGGATCTGCTAATTTAAATGTCACAACTTTATCGTTATTAGACGTCGAAAATTGCAATATACCTTTAACACAACCCCAAATAGACCGAACTTATATACAATTGTTACAATTGTCTAAATTCGAAGCATTACAAGTAACGCAGTGTAAAATATCTATAAACCGACACGTATATCATTGCGGCATGCATTCACATATTTCAACCGTAGCTAACGGACAAGCAGAATATGTTTTTGAAACCACTGCAGACCAATGCAAAAAGATGCACGCAACCGGGTCATTTTCGTTCTCAACTTACAACCATATTTATGGACTGAAAATAAATCAAACCATAATGCGACCGGTTACGCTCGCAGGATCTGCCAGTACTGACGGACATTGCACCGGCAGTTATTATTCGGATCCTTACGGCAGCTGGGATAATGTTGTTGTACAAGCCGTAATAACAATCACACTAATTACACATCAAGCCACCGTTAATTTAGAAGCTAATCAAATCCGTCTACGATCGGGAACTGTATGTACTTATACCGATAATACTTGTATCGATATCGACGGAGGATATACCTTTTGGCAGACACTACCGACCGATTATTGTAAATTTAACAATTATGACATCCTGTATGACGGATATGCGAACCGAATGCTTGACACGATGTACGAAAAGCCACAAATAGTATACTCCCTATCCACCAAAGATATAACGTTTGCATTGACAAAAACAGGGGAGGAGCCGTTATGCGGATATACTCTAACGAAAACCGAACATCCAAAATTACTTATTCTGGAAACAACAAAGGGCGATTCATTTGCACAGAAAAGACCATTATCGGTCGAAAATTTAGATATATTCACCTATGTAAATTCGAAATTTGTATATGTTGAAAAACATATTCGGTCACAGATGAACTCACTATATCGAGACGTATTAAAGCAACGCTGTAATTTGGAACAACAAGTATTAAAAAACGCCTTAAGTATCGCAGTTAATTCACCTGACGAATTCGCATACCAAATTATGAAGGGGCCCGGTTATATGGCTGTAATCTCTGGAGAGGTTGTACATATAATAAAATGTACACCGGTAGATGTAAAAATTCAACACGTTAAAGAATGTTATTCTGAATTACCGGTACTGAAAAATAACGAAACATATTTCTTATCTCCACGAACACACATATTAACAAAAACCGGAACACAAATTTCATGCAATCGAGTAATTCCAACTATGTATTATTTAAACGATGAATGGTATCGAATGATACCTACACCTGAACGAACTTTGCCCCCCACCACCATCAAACCAATGACTAAACCAACGTGGCATTATACGAATCCAGGATCGCTTGCAGCAAGCGGAATTTACAGCGAAAAAGATCTCGAACATCTAAGAGATCACATAATGTTCCCCGCGGAACGACCTGCGTTACTAAATACGGTAGCGAGGGGAGTAATGGGGGAGCCTACAACTGTCCACGGGGGCCTGATTTCAAATTTAATGGATGAAGCATCAATAGAAAAGGTAGCAACCTCTGCATGGAATAAAATGTGGAGTAAATTTTTGATTTTTGGAAATATTAGCGCCGGAATGTTAGGAATATTCTTATGCATTCGCGGAGTCAAATTAATCCTCGACACTTTAGTTCATGGATATGCTTTACATACTGTATATGGATGGTCATTGTACCTAATCGGAGCCATCTGGGATTCTTTAACACAACTCTTATTACATTTGGGAGAAAAGAGGCGCAGGTACGAAAAACTCAGCGCACCCAAAATGCCCGAACCAGAAAACGAAAAACAGATGCAAAATGAACCACCTACCGACGAGGGATCCGAAACGAAACTCAATGCAGAACCAGAACGACACTATCCACTTTTACCCGACCGGGAAAATGCATCCTACTCTCTTCAATTGCGGCATTAGGAAAAAGGAAATAATAAATAATTAAATTAATCATAATTCAACTATATCACCACGTGTATTTCCATACACGCAACAGTTTCCCTTCATTATAACTACATTTACCTCGTGTATTTCCATACACGCAACAGTTTCCCTTCATTATAACTACATTTACCTCGTGTATTTCCGTACACGCAACATTAATTTTTATAAGAATATATATAGGCATATATGCACATATATGTGTCTTAAAAAGTTTATTAACTATAATTAAAATCCCTTTTCATTCTTATAAGAAAAACCATTTGATTTTAGAAAAGAAGAAAGAAGTTAAGAAGAGAAGTTTGGTTTTTAATTTTTATAAAAAAAAAAGAGGAAGAAAAAAAAGAAGATGGCCACCATTGAAAGTATCAACACCCACCAGCTGACCCGGTCACCGCTGGAGGCCCAGGTTCTGGAGGTAGAGTCGCCGACCCTCTTCTGGGTCAAGCTTAAGAACGGAGAGGGAGAAATTAATGAACTGCTCCAATTTCTGACGATCCGGATGAACAGGATCGGGAAAAACTTGAGCCTGGCGCCGGACCAGGTAGAAGTCGGGACATTGGTGGCGGTCAAGGAGAAGAGGCGGTGGCAAAGGGGGATCGTGGAAGAGGTGACATCGAACACCGACGTTACGATTCACCTACGCGACTGGGGGCGAAAAATTCACCGCCGCAAATTTGATTGTTACCGCCTGGAGGAACGATTCATGGAAGAAAGATGGCAGGCAATCCCGTGTGGGACTTATAATATCAAGCCCATCGAGCCATCAGAATGGCAAGAAAGGGACATTGCCCTCGCGAAAGCCCTCATTGAAAAACAATGGGGGCAAATATCAATTCGCCGACCCTCCTGTGGGGAATTCGCCGAGGTGGATTTTTCCATCCGGAGGAAAGGCGACCAGGAGCGGAGCTTGGCGAACGCCCTGGAATCGACGGGAGCAGCACTTAAGAGCACTGGGGTGGTAGTAAACTATAAGGCAGGGCCCAACAATGTGGAACAGTGGGTCAGCCTAGACCAGCTGCGCCAACCAGGGCGAAAATAATTATAATCCTTAGAAAATAAGCCTCCTATTATATAAACATGTATGCATATCATTATATACATGTAATTATTTTTTTTTTTTATATATATCGAGATATGTTTCTTTTCTCAATTATTTCGTTTTATATTAGCATTATATCATAAACATACTTACACATTTAACCACTTGATCTTAAGTATATATATACATATGCCATTTATAAATATATTATTATCAAATATATACCTTAATACACCATACAAAATTTTGTAATAATCATCCTTTAGAATAAAATAACCTCGAAACCGAGTAATCTAAATAAGGCATAAAATAGTTGAATTAGAATAAAAAAAAATAAAAAAAAAAACAAAAAAAAAACACACTAAAAATGCACATATATACACGAGTGCAAATAAATGGATAGATAGAACTTAGAATTACCACATAATAGGTGACTGCAGGAAAAATAAACAGTATCACCATTCAAGGAGAATGGTGGAAATAAGCACGTGGTAGAATGGTACTACAAGAAGGATGCGAATGAACTATGCTCACTAAATGCTCAGCAAAACAAACCCGAAATATCTGCCTATTAGGAGCAGGTCAAAAAAAAAACGGGACTCAATTGTGTAGGCAATAAAATTGCCGCATGGCCCCACTTAATTTCGAACGGACTGTTTAGCAGGCCCGCTCGCTAGGAAAAACGTTTCACCTTTCGAGCCATAGACAACTCCTTAAACATGTGCAAGAAATAAAAATAAACTAAATGTGACCCGCAGTCAATTTATGAATGTGGAAATAATTTTTAAAAAATATATACACATATATATATATATATATATATATATATTCAAAGATTAAAATTAGAAAAATATTGCACTCATGCATATATGTACAAAAATAATCCCTAGTGGAAATAAAAAAAAAAAAAAAAAAAAAATGTGCAAAATGCTAAAATTAAGAGGTGTCGGAAAAACGGAGATATTCTTGTTTATGCAAATGTTGTGAATTACTCCCCAACATTTGTCTAAGTCGGGGGGTGTTACGTCCTCGGACTCCACATCTCCTTTTTTCCGACACGCGTTCAATAAATTAGATAAAAGGAGTAAACCGTGACTATTTGGTGACGAGAGAGAACTTCCAAGCTTTCAGAAGAAATAATTTACACTCTGAAACTCTTATCGCCGGATGCTTAAATGAAACTTAGAACAATCACAGCATAGATACCAACAGGAAATATAAACAGAAGACTCTTTAAAGAATATTAGAAGGAACCTAAAACAATTTGGAATCGATATCAAATATCTGGCGATAAGTGAAGCACTTGAGACCGCGACTACGAAACGTAAATAAAGAGGGTGAAAGCTCCACAGTCATAAGAATATGACACGCGACCGGATCCCATAAACAAACGCGACCCGGTGATAACGAAAAGGGGTCCTTAAGAATTTTTCCCCGACTATTAATGACAATATTCTGGAAGGTTGGAAGGGGAAGCCATGCGGGCGGAGTTTCGTACAACCAAGTTTTTCTCTCAAGCCAATAGATATCGGGAACTCCACACCACTAATTAAAAAAACTAAGGACGAAAACTAGAGCTTAAGCAAATCAGAGAAGGGATAAGATCGAAGGACCAATAATTAAGAAAAAGGAAAAGTGGAGGGACATGGCCGCCAAATCAGAGCACTGACTTTTCCAAAAATGGAAATCCGGCGCTAGCCCACCCCTTTTCCGAGGTTATTAAACCGCGTGTTCCTGCGGGACTCGCTCTCATTCAGTCTCTGAATTTCACCTCGTTTATATCATTGATACTGTGTGTGACTTGTGCCGAACCAAGCTTAATAAAGAAGTTGCAAGGGACTCGTCCAAGAAGCAACCGAAGACAGCAAGAAGTAAGTTTCATCATTTATTCTACCTTCTCACTTCCGGCCGTTTGAAATGGTTCCACTAAGATTTTAAAATTCATATATTTGAAAATGAACGACGCGGGTTTTGCCAGGGTGCCGTTTGCGTTCTCCGAAATAGGCATCTCTCAAAAGTCCCTCAGATTCTCCGGTAACTCGACTCGGTTAATGGGCCTCCTCGTGTCAGGGGTTGCGATATGCCGCCAGTAAATGGTGACTATCGAAACCTTAGCTCGAGTAAGGGTCCATCCTGTCAGAGGAACCGAAAGAATCTTTGAGGTGACGTAAAGGGGGATCCGGAAGGAGTGATGCGGCGTGTTGCCCTGACATTTCTCCCACAGAAATCATTTTGTTAAATTAAAAATCAAATCGACACCTTTTAGTGGAATCAAGGAACCTTCGGTCAATAAAGAAAAGCCGCGCCCGGAGAAATCGCAAGGTCCGCGAATTAAGAGAATTGGTCAGAAGCTTCTTCATCCAATTCTTATTCGCGGCAGCACCAAGGGAGCTCACACCTGAACCTCCGAGAGTCAGAACAGAGCGTTCATGGTCTCCTCTGCCTTCTGTACCTCCCAATTCGCCGATTAACCATGAAGACTTAGAAACGGAAGAGAATACTCCGGGGCGAACACCATCCCCGTCGCGTCCGAGATCGACCTCGCCCCCTCAACCTGAGCCGGAGCTGTTCCGCCCCACTACTCCCTCCTATACTCCGGACGTTTCTTTGAACTCGTCCGCACCTTCTCCTGGAGTTGCTCCTCAGGCATGCTCTTCTCCCGTCCGCTCACCGACTCCTTACCCTGGGGAACCCGAGGAGGTCGACTCTTTTGCTGAAGATGAGACCGTCTCTTGGCATGAGCCTGACAGCCCGGAACGTTCCCCTTCCCCCGTCCCGAGCGTAGAGTTCGTGGAGGAGCAAGAGGAACAGAGTGAGGTCGTAGATCCTCTCCTCGAACTCCTCCGGAGCACCTGCACTCCGTGGACGGATCCCGTCCCCGAGAGGGCCTATACAATAGGCCCTGATTCCTTCGATCCCGAGGAGATCAGGAGGGAAGCCAGGAGGGCGACTCCTGACCATAATATCCTCATTTATTATCCCGGAGTAGAATATCCCTTCCTGGCTCCGATCAGGTTGATCGACAGGGTGTTCCCGAGGTCGACGGCCCGGATAACCGAAATTATAGAAATTAATTTAGAATAATGATCATCAATCGCTATTATTATTGTTAGTTTTTTTTTTAATTATTTAATTCATAATTCATTTTCTTTCATTCTTTATTTTTTATATATATATCTTTAAAATGTTCAAATTATATCTTTTATTAAACCCTCTTCCTCTTTCTTTTTACCTCATAATCACTTTAAATTCATTAAATCTATTTTTCTATTCAAAATTTGTATTTTAATTAAGATTAAAATTACGCATTTCATCATTTGAATTTCTGAATCAGTTATTTATTTTTTTTACCCTGGTACCCGTGTTGCGAAAACCACCTCTGGTTCTATCCCAGGGAATAAGAATTAAATTTCTTTCCCTAAAAAGAACAAATATTACGCACTCAACCGACTCGAACCCATTCCTAGTGCGTTTACGCGTGGCCCTTTAAATACGCGCCACGCAAGGATCGGCTGTTACGTCGCTCTCCAAGCCATTTCCTCCTCTTTACCTACTCTTGTGCCTTTTTCCTAAGCATCTGAGTAACGGTGAATGAACCCATTTAAAAATTCCTACCTCTGACGTAACACGGTGTATGTGATGTTCTTGGTTGCTTATGTCGTTTTAAACTTAGTTTGAATTTATTTTGTGGGGTGTTTGATGCGTTGATTGAGGCGTTCATGGTTGCCTGTTTTTTTCAAATTTAAGCAGTATTTTTGCGGAAAACTCGAAACGACCGACAAAACGGTCATGTTTTATATTTTTATGCGATGATGTACAGGTTTAAGTTAGTAGTCGCTAGCATGCCCTTACGTAGTACACATGTACGTAGTACACATGTACGTAGTACACATGTACGTAGTACACATGTACGCAGTATGCAGTACACATGTACGCAGTATACATGTACGCAGTATACATGTACGCAGTATACATGTACGCAGTATGCAGTACACATGTACGCAGTAAAGCAGTAAGCAGTATGTAGTATGTATTATAAATGTAATTATACAAATGAAGTAAAACATTGTACAATGCGTACGTTATATATTTTTCTCATTTTTATACATTTTTTGTATCGAATCACACATACACATGTGTGAAATAAAAAAATTTATTAAACGATGCTGTTTTTGTCGATCCACGAATTGTGCGATCCGTCGAATCCCAACCATTTTACGTAAACCTTGTCACCCTTTTTGCGCAGAACCTTCTCCACCAGATACACGTCCGGATGCGTCGCGCGGTGCAACTCGTACTCGTAGAACGCTCCGGATATCGCCTCACCGCGATAATCCTCCAGTAGATACAGTTACTCCCAAAAGTATTCGGACACTAATAAAATTTTGCTATATAGTGATGTATCCGGATAACGTACAAAAGAAATTGACTGAATCATTTTTTTTACAAAACATTATATATTTCTCTTCAATGTTTTACATTTCTAGTCTAATAAATTTTTGTATTTAATGTTTAATAATAATATAAATGAAAATAAGTTTATTTGGTACCTTACAAAAGTATTCGGACAGTTTAAAAAATATTTTTTTTTTATAAACTAAAGTTAACATTAATATTTGGTGGCATAGCCTTTTTGTTTTAACACTTCTCTTAATCGTTTGGGCATATTTTTAATTATTATTTGTAAATAATTAACGCTAATTGTACGCCATTTTTCTATTAATCGCTCTTTTAATTCTTTTTTATTTAAAATTGGTGTTCTACGGATGTTACGATCGAGTTCTTCCCATAAATTTTCAATTGAATTTAAGTCCGGACATTGTGGTGGCGGATGTAACACTTTGGGACAGTTATATAACAAATATTCTTGTACAATTCTTGATTTATGTTTAGGGTCGTTATCTTGATAAAACTTAAAAGTCCTTCTAATATTTAAATTTTCTGCGGATTTTAACAAATTACTTTTTAAAATGTTTAAATATTTGTTTTTATCTAAAATATCACCGATAAAAACAAGCTCACCGACTCCAGAACTTGTTATACAGCCCCAAACCATTACACTGCCGCCACCGTGTTTGATAGTTGGTTTTAAATTTTTCGGATTGAATTGTTCATTTTTCTTGCGCCACACCGTTCTTCTTCCGTCACTTCTATACAGGTTAAATTTGCCGATGAAAGCAAATTTAACCTGTATAGAAGTGACGGAAGAAGAACGGTGTGGCGCAAGAAAAATGAACAATTCAATCCGAAAAATTTAAAACCAACTATCAAACACGGTGGCGGCAGTGTAATGGTTTGGGGCTGTATAACAAGTTCTGGCGTCGGTGAGCTTGTTTTTATCGGTGATATTTTAGATAAAAACATATATTTAAACATTTTAAAAAGTAATTTGTTAAAATCCGCAGAAAATTTAAATATTAGAAGGACTTTTAAGTTTTATCAAGATAACGACCCTAAACATAAATCAAGAATTGTACAAGAATATTTGTTATATAACTGTCCCAAAGTGTTACATCCGCCACCACAATGTCCGGACTTAAATTCAATTGAAAATTTATGGGAAGAATTCGATCGTAACATCCGTAGAACACCAATTTTAAATAAAAAAGAATTAAAAGAGCGATTAATAGAAAAATGGCGTACAATTAGCGTTAATTATTTACAAATAATAATTAAAAATATGCCCAAACGATTAAGAGAAGTGTTAAAACAAAAAGGCTATGCCACCAAATATTAATGTTAACTTTAGTTTATAAAAAAATATTTTTAAATTGTCCGAATACTTTAAGGTACCAAATAAACTTATTTTTATTTATATTATTATTAAACATTAAATACAAAAATTTATTAGACTAGAAATGTAAAACATTGAAGAGAAATATATAATGTTTTGTAAAAAAAATGATTCAGTCTATTTCTTTTGTACGTTATCCGGATACATCACTATATAGCAAAATTTTATTAGTGTCCGAATACTTTTGGGAGTAACTGTAGGTAGCTGGATTAATTTGCTGCACCTTAACGATCGTGAAAACCTCGGTGGTCCAATTCGGAGTGTATCCCTTTTCAAAAATCATTTTAAACTTGCTCACGCGTACTTTATCACCGACCCTGAATTTGGCCGGAGCGGCTATCTTTATAGCGCTGTACCCGGTGTCGAGGAGTTTTTTGGCGATATCAGGTGTCACGTCAACGGGCCGCATGCCGATCGTTCGATGCTTGCGCCTATTGTACTTGTCTACGAGACGCGGTAGCGCGTCGAACCACTCATAATTACCGTTGAGTGTAAACATCTTCCACATGGCGTTTTTGAGCGTGCGATTGAATCGTTCGACTATCGACGCCTTCATTACCGAGTATGTCGAGTAATGATTGACGCCGCGGTTTCGCGAAAAGTCGTTGCACGTCGGCGTTGTAAAACTTCTTTCCCATGTCGGTTTGCAGATTTTTCGGGCATCGCCCGCTCTTTCGCATCAACTCCGCTAAAGCGTCAACCGTCTCGCTGCCGCCTTTGTTCTTGAGCGGTATCGCCCACGCGTACTTGCCGAGTACGTCGATGACGGTAAGAATATAGCGGTAGCTTCGATTGAAACGCGCGTACGGTTGCATCTCGACGATATCAGCCTGCCACAGATCGTCATATCCCTTGACCACGACGCGTCTTTGCGGAAAGTTTCTTCTCGCCGGGGCGTGCAACTCGTTAACGAGTCGCCTCCTCTCGGGACCTGCGTCGCTCGACTTGCGCGATCTAGACATGATCGATTCTGTCGCTCGATTCCTCCCGGTCGATCAATTTATAATCAAACCCGCCTTGCGCAGTTCCTCGACGATCGACAGAATTTCGTTGTCGTGAGCGTTGTGACCGGCTCGACGCGAAGCATCCAGCAATCGAAGACGATCCACGAGCTCGTTAGGATCGTCCCAGTGCACGTAGTCGATCGTGTGATCGTTTAACGTCATGAGGCGAGGTAATCCTTTACCGGAGCTTTTTCTTCTCGATTTCCTGGCCGAATCGCCTGACAGCAGCGGTGCGATCACCTTCACGTACTTTGAGCCTCTGTTACCCATGACGCGACCGCTGTCGCTGAAATCTTTCTTATGCGCGTTCGTCGCTTCGAGTATGCTCTTGTAGTGACGTTTATCCGCCTCGGTGTAAGCGGTTTCATCGGGTACCTTCTTGAAAATCAACTCGTACAGACCTTCCGTACCGGAATATCTCTTACCAGCGACGATTATATCATCGTTTTTATGGTCGAATTCGACATGCTTGTTCCCGAGCATTACTTTGTTCGTGTCAAAGTATATACCGAAAACGTAATCGATATTTATTCTTCTGTCACCGCTCGCCGCTTCCAGATACATCGTTGCCATCGATACGCTGGGCCGCAGCGTCGATACGCCAGATCGCGGCGTCGATACGCCGAACCGCGGCGTCGATGTGCGGGGCCGTGGCGTCGACGGAAGTTCGACGTTTTCGGTCGTAACGTACGAATCGACGGTCGTATCACTCAATGACGGATTAGCTACGATCGTATCGCCTAACGTTGCCGACGACAACGAATCGTCAAACGTGACGTTTAAACGCCGTTCGGGTTTTGGTGTCGACCATAATCGTCGCTCCAGTTTCGGTGTCAAACGCTCCGATTTCGACTCCAACTTCGGTACCGCGATACCGGATTCCTCGACGGTCTCGACCATCCGCTTTAGAGGTTCGACGATGGGCTTGAGGCGCTTCTCCGACGCGATGTCGGCGTCGATCGTGTCGGTCTTTATAGCTCGATGCTTCCTGCGAATCGCCTCGCTCGTCTTCTCGATCTCCCGCGTAATCTTTTCATGCTCGCGCGCGTCATGGTTGTCGTTTCTCCCCGTCATATCGATCGTATCGCGCGATCCGTTCTCGACGAAGCGTCTTCGACGACTGATTGTCACGCGATATCATCAATCTGTTAAAAAATCAACTCGACGGTACCGCAAACACGTCGAATCCTCGCCTGTATCGCCCGTTGTCGAGCGGACTGTCCTTGTCGATTACCGCGAAACCGTGATCATGTTGCCAGCATTCGCGACACAACGCACTGAACTCGTCGTACGACATGTCGGTGTTGACGTGATCGTTGTACACGTGTTTCAGATTGGTTCCGTCCTGTTTGAACAGGATCAGCAGATTCGCGTTGTCGCGTATCAGATGCTTCGGTATCCTCGCGTACGACTGACACAGATAGAAGCAGTCTACGTTTGAGTGACGACCCATCGCGAAGTATTCTCTCACGGCGTCTTGCTTGTCGCACGCGATATCATCAAAGACGAAGATCGAATGCGGAAGCGCCTCGCTTGGCGGAACGACGTCGCTGTTGTTGGAGAACGTGAAATAGCCGATCTCGTCGATCGGCGTCAGCAGACTTTCCAAGTACTGATACTTGGGCTGCTGCAGCGACTTCGAGTACACGTACACGTTCTCGAAACGCAAACCGTGCGGACTCTCCAACAGACTAATCAGAACGTTCGTTTTGCCGCAGTTCGATGGGCCGCACACGATCGCGCGCACGGTGTTTGGCAGCATCTCACCATGTCTGCGTTTTTTCTCCCTCTCGAGACTGTCCATCAGTCGTAATCTGTCGTCGCAATTCGCGACGCGTATCGTCTGCGGTTGTCGCACGAAACGCATCTCGTACCCGCTGTACGGAGACGATCACTCGCGCGCCTATTTATAGTCGCGCGACCCCGCGAATAGCTCATTAATCGACATGTATCTCGCGCTGAAACATCCCTTTGACGTGTTGAATTTGACCGCGGAACAGTTGAGCATCGTACCAAAAGCCGTTTTGCTGCACGTCTGCGGCGATTACGTTCATCACGTGTGGGACAAACTTCCCGTGCACTTGACGGAAGATCCGGAGGTTCGAACCTACCGCAGGTGCCTCGAGCATTACAATCAACCCTGGCAAGAAACGCACATCGACGGACCTGCTCCGTTAATCCGAGAGTGCGGCGAGTGTCAACGTCGTCTACCGCTTCATCGGAAGTAAAGTGCTGCGGCAAAGGTTTGTTGAATCGCGCGATAAACGCCCTCCCCTTCGAACTGCACATCCCCGGTTATCAATTTTGCGGGCCGGGAACTCGACTGAAGGAACGCATAGCGAGAGGCGATCGAGGCGTTAATCCGTTGGACGAAGCGTGTCGCGAGCACGACTTGGCATACGCGCGAAGCAACGATCTCACAGATAGACACGCAGCGGACAAAGAACTCGCCAAGAGAGCGGGAAAACGCGTTATAGCGAAAGATTCAGGCTTACGCGAGAGAGCCGCCGCAGCAGCCGTGTGGGCTGCGATAAAAGCTAAAACGAAAATTGGGATGGGTATGTCGACTAGAAAGAACAGGTTGAGGACTGTGAGAAACAGAACGATTACGAAGAGGAAAAGAAGAAGTACGATTCGCAAAAAACGCATGCTTCCAACAGCAAAGCGCGGTGGCATGCAGCCAATCATTCCGATTCTCGGAGCAGTCGGATCACGGAGCCGCGAGTATAGCGAGAGCCGTAAACGAGAGAAAAGCTGCTCGCGCGGCAGCCGGTGGATCCGGCGTACATCTGGTCCCGTACAACGGTGGACGGGGTCTCTCTCTCAAGCCGTACAGGTACGGCAGAGGTACGACTGTTGCGAAGAGAGGAAGAAAAAAAAAAACGTCGAGCAGACGTTAAAAATGCCTTTGGGTGCGACTACAAACGTGCAGTTGAATCATCTGGCCAGACGTATGCGCGTTCCTTATTTCAGAGGCGTCTTTATGCGCGACACCCTACCTATAAGTGGTGCGCGTACAAACGAGAGCGGTATCGTCAACCTGGACAACGTGACGGGTCCGGGAACTCACTGGGTAGCGTACGCCAAAAAAGGAGATCGCGTCGCGTACTTTGACGGCTTCGGTAATCTCCGACCGCCCATAGAATTGGTGAGATATCTCGGAGTCGACGTCTCGTCAATAGAATACAATCGACGATGCTATCAAACGTATGATCAGAGTATCTGTGGACAGCTGTGTCTGCGATTTTTAAGTACGATCGACGCGATTACGTTTAAAAACTGACGTCGCGACATACTTCGCCTCAGTATCGCTTCGAACATGTCGATCACACTCACGTTAACCGGTAGGAGCAGCGTTTTCCATTCAAGCTACTCACCGGCGTTGGATTTTAGCGACGGTGATTACGAGCTCGGTCTCACGGACTTTGCGACTTACAACACCATACCGAACGTCGATTCTACAAACAATAAATTCTACTACGGCACGGACGGCAAGGAAATTACGATTCCCGAGGGATCGTATAAGATACAGGCAATAGACAAATTTTTGAAACATGCGATGCCGCGACAACGCGACACCGTCGATGGTAATCGTAATGAGAAGAGCGAGAAGAACGATGATTTCTCGATAACGATTCGCGCAAACTTCAACACTATGAGAAGCGAGATCAAATCAGCGTACACGGTAAACTTTTCGAAACCAAACTCGTTGGGACCGCTTCTCGGATTCTCGCCACACCGCGTACTGCAGCCGCGAAAATGGCACGAGTCCGACTTACCGATCAATATAATCAACCTGAATATTATCCGCATCGAATGTAACGTAACCGCGGGAGCGTACTGCAACGGCGAACGCGTGCACACGATTCACGAGTTTTCACCGAAAGTGCCACCAGGATATAAGATCACGGAAACGCCCACGCAAGTCATTTACCTGCCGATCATCGTGCGATACGTTACGGATCTCACGATACGCGTCACCAACCAGAACGGTCGACCGCTCGACTTTCGCGGAGAGGAGATCACCGTCAGATTGCACGTGCGACAACAACAACGACGACCACAACGATAACGTGGTATGTTAATACCGAACAAAACGAGTCGCGTTACAACGATCAGTTTCGGTGCTGGGACGATCCAACAGCCTGAACCGCAACAACAACATTTCGCTGTAAATAGCGTCGAAAGGATAGGAAGAAGAAAAAAAAGATTAACCGAAACAAACGTTGAATTTCTGAGATCGCTCGGATTCGCTGTGCGAAATAACTTTATCTGAACGATGTCCGACATTTTGAATATCCGAGACAAACCGATCTTCGACGATCGAATCGTCAAGATCGAGACTCACGCTTACAATCCGTTCGCCAATACGACGTTCGAACACAGCGATGAGATAAGAATACCGATACAACAGCAAGATCTGTACACGCTACCGCACGAAAGTTTTCTCTACGTCGAGGGAAAATTAACGAAGGGCAAGGTGGTTGCGGGAGCTGACGTGACTCTCGGAGACAACTGCATCGCCTTCATGTTCGACGAGATACGATACGAGCTCGACGGTGTGGAGATCGATCGTAACCGAAATGTCGGCATAACCAGCACGCTGAAAAATTACGCGACTGTTTCGTCCAACAGGAGCGTGATTCTGCGGAACGCGGGATGGCTCAGTCCCACGATCAATGCAAACGGTTACTTCAATTTCTGCGTACCGCTCAACATGCTGCTGGGATTTTGCGAGGACTATAGACGCGTCGTGATCAACGCTCGTCACGAATTGATTCTCATACGAGCGCGCAACGACAACAATTGTCTGGTGGGCAGTTCCGCGGTCGAGCCTAAGGTTGACTTGCTGAAAATACAATGGCGTATGCCTCACGTACTTTTAAACGAGGTAAAGAAATTGGCGATGTTGCGCACCTTGGAGAGCGGTCGATTCGTCAGTATGGGATTTCGCTCATGGGATCTGTATGAGTTTCCGCTACTGCAACTCACGACCAAGCACTCGTGGGCCATCAAAACCGCCACGCAACTCGAGAAACCTCGATACGTCATCTTCGCTCTGCAGACGGGTCGAAAGAACATCATGTCCGAAGACAACAGTCGTTTCGATGACTGCAAACTGACCAACGTGAAGCTCTATCTCAACTCCGAGTGCTACCCGTACGACGATATGAATCTCGACTTTAGCAAACGTAGATACGCGATTCTCTACGACGCGTACGCGCGTTTCTGCAAAGAATATTACGGCTACGAGTATCTCGAACCGAATCTCACCGTCACGTCGTTTCTGCTCAACGGTCCGTTCGTCATCATCGACTGCTCGCGTCAAAACGAGTCGGTTAAAACCGCTACCGTGGACGTGACATTAGAGTTTGAATGCAAGGACAATGTAGCGCCAAATACCACGGCTCACTGTCTCATCATACACGATCGTTTGGTTCAATACAATCCGTTGACCAACGTTGTACGTAAGATCACGTAGAAATGATCTTCGACGTGTGTATGTAAAGCGGTGAATCGACGAACGTTGCGTATTCACTTCCATTCCGTCGTATACGTAACGTCGATAGAGAGAGAGAGATTGTCATCGTCGTCATGAAACCATCAAAGTATCAACCGTCTTGTTGGTGCGAGAATGCGAGTCGCATGAAGGAAGATAAAGCTACGCAAACGGATCCTAGATCGACGGATCACTTATTGAACAGAGGAATGACGTATCAAGTGACACCTTCGGGAAACACAGTGGTTGATGCATTCACGCAAACGGATAAAAAGTCGCGAACCGAACGACTTCAGGAACGCGTGACGGATTTTGTCTCGAAGCATTTAAAAAAGTAATGCGATTTGGAAAGGAGGGGGAAATTAACAAGACCAATGAATTTGCTCGCGCGTATTCAGTATTGTAACTTCTTTCGATTGAGTCGCATCGTCAAACGTCATCATCATCATCATCATGTCCACACCAACGTTCGTCGATCTGCAAGGTTATCCCATTGGACGACGTTTCGTCGTGAAGGAAGCGGCGGTGCTGCGAGGTGGTGCCGTTCTCGCGCATTACGTCTTTACGACTCCTATGTCGTGGGGTGCAGTATCGCGAGATGACAGACGTCTCGTTACCTGGCTGGTACGAAATCATCACGGTATAGCGTGGGAAGATGGGGACGTTCCATACAGTCGGGCTAAACGCCTGATCATCAGAGCCCTACAGAATGAGGAGGACTGCTACGATCACGCCATCGTATACGTTAAAGGACTAGAAAAACGCGATTGGCTGCAAGATATGCTCGAAGAGGATTACTACGGCGACGACTATGATGATATCAAATTCTACACAGACAATCTGATCGTCAGGAACATCGAAGAGGATTTTGAAAACATTGAATTGCTCAACGATTTGGACGATTCGAATACTTTCCGCTGTAGAAGACATTGCAAAAATTGCGCCGTACAAAATGTATTTAAATTGTACAATTGGTGGCGTAACCATCAAAATGATGACGTATAATTTTGAATAAAACTTTTTTTTGTATCACATACCTATACATGTACGTCTTTCGATTATTTTACCCTCTCCCCAATCACCCCCTCTCTTAATTACCCTCTCCAAAAATTTTTCTAACTGCGTTTTATATTTCCCTACTCTATGCAAATTTTAATTAATGAAAGAGGGGATTTTTCGCAACCGTCCTCGACTCGAAGTACCCTCAGATCGTGCGATCAGTACATTCTTCGCTTTGGTCGCAGCAACGACTACACACAACGCACAACGACTTCCTCTACGACTACGACTGCGAATACAACGATGTATTACAACGAGAGAAACTGTTACGAAGTGCGTCAAAATGATTGCGGTGCTGAAGCCTCATCTAGCGAGAAAAAATTTAACGAGTAAGTTTTTTTCATTCTTATAAAATTAATTACTTCCAATTAATATATTTATATTCATAATTGCGTTTATTTGATTTCCAGCATCTTGCCAAAACGATACGTGACGCGTTTACTCTGCCGGCGATACCCACTGACTCAAACGGGATACAAATATCTAGAGATCGGCGTGAACGTTGGCACGCGTTGTTTTGCGGAAATCATCATAGGTGATAATCGAGGAGATGAATTAACCATGTCGCTCGACACCTGGAAAGAACTGTGCGAGCATCGATGGACAATTCTGAATATGCTTCACGATCGACCGAAGCAACCGTACGACGTTGCGAACATAGGTTCGCTCACAGTACGAATTTGCCGCATGAACGAAATGAAACTTGTACGACTCGAATCGATCGACACACGTATGGCCATGACCGAAACTACGTTCACGCAAATGCTGGATTTCGATGATTGCGTCTCTTTGACGTTCAACGTACTTAACAAAGTCCTACCGAAGATCGACGACAAATACGAGCGATTTTGCAAAATCGCTTCCGCATCGAGGAATCGCACCGAAGCAGTGAGCGCTATACGCAGCAGCGATTCCTTCGACGAACAACAAATTGTAGATTGCGAACTACTTGCGCTTGTAATAAATGTATAAAAATGTGTAAAATATTGTAACGCATATTCATAAAATAAATATATACTTTTGTAATCGGCACGTATCATTTTTAATCGCTTCTATTCCATCCTTCATTTTATTATAATTGTGAGTCCGCCTCGTTCGTATGCAACATACGTATCTGAGTGAGAGAGAAATCAGATAATAAGGAGGAGCGATTAGCCGGGGGTGTACACTGACCGGCAATAATGGCCTGACGCTCTGCGGCGACGGCAGCTAACGTGCGTGAGCTAGCGTGGTGTGCGTCAGGCCACACCGCGGAGCGCGTACGTGAGCCGTGAAGCGCCGAGAGAAGCGAGAGGACGGGGGAAAATTTGGTGGGAGGCGTTCTCATGCTCTATCCCGCTCGCGACCCGTGCGTTTGAGAGAGAACGCATGAGTGGTCGCTAAGAAAAGTTATAGGCGCCCCTCGCTTGCACGCGTTCGTGTTTATACGGGCGCGCAAGGATAGAAATAGATCGCAAGAGTACGCTATTAATTCTAGCATATACTTCAAGACATTTCGCGATAATCACAACCGAAATTGAAGACCCGTGTTACTAATGTTATTAAATATATAATTCTACGTTGCGTATAATTTATTTTCGCGATAATTTTTCGACAAATATATAAATAATATCTCGAGAAAGAACGCATGGGAGGACGGTGCGAAACTGTTAGAGGTGCACCTCCGATCTCTCGCTTGCACGCGTTCTTGTTTATATGGGCGCGTAGAGATAAAGATAGATCGTAAAAGTACGAATTATAGCTTTAAGATTTTCGCGACTAATGATAATCGAAATTAAATACTCGTGCTACTGATATTATAAATATATAATTTTACGTTGCGTGTAATTAATTTTCGTAATCATTTTTGACAAATAAATAATGCCTTGAAAAACAATTTAAAATTCTGTTTTCTGTCTTGAGAAAGACAATTTAAAATTCTGTTTTCTGTCTTGAAAAAGACAATTTAAAATTCTGTTTTCTGTCTTGAAAAGACAATTTAAAATTATGTTTTCTGTCTTGAAAAAGACAATTTGAAATACCGTTTTCTGTCTTTAAAAATAAGAAGTTGCATTATGCACACAAAGCCGTCTAATTGTGTTACGTTCCTGTCGCGATTTTCACTTGTTATCGTCGCGAGTATGTTGCTTTTTCTTCGAGCATCACTTTTCGTGGTGTCGTAGCAGTGCGCGGATATATCATTGAATAGTTTTTTGCGAATAATGGCTCCAATCTTATGCTCTGAGATACGAGGTCGCATCATCGGACAGTGGCAGGCCGGAAAATCAGTAGCAGAAATTGCTGCTGATATTCCGTGTTCTGTTCAAGCTGTTCGACGATGGATACGACGATACAATGAGGGCGGAGATCATGCTTTGCATGATCATCGCACTCATAATCGTCGTCCTCGTAACACCAGAGTAGAAGAGGACGAGGCACTCGTCGCTGCTGTTGTGGATCGTCCTTTTGGCACCGTCCAAGAGGCGATCAACAGAGCGGACGTCGCGGTATCAGACAGGACCGCCCGGCGACGTTTAAACGAAGCCGGATATCATTGTCATCGTCCAGCCCATAAAATCCCGTTGACTCCCGATCATCGGGATCAACGGGTCGCGTTTGCTTTAGAAAATCTGGTGACGAGCCGTGCGGAGTGGGAAGCGACGATATGGACCGATGAAAAGGTTTTCGTATCGTGCGCTGATCACAGGCCGCACGTATGGCGTCCAAGAGATCAACGGTTGGATCCAAACCATGTTGTGCCTCTTCACCGAAGTGGGAGGATTTCATGTGCTATGTGGAGGTGGATATCTGGCACTGCAATCGGAGAATTGGTGCACATTCCAACGCGAATGAACTCGACAGAGTATATTCACATACTGGAAGAAGTTCTTCTTCCTTCAGTACGCGCAATATATTCTGAAGAGGATATGCCAATTATCCGATTGGTGCAAGATAATTCCGCTGTGCACACATCACATGAAACGCAAGCGTGGTTTCGGAATCATCCGGAGATCCGCTTGATTGACTGGCCAGCTCGTTCACCAGACCTGAATGTAATAGAAAATGTCTGGGCGCAGATGGTTCTGCAATGGGAACCACGAAGGGAAAGGACGACGGCAGCGTTAGTTGATCACGCGATAAAAGTTTGGGAGGGTCTTCGGGCTCGACCAGATTTTTTCGCGAACTTGATGAGTTCGATACCTAATCGACTCAATCAAGTGATCGAGCGGTCCGGTTACTGGACCGATTACTAATTCGATGATCCGCAGAGCTTCGCCCACAAAATGGCCCTTTTCAGGGCCAACAAAACTCTCATACGACGAACATTCTTTAAGATTTATTAAATTGTCTTTTTCAAGACAGAAAACAGAATTTTAAATTGTCTTTTTCAAGACAGAAAACAGAATTTTAAATTGTCTTTTTCAAGACAGAAAACAGAATTTTAAATTGTCTTTCTCAAGACAGAAAACAGAATTTTAAATTGTCTTTCTCAAGGCATTATTTATTTGTCAAAAAATGATTACGAAAATTAATTACACGCAACGTAAAATTATATATTTATAATATCAGTAGCACGAGTATTTAATTTCGATTATCATTAGTCGCGAAAATCTTAAAGCTATAATTCGTACTTTTACGATCTATCTTTATCTCTACGCGCCCATATAAACAAGAACGCATGCAAGCGAGAGATCGGAGGTGCACCTCTAACAGTTTCGCACCGTCCTCCCATGCGTTCTTTCTCGAGATATTATTTATATATTTGTCGAAAAATTATCGCGAAAATAAATTATACGCAACGTAGAATTATATATTTAATAACATTAGTAACACGGGTCTTCAATTTCGGTTGTGATTATCGCGAAATGTCTTGAAGTATATGCTAGAATTAATAGCGTACTCTTGCGATCTATTTCTATCCTTGCGCGCCCGTATAAACACGAACGCGTGCAAGCGAGAGAACGAAGGTGCGCCTATAACTTTTTCTTAGCGACCACTCATGCGTTCTCTCTCAAACGCACGGGTTGCGAGCGGGAGAGAGCATGAGAACGCCTCCCACCAAATTTTCCCCCGTCCTCTCGCTTCTCTCGGCGCTTCACGGCTCACGTACGCGCTCCGCGGTGTGGCCTGACGCACACCACGCTAGCTCACGCACGTTAGCTGCCGTCGCCGCAGAGCGTCAGGCCATTATTGCCGGTCAGTGTACGTGCAGCGTCACCCGCATTCGAATCGTATAAGCGTGTACTAAACTGTTGATAAACAATAGGCGGCGCGAACGGGTGCGAGCGAGTCGTAGTCGATGGTGACGAACGCGTGAACGAGAGCGAGCGAGAGGGAACGATAGGCGGCGCGAACGGGTGCGAGCGAGTCGTAGTCGATGGTGACGAACGCGTGAACGAGAGCGAGCGAGAGGGAACGATAGGCGGCGCGAACGGGTGCGAGCGAGACGGAACGATGGGCGCGCGATCTTTTGCGATCCGCCGCCGCCCCGCCGCTCGCCGGCGCCGACGCCATGACTAAGACTCGCGTGATCACCCCCAACACCCCCCCCCTTTACCCCTTTTGAAAAAATTCCAATCCTTTGAAATTCGCGATGCCGCAGGAAAATACCGTGGCGCGATAACGCACTTATCTATTTTAAAAAATATCAAATTACGTAATTAAAATATCAAATTTCATAACTTTTATATTATTGTTATATTTATAAACAATCGATTCCGAGAATCGCAGACAAAGGAGCGATTCCTGGAAAAACACCCCTCCCCGCGTGACGTCATTACCCCTCGCCCTAGGTCACACGGACACACTAATACAAATTGGTCCAGAACCGGCCTATATACATCTACTATATCTCTTTTGAATCAATGCGACTTAACATAGCTGTATTGAGAGCGTCACACATATGACGTGCAGGTAGTAGACAAACAGCGTCCGATGAACAATTATTAATAAAATCGCATAATTCCTTTAATCTGGATTCCAAAGAATCACCTTTAAAAATTATTTTTCTATTTTCAAGTACGACACGATCAGTCGTTGTCAATGTACCAATACGAATTCTCGACAACAATTGCCTATATGTATCGTCTTCTCGCTGACGCATATTAATCGTCAATTCATCGTAATGAAATAACGTAAACCACAAATTAATAGTAGTTAAAGAACCAATGCATTTGTTAATTTTATCATTTGATAATTGCGCAAAAATACAATCTTCACGTACAGGAGGCAATTGAAGTAAATCGCCAAATAAAAGAATGTGTTTTTTACCGAACCAACCATCTTTAACGTCATTTGTATCAAATATTTCTGTCAATCGAAAATGTATATACATTAAAACCAAATTTGATATCATTGACACTTCATCAATTACAAAGAGAACAACTTCTTTAAGTTCAGTTCGTAAAACTTTTAATACATGATTAGACAATGTTTTATACTTTGAAGTCAGACCATGTTCAACAGGTAATTGAAGTAATCTGTAAACAGTCAAACCATCAATTTTAAACGCTGCTATACCAGTAGGTGCTGCTAAAGCGGTATCTTTGTTGAGATTATGTTTAATCCAACATTTAATCGTTTTAATTAAAAAACTTTTTCCAGTTCCACCTTCTCCACTAACATATAAACGTAATATCGAATCTTTCGACCTTACCGTATCAATAACTCTATCAAATACTCTTAGTTGATCCGCATTTAATTTTGCTATCAATTCTGAAACATCGATATTATCTATTTTCTCACCAAGATCTCTAAAATCTTGCATCGCTTCACCAGCTTCTATATTTTGAATACCAATTAAATTATCAGGATCATCCTGAGACACATTCTTTTGTTGTAATTCTTCATCAATTTGCTGAACCAACTGTTTTGCATTTTCAAATACTTTTTGCAATTCTTGTACTTTTTCATGATATTGCAATGCCTCTGTAAGATGTAATTTTGCTTTTTCAAATGCTTCTGCATAAGTGTCACAATTATTTTTAGAATCGTCTAAATTTCGCCATGGTTTAAACATAAGCAGTAAAGAAAAGAAGTAATTTTCGGGCTGTGTTTCAACTATGTATTTATAGTGGTTAATAAGACATGCACATTGTCGTCGTTTAAGAAAATGACTACTGTCTATTTTATAATATTCAATTAAATTATTCTTTGGCTCAGTTGTCGTGACATCATACCACTTTGCGAACTCGTAAAGAGACACTGATTCCAATTTTTCCACTCTATTTGGATAATAATCATCTACTAAAGCCGGACAAAATAAATTGTGGATTCTTCACCTAGAGCTTCAATCTCTTTACGACTATTTAATTTTTTCTGTCGTATACCATTAACGTTCAACCACTTAATAGTTGTATTACGATCAGTTCCATATAAAGGAATACTTATTAATGTATCTGCAGCTTCAAAAGCTCCACATTCCCTAATAGTTATAGATCGTAAACCATAATTCCAGAGAACACTGGCCAATGATTTATTTTTATTATTTTTAAAACCTCAAGATCGAAGTTAGATAACTCACTTTTACCCGCTTTATTTACATACTTAGTAACATACCATGTAAGCAAGGTCGACTTTTCACCAATAAATTGTATATCCATATTCCCTTCCCATGCAGTAAGAAGCACGGGATTATAATCATTAATATCAACTTCATCTTTTGTTCTAGGAAGATCATACAATCTACTTTTATGTTTCAATTGCTTTCTATAACAGGTCGTGGAAATCCAAAACGACACCTACGAATAACTTTTCGTCCTACTTTTTCCGATCGTAAACAATAATCATTATGTCTGTGTCGTTGATGTTTATCAACACGACCGTACAATAATGGTGCAACATTTTTATCTGGCTTTTTGCAGCTAATGTATTGCAAAATAAATTTTAAAACTTCTTCTACAGAAGATTCTTCAAAAATTGGTGGATTTTTTATCCAAATTAATAAATAAAAATGTTGTATGCCTCTACTGTGATATTCTCGTCGCCAAAAATAGTGCGTTACTTCTCCGATCGGAAAATCTTTCGAACAAATAAAATCTATCATCGCTCGAAATTTATTATCAAGAAATCTCGACGTTGATACAAGATCTTTAGCAACAAGTACACTAGTACTCAACGAAGAATCTTGCCATCCATTAACTTCACGAATATATTCACCTAAATCGTCCCATAACCATTCACTAGGACTTAACGTTAAGAACCATGTTGCAGGTCCGTAATGTCGAGCCATACAATCTAAATCGCTTCTTGGTCGACGCCAATATTGCTCTGTATTTCGAAGTACGGAAAATATAGTATTTAAATTGGACTCCAACAGTTCTTTCGACATAGCTTCTAAATATTCCGCAGCCGTATAACGGCTTCGTGGATCAATTATATTCATTTTATGATAAATTCCACGACTTAACTGACGAATATTTGCTCTATTTAACAAATAAAATAAGTATTGTTGATTCAGTCTAAATTGTGGATGCTTAGACATCAAACGACATTTAATAAATTCATGTTCTTCAAGTTTGTTTGGTCTTTTTTCATCATATTGTCCATTTTTACCGAATGGATATAAATCTGGAAAACACATCAAATCCAAATTCTTTTCACGATTATCCAAAGGTACATCTTGAATTTTTAACATTTGATACAAAGCAGTTGCAGTTTTATTTTCTTTTTTTTCATATAATGGATATATAGTATATTGCTCGTAGTAACTCTCATTGTCATCTTTTTGAGTCAACATAGCCTTGCGCTGGTGTAATTGAACTTCATCATCTGTCATCTTTTGCGTTTGCAAATTGGAATTATTTAAATCATTTTCTTCATTAAATGGAGCTTCTGCATCATTTTTTGTTTCTTGTGCCTGAAATTCTACGTTATTTAGACTTCCTAAATTTAATTGAACATGTGTTTGGGCAGTACAATGCCAGAATATAAAAAGTTATGAATTTTCAACCATTTTAAAGCTTGATATATTTTTTTTAAATCCACTAAATCTTCCAAATAATTTTTGATTTAGTTGGAATATTTCTAACTAAGATACGTAATTCGTGATTTAAATTTATTGGATCAATTTTTGAACATAATTTATTAAAAGTTTCTTCTAAAGAAATTGGTAAATGAAAAGTTGAACCTTTAACTTTTTGTATTTTTTGTCTTTCTGGAATTACCTTATGAAAAACTGTTCCCATTTTAACCACAGTCTGAAAAGCTTTAGCTCTCTGTATAAGTATTTTCTCAAATTCGTTCAGAGAAGATATACACTCCGGTACATCATTTGCGAATAAATTATTTAGAATACAATAAGCAGGCAACAGTCCGCTACGAAATTTTTTATCACAATAATGACATATGTATTCAGGATTAATTTTTTGTTGATCTACATATGCCATTAAATCGTTCCAAATTGAATTACATCTACGTGTTTGAACTTTATTAATAACTTTAGAAATATTTTTCTTGTAACAAAGTCTTTCACACGATATACAAATATATCGTGGTGTATCAAGAGAACGTTTTTTCAAAGCTTTAAACGCATTTTGATATTTTGAAATAATATCATCATCGCTCATAATTGTATCACTTTGCTGATGCTTATGTATATCCGCTATTTCTTGTGCTGAACGTATAATTTCCTGTAGTTTATCAACATCACCACAAGTTAATGCTTCGTCCAACTGTAACATTTTTTGATAAGAGCTATAAAGTTGGTAAAGCAAACGTCTAATATATCTCACTTTTGGGAAATGCGGTGATAATAATTGAACTGGAATAAACATAGCTTTACAAAGATTTAAATTAATGTAACAGCTACGTGCGTGACTCTTTTTAGCATTTTCTAAATTTTTGTCAAAAATTGTTACAGTACAATCGTGAATTCTTTGCATTAGTTCCGGAATTTTCCTTAAAGTACATTCACTTATAGCTTCTAACAATTTTTGATATCGTTCGATTAGAAGCGGATCATTAACTTTACATAAAGTACCGCGTAATCACGATTTTTTTGCTCGAGCTTCTACCAAAGGTAACGTATTAACAATTTGTCCTCTCGTATTTAACATTAAAGGTTCTGTTACATTAACTTTGGATGAATTAATATCACAATACGTCGAATCAACGAAATAATTTTCAGACGAAGCTGTATGTCTAGATATACCCCAAAATGCACTTATTTTGTCATCAATTGTAATACATTCTGCAGCAACAGACAAACATGTTTCAGATCTATTTTTGAGTTTAGCTAATATTTTATACATATTACGAACAAAAGTATCTCTAATATTGAAACACCACCGAACAATTTGTTCTGCTTTCAATCTTTTATCAATATAAGATTTATTACTATTAGTAATACCTTGTTTGTATAAAATATGTATCACATATGTCTCAAAAGAATTATGAGTTCTTAAATAATTTGTGCATCTAAATTTTGCATATTTTTTAAATATATTTTTGACAAGATTACTATTTTCCACTGCAACTGTGGACTCTAATTTTTGTTTCTGGTAGTATTGCTTATTATAAAGCCACTTACGCTCTGAGTGCAACCTGTAGAACGTTTTTTGTCTTTTTTGCACATGCTCTGAATTGAAAAAATAAAATATTCGTTTTCGTAAATGTTCTTTTTCTTCATTTTTTATGTATACACAATGTTTTTTATGCGATAAATTTTTTTTTCCCGTACATAATTTTCTCTCCGTTTAGCAAGCTTATATTCGTTACTATTTTTACAGTCTTCTTTCTGTTTAGCACGTTTATTTTTTCTCTTATTATGTTCACATGGTTTTCTCTGTTTAACAATATTATTTACCTAATCTTCTTTATATTTACGCCGCTTTTCAGCACCTTTATTTTTTTCATCTTCATAATTTTGACAGCGTTTTATAGCACATCTCTTTAAATTTTGTGCATAATTCACTTGGTCATTATCATGTACATTGTCTTCTTGCTGACATTGTTTATTTTTATTAATATTATTTAATTTTTGTAATTGCTTCTTATCATATTGTCGTTTTATACGTTTTTTTGTTGCGTCTAACTCTTTTGCTCTTACTACAGCTAATGGTAACACTTTCTGTATTACGCCACATTGCAAATCTTGTGGAAAATGCTCTATCATATTAGATTCAAAAATTTTTAATAAATGCGAACGCATTTTACTCCAATCATACTTTACTTTCTCGGGTTTTATATTGAATAATAACGACACGGCGAAAGCTATGGCAAAAACACCGCAATCGTCACTATTTGGTTGTTTCTGAACAGAAGGAAATATAATTGAATTCTTTTTTTGAAAATTATATGTTGGAAACAACCTTGATAACATTATTAAATGATCTTTATGTACATTGTTTGAATTTAATGAATCATAAATAAATATACATTTTGTATTGTAATAACTACATACCCAATGTTGTTGACTATATAATTTTTGTATATGTTTTTTGTTCGGAAAGACAGGATTTATTGTTTGTGGTAATTGTATCCGCCACGTTGAAACAGGTTTGTAATCTGAATGGTTTTCTAACAGATTGTTAAAATGATCCATATGGACATCACTTAACCAATCTCTCCGAGTAATTTCATCTTTTTCTTTAAGTTGTAAAATGACTTTTTTTGTTTTGAAAACATGTTTTTAAGTTACTAATTTGTATTTATAATCAACAAAGCAATCGTTTTGTGCAGGCACAAAACGATCTGTATTTTTTGGCACAAAAGCAGACTATGATCTTTGGTGCAGATACAACGTATAATCTTTGGTACGGAAATACCCTATGTTTTGGCACAACAGTAGCCTATATTCTTTGGCGCAAATAAAGTATATATTCTTGGGTACAATTGCAGCCTATATTCTTTGGCGCAAATGCAGCCTATATTCTTAGGCGCAATTGCAGCCTATATTCTTTAGCGCAAATGCGGCCTATACTCTTTGACGCAAATGCAGTCTATATTTTTTGGCGCACAGCAGCCTACGTATGTAAGCGCACAGCAGCCTACGTATGTAAGCGCAAAGCAGCCTACGATTGTAAGCGCACAACCGCTTTTTTTTTTAATCCTCAAAATCGACGCAAAAAAAATCCTCCAAATCGACGTATAAAAAAAAAGCACACAACCGCTTTTATTAAAAAAAAAAAATCCTCCAAATCGACCTGAAAAAAGAAAAAGAAATTGCATTCATTAAAAAAACAAATAGCGCGAAAAGAACGGAGCGTGCGTAGAAAACGGATAGCGCGGAAAGAACAGAGCTTACGGATAGAACGATAGCGCGTAGAAAACGAAGCATACGGACAGAACGAATAACGCAAAAAAAACAGAGCGTGCGGAGAGAAAGGATAACTCGGCGCATTTTTTGGTTAATTCAGCCAATCAGAAAAAATTCAGCCAATCAGAAGCGGAAAGAGTACAAGAAAACAATGCAAAAATTTACAATCGAAGTACTACAAGCACATTTTTGGCTGTTCAACCAATCAGAAGCGAGAAAAATAACAATCATTAATTGTTAAAATTTACAATAAAAATGCTTTAAGCGTAATTTTTAGTTAATTCAGCTAATTAGAAGCGATTTAGCTGATCAGAAGCGAGAAATACAAAAAAGCGAAAGAAATTTGCAATCGAAATGATACAAACGTATTTTTGGCTGATTCAGCCAATCAG
Organism: Cardiocondyla obscurior; assembly: GCF_019399895.1. Taxonomy (NCBI): domain Eukaryota; kingdom Metazoa; phylum Arthropoda; class Insecta; order Hymenoptera; family Formicidae; genus Cardiocondyla; species Cardiocondyla obscurior. The sequence goes on from NC_091877.1 coordinate 4,698,030, forward strand.
AAACGAGATAAGTATAAGAAAGCAAAAAAGAATAATTAACAGTCATTAATTACAACCGAAATGCTACAATCGCGTTTTTGGCTAATTCAGCCAATCTGAAAAAAATTAACAATCATTAATTGCAAAAATTTACAATCGAAATACTACAAGCACATTTTTGGCTGATTCAACCAATCAGAAGCGAGAAAAGTACAAGAACGCAAAAGAGAATAAAAAGTTCAAGAAAGCGAAAGAAAATAATTAACAATCATTAATTCCATAAAATTAATTGTGAAAATTTACAACCAAAATGCTATAAGCGCGTTTTTGGCTAATTCAGCCAATCAGAAAAGATTCAGCCAATCAGAAGCGGAAAGAGTACAAGAAAAAACGGATAGCGCGGAGAGAAGAAAGAATACTAGACAATTATTGTAAACTCGCACAAAAATCGCGATCGGCTTTTATCTTTCCCTCTAAACTGCTATCAATCCACGGCAATATGGCGCATCTCAGCGGAATGCAGTTAGAAGAAGATATTAATATATTTGATAATATTCAGAGGTAAGTAAATCATAATTTATTTAATAACACACACACACACACACACACACACACACACACACACACACACACACACACACACACACACACACACACACACACACACGCACGCACGCACGCACGCACGCACGCACGCACGCACGCACGCACGCACGCTCGCACGCACACGCACGCACACGCTCAAATATTTTTTTCTATTTCAGCAACATGGAAATCGATAACAAGCGGCAGTCGTCTCCTTGCGACAAGGAGACGGCTGCCCGACAGCGGCCGCCTCCTCGTCCCAAGGAGACGACGCAGCCAAAATTGGTGTTAAATATTCGGAGAGACGAAACGGGTCACCATCGTACATTGGAAGAAGAGCCCCCCCCAACCGACAATGAATGATTTAATCAATAAAATTAAAGAATTGGAAGAAAAATTAAAAAAACGTGAGTATTTATTTACAAATATAGGTAATATTTCATTAATTTATAATTAATAATTTTTTTTATTATTTTCAGCACCACGCTGGCAAAAAGGAGGACGCAACAGAGGCCGGGGCCGTGGTCGCGGACGAGGCCGCAGACGTGGCCACGGTGCCGGCCCAACCACTTATAATCAAACATTATATTTTTATTGATAAATGCGATAATTATAATACTTAGTTTTTCTCTGTTGTTAAATACTTTATTGTAATACTTATTATACTTTATAATATTAAATATTTTATTTTTATCGAGCTCGTGCATTATATTATACTTTATAATATTAATTATTTTATTTTTATCGAGCTCGTGCATTACTTATGCATACTAAAAAGAAAATATTTTTTTTTTTTTTAATGTAATCACAAAATAAACCTTTTTTAAGTTATTTAATATCAATTCCAAATTGTATTTAATGTTGATACATAAAAATATTATTAAAAACGATTAATTATTATTATATGGTAGTATTATAGATTTGTAAAATATATCTGATCTGAGTACAATGTATGTGTAGAAACAAAAAATAGAATAAGAAACATGATAAATATTTTTTATTAAATTTATTAAACTTTTGTAACAGATAGCATAAGAAGATTAAACTGTACATTGTTATATAATGATTTTTCTGGTAGATTTAATTCATTTACATACACATGGCTGTATATATGAAACAAAGTGAAAGTTGTATGAAACAATAAACCTTTTTTAAGTTATTTAATATCAATGTACAAATGTCATTTGTGGTTTTTATATTCCAAAATGTATGTAATGTTGATACATGAAAATGATTGTTTTTATTGAAATGCCCCACTTATTATTAAAAACGATTAATTATTATTATATGGTAGTATTATAGAAAGATTTTTAAATATCTGATCTGAGTACAATGTATGTGTAGGATCAGAAAATGGAATAAGAAACACGATAAATATTTTTTATTAAATTTATTAAACTTTTGTAACAGATAGCATAAGAAGATTAAACTGTACATTGTTATATAACGATTTTTCTGGTAGATTTAATTCATTTACATACACATGGCTGTATATATGAAAGAAAGTAAAAGTTATTATCCTCAGACATACGTTCGACGAGCATCTAGCCCACTTAAGAACGGTTTTCAAGCGCCTGCGTGACGCAAGGCTGCGTCTAAACCCTGAGAAGTGTTACTTCTGCCAACCACAGTTAAAATACCTGGGGCACATAATTGACCGCGGAGGCATACGTACCGACCCGGAGAAAACGTCAGCCGTAACAAACTGGCCACCGCCAACAACCCTCCGTCAGGTACGACAGTTTTAGGGCATGGCCTCATGGTACCGCCGGTTTATCGAGAATTTCTCCAGCATCGCTGCGCTGTTATCACGACTTACCAGGAAACATGCACGTTGGAGTTGGGGGCCCGACGAGGAAGAAGCATTCGCTAACCTGAAGACCGCACTAACAACCGCGCCAGTACTGGCCTGTCCGGATTTTACCCGCCGCTTTGTGCTTCAAACGGACGCCAGCACCAGCGGCCTGGGAGCAGTGTTGACGCAACACTTGGCGGAAGGAGAACGGGTTGTCGCGTACGCCAGCCGCACACTCAACAAAGCTGAAAAGAATTACAGTGCCACGGAATTAGAGTGTTTGGCGGTTGTCTGGGGCATACGAAAGATGAGAGGATACCTAGAGGGCTATTCTTTCACCGTGATCACCGACCACCAAGCATTAAGATGGCTGCAGCGCCTAGAGGAGCCCATCGGACGACTGGGGCGATGGCTGTTCGAGCTCCAACAGTTTGACTTCGACGTTCGCTACCGAAGAGGGGCGGCAAACCAAGTGGCCGACGCGCTCTCCCGACAGCCGGTCGTGGCCAGCACCGAAGCACCAGTTCCGGACAATTGGTACCGACGCATTCTCAACGGAGTCCGAGAAAACCCAGCGGAATTCCCCGACTACAAAGAACATCAGGGATGCTTATTCCGACACATCTTGCACGAATTAGACTTTAAGGAAGTCGACCCAGCCACGCAATGGAAACGATGTGTACCAGAATCAGAGCGGCAACAGACAATCGCCCGGCATCATGAGGATGTTAACGCCGGACACTTCGGCACAGCCAAAACCATTGCCCGCATGGCCAGACTATTCTATTGGCCGGGTATGTTCCGCGATATTAAGCGATTCGTGAGACGTTGTAAGAATTGCCTCGCCTACAAAATCTCGCCCACCAAGCCGGCCGGGAAATTGCACACGACGCCCGTTACAGCACCATGGAAGCAAGTGACTATGGACCTGGTAGGGCCCCTACCTCGGTCACGAAAGGGCAACACGTGGCTTCTGGTCATGCAGGACCGTTTCTCCAAGTGGATAGAGCTCCAACCTCTGCACAGAGCAACAGCAGGAGCCGTTACAGCCGCGGTCATCGAAAAGATACTGTACCGGCACGGATGCCCTGACCAAGTAATCACTGACAACGGCACTCAATTTCGTTCACGTCAACTAGGACGATTACTGCAAGCCTGGCATATACAGCACCGGACCATGCCCATTTACACGCCACAGTGTAACCCGGTCGAGCGAACTAACCGCACCATAAAAACAATGATTGCGCAATATACGAAGACAAACCATCGACGCTGGGACGAACAGCTAGGTCCCATCCAGTTTGCTTTTAATACCGCGCAGCATGATGCCACCGGCTACACACCCGCCTTTCTAAATCATTGACGGGAACTAGCACTTACACATCCTGACGACCGACGCCATGCCACTCCTAGCACACCTCATCGCACACAGCAAGCGCTAAACGAGGCTTTTCAATTGGTATGAATCAAGCTGGCACGCGCCTTCCAGCGGCAGGAAGCAGCATACAATTTGCGACGATGGGAGTGGAAACCGCAATTGGGCGAGTCCGTATGGAAGAAAGAGCATCCATTATCGCAAAAGGCCGAAGGATTTAATGCGAAATTAGCACCAAAGTATTCGGGCCCGTTCTCAGTAAAAAGGTTCATATCACCAGTAATAGTTGACCTCCGCGACAGCCGAGGGCGTTGGCATCGCCGCATACATATACAGGATCTGAAACCAGACCCCCTTCCAGCAGAGACCGACCAATCCCGAGCCAATCAACCTCTCCTCATGGGGTATATAAGGCACGCTCGACTGACCCAGATACCATTCGAGCAATCGACCATGGAGAAGAAGGAGCGTTTGCGAGAATTGTTCGGAAGTATGAGCGAGGAGAGTGAATCGCCGCCGGCCAGCCCACCGCCAGGGGTCTGGCCATCACCGATAGACCCCAGCCGACGCTACCCGGCGCCCCGGGTCGGGACCTGGGTACAACGGGGAGACGGCAGCCAGCGAGCACATACACGCTGGCTGGAGGAGCTTCCACCCGCTCCACCAAAGACAACGCGCAACCGGCAAAACCAGCCCACGGGGACTACGACTACCCGAAAGCCGCCACGGAAAGGCACCGCCGTGGCCTCAAAAGCTGCGGCAAGCAGCACTGTAGCCAGTGCACCACCAACAGTGACCGCAAGTGGGCCAGGCGGTTCAAGGGAGCAGGAACGGCAACCTCCCGGAAAAGGAGCCACAACCGCGGGCCGGATCAACGCTGCCACTCGGGACAAAAGCACGGCCAGAGGAACGACCATGCCCAGTATCCCGGGCAACTCGGGGCAAAGACAAGGTGGTCTGTCAACAGCACCACAGCCCCCCAAAACGACGAGGTACGGCTCGCAGGAACCACCGAAGCCGATCTTTCGGTCGATGAAAGTGGTACGTCCACCACGACCAGAGGTACCCACAGTGGCTGGAATAGAAAGGCAGCCGACAACCAGCGAGCATCCCGTCCAGGCCTTCGCACAGAAGCACACTAGGGCCACGGAGACGCCTTCGACCACCAGGGCAGTGGCAGCCAGGGGATCCATGCCACCACCAGCCACGGCACGGAACCCAGCAGCCGCCCCAGGCAACGCGCCAGCTGAAGTACGAGCGACAGCAGAAGTTGCAGCCATCTCAGACGCCCGGCAAACGTCGGCAACTCCACTCGTGCTGCCTCTACCGCCTTTCGCCGCCGCCATGTCATCAAGACCACCAGTCACGCCTCCACCAGCTCCACCCGCTTATGTAGTCAACAAGGGCTGGACCGCGAGAGCCGGAGTACCACTTCAGGTGCCTATCCAACTACCAGATGAGGAGATAGTCCAGGTGCCTATGTCGGCCATACAACAGAACCGGAAATACCGGGCCCGGTCAGCAACCGGCAGATGGGTGCTGCGGTTCGCGGCCGATGGACGACTAACACTGTGCCGAAAGGTTCAGAAACCAGCACCCTAAACAGGGGGGTGATGTGGCCTGTGGCCACGAAGAATATTTAGACCCCGCGCCGCGACTACCACTGTTCGCCCCAGACTTTGCGCGGTCCCGTCCACTAGTTTGATTTACGCGGGCCGATCAACCGCCCGTAGCGCGGATTACCGTAGCGGGTAACATGGGCCGCCCAACCGCCCATACCGCGCGCCGCCACAGACCGCTCGGGAGTGGGGTGTCCCCCACTCCCGGGCCCACGGGTATATAAACCGCCTCGAACGCAAACGAGGCACCTTTTTCCGCGCTGGAGAGCACCCCAGCATCCAATCCTCCAGGACTTGGGCGCTCCCAAGTCTTCCTCGACCGGGCTCACCCGGCCTTCGAAACCGACTTCGCTCTACACGACTCGGGCGCTCCCGAGCCTTCCTTCGTCCGGGCGCTCCCGGCCGTCCTCGACACCGACATCTCCGAGACTCGGGCGCTCCCGAGCCTTCCTTCGTCCGGGCGCTCCCGGCCGTCCTCGACACCGACATCTCCGAGACTCGGGCGCTCCCGAGCCTTCCTTCGTCCGGGCGCTCCCGGCTGTCCTCGACACCGACATATCCGAGACTCAGGCGCTCCCGAGCCTTCCTTCGTCCGGGCGCTCCCGGCCGTCCTCGACACCGACATCTCCGAGACTCGGGCGCTCCCGACTCTCTCTCTCTCTTGCGCCGACACGGCCCTAGCATTCCGTCTCATAGGCAATTTAAGTCGCCGCGCCGCCGACTCGCGAACGCGAAGCCTGTACGACCGATACGGTCCGAACGGCCTGGCTTGTAACCCGCGCCCCGACTCGCGAACGCGAAGCCTGTACGACCGATACAGCCCGAACGGCCTGGCTTGTAACCCGCGCCGCCGACTCGCGAACGCGAAGCCTGTACGACCGATACGGCCCGAACGGCCTGGCTTGTAATCCGCGCCGCCGACTCGCGACCGCGGAGCCTGTACGACCGACACGGCCCGAGTGACCCATTCTGTAACCCGCGTCGCCGACTCGCAACCGCGGAGCCTGTACGACCGGCACGGCCCGCTACATAAGATACGTCCCAAAGCGATTCGAACTAGCGTTCACATTGAATCCAGCTCACGGTGGATGGCCGTTTTTGTTCAATTCATCTTTAGCTTATTACATTGTTTATTCCTTTGTTTCATTCACTCTTAGACTAAGTGTATTATTTTGACTCTATATTATTTCTTTTCAAAATAAATCTTTTATTTTACGATTAACCAAGTCTCGGTTCTTTACACTCGCACTCTGGCTTCCGACGAGCTCTCCGAACGCGAAACTACCGTGTTACATTTTTATAAATTGTTATACCTTAAGAAAGCTTTACTTGGAATCAGCATTTGTATCATTTCTTGTGTACTCTTTTCTCAGTGTGTAAATCCTTTTCACTTATTTTCTGTAAAAATACATTAACTAAATTATCATGTCTATCGTGTCTGTCACTCTTTCTGGAGCTAAACAAACGAATTTCAATTAAACACTTATAAATATTAAAATATACTAGAACTATAATCGTCACGATAACGTTCATCTCCTCTTTCTTTGTCTTCCTCAGCCGCTTCTCTTTCTAAATCTGACCAATCTTTTCCCGATTCTTCGGAAATGCCTAACTCTTCTGTTAAAATAATATAAAGAAATATAGAGATAATACAATATAAATTATAACATAAAAATAAGTTGTTGGCGATAAAGTACCTTCACTGTCAAAAGCTTCAGAATATTCAGAATAATCGTCAGATTCTTCTTCAGTTTCAAACTCGGATGGCTATTAACAAATAAAATATATGTTTATAAATTTTACATTTTTTAACTGTTTTATTTGGTTAAATATCAAACCTCATATGCATCATCTGCTCAATCGCATTCCTCATCTGATTTTTTTCCGTTTTCTTCCTTATCAAAAGTGGTTATATTTTTCTTATACTCCTCATGAAGTTTACGTTTTTCTTCCTTCTTCTCAAGTTTTTTCTTTTTCTTTCTCTCTCGTCTTCGCGAAGCAGCCGCCTTTTTCAATTTTTAATTTTTTTATTTGAGAATTTGCCTATAAAAATGATGCCATATATGTTACCAATGCACAAAACGTAATAAATACTCACTTAATGGTAATGACTTTTTCCAATTGACATTTACTTTGCTTTTCTACTTCGATGTGCGCACCCGTAGCACCACGAATAGCATTTATATGACTGCCACCTCTGCCTATTACTCGGCTGATAGCATTTGTGGAAACGGACACTTTTTTAGAACGAAACGGTGAATTCAAAAATCTTCCCGAATCATCAGACTGTCCTCTGTAAACCACAATTACATTAGATAGCCGTAAATAATATTAACCAAAATACATAAAGAAAAGAATTTTGGAAAACTTTTTTCAAGAACATGTATCTTACTTTCGTACAACTTCTTTCCATCCTTCTTCACGCTTTCCACTTTGTTTGGGGCTGGTATTACTCGCTTTCGATGACGTGTTTAAAGTATCTCCATCGTATTGATTATTATAAGACTTTTTTCCTTTGCCAGGAACATAAGTTTCATTACCAGTCGCTTCAAAATCTTCTCTATCAGCAGGATGCCTCAAGGACCTGTAAAAATTATTGATATTCAAAAATAGGTAGAGATAACAAAGAAAAATGCGTTTACTTACTTTTCCAAAGTATTATTCTGAGATTTGGTCGATGTTGCCGTATTTTGAGATAAATTCGTGTTTTGTGAAAAAAGGGTCTTGGACGAACGCTGTGGGGACGTATCCTTATCGTTGTTACTAGGACTATTATTATAATTTTTTTTTTCTTTTTTCCTTCTTTTTTTCTCTTGCTTTTACATCATTGCTACTGCAACTTCCCTGACTGTTTGTATCTATTCCACTATCACCCTCTTCTCTATCAGGATCCTCCGGGTTTCTGTTCACAGGAGATGGTACACTCTCCATTCTTTCATCGCCGCCCTCATGTTCGCTGTCATCTGCTCGATCGCATTCCTCATTTGATTTTTTTCTGTTTTCTTCCTTATTTTATTTTTCTTATACTCCTCATGAAGTTTACGTTTTTCTTCCTTCTTCTCAAGTTTTTTCTTTTTCTTTCTCTCTCGTCTTCGCGCAGCAGCCGCCTTTTTCGACTCTCTTGTCTTTTCCATATCAAGTTCTTCTAATAGTATTGTGGCATTTTTATTCGCTTTAACAGCCTGTGTTTCTTTGGCAGCTCTTATTACTTTCACACACTCCTGACATTTTTCTAAGAGCTTTTTGTCGCTAACTGTCGTTATATATCTTGTCATCTCTTGATGATTCAGCCATCTCTGAAATATAAGATTATTAATAATAACGTTTAAATTATATCTGATATAATATATACATTTAAATAATATTAGTCACACTTACCTTAATTAATTGATCACTGCGGATCACTAACCTCACACGTCAATCAACAGAGTCGATAATATCGATAAATCAACCCGCACCATCTAGCGACGCGAAAACGAAAGGGACATTTTTTGAGACGTAAAAATGACGACGGAGTATCTTAATAATTTTATACTTGTAACCAAAATTAACATCGCGATATCTTTATTTATAGACCACGCAGCGAAATAATAAAAAGACTTTTATTATATAAGTCGACCCTAATCTATACAATATGCCTATTAAGAAAGCGATTGGTTGAGCCGTTATTCAGATCCGGTAATCTACGGATTTCTCAAAACGTCGTCTCGCGTAATAGAGGCACGACAGTGCCTCGCTGCGCCTATACTTGGCGCGAGGCACTGCCGTGCCTCTTGATATCGATGGCCTCCCTATATTTAAAAGTTCAAGTAGTCAAGTATATCCTATTTTATGTAATTTAGTTGAAAATTACAATGAAGTTAATATTGTTGAAATTTATTACGGAAATGAAAAGCCTACAAATGTAAACATTTTTTTGAAAGATTTTACAGAAGAAGCAATTATTTTGACAACACACGGTATAATAATTAATAATCATACTTATCCATTTAAAATTAATGTTTTTATATGCGATGTACCTGCTAAATCTTTTATTAAATTAATAAAAGGCTATACCGGTTATTACTCATGCCCAAAATGTACAATAAAAGGAGAATATTATCATGATCGCGTATGTTTTCCAGATTTAAATAGTTTTCCTTTAAGAACGAATAATGATTTTAAATTAAAATTACAAAAAAATCATCATACAGATACATCTATTTTAGAATCAATTCCTAATATCGATATGATAAAAGATTTTCCGTCGGATCCAATGCATTTAATTTTTCTCCGAGTTGTTCGAAAATTAGTTGTTAATTTATGGTGCTTCGGAAAACCTCGGTCTAAACTATCATTTAATGAAATGTATGAAATATCGAAATCGTTAGAAAATCTTAAGTTCATATTCCATGTGAAATTAACAGAAAAACGCGATCATTACTTGAATGTAAAAGATGGAAAGCAACAGAATTAAGAACATTTTTGTTATACACGGGACCTGTTGTTTTGAAATCTGTTTTGAAATATGACAAATATTTAAATTTTTTAACTTTACACGTAGCAATTACAATTTTATCAAATTCTAAACACATCCGTTGTTATTTAGATTTTGCCAAATCTTTATTAGAGTACTTTGTAAAAACATTTATTATTTTATATGGCAAAGAAAATGCATCGAGTAATATTTACAATTTATTACATATTTATGATGACGTATTAAAATTTGGAACTCTGTCAAATTTTAGTGCTTTTCCATTCGAAAATTATTTACAATCAATTTTAAAAATGATTAGAAAAAATGATAAAGTATTGGAACAAATTGTTTGTCGAATAAGCAAATATAATTTTTTTTCTAATAATCAAAAAGTAAAGAAAGTTAATACTAAACTTCACAATCTACATTTCAACGGTCCACTTATTAGCAATTTAAATTTACACTGCGATTTTCATTCATGGAAACAATTTCATAAAGTTACATTTGAAAACTATACATTAAAAACAAGTGAGCCTGATAATTGCTGTTATTTAATTAATGGAAGTATTATAATTATTAAGAATTTTGTTTCAAATATTAAAAATATTTTTGTAATTGGACAAAAATTTAAGTCACTTATGGATTTTTATACTGAACCCGGCAAATCATCTCAATTAGGCATTTATTTAAGTAGGGAATAAACACGGGTTCTAATCCATGGGACAATAAGCGGGGCGCGGGGACGGGGGAAAGATTTACAGCAAGAGAAGCGCAGGGAGGGGAAATCTCACAGGCGTAGAGACGAACGAGTCACCCCACTCTTTTTCTCTTATGTCTCTACGCCAGTGAGATTCCACCTCCCTGCGCTCCTCTTGCTGTAGATCCTTCCCCCCGTCCCCGCGCCCCGCTCATTGCCCCAAGAATTGTAGATCCTTCCCCCGTCCCCGCGCCCCGCTCATTGTCCCAAGAATTAAAACTCCTCCCTGCGCTCTTCTTGCTGTAGATCCTTCCCCCCACCCCCGCGCCCCGCTCATTGCCACAAGAATTAAAACTCGCATGTCAGCGAAAATCTTACACAACGCCCATTTTCGCACCGACCATTTTTTTATTACGCACCGACCATCTTTACGCATCCGAGAATCCACGCATTTTCACCGAAAATTGGATAAAAAAATTTAAAAAATATAAAATTTTGCTCACCAATTAGTTGGGCCGCTTTCTTTTCACTGACGGCAGGTCGTCGTTGATAAAGGCGAAGCGCCTCGTATGGCCACACAAATGTAGACGTTTGTCTACAATGTGCGCCCCGTCGTCGCCAACTCTCGGTGTTCTGTCGACGACAACCTCGTCGACTTTTCGCGTTCGGACGTAGTCACGCAGCCGGTCGCCCTGATAGACGTATAGCAACGCGACGTTATTTTTTTTGTGCGTGTTGCACCACAAACCACCGGAACTAAAAACGTTTTTCGCACCTATCTCGCGGTTAAAAATGTGATGGATAATCGAGTTGCAATTATCCATCTCGCGATACGTTTCGTTCACGACAGGCAGCTACGAGCTCGTCGCATAATCGCGATGCATAAAAATGCTTATGCGAAAAGAATGCATTTTTTTTCAATGCGCATTTGATGGCGAGACTACACTCAGGTGACGAGACCATAATACCGAGAAATTAAAATGCAAACGTAGCAAGATCAGGAGACGGTAGAAATTTTATTTCATTAAGAACAGCGGCGCATACATTAATAAAATAAAAAATTTTTTTAATATTACTTTATTACATATTTTATATTTACATTTAAACGCTATTTTATAGTAAAGATAAAGTATTATTTTTTACTATTTACAATTACAATTACAAGTAATATTTATAATTATAATCTAAAAATTATTTTAACCTTAACCTAGTCCTAGCTTTCGGGCTCGAAGAATTTATCATAATCCATATTAAATAATGTTCGTAAACCGAAGTCTTCTCCAGTGTGTTGATTCATCCATACATAATTATTATATTCCCGATCGTTTTGTCGCGCTCTTCGCTGCTCCAGTATTTGCTGAATATTAATAAACCTCCTGATTTTGATATCATAGGGGTCGATCCAATTCTGAAAAATACATAAAATACATAAAATACATGGCTTTTATTAAAATACATTGGATATTATTTACGTGAATAAAAAATAACTTACAGGTTGCGTATGAGGTATTAGCAACCTGACTAAATTTTTAATTTTCACATTGTGCATGGGCTCACCATCCACATATATGCGCTGTAGAATTAAAAAATTATATTTTTCTATTGTTACTTTTACAATTTAAATAATTTTTTTAATTTTATGCAATATTACTTACCCCAATGGCTGGATATTCAACAAAAATATGATTTTCTATGCGATCTTTTTGTCGCATGACAAATGCATCACCTAACACGGATGACATTTTTACGAGTTGTTGCACCGGGGCCGGTGCACGGGGTCCGTCCTTCGGGATCCGTGAGAGAGAGGGCGAAATAATTGATTTTATCGGAATAAAAGATTAGGCTTTTTATTTGATTACACTGTTGCACCTTTCTATTTCCCTAAGTTTTCCTTCTGTCGGCTCGGCACACGTCCTCGCGTTGTCACGCGTCCTCGTCTCCGCGAGGTCTCTTCTTACTTGGCACGCGACCGAACTTTCGTTATCACCGTTCTCAGTTTACGGCACGGACTTTGATGCGACTGCCCGTCCGTGACGGGCCGCGGTTATTTAATAGTGACGCAGGGCCTTGGCCTCCTCGAGTTGCAATGCCGAACTTCGGTAGTTCGGCGAATGCAACCTCAGCGATTTCGGCAATAAGTTCTCGCACGTGTTTCTTTTATTATTTAATTTCTTAAGGAGGTTTGCTGATCTTGCATCCTCCGAGGTTATTTAATTACGAGATACTTATTCCGAAATGCCCTGCGTCATGTTTCGTGTTGTAACGGGGTTTGGGTTACAACAGAGTAAAATAAATTTGCTTCAAACGTTGCTTGGAAAAATCGTTGCTTCACTGAATATATTCAGATTTCAAATCCTCTCTTTTATATATTCATTATCGCATAATTTGCATTGTCTCATTTTTAATTCTTAGAAAACGTGGTTCCACCTTATTGATGATCTAACATGTTTCCGGTCAAGAACCTCTTAAGTTATATCAATTGTATAATGTGAATGACATCTATGGATTCAATTTACACTTTAATCTTACTGGGATTGTGAATGTTTCATTTTTAAATTCTTTTCCACCTCATTGAAGATCTTATTACAATTGTCGGTGTTATATTTTTTCAGCGAATGCATAATTGGCCTTTCTTTGTATGCTTCAATGTGGATAACATCAGATTTCACATTTTTTTATACATTATCACATAATTTGCATTGTTTTTATTATAATTTTTAGAAAACGTGGTTCCACTTTATTAAATGATTTATTATAAGTATTAAATGTAATTGTAATTTTAATTGTATTAATTAATATTCAACAAATATGAGAGCAGCAGAGAGCACTGTAAAAACGATCGGGATTATAATAATTATATGGATGAATATACATGCGATGACTTCGGTTTAAGAAAATTTTATTTAATATGGAGCATGATCCATTTTTCGAGCCTGAAAGTTAGGACTAGGTTAAAATAATTTTTACATTATAATTATAAATAGATTTTTTTATTTCATTATTGTTTGTAATTTTAATTACAATTTAATTGTATTAAAACATAATTTTTCATCGATAAAATTGTTTATTTTATAAGAATATTTTGTTGACATTGCAACTTTATAAAACTTTCCGCACAACATTGGACAATGGGCTGTATTCGACTATACGGTCATGTAAAATGAGGCAGTATGCCGTAGTATTGTGAGGCACATTTTCTTTACAATCAAATTCTATTCGCACATCCACACTGGCGCTTTTAATTGACTCGTTCTGTCGAGAACAATCGATGACGACCATGGACGTAAGAATATATGGATGGAGTCTAAAATTCGGAACCTGCCTAATTCGCGGTAAGGGGGGTGTAGTACTCTCTCTTTCTACAATAGGACACCGTCGTGTGTTTCCGCCGCATATTCGACGGTTCCCGAAAGGCTGGAAATATACTCTATGTTTGCTAACCCAAAAATTTCATCTCCACGTATGAAGACTGAAAAGAGATTTTTAGTCAGTATTTGATAGTAAATGTAAATTTATATCTGCGACGAATATACAAATTTATTTATCTTTTCTCTAATATTTTTTTTAATTTACTCTTTACAGGATTGTAAGAGAGCGTTGTACATATAAAAAATGATACTAAGTATGACAAAATATGAAATAAAGTTTATGTTTTTAAATACAAAATATTATAAAACCTAAAATTAATTATTACAATTAATACAATTACAGTCAATAAAAATTGAACTAATTATTACAAATTATTTAAATTTATTGTCCCTTAAATAGTATCAACTTATTATAAAATTGTCTGTTTGTTGTTCTTAAATTCGGTTCTTTAAGAAAATGACAAATACGAATTTTTATATACGTTTCTACTATTAATTTAATTAAATTAATGCGATGGTTTTTTAAGGGTTCTTGATTTTTTATGTGATCATTTAATTGCTTAAAAATATTTCTGCCTATAAATTCTTGAACAATTTCATTTTTTAATAATTTAGTTTCATATACATTTTTAGGTAATGTATTATTATTTGTAAACCTAGTTCTAATGGCTTTTTCAGCACATCTACATATAAATGTTACGTCCGCAGATGGGTTTAACAAATACCCACGTGATTTAACTCGTATTAAGGCATGATATGTTATTTCTTCGTCTGAAGTTAATAGTGCTTTTAAACACTCTGCACATTTTATAATTTTTTGGCACTTACGTACAATAAACCCAGCTATATAAACAATAACATTAATACTAAAATCTGTTGTGTATGGAATATTTTCTGTATAATCGTGAGTTTCGTCTGTCTGAAGTAAGTCAGTCCATTTAAATAACGAGGAAAACAAACTTTGATTAATAATATCAACGGTTTTTTTTGCGGAGGAAACATTTAAAATTAATATTTCTTCTAACGGTATACAGTTTCCCGTCGATGGTGCCGATACTTCGTTATGCGTTATTATTTTCTTTAGCGCAGATTTAAATTGTTTAACAGTGGGGTTATTGTTAAAACCACCATGCGACCGGATAACACTGAAAAGTGTTTCAAGATGATCTTGACTTAATTTGTACGTTGGTATGTACATTACAATTTTTTCTTTTTTACATATTTCTTCAAATAATGCAAGTAAACTTTTAATGTTAATTAAAAAGCTAATAAAACCAGTTCTTTTCTTTGAATTTATAATTGTAACGGATGTATTTAAAGAATTTCGTATTTTTAAACCTTTTATATAATTAACTGTTTCTTCCAGTTTTTGTTTTAATTGCTCAAAATTGTTAAAATTAATAGGTTTTGAAAGTCCATGTTGTTGTAAAGATTTTGAATTAAATATGTCAAATAAATCATTAAATATTTTAATAAATTTAGATGTGGCAGCAGAACCCTGAAATTGTTTTAATTTTAAAATATCCGTGCAAAATATAAGAGCATCAGCAACTGATTTGCTCAAGAGTTGTGCTGCTAAATTAACTTTCATCTTTTGTTTCGCGTATTCAATGTGTCTTAAACTTAACTTATTTCCTAAATGAAATCCTTCGACTGTTTGAAGCTCATGAAGTTTTTCCAAATACTGCCATTGAATTTCTTCATTGCCATCCGTTATAATTTTACATGATCCTAAAGTATTTCTTACCAATTTTATCATGTGGCAAGCGTCCAGAAAAACAAAAATTTTATTTTCCGTTGATGGATGCTGAAAGTATGTTTTTAAATTATTATCAAAATTACAACCTAATGTTTTTAATGCACTTAAATTAGTTATCGTGCCATCAAACGTAACTGATATAATTCTTAATCCAACTTCATGCAAACACATTAAGCATTGAATTAATAAATTCGCTTTTTTTTCAGCATTCATACCATTAATTAAATAATAAGCGATAGGCACCTTCCAATTTTCATTTAAGCAAACCACACAAAAAACCAAAGCCTCTTTAGCCAATAATAAATTATCATTTTCAATATTTTCGCCATAATCTATAAATCCACAAACTGCACCTGAGTTGTAATCCACATGCTGACGTATAGCCATTTCGTCAAACATTAACGCACCAAGTAATTTATAAGATGAATTTTGAATACGACATTTTATTAATTTAAGTGCCTCAGAATTTATTCCTGGTTCACCATGCACCGACATATACCACTTGGAAAGTGTTTTTGAATGTGGTAAGCAATTGTTCATTTTTTTTCGAACGTAATTATATGCTCAAGGAGAGTAATGGTGAAGTGTGAGAGCAAAACAACGCAATTCAGGACTATATATACGAGGAACTTTGAGTTTATTAAGTTTACGTATTTGTCGATTTAATAAACTCTTATTCCACTCACCAAAGTTTGTAATAATCTCCATTTCGTCTGTTGATAACAAGTTCTTTTGTTTTACTGACCGTAATGTTTCTTCGAGAGTTTGAATTTGCTTCTTGTACCGCTTTTGTTGTCGTTCAGAATGATACAATTGTTGGCGAATTAATTTTAGTTGCCGTTTATACGTTTCTCGAAGCCGCTTCTTATTTGGAGAATTAAATATTCTTTTTGGTGTCATGCAAGTTAAAGAATCTACTTTTGTCCCAATCTAAAATACAAAAATAGCAAGTACATTTGTGCATGTAATTTTGGCATATTTTAACTGGCATAATTTATTATCACTTACTGTCGATGCTGAAGATGCAGATATTTCATGCTCTTCTGATACATTCATACATACAGATACATTAATCTAAATAAAAAATTAATATTACTTCATATAATAAATGCTGCTATTACTAAATTGCTGGTTTCAAGAATATACATATTTGTACACATACCTTGATAAAAGTAAAAATCGTAGCTTAAGTTGAATATAAAAAAAAAGTGACTATAATAAATAAAACTTCTAGAAAGTATACATTGAAACTAAATGTAAGAATGTAATGTTCTTTTACATATTATTGTCTTAATGTACGCTTCTTAGAAGTTTCATTTAGGCTTCAATCATTTTCTCTTTATACTCAATTTATTCTTCGATTTTGATTTTTACTAAAGTATTGACTAACCATATGTTGCTTTAGAATAAGCAGAAAGTAAATAAAGTTTGTATTTCATTATTCATTAAAAGTACTTTCTGATAATCTAAAATAAACTTATGATTAATCACCAACAGTATTTATATTACACAAATTTGCAAGTTTTTGGGGAAAACCAATTAGATTAAATTATTACATGCGTAATACAAATATTCCATACAAATATATACCGAAGGAACTGCTGTATTTTTTAACATTCGTTTACTAGTGCACCAATTCAAAAAATCATTTTCTGTAAAATGCTCAGAACAAATGGTAGCTGTTTTTGAAGGATTCCAATTATGTAGCTTTAAAGCAGCTAACCACATTTGGCATTTGTGTGGCTTTTGAGGAAATCTAAAATATATAAAGAATTTAATAATGTGTAACAATTTCATAACGTAGAAAATATATTAGCCTTAAATGTACTACTAATACATATTTTATAATATTGATAAATATACTAATACATGTATATCATTTTTACAAAAAACAAAGTAAAAAAATACTATTATGTTATACATACTTGTGATACGAAATTCTTCTAAAATTTTCCACATTAATCTGCACGTCGCGTTTTCTTTTCGGATCAGTCCGATTAGTGCACCCCGGAATTATACAGGATGACATTTTTTATAATTAATAAAAAATACTTGACACAATCCTCGAAAATTGGCACTGAAATTTCTAACCTGAATATTACGCGATCTTTTGTATTATACAGATTATACTCTCTTCGAAAAAACTACGCAACTTTGGCTAAGTTCGTTACAAAGCCGACGGTGTCCACTTCTAAAAAGAGACACTAAGATGATAGGGAAGAATAGCACTCTCATTCCCCTTACGGCAAATTTGCCAAACCCCTTGCTCATCCACATGCTTTAGACTCCGTCCATATATTCTTACGTCCATGATGACGACGAATGGTCCATTTGAAAGAAATGTGGTTATGTTGCAAAAAACTTCACCGTAATGGCAACCATAATAAGATTTACGAAAACGCGCAAACATATCATAAAGAATGGCGTATCTGTTTTTGCTAAAATCTAAGTTCAAATCATCATATGGATAACATTCAGAATTAAGATAAAATTTTACATTGGTTAGTTCACAAGCATCGAAAACAGCTGATGATCTAGACATAATATTTTTACGACCAGTTTGTAAAGCAAAAATAACATATCGAGGTTTCTCAAGCTGTGTTGCAGCCTTGACGGCCCATGAATGTTTTGTCGTACTTTGTAAAAGTGGATATTCATATAAATCCCACGAACGAAAAGTCATGCTTAAATATCGTCCGCTGTCTAAAGTTCGCAGCAGCGATAATTTATTGACTTCGTTTAACATAACATGTGGCATTCGCCACTGCACTTTATGTAATTCAATCTCAGGCTCAGTCGTAGAATCTCCCATAATGGAATTATTATCATTGCGGGCGCGTATTAAAATTAATTCATGACGAGCATTGACAACCACACGCTTATAATCTTCGCAGAAGCCCAATAATATACGAAGTGGTATGCAAAAATTAAAGTATCCTCCAGCAGTGGACGTCGACCCATTCCATCCAGCATTTTGCAGTATTAAAGCATTATCAGATGTTAATGATATATAATTCTTGAGAGAACTCGTTATTCCAACGTTTCTGTTGCGATCAATTTCAACGCCATTAAGCTCATAATGAATTTCATCGAACATAAATGCAACACAATTATTTCCGAGCACAATTGTTGACTTATCATTAGGTTTTTTTACTGACAATTTTCCTTCAACATACAGAAAACTATCACATGGCAATGTATATAAATCTTGTTGCTGTATCGGTATTCTTATTTCATCACTATGTCCAAATGTTGTGTTAGCATATGGATTGTATGTGTGAGTTTCGATTTTAACAATACTATCGTCGAAGATCGGCTCACTTTCTACGGCTAATATTCCAGCCATTTTTTTAAATATTGCGTACACGAAAACCCAACGATTTTAAGAATTCAATGTTCAACGCTGAGAGTTTTTTTTTATAATTAAGTTTTTTCTGTTAGAAACTATGTACTTAGACTGTTTCACTTGCGATGTTTCATTCAAAACGAGCATTCCTTACTATAGTCGTCTCCGCACGTGTAATCTCACAGTAATTTCTTCACCACGAAAATCAAGCAATTGACCGTTTTGATCCACAATGCGAATCGACAAATCCGTAATGCTTCGTACGGTGACTGGGAGATAAATGATCTGCGTTGGAGTTTCAGATATCTTATAACCCGGTGGAACGCTGGGTGAAAATTCATGTATTGTGTGTACACGTTTACCGTTACTGTATGCGCCACCTGTTATGTTACATTCAATTCGAATAATGTTTACACCATTAATTTGTATTGGCGCATCCGATTCATGCCAAAGTAGTGGTTCGAGCATGCGATTTGGTGAAAATCTTAACAATGATCCTATGTTGTTTGGTTTAGTGAAATTTATTTGATAATCACATCTAATTTCACTTTTCATTGTATTATTATTAGCTCGAATAACCAAAGGGTAATCACTCACACTGGCATGCGCGATCGTTTTCTTTTTTGCAGCATCGTTGATATGATGCTGTTCTAGTGCATTTTTCAAGTACATTGCGATATCACGTAGCTCATATGACCCATCGGGAATTACAATCTCTTTATCATTATCGAAATAAAACTTATTATTTGATAAGTTTACATTTGAAATTGTATAATACGTTTCAAAATCTGCCAGCCCAAGTTTATATTCACCATTATTTAAATCAACAGCTGGAAAGTAGCTCACCGCGAGGCTACTACTTTTACCTGATAACGTGAACGTCAACGACATGTTTGATACTGAGTTTACATGGTATGATGTTTATCTTTAAATTGTATTTCTACCGTTAGCAGAAATTGTATACATAATTGTCCACAGTTTTTCTGATTATAGCGTTGATATGACGAATGATTGTATTCAATTTGTGTTGCATTATTTCCCAGATACCGCTCGAGTTCTCGCGGTGGTCGAAGATTACCGAAGCTATCAAAATATATTGCGCGATCTCCTCTCTTTGCATATGCTACCCAGTGGGTGCCAAGTCCTTCAACGTTATCTAAATTCACAATACCGCTTTCGTTTCGATATACTCCCCCAACTGGTAAGGCGTTACGCATAAAAACACCTCTAAAATATGGAATGCGCATATGTTTCGCTATCTGCTTTAACTGTAAATTGGTGGTGGCGCCTTTGGGAATTTTTAATTCCGCATCGGCGTTTTTTTTTCCTTTTTCATTTTTCTTTTTAACTCCACCACCGCGTTTGTATGGACTGAGAAAAACTCCACGGCCCTTCATAGCATGATTGTGGCGTTTTATTTCTTCAAGTTGACGTTGCACAGCTTTGTTATCATTTACAGCCTTTGTGATTCCTGCGGCACCACCAGCTAGCGAACTAATAACACCCAGTAATGGCAAAAGCGGTAAAACACCGCCACGTTTCGCTACTGGAAGTATTCGTTTCTTCGTCGTTTTTTTCGATGATTTCTTTCTTTTCGAGTGTAAGCCCATACCAAGTTTCGTTTTTGTATTCATGGCTGCCTATACGGTTGTGGCTGCAACTTTTTCCCCGAAACTTGAATCTTTTGCTTTAATACGTTGCAGTGCTTTATTGGCAAGAATATTATCGGCCACGTGCCGCTCAGCAAGATCGCTGCTACGCGAATATGCTATATCGTGATCACGACAAGCTGCATCTAATAGATTAATACCGTGATCTCCCCTGGCAAGTCGTTCGTTCAATCGAGTTCCCGGACCACAAAAATGGTAGCCAGGTATGTGTAATTCAAAAGAAAGTGCGTTGATCGCTCTGTTTAATAGACTTTGTTTAGTTGTTTTAGACATTAAACAGTTTTATAAACGGTGTGGGGTTATTAATATACGTTTTCAATGATATCATTGAATCGATTTTTAAGTATTTGGAAGCTTATTCTACAAAATAGTCTATATGTCGGTAAAAATCATCCGACATGAACAGAAAAACCTTCAATACTAAACATTTAATTGGCATACACAGCTTTAAATATACCTGTCATAGTGATATCGTTCTCATTTAAAAAGTAAAATGCGGTTCATACAGCAAGCGCCACCAATTAAGGTGGTGAATTTCGACGATAAGTTAATAAGTGAGCGTGAGATACGCAGGCATGGAAACATGCTACCGAGCTCTATTCGAGCTATCATTTGCGGTCCATCGAATTGTGGTAAAACTAACGTACTGATAAGCCTGTTAAAAAGTCCACATGGGCTACGATTTGAAAATGTTTATGTATACTCAAAATCGCTACAACAGCCGAAATATCTGTATTTAAAAGAGATATTGACGCCGATAGAAGAAATTGGTTATTTCACATGTTCAAATAACAGTGATGTTGTTCCGCCGAGTGAAGCACTTCCGAATTCCATCTTTATCTTTGATGACATAGCATGCGATAAGCAAGATGTTGTAAAAGAATACTTTGCAATGGGGCGACAAGCGAGCGTTGACAGCTTTTATCTTTGTCAAACGTATGCGAAAATACCGAAGCATCTCATACGTGATAATACGAATTTATTGGTCCTGTTCAAACAGGATGGTACAAATATGAAATATGTATATAACGATCACGTAAACAATGATATGTCTTTTGAAGATTTTAATAAATTGTGCCAACTATGTTGGGAAAAAAAGTATGAATTTGTGGTGATTGACAAGGACAGCGCCATTTCAAATGGTCGATATAGAAACGGGATTTAACGACTTTGCTGTATCTTAATGTAATCAGTCGTTGTTTATACGCCGATTAGACATCCATTGCGCTCGATATGAATACCACTAATGAACTTAAAAATCATGAAACAATTGTAAAGAAAATCGCTCAAACGAGTGATTTAATTCGCAAAAAATATCATGCTATGAAAACGGGAAAAATGGATGAGAATATCGCACTGGAGCGGCATTTTAAACCCATCGTCGAACCTTTGAAACAAATTGTGGAAAACACCGTTGTAAACAACAAAGCCGAATCAGTTATACCGAAGAATGAACTGTATTACTCTGGAGAAGAAGTGTCAACACCAAAACATACGCGGTCAATCTCTGCATCGCCGATATCATTATCTGAAGAAAAAGAATATAACAGATCGGCACTAAAACGGAAACGTGTAAACGCAACATCTTCAATAACGACATCAACTCCAAAACGTGTAAACGTAACATCTTCAATAATGGTATCGACTCCAATTAAATCAATGTTGAAACGATCAAACACCGATCTACATACATTAAACGAGACATCTAAAACTGTGGGTCAGCGAAACTTATCACGTGAATTTTTGCACGCTAGTTCCATCGATGAAATTTTTAATTCCACGGATACTGAACAGCTGGTAACATCTATTCGACAACAGTTACAAACAGCTGATGGTTGGAAAATTCTTCAGACTCATTATGAACCATTAGGACAGAAATATCTAGGTGCTGTACTAAGTGGCAAAAAATCCGTTAACATCGATAGCGTTTATGGAGTATATTTCAACGATAGTGGAACCATGATTGATAGCAAACGTATTGAGTTGAATAAAAACGATGATATATTCATAGATGGTAAAAAGTATCCTGGGACGGTAGGACTTTACGAATTAATTTTTATGAAATTTCTCAATAAAAGCAGTTACACGGATATTGATAAACAGTATTATAAAAGTATACTTTTGTCAACAAACACTCATAAACGTGATTACAGTAAGCAAAATCAAGTAAAGAGTAACAAAGGTCACAAGTACAAAAGTATAATCGCTCCATTATTGGATAAAAAAGTTGGACAAGGCATGCCAAGCACTGTGATATTAAATGATAACAAAACTGATTACATTCATTGGAACGATCCAAACAAGCTTGTGGATCGACTTCGATTACTCGAAGCTTCACGTCATGCAGGCCATAACGCTCACGATAATGAGATTTTATCAATTATTGAAGAACTTCGCGAGGCTGGACTTATCATAAATTGAAGTATGCATATGTAATTCACTCATTTAACATTAAAATGCCGATCAACAAGTTTGGAGCATTGCTTGGTGGAGAAGAAGAAGGAAGTGGTGTCGATTATTATCAATATAATGCATTAGTTAGAAATTTTGTTCGTGATAACGCTCTTTGTACAATATTCGCCGATTATGATGCGAGATCACGTAAAATTATACGTGTGGCGGAACCTACGGATGATACCGATGCGGCCAATAAGCGATATGTTCAACAAAATGTTAGCATTTTAAAAGATCAACTAAATGAGCTGAATAAGAAAATAGAAATACTACAGAGTAGTCTGCAGGTTGTGGTAAACACGCTTCGTAATAAATTTATTCGCGGTGAACAGAATTAAACAGCTGCCGTTGCCGTTGCCGTTGCCATTATCATTATCGCAAAATTAATAGTGCAGTGAATCTCAAAGCTCTAACATGTCTGAAAAAATAAGCTCTGAGAAGCGGCAGTTAATAAACAAATTACATACTCCAGCGAGAAGAAATTTTCCTCGGAGGCATGTCATAGTGCGTGGATATGATGACTTATGGCAAGCTGATTTGGTTGAGATGCGTCCATATACATATGCCAACAAAGGCTACCACTACATACTAACAATTATTGATGTGCTGAGTAAGCACGCATGGGCAATGCCATTGAAGACGAAGAGCGGTATTGAAGTCGCCATGGTGATTGCAAAGATACTTCAAGATAATGCAAGATGCCCAAATAATCTTCAAACTGACAAGGGTAAAGAATTTTACAATGGAAATGTGCAGAATTTGTTGAAGAAATATGGTATTAATCACTATTCCACATACTCCATAATGAAAGCGTCAGTTGTCGAGCGGTTTAACCGAACGCTTAAAAATGATATGTGGAAAATGTTTACGCTCAATGGAAATTATAAATGGATCGATTCACTGCAACAGCTTGTTTTGGATTATAACATGCGAAGACATCGAACTATCGGCATGCGACCTATCGACGTTACTCCAGAAAACGCGAAAGAACTCTTGGCAACGGTGTACAGCCGTATAAAGATCGCAGCTCCAGCGCGATTTAAAGTGGATGATTTGGTACGCATAAGCAAGTTCAAAACATTATTTGAAAAAGGTTATACACCAAATTGGACTACCGAAGTGTTTAAAATCATCAAAGTGCAGAAAACTAATCCCACAACGTACTTGTTGGACGATTCTTATGGAAAACACGTCGCTGGAGGATTCTATGAATATGAATTACTCAAAGTAAAAAATCGCGACGTATACCTCGTTGAAAAAGTGCTGCAAAAACGTGGAAATGAAGTTTATGTAAAATGGTTAGGATTTGATAATTCACACAATTCATGGATACACAAAAACAATGTTTTATAAAAAATTTTTTATTTAAATAAAAAATTAATGGAAACATGAAGTATTTATTTATATATTTTACAATGGTATTTTATAATGTCCCCATGGTAAAGTTTCTATGAAACCGGAAACAATATATCGCTTATCATCATATGGACTTAGAGCAGTTTTTTCCTCACGTATAATATACACTTCATGCAGCTTGGATCGTATACACGTCTGCTGACGAGTCATTTCTATTTCCTCATGTAAGCATCGCGTGTAATCGTCAAACGTTATCATCTTCGCGACAACATTACTCTTAACACCTTTAACCTTTTTTATATCTTTTTTACCATTAACTCGCAATGCATACATTTTTGCTCTAAGTCCAACAAATTCCATCATAATCACACCATTGTTTTCATCTTTCATTAAACCTGGTACTTTTTTATTGACAAGTGGAAGACCATAAACATTGTTGGATATATAATCACTCGTATCAAATTTATTAATGTTGCGTTTCATATTATCGTAAACGTCTTCACACTCAATGTGATATATGAGACTATCTGTATCAGTGTACATAATTTTACATTGGTCGTGATATAACGGTCGCATATACTCATGATGAAATTCATATAAACATGTTTTAGATATGTCGAGAATACACATTCCGACGTAAATTGGTTTGTTAAATTTTACCTCAAGTTTGCGCATTTCAATCGCAACCAGATTCTCAGCAAAGACACTGCGACTGTGAAAATTTGGTTTTGAAATCATTGCCTCGGCACCAAATCTACCTTCCCAATGTGTTATAAGCCTAACGTCAACATGATTACGAACATTTTCCATGATTTTGCCAAATACAGCATTGTTCATTAATTTGTATAAATTTTTTTCAAAGTCATTTTTAGCAATCGTTCTAAATTTTGTATTTAGTTCTATATACACCTTAAGCCACGGAGATTGCTTGAATTGTAATACGCGATGTATTTTTGTAATGCGAAGACCATGACGAGCACATTGCTGCAAGTTGCGATAATGAATGATGTAACGTTTCTTTTCGCACAAGGTTGCTAGGAGCTTGTCCTGACGCTTGCCAGGCGGCTTATCATGCGTTGGGCAGAACGGTAAGTCAATGTGCGCATCATGCAAATGTTGCGGATACTCTAAATCAACCTCGAGAATGTAACCATCTGACGAATCTAATGGAACGTCCATCACATTGAAAGTGGAAGCGTTGTCAACCCATTGAAATTCGGCATATGGTAGTGGTTGACACATCGCCCACCCATATAAATTGTTAATATCATAATACATCAAATACGTTGATGGTTTCGTTGAATCATATGATTGCATATATTTATTATTGGCGCAAGCATATCTACTAGAGCATTGGCTTAAGCCCCCACGTATACCACGCTCAATGAACATAACCATGTCAACATCAGTAAGAAGTTCGAATTTAATATCTGTATGTTTTAACATCGCATCCCACGTAAAACCTGGTAGAGTGTAATAATACGCTGGATCAAGTTTATAACTCGATATACAGCTGTCCCTAAAATTCTCAAATATATCAACCAACAACAAAACATCGGTTTTTAAATATAAATCACTATACTCGCCAAGCGTTTTAATTGAGAACCGCTGCCAGATATCAACAGCGTGTGCATAATCACTCTTAGATACTATTTCATCTGTCAATGAACTATAAAACGATTCTCGCGGTGGTAAATATGAATCTTCCAACTTTTTAACGGAATCAATGTATTCATTGGGGAAGATACCTTTACGTGTAAGCAAATCAAAATTTTCATTAATTAAATTAGAAAATTCACGCCGCGACACTCGTAATTTATCTTTACCTAGAAAAGAAGCTAATTTTTCTAAACTGGTATTTAAAAACTTGAATGAGTCAATAAATCGTAATTTTATGCAATCATTTCTATCATCATTAGTGTTTTTAACATTTTTTGTAAACGATATATATTTTTCTTTTGTGATAGGAAGTAACTCTACACTTCCCTCATAAGCTGTAGCTATTTCTTTAATAATAAAATGTGCATTATAACCTGATAAATTGTGGAAAACTATGGGAATACAATTTGAATCCATATAATTTATATTACAATCTTGATGTGCAGGTCCTCTATATCGACCGGTTAAATGACAGTGATCACGCACTCGCGTATCATCGATTGCAAACGGTTTTTCACATATGTGACAATGTTTAGCTTTTTTAAATTCTTCTCACTTGTCCTGCGTAAAACCTATCATTGGTTTAGGATTAGATAAAATCATCTTTACATTGTGGGCTAAATTTCTAAGTTCTTCAGCAAACCATGTGACACAGTTATTATCACGATGAAATCGATACATTGATAAAGAGTCGTCATATGAACAGCATACATACACACAAAAAAATGAATCTTTGATTCACGTATATTTTTATTCTTGAATGCTATTTGCCTTAATTTAAATATAAAATACTTACTTTAGGTCACAATTTACGTTTGCTATAATAACGCATAAGTTTATGTGAAGTATATTTTATTCTTAAGGAACTATTTCTTGAGTGAAACTTGTTATGTGGTTATGACAAACGCGACACATTTATTCCAAAGCTATTTATTCTTGTATCAAGAATAATATACTTTTGAGAGCACGCCATCTACAACTTGTTTTTCCGTTAATGTGTTACTATTCTATCAGTCACATGTGTATCCTCGTGTCTCGTGCCTCGTGCTATGGTGCCCGTATAATCGTGTAGTCGTGCAGTGTCTCGTATCACACAAAAATGGAAAATGCTGAAGGTGATGATGTTTTAATTGAGATATTATTACAATCGTGGAATGTTCCACAACTTATGCAGACTTTCAAAGATAAGTAAAATATTTGCATTGAATATGAATATAACCTATGCATAGAATTGCTCAGTGAGATTGTGCCATATATCATTAAAATATTTTTGTTTGTTATACTATGATTTTAGATAAAGCAATAGATGTTGACCTATTTTTAAACTTAAATGAACAAGATACAAAAGAAATATTAAAAGATTTTCCTCTTGGAATGCAATTAAAATTTTGGAAAAAATACAGTGAATGGAAAAAAAACAATATTGAAACTGATATAGAGGTGAGATATTTTTTATGAATTTAATAACTATAAAATATAAACTTATTAATTATTAGACATTGTAATTGATATAATCTCACAATAAATCTGTTTGTTATAGCTGCATTAGTTCTTTTCGGTTTATTTTCGAAATAAAAAAATAATTTTTAGATTACTAGCCAGTTTAGCTACACAGAACAGATATCTTGTCGAGTTGACATCAATTGTAGTGTTTAATATAGTGATTCAATAGTAATTAATGTTTTAAAATTTTGAGTAAATGAGACACAAATGTTTTTTTGATTTCTTTTTAGAAAAATATTTTTTTTGGCAAAGATGAAACAATGTCTCACATTTTACATGCACTAGATACTCTTAGTAACACAAACAAATTACATGAACAACCTTCAACGTCAAAAGACTTTGTTTTTAATACTTGTGATTCAAATAATATTGTAAGTATTGGATATCATGTTCATTAATTTTGCGAAAGTATAACTGTCAATTAAAATGTCATTAAAAATTTTATTTTTATTGAGTGTTAATTTTTTTATTTTAGAATTTGAACTCACTATCAGATTTAGAAAACGAAGAACAAAATCAACAAACAAGAAAAAGATACATTGAACAACAAGAATTTAGAAAACGAATAACAAAATCGAAAAACAAAAGAAAGACATATTGAACAAAAAGTAGATGATTCAACTTCTTTTGAAAGCAAAAAAATGGTAAATCCAAATATGCTGGCAAAGGAAAATTGGCTGAAAATTATGACAAATTTATTCATCTTTTACCCGATAAATTTATCAATGAAATTTATGTTTTAAAATGGGCTGATATGTTAGGTACTCATTATAAGATAGGAATGGTATTATTATCTCATTTTACTGAAGAATATCCTGTATTTGGTCAAATTAAGTTTATTTTATTTGAAAATGATACAAAAAGTATTTCTTTTATTTTGAAAAATTTTGAAACTTTATTATACTCTACTTTATTTCAAGCGTACAAAGTTACACCTTCTGAGCAATGGGTTTATATTAAACAAAACTCTCTACAGAGTCACTTACCAACTCATATGCGAACAGGTCCAAATGGTAAATGTTACATAAATTTTCGGCATAAATTATAAACATGTATGTATATACATTGCAATATTGTAAAAAAGGGAACATATCTTCTATATAGATTCTATATAAAATATATGTATCTTTTTATATGTATAGAAACAAATTTTTTATAGAGAGAATTATTTTATGTAGATACAAAGCTATTTTATATAGAATACATATAGAATATATATATTATATGGAGTTATTTCTATGCAACTTTGTTCTTAAATAAAATAAAATTTGATTTTGAGTTAAAAATATTTTTTCTTAAATAAAATAAAAATAGTTTTGAATGAAGAATATATTTTTAATTGTTCCTAAGGATAATTTATTCTTCATTTAAACATATTTATACTCGGCGCTATTTTAAGGATAAAAAACATTTGGATCAATGCATATTTACATTGTTTCAAAAATTCATTTTTTTGTGTGAAGTCTCCTATACTAAATACCTTATGATGATTCTGCGCATATGTAGATGTTGTGGGATTAACATTCATCTTTTCCAGAGTACATTCGAGATCGGCGTATACAACAAATGGCATCCGTTCCTTCCTGTTATAATTACTAAAACTTAGCCATTTATCATCTTCACTTGGTAGTTTAATTGCACAATTATTAATTTTTCCACAGTCCACGCTGTGGGTTTCCAATCTTTCATTGGTACCAAAATAGTGCAGACATCTAAAATAATAAAAGTATATTAATATACCATTAAATAATGTAAAATGTTATAACATAAAATTATGATGATATTTACCGGTCGCAAATGTATTTTTTGTTGTTCGTCTTGCTTAGCTGTGAACTGATAAAGCGAGAAAAATTTTTTATCAGAGAAAAATGTCCAATAGCATTGCATTCTTGTGTATATAACAAATGTATATGCCTCTCCCTCTTTTTATCAGCGAGTTGTAATGGTAAAATTTGCTTATTTTCAATACCATATACATTAATTGAAATATTATTTAAGTTCTCAAATTTTTTTATTTGTTTTAAAGTTACTGGAAATTCAATACCTTAAAGATTTAATACTGTTGTATAATGCGGATACGATGTTAATCGTTCAGTATGCGCGTTAGCTGGATATAGAGCGGCCAAAACTGCCCATGCAAAACAAGCATTATCTGTAGATTTCACATTGATTATTGCTCGTTTCTTTTCAATTTCTCGAGGTAATTTAATAACCAGAAAAAGACTCCTCCAAAACTAAGATTCCCTCAAACAAAAATTTCCCAAAAACCCCCACCCCCCTAAAAAAAACTCCGAAAACCAAAACTCCTCTCAAAAAAAAACTTCTCCAAAAAAAATAATTCTCAAAAAAAACTCCTACAAAAAAACTACAAAAAAAAAACTCCTCCAAAATAGAACATAAAATGTGTACATTAATATCAAATACTCTCTATAAAAATAATGAGATCAAATAATTGCGCCAAGAACCTAAAAAAACTAGAAAATTATATTTAAGCAAAATCAAGACTCCCCCAAAAAAAGACTTTCATCAATCAATATCAAATATTCTTTATAAAAATAATGAGATCAAATAATAGCGCCAAAAACCTAAAAGAGCTAAAAAATTTTAAACGTTAAAAATTCATGTAGAACCGTACACACGTAGACCTAGGTTCGCCCCGATAATAAAACGTTAACATTACAAACCCATGTGGAACAGTACAAACGTAGATCTAGGTTCGCCCCGATATGATATAACATGGTAATGTAAAGAATTATATTTAAGCAAAACAAAGACTCCCCCAAAAAAAGACTTTCATCAATCAATATCAAATATTCTTTATAAAAATAATGAGATCAAATAATAGCGCCAAGAACCTGAAGGAGCTAGAAAATTTTAAACATTACAGACCCATGTGAAACCGTAAAACGTAGACCTAGATTCGCCCCGATGATAAAATGTAATTAACATTATAAACCCATGTGGAACCGTAGAACGTTAACCTAGGTTCGCCCCGATATGATATTACATGGTAAAATGTAAAGAAAAAAAAAACTTGACGCTGCGAAACCAAATCTTTAAAATCGAACTCAAATTATAATTTTTTGCTTTTTACGATGTGCTATGCATCAGATTTTTGTAACCACACCGGATGTATATTAAGATTTATAATACATCCGACAGTTCGCAGTCTGTAAAAGTGGGACGGCAAAAAATTTGCTGCATTGCGCATTTTCAATATATTTTTATTTTATATTAAACATATTTTTATGTCATCACCCTTCTTGTTTTTTCTCCCTCACCCTCTTTCCATCTTTTTTTTAAGGACGGGAAAAATTTGTTGCATTGCTTAGTTTTAATATTTTTTATTAGAATTCTTTACTTTTATTATTTTTTTTTTTACATTTTCTATTCAATATTATTTTTTTTGATTTTAAAGATTTGGTTTCATAGAGCCAAATTTTTTTTTTTTTTTGTTTTTTTCGATTTTAAAGATTTGGTTTCGCAGCGCCAAGTTTTTATTTTCATTACATTTTACCATGTTATATCATATCAGGGCGAACCTAGGTTTACGTTTTACGGTACCACATAAGTTTATAATGTTAATTACGTTTTATCATCGGGGCAAACCTAGGTCTACGTCTTACGGTTTCACATGGGTTTGTAATGTTTCTAAAAAATTTTCTAGCTCCGTCAGGTTCTTGGCCCTATTATTTGATCTCATTATTTTTATAAAGAATATTTGATATTGATTGATGAAAGTCTTTTTTTGGGGGAGTCTTGGTTTTGCATAAATATAATTCTTTACATTACCAAGTTATAACATATCGGGGCGAACCTAGATCTACGTTTGTACTGTTCCACATGGGTTTGTAATGTTAACGTTTTATTATCGGGGCGAATTTAAGTCTACGTGTGTACGGTTCTACATGGGTTTATAACGTTTAAAATTTTTAAGCTTCTTTAGGTTCTTGGCGCTATTATTTGATCTCATTATTTTTATAAAGAATATTTGATATTGATTGATAAAAGTCTTTTTTTGGGAGAGTGTTGATTTTGCTTAAATATAATTTCCTAGTTTCTTTAGGTTCTTGGCGCAATTATTTGATCTCATTATTTTTATAGAGAGTATTTGATATTAATGTACACATTTTATGTTCGATTTTGGAGGAGTCTTTTTTTTGTAGTCTTTTTGTAGGAGTTTTTTTTGAGAATTATTTTTTTGGAGAAGTCTTTTTTTGAAAGGAGTTTTGGTTTTCGGAGTTTTTTTTAGGGCGGGGGGGGTACTTTTTTTGGGAAATCTTTGTTTGAGGGAATCTTGGTTTTGGAGGAGTCTTTTTTTGGAAGAGTCGTGATTTTACTAAAAAAGTTTGTCGAGAATGCTTTTCGCGCGCTTATACTTGGCGCTTTTTTATACTTTTTTTTTAAAAAGGGTAATTTTAGGGAGATTTCATTTGTTACGTCAGGAGGATTAATTTCTATTTAATTAATCAATTGGAAGGAATTCCTCGGAATGGTCTGTGCTGGTAGGGTAGGGAGGTGACGTACCACCGAATTTATGTGAGATTCGAAATTCGAATCTACACGTTTTACGCGCAGAATACTTTTCGGATTTCAAATGAGCGCGTAAGTGGTTCTTTTTAGAGAAAGGAAATGAATCCTTATTCTCTGGGATAGAACCGGGCGTGATTGATCGCTTAGGCAGGATAGTTTAGGGTAATAATTAAATAATTAGTCCACGATTTTAATAACACTAATTAACAATTTAATTAAAAATAAATGACTCTAATTACAAAAATCGAAAATAATCTATAGATGGCGAATAGGCAATTCAAAAACTCATACAGTGCATTTAAAATATAAAAATAGCGTAAAAGTTTTTATTTTACAAATCAAATAATACGAGAATGGTAATGTACGAATGAGTAAATATAATTTTAACATTGCGGTGTTGAGAACTTTACAATATTTAAATGAGTGTAAGGGTGTGCATGTGTGTGTGTATGTGTGTGTGTTAATCTATTGTGACCTCTTCGATTTCCACCACCCTCGCGGTGGATCTCGGGAAAACGAGGTCAATTAATCGCATCGGAGCCAGGAACGGAAATTCCACCCCGGGATAATAAATAAAGAAATGAGAATCAGGATCAGACCGAGCTGCCTGAATCCTGATCTCTTCTGGCTCGAAGTGGTCAGGGCCGATGGAGAAGGCCCTTTCCGGGACAGGATTTGTCCACGGAGTACAGGCCCTGCGGAGGAGCTCCAGGAGAGGATCTATAACCTCTCTCGGTTCTGGATGCTCCTCGAGGATCTCTATACTCGGGACCGGAGATGGAGGTTGATCGGGGAAGTCTACTCCTGGGAGAGAGATTGAGTCATCTTCACCCAGAGAGTCGGCTTCCTCAGGTTCGAAGGGAAAAGGAGGTGGTGAAAGAGGAGTGGAACAGACTCTTGGCTCATCTCCGGGAAACCGTGGCTCGAAGATGAGGGAAGAATTCGGAGTATAAGAAGGAGTCGTGGGGCGGAATAATTCCGTTTCAGGCTCCGTGGACTGAGACGAAAGATTTTGGTCGTCGGTAGGATTCGTAACTGACTCCTCTTCTTCTGGGAAATAGCCGTATAACGGCTCCGGATCGCCGCGGATAGGAGATGGTGGCGGTGGGCCTGGACGAGGAGACCAAGGTCTCTCCTCGTTGCGCGCGGGAGACACAAATACTTCCTCACTCGGTGCCGCCGCGAGCAGGTATTGCACGAAGAAGCGGCGGACTAATTCTCTCAGATTTTTGATCTGTTTATTCCGCCGCGCTCGACTCTTCCTCAACGTTTTCTTATTTTGAGATTCCACTAAAATTATTAATTGATTTTAATTAAATCTGAATTGAATTTTTGGAATGTTTAATAACAATGGAGGGAAGGAGATTCGTCATCGACGAATTCCGAAGGTCTCGATCCGGCCATGAAAGATTCCGCATAATCTATCTTTGGCGAGAACCGCTTCCCGATTCTTTAGCTGAGAACAGTCGCCAAAGTTCCAGCGATATTTCGCGGAGTTGACCACAGAAAATCGCTAGGTTTTCGACAGCATGTCTCAACCGGTGTTCGGGAGCAGATATTCTCACACATTTAACAGATCACGGGATCAATCAGCACAAAATCAAAACCGCGGATCTTCAACTCGGACATTTCTTTCTCTCAGACAACATTTGAAAACAATTAATCAAGATGACTACATTTAGTGGAATCGTGTTTTTCGCCCAAGTACATATTAAATCGTAGGGACTTACTTTTAGGAGATCTTCAACTGCTTCCTCGATAGGTTTGGATTGACTTGCACACTCAAAGCACTCACGATAGATTTAAGTAAACTGATTCGGCTTGTGGCTGAGATACAAGAGAGCGTGCTCAGCCTGAGCACAAAATTTTATAAGCTCGGAAAAGGGGAGGACTCTTCCCGAATTTTCATTTTTCTGAGATTCTAATCTCTCATTTGCAGAGCTTATTCCTCCACTTTTCCTATCTTAAAATTATTGGGCACTCGCACTTCGTCCCTTCTCTATTTTAAGTTTTCGCCCTTAGTTTCTAGATTTTGGTGAGGAGTTCCCGAAGTCCATTGGTTTTAAGGAAGTAATGTGCCTACGAAGCACCCCCGCTTCAACGAGTTACCCCTTCCGAGCCTTCCAGAATTTTTCTATCATTTCCATCGAGAGATGGTTAGGTAACTCTTACATTCCATATGACGTATGGGTACCCGGCTTTATTGCCTTTGCCTGCGTCACATACTCCGGTAATTTCGGGTCTCTCGCGCCCTTGGTTTTTCTAAAGCTCGGGATCGGTACGCAATTACAATTTTTAAAAGAAAGTTATTTTTCCTTTCCTATGACAGACAGGTTATCAAAGTTGAAATATTTATGAGCTCTTAAATTCTGATTTTTTTGTGTTATGTCTAGACAAATTCTTTGTCTGACATCCTGTTGGCGCCCGTTTGCAATTTGTTACATGTTTTTTATGCTTCCACGCAACAAATTGTCCCGGAATATGTGAACGTCTATTGAATTTATTTTCTGAAGGACTCTGAAATTCCTTTTTTTTATATTACAATGGACTACGGTCTACCTTCCCCTTAACTAAAATTTTAATATACGTCGAAAAAAAGAGACGCGGAGTCGGAGACGTAACACCCCCCGACTTAGACAAATGTTGGGGCTTTAATTCACAACATTTGCATAGAATAAAAAGTTCTCTTTTTTTTCGTAGTTTCATACTTAGTTCTAAGAACTTACACATTTTTATTTTCCTTTTAGGCTATCATTTTATATTTGTATATTCTAGAAAGATTTTTTCTCAATTTGTTCAATTCTCTGTACATATATATATATATATTCACTTATAAAAATTTTAAAAACGAAATTCTAATAGTATTTCCTATGTCGACTATAAGTGATTGCAGGCTAAGGTTTATTTTTCCTTCGTTTCTAGAACGAATAGATTTTGACGCTACACGGGAGACTTCTTTTAGAGATTAAATCTCCATTAGTCAGGTTTGATTTTAATAGCTTAGGATTGTTCTTGACCTTGTCAAATTTGAAACAGAACAATGTGGCGTTTTTTCCGCTCACCATTATGTGTGTGTTTCTTTCAACACTACACTCAAATTTGGGGTCTATTGAACATTTTAATGAATGGTCTCCTGACCGCTCATTCTTGGTTTGGCTACACGCTTTTCCGACTGACGCGTGGCCTTCTCCCCTCCACTCCTCCTTGAGTGGAACTACTGTGTCCTCCTTTCCTTTTTCTGCAATCTCTTATTTTTGTCTTACGTTACTAAGGTTTTTTTTCTTATTTTTTTCTTTTTTTTTTTTTTTTTTAATATATATATATGTGCAATTTTTGACTTAAATAATTAGTTTCATGAGGAAGAAAAAAAAATAATAGCCTAATATTTTACTTATCAACTAATACATCCTTAGG
The DNA here is from genome assembly GCF_019399895.1 of Cardiocondyla obscurior. Taxonomy (NCBI): domain Eukaryota; kingdom Metazoa; phylum Arthropoda; class Insecta; order Hymenoptera; family Formicidae; genus Cardiocondyla; species Cardiocondyla obscurior. The sequence goes on from NC_091877.1 coordinate 4,733,598, forward strand.
AGTATCAATATTACTAATACGCAATTTAAAATTATAAAAATGTTTTATTATGGTTTACTACAGAGATCCTGGGGACCTTATCTTCCTAAATTCTGGCCGTTCTATTACATTATTAGGCCCTATTATATGATTTATAATTACGTTGGAGCTTCTTAATGCCGCTCCTGCCTGCTCCAACGCATGGGCGAGGTCATGCCTCCGGAAGTCGTCCGGCCGGTGGGTTGAGAAGTCCACCTCGGCGAACTCTCCCCCCGAGGCCCGCCGGATCCTTATTTCTCCCCACTCTTTTTCTATCAGGGCCTTAGTAAGAATGATGTCCCTCTCTGTCCAGCCGGTGGGAGACACTGGCCGGATCCCATGCGCCCCGCATGGAATGGCCTGCCATGGCTGCTCCCTAAATCGGTTCTCGAGGTGGCAACAGTCGAACTTGCGGCGATGTATTTTCCGCCCCCAGTCCTTTAGATGGATGGTGACGTCAGTGTGAGACGTCACCTCCGTGATGATCCCTCGCTGCCACCGTCTCCCCTCCTTTACGGCAACCAGAGTCCCGACATGAACACGATCGGGCGCCATTGTGAGCTTCGTCCCGATCCTCTTCATTCTCATAGTTAGGTAGTCCAGGAGCTCGTTCAACTCTTCCTGCCCGTTTTTTAATTTCACCCAGAACAGCGTGGGCGACTCCACCTCCAACACCCTGGCCTCCAGGAACGATCGAGTTAAATGGTAGGTGTTAATTGTTGGAATTGTAGCCTCCATTTTTCGATTAAATCTTCTTTCTTCTTGTTCTAAAAACAAGTAGGCTTTAGTAAAAGGGTAAAATAATAAGAGAAATACTTGATGTCAAATTGTTGCAAGTAAAAAAAAAACGTTGCATGTACGGAAATACATGAGGAGAAAAATATAATGGCTGAAATTTTAATGTTTTAACCCCAGAGAATAAGTTGCATTTTCTCGGGCAGGTAAAAGTGGATAGTGTCGTTCCGTGTCTGCTTCATGATTTGTTCCAGATTCTTCAACTGGATATAAATCGTTTTGTATTTGTTTCAAATTCTCTTGTTCCGGCATTACGGGTGCACTAGGTTTCTCATATCTTGGTCTCTTTTCTCCCAGATGTAGTAAGAGTTGAGTTAATGAATCCCAGATGGCTCCGATTAAATATAATGACCATCCGTATACTGTATGTAGTGCATAGCCATGAACAAGAGTATCGAGTATTAATTTAATTCCGCGAATACATAGGAATATTCCCAGCATTCCGGCACTGACATTTCCAAAAATCAAAAATTTACTCCACATTTTATTCCATGCGGAGGTGGCTACTTTTTCTATTGATGCCTCGTCCATGAGGTTAGAAATTAATCCTCCATGGATCGACGTAGCTTCTCCCATTACTCCCCTTGCTACTGTGTTAAGTAACGCGGGTCGTTCAGCAGGGAACATTATATGATCTCTCAGATGTTCGAGATCTTTTTCACTGTAAATTCCGCTGGCTGCTAAGGATCCTGGATTTGTATAATGCCATGTAGGTTTAGTCATTGGCTTGATTGTTATTGGAGGCAATGTTCGTTCTGGCGTAGGTATCATTCGATACCATCCGTCATTCAAGAAATACATCGGAGGAATTACTCGGTTACATGAAATTTGAGTTCCAGTTTTCGTTAGTATGTGCGTTCGTGGTGATAAGAAGTATGTGTCATTACTTCTTAATACCGGTAGCTCGGAATAACACTCTCTTACATGCTGAATTTTAACATCTACTGGCGTGCATTTAATTATATGTACAACTTCGCCTGATATTACGGCCATATAGCCAGGTCCTTTCATTATTTGATATGCAAATTCATCGGGTGAATTAACGGCAATACTCAATGCATTTTTTAATACTTGCTGTTCTAAATTACAGCGTTGTTTTAACACATCTCGATACAGAGAATTCATCTGAGATCGGATATGTTTTTCCACGTATACAAATTTTGAATTCACATAAGTAAATATATCTAAATTCTCAACGGGTAATGGTCGTTTGCGTGCGAATGATTCTCCTTTTGTGGTTTCTAAAATAAGCAGTTTAGGATGTTCTGTTTTTATTAATGTATATCCGCATAAAGGTTCTTCTCCTGTTTTAGTTAAAGCAAAAGTTACGTCGTTAGTTGATAATGAATATACAATTTGTGGTTTTTCATAGAGTGTATCGAGCATTCGGTTAGCGTATCCTTCGTATAAAATGTCATAATTATTGAATTTACAATAATCAGTCGGTAATGTTTGCCAAAATGTGTAACCTCCGTCGATATCTATGCAGTTATTATCTGCATAAGTACAGGCGGTTCCGGATCGTAATCGAATCTGATTTGTTTCTAAATTAACAGTTGCTTGGTGAGTGGTTAAAGTAATGGTAATTATGGCTTGCACTACGACATTGTGCCAGCTGCCATACGGATCAGAGTAATAACTGCCTGAGCATTGTCCGTCCATACTTGTTGTTCCTGCGAGTGTAACTGGTCGCATTATTGTTTGATTCACTTTTAATCCATAAACATGTGTATAAGTAGAGAAAGAAAATGATCCGGTTGCATGCATCTTTTTGCATTGATCTGCTGTGGTTTCGAAAACGTATTCAGCTTGTCCGTTAGTCACAATTGAAGTATGTGAATGCATTCCACAGTAATATACGTGTCGATTAATTGATACTTTGCATTGTATCACTTGCAATCCTTCGAATTTTGATATTTGAAGCAGCTGTATATAAGTTCGGTCTACTTGAGGTTGAGTTAATGGTATATTGCAATTTTCAACGTCTAATAATGATAGAGTCGTAATATTCAAATTCGCAGATCCACAATCGTAGCCAATTATTCCGTTTATTTCAGAAACGTGCATGAAGACAATCGCGCCGATAATCCATTTAAATCTCGAATCCATCTGAAAATACAATTTTATTTTCATTCATTCGGTTTTATGTATGATACTCGTAGCCTATTCGGGTGCACAACTTTTGTATTTTTCTTAATTCTTATCCTCACGTTATTTTTATTCAAAATTTCTAAAACTTCATGAGGCCCAGTGTATTGATTACCGAATTTACCGGGCTTCGGTCCTTTCAATAAAAATACGTAGTCTCCGGGCTTAAAAGTTTTCGGATTTATTTTCCTGTCGTAAAGTTTCTTAGATTTTTCTTTTGCTTCTGTTACATTCTTGAAGGCGTTTGTTTGTAAATTATGGAGCTGTGTAACGAGGCCTATTAAATAATCGTCGTAGCTAGCTAACTTTTCCTCCGGGCCGAGAGGTTCGTCCGTCGGTACTCTAGCTATTTTTCCGAATACTAATTCATACGGTGTATGTCTTGTTGCCTCATGTACGCAAGTATTATAGTTGAACATGGCGAGTCCGACCCATTTGTCCCATTCCTTTTGTTCATTGGCGTATTGCTTTAAATATTCGCCAAGAGCGTGGTGAGACCTCTCTAACGAGCCGTTTGATTGCGGGTGGAATGCTGTGGTTCGGAATTTTCGTATCCTAAATATTTTCGCTACCTTTTTAATTAAATCGCTTATAAAATTTCTACCTTGATCGGTCAATATTGCTTTCGGAGCTCCCAATACACAAACAAATCTGTCTACGAATACTTCGGCTATTGTTTCGGATGTCTGATTTTGTAATGGTACGCCCATGCAGAATTTCGTTAATTGATCTTGCATGGTCAAGATATATTCATTTCCTCTGTCAGTTTTTGGTAGAGGCCCCACAATATCCATAGCAATTTTATCAAAGGAAGTTCCCGGTGTGTCAGTTATTAGCATGGGCTGCTTTGTTTTTACCCTGACTAATTTTTTTAACTGACACTGTAAACATTGTTGAATATACAGTTGAACTTCCTGTTTTAAATTCTCCCAATAATACTTGTGTTTAATTCTATTATATGTTTTATTTACTCCGCGGTGTCCCCCCGTTGGTGAACAATGCATTTCTCCGATTATCGACGACCGGAGATCTCTGGGAGGATATTTTATTGATCCGTTGCAAATTATTAATTTTGTAGGTGAATTTAAGAAGATTATGTGTAATAGGTTTTTGATTTCGCTCCATGGTACGTTGTTTACTAAATCAGTTTTCGCGATACTAATTGTTTGTAAATTTAATTCTTCGGAGATAGCTCGCAGATTTTTAATAGCTGTGGATACGTGTTGCAGAGTTAAAGTTGGTCCTTCACGGACTCCTTCGCTGATTGGTAAAATAATGTGATAATATTTCTTGTATTTTATCGGTTGCGCTTCCCCTAAGGCAAGCGTTTTAATTTTCGGTAATTCATTCCTCTCAAATAATTTTTGTGAACCAGAATCCAAAGGATTTCCTTCAATGTCAGTGAAGTATGTGATATTATCTTTTCGCAGAAATAACAAATCACGTGTTTCGATTATATTATTAGGTATATCTTGTATGTCGGTGATAACAGGTAAATTTTTACTTTCGTCCGTTTCACTTTCGCTTTCACTTCCATCGTCACTTTTTCCTTCGTCGGGGTCCTCCTTTTGAATTTCAGGTTCTTCTATTTGTTCGTTTTCCTTTTCAATTATATTTTCTTTTAATTTTTCCATTCTTTCCTTCTTTGCCGTTTGGCTTCGTGTCTGGATCCTACGTTCCGTTGGTGGATCATGAATTAATGCTTTTTCCACAATCTCCTGTGATGGTTCATTTAATTCCTGTTCCGTAAATGGTATTGAATCATTTTTACTTATTTCATTTTTATTAATTTCCTTTTCTATTTCTTCCTCATCAGATAAATATAATTTGTAATCGTCGTCTTCTTCGCTATCGTTATCTGATTCTTCCAGCATCTGTGCAATTAATTCGGCGTCCTTAGGGTTATTTGGATTTAATTTCTTTGCAGGATTAATTATATTACACGGTATTTCTTCTACTGGATTCCTAGACAATGCGTCCGCGTTTACATTGGTTTTCCCAGCTTTATATACTACATCATAATCATACTCTGCTAATTTTAATCGCCACCGAAGTATGCGCATATTAGCATCTTGAGCATGTTTAAACCAGAGCAACGGTTTGTGATCCGTAACTAAGGTAAATTTCCGACCGTATAGGTATGGTCGAAAATGTTTCACGCAGTATACAATAGCTAACGCCTCTTTTTCATATGTATCGTACTTTACTTCATTGTCTGTCAGTGTACGAGATGCATATGCCACCGGTTGATCTTTGTTAATTTTTCCTTGAGATAAAATTCCTCCTACTGCAAGTCCTGAGGCGTCCGTAGTTAATATAAATGGTTGTGAGAAATCCGGATATTGTAGTACTGGTTCCTCGCATAATTTTTGTTTTAATAATTCGAATGCTTCCTCTTGATTTGAAGTCCATTCGAATGCTGTGTCATTTTTTAATAATACAGTCAGGGGTTTAGCTAATTTCGAGAAGCTTGGTATGAACCGTCGGTAGTATCCCGCCAAGCCTAAAAATTGTTTAATATTTTTAGGCGTTTTAGGTCGTGGAAATAATTTAACAGCTTCCAGCTTTTTCGGATCTGGAGTTACGCCGTCTTTGCTAATTACATGACCAAGATAAGTTACTTTTGGTTTTAAAAATTCACACTTATCTGGTTGTAATTTTAGGTTCGCTTCTCGCAATCGCTGTATTAATAGATTATATTTCCTCTCATGTTCCTCTAGCGTTTTTGCATATATGACTATATCATCCATATATACAAATAATTCACGGCCCTGCAATCCTGTTAATACGAGATCCATTAATCTCTGGAAAGTTGCAGGCGCGTTTTTTAATCCGAAGGGCATTCTTTCGAATTCATAATGCCCGAACGGAGTTGTGAAAGCCGTTTTATGGCTATCCTTCGGATCCATTTTTATTTGATGAAATCCGGACGCTAGATCGCAGACGGAGAAGTATCGTGCTCCGCCTAATTGATCCAGTATATCGACGATATTCGGCAGTGGGTAGGCGTCTCCGATTGTTTTTTCGTTGAGGCTCCTAAAGTCCAGTACCATTCTCCATCGCTTATTTCCTTGTGAGTCGTCCTTCTTTGGCACGATCCATATTGGCGTGTTGTATGGCGACTGTGAAGGTTTAATAATTTTTCCTTTCAACAGCTCGTCTACCTGCTTATTTATTTCTTCCTTATGCTTCTGCGGAAATCGATACTGCCTGGTGTTAATCGGTTGATCATCTGTTGTGGGTATTTGATGCTGCAGTACCTGAGTGAAGGTCAGCATTTCTCCGGGTATGTGGAATCTATCCTGGCTGCTTTTGACGAGATTCGTTACATTCTCTCTTTCAGAAGCGCTCACATGATCCAAACGAAGTAATTCCATTATTTCGGAAAGGCGCTTATTTCCCTGTTCGTTAATTATGGCTAAGCATTGCGCACTTATTTTATCTTTTCTTTCCCTTTTATTTGGACGGATAATCGTGGATTCTTTTATTATTTGCTGAGATTGTTTTTCCATGCAGTCTGATATTCTTGAAGACGGTTTATTAATCATTAATTGATTTTTATTATTATTAATTTTACATTTATCGTATAAATGTAACTTCTTCGCTAATTCTTCGAAGGTAATATGAGAGGAAGTATCTCTATTATTTCCGGGTTCTTTGACTCGCGGAAATTTTAATTCTTTTATTATTTTTAAAGGATCCTTTTTGGATTTGGAGGAAGTCGTATCGCGCAGTGAGGTTTGGAAATTTCCCTCCTCACGATCGACAGGATTAGAATCTCTGGAAATTTTAGATTCTTTTAATGAGGTTTGGAGATTTACCTCTTTATTTATTTTACTTCCCGGCGATGTCTTGGCATCCTTCTCCTGGGTAAGTGAATTTTTATATTTTTCATTTTTGGACGGGGTTTGGAAATTTCCCCCTTTCCTAGATTTATCGTGGTCCCCACCAGGCGATGTCTTTGCATCCTTCTCCTGCGTGGTTAATTTTCTACCAGGCGATGTCTTTGCATCCTTCTCCTGCGTAGTTTTTATTTTACTTTTTCTTTGGATATTGTCTTCAAGAATTTTTTCATCGAAGAAATCCTGATGACAGAGATCGTTGCTATCGTGATTTACTCCGTCATGGGTTTGTTTAACCTCGGGGTCTCGTGACATTTCAACGGTCTGCCATTCTTCATTGTTTCCCTCGATGCTTTCCGCCTGTATTTTACTTAATGGTTGTAACTGTATTGTAGGTACCTGAACTTCAATGGGTTCGTTCAGTGTACTTATTATATGCAGATAGGCCTTTCCGTCTTTATTCCTGGCGACGGTATCTCCCAGATAAATACCGTGGATGACTTTCATTCGCGGTATATATCCGATTTCAATTTCCGGATTAGAAATGCGTACAAAGAATAGAGATTCGGTTTGCGGTGGGACGGTTATTGTTTCAGGGGTCGAAAATGAAATTCTTTCTCCCGATATTTCTAAATGTCCTTCGGCATAGTCAATCCGCGAATTTGTTTGTTTAAAGAAATCGTTTCCTAATATTCCGGCTTGCGAAATGGGAAAATCTTTGGAGACTATATGAAATATTACCAGTTTTTTAAATAGCGGCATTATTACTCTACCGAGAGTATATACTGGATAATCGTTTATACCGTTTAATCTTAAAATATTCCCGTAATCAATTTTTAAATTATCAGAGATTAAATTTTCTTTTATTATATTCGGACCCGATCCTGTATCTAACATAAAAGTCGCGTTTCGATTCTGATTGTTTAATTTTACTTGAATCGTGGGTACATGACTATGTCTATCTAAATTTACGGTAACCGGCCGAATTTCAGGCTCTATTCTTTGACTCATTTCCGGACCGATACTACAGGGTGTGAGATCCGTCCGGACCCCTGCTGCACACCCGTCTTGGAGGGGCCACCGGCGTTTCCCGCATTCATTGCTTCACGCCTTTTATTGTTAGTGATTCTAAGTTCGCAGTTTTCTAACACGTGGCCATCTTTCTTACAATAACGACAATTCTCTGCTTCTTTAGAGTTATTCTGCCTCGCATTATTTCGGCATTCTTTTGCTGAATGGCCGAATCCATCGCAAATTTGACACACTGTTCGCGGTTTTTGCCCAGTAATTCTGGATTCTTGCTGTTTTTTCCAGCAATTATTCGCGGTATGTCCCGATTTTTCGCACCATTGGCAAATTAACACTGTCCTATTCTGGTTGCTATTATTAAATCGGCAATTCTTCGCGTTATGCCCCGATTTATTGCATAGTTGGCAATTCGATTTATTTTCCTGAATAATATTTATAAATCGACGATTATTTGTTTCGCGTTGACGACATTTATCCGCACTATGTCCGCGTTTTTTACAGATTTGACAAATTAAAATCTCGTTTGAGGCATTTAGATAGTTTCCTGTCTGTATCGCTAATTTCCTACAGTTCGAGGCAACATGCCCTTCTTTGAGGCATAACTGGCAAATTTCTCGGGAACGATCTATATTCGATGACTTAGGGGTGGTTGGGACTTTACCGTGTCGTATTTCGGTAATTTCACGTAGCTCTCTTTCTATATTTAGAGCATCATTGACGGTTTCATGCACATCTAAATCCCTTTTTACTCTTTGTTCTATTTCTGCTTTTAATCCTCGTATAAAACATTTACATACATCTTTTTCTAAAGTGTTTCTAATTTCAGCCAATTGCTCGTAATCGTCAATCATCCTTTTGTGCACGTCCATTATTCTATTTCCCAGAAGTCTCACTCTGTTAGCATACGTGATTACATCTTCTTCATTTTTTTGATATACCCTGCCCAATTCCCCCTGTAGTTGGTAAACATTTTTATCTTGGCCAAAAATGTTCTCCAAAAATCTGGTCAATTGAGCTACGGTATCAAATTCCCTTCCCTGGATCGTTCGTCGAGCTTCGCCTATTATCCGCGTTCGAATTACTTTCGCGAATTGTTCCTCGGCCTCGGGAGGCAACATATTCTTTGCCTCCTCACATCCTTCCACAAAATAATTTATGGAGATGTTTTTGCCATCAAAGAAGGGAACCGCCTCTACCGCGTATTTTAATGTGGCGAACGGATTTGGATTCGCCATTTTCTTAGATTCTACTGCGGGTTCAACTTTGCTATAATACGTTTGTAGTCGCTTTGGCACCAAGGGTATTCGTGTCTCGTCTAATTTAATCGTAGATCCCTCCGTTACCTCGGATATATCAGGCAAAGGAGTAGATACACTTTCAGTAATGGTTTGTAAAGGAGTAGGTTGTTTAGGTTGTGGATTTTTGGACACTGTAGGTGTCGAAGTATGTATCTGAGTTTGTGTCTGTTTTGGTTTAGACGATTGTTCTACCGCAGCTTTATAGTTTTTATCTACTTCTGCCTTGTCAGACGTTGCCCTAGTATCCATTTGCGAAAAATCACGCTCAAACAATCCCGGACGAGCCCCCAAAAATCAGTGGTATGTTACGTCAGGAGGATTAATTTCTATTTAATTAATCAATTGGAAGGAATTCCTCGGAATGGTCTGTGCTGGTAGGGTAGGGAGGTGACGTACCACCGAATTTATGTGAGATTCGAAATTCGAATCTACACGTTTTACGCGCAGAATACTTTTCGGATTTCAAATGAGCGCGTAAGTGGTTCTTTTTAGAGAAAGGAAATGAATCCTTATTCTCTGGGATAGAACCGGGCGTGATTGATCGCTTAGGCAGGATAGTTTAGGGTAATAATTAAATAATTAGTCCACGATTTTAATAACACTAATTAACAATTTAATTAAAAATAAATGACTCTAATTACAAAAATCGAAAATAATCTATAGATGGCGAATAGGCAATTCAAAAACTCATACAGTGCATTTAAAATATAAAAATAGCGTAAAAGTTTTTATTTTACAAATCAAATAATACGAGAATGGTAATGTACGAATGAGTAAATATAATTTTAACATTGCGGTGTTGAGAACTTTACAATATTTAAATGAGTGTAAGGGTGTGCATGTGTGTGTGTATGTGTGTGTGTTAATCTATTGTGACCTCTTCGATTTCCACCACCCTCGCGGTGGATCTCGGGAAAACGAGGTCAATTAATCGCATCGGAGCCAGGAACGGAAATTCCACCCCGGGATAATAAATAAAGAAATGAGAATCAGGATCAGACCGAGCTGCCTGAATCCTGATCTCTTCTGGCTCGAAGTGGTCAGGGCCGATGGAGAAGGCCCTTTCCGGGACAGGATCTGTCCACGGAGTACAGGCCCTGCGGAGGAGCTCCAGGAGAGGATCTATAACCTCTCTCGGTTCTGGATGCTCCTCGAGGATCTCTATACTCGGGACCGGAGATGGAGGTTGATCGGGGAAGTCTACTCCTGGGAGAGAGATTGAGTCATCTTCACCCAGAGAGTCGGCTTCCTCAGGTTCGAAGGGAAAAGGAGGTGGTGAAAGAGGAGTGGAACAGACTCTTGGCTCATCTCCGGGAAACCGTGGCTCGAAGATGAGGGAAGAATTCGGAGTATAAGAAGGAGTCGTGGGGCGGAATAATTCCGTTTCAGGCTCCGTGGACTGAGACGAAAGATTTTGGTCGTCGGTAGGATTCGTAACTGACTCCTCTTCTTCTGGGAAATAGCCGTATAACGGCTCCGGATCGCCGCGGATAGGAGATGGTGGCGGTGGGCCTGGACGAGGAGACCAAGGTCTCTCCTCGTTGCGCGCGGGAGACACAAATACTTCCTCACTCGGTGCCGCCGCGAGCAGGTATTGCACGAAGAAGCGGCGGACTAATTCTCTCAGATTTTTGATCTGTTTATTCCGCCGCGCTCGACTCTTCCTCAACGTTTTCTTATTTTGAGATTCCACTAAAATTATTAATTGATTTTAATTAAATCTGAATTGAATTTTTGGAATGTTTAATAACAATGGAGGGAAGGAGATTCGTCATCGACGAATTCCGAAAGTCTCGATCCGGCCATGAAAGATTCCGCATAATCTATCTTTGGCGAGAGCCGCTTCCCGATTCTTTAGCCGAGAACAGTCGCCAAAGTTCCAGCGATATTTCGCGGAGTTGACCACAGAAAATCGCTAGGTTTTCGACAGCATGTCTCAACCGGTGTTCGGGAGCAGATATTCTCACACATTTAACAGATCACGGGATCAATCAGCACAAAATCAAAACCGCGGATCTTCAACTCGGACATTTCGTTCTCTCAGACAACATTTGAAAACAATTAATCAAGATGACTACATTTAGTGGAATCGTGTTTTTCGCCCAAGTACATATTAAATCGTAGGGACTTACTTTTAGGAGATCTTCAACTGCTTCCTCGATAGGTTTGGATTGACTTGCACACTCAAAGCACTCACGATAGATTTAAGTAAACTGATTCGGCTTGTGGCTGAGATGCAAGAGAGCGTGCTCAGCCTGAGCACAAGATTTTATAAGCTCGGAAAAGGGAAGGACTCTTCCCGAATTTTCATTTTTCTGAGATTCTAATCTCTCATTTGCAGAGCTTATTCCTCCACTTTTCCTATCTTAAAATTATTGGGCACTCGCACTTCGTCCCTTCTCTATTTTAAGTTTTCGCCCTTAGTTTCTAGATTTTGGTGAGGAGTTCCCGAAGTCCATTGGTTTTAAGGAAGTAATGTGCCTACGAAGCACCCCCGCTTCAACGAGTTACCCCTTCCGAGCCTTCCAGAATTTTTCTATCATTTCCATCGAGAGATGGTTAGGTAACTCTTACATTCCATATGACGTATGGGTACCCGGCTTTATTGCCTTTGCCTGCGTCACATACTCCGGTAATTTCGGGTCTCTCGCGCCCTTGGTTTTTCTAAAGCTCGGGATCGGTACGCAATTACAATTTTTAAAAGAAAGTTATTTTTCCTTTCCTATGACAGACAGGTTATCAAAGTTGAAATATTTATGAGCTCTTAAATTCTGATTTTTTTGTGTTATGTCTAGACAAATTCTTTGTCTGACATCCTGTTGGCGCCCGTTTGCAATTTGTTACATGTTTTTTATGCTTCCACGCAACAAATTGTCCCGGAATATGTGAACGTCTATTGAATTTATTTTCTGAAGGACTCTGAAATTCCTTTTTTTTTATATTACAATGGACTACGGTCTACCTTCCCCTTAACTAAAATTTTAATATACGTCGAAAAAAAGAGACGCGGAGTCGGAGACGTAACACATTCATTTTGTAGTTTATAATCAACAATATTAATGTACACATTTTACGTTCTATTTTGATAAAATTTTTTTTTAGTCATTTTGTAGTTTTTTTGTGGATTTTTTTTGGGGACAATTTTTTTTTAAAGAAATTTTTTTTTGGGAGTTTTGTTTTTGGTCAAAATACACACTCTGTTTTATTTTGGAAAGAGTAATGTTGAGGAGTTATATCAATATAGAGACACGTTAGTATTTTGCGTTTTACATATAACATGCAGCAAAACTAACCATGTTATTACACTACATGTCATTTATTCTTAGCTATCTTGAGATTTTCGGATTTTAACAACAATCCAACCAATCGCTTTCTAAATAGGTTCCGTTAAAAGCTTGTATATTATTGATTGATTTTTTTCAAAAAAATTTTTGACATATATAATAAAATGGGCCACATCCAACGCCCATTTTTGTGAGACGCACTAAATTAATACTTTTCGTCTCTTCGTTGCAATGTTACATTTGAGACCTGTAACGTTTTTATAAAAATAATGGTCTCAGGCGCTTAGCAACCTTTTGTCGGCGCACAGCAGCCTTCTATCTGCGTACAGTAACCAATATTTTAATCATTTCGCAAAATTTCCTATTCAAAGATATTAATATTTTCTCATCCCATCATTGATTTAATCATTACGCAAGGTTTCTTATTCAGAGCTATTGAAATTCTTTTTCTTTTAGCAAAATTTTTATAAATGTCTTAACTAACTATCAATTAGATTTTATTTTATTTTTTTAATTAATTAAATTACTTATTGGTCCATGCATGCAATGTTAAATAAATTTATTTTTTATCAATTTTTTGTAAAAAAAAGTATATAAAAATCTTTAGCACCTCTGGGCCATTGTCTTTTTTTAATTCGCTCATTATCTATTTCAATCCAACTATTAGATTGTCTACAAATACTTCTATAATTTCCTTCTTCAATACTTGAACCATAATGAAATATAGCATTCATAATGTTGAAACGACCGTAATTCCTGGCCGCGAATATCTTGCAAGCGAGAGTGCCCGGACGTGCTCGCCGGGCGGACAGGATTCGCGAATTGAATTGAGAGGTCCGAGAATGCACAAGACGTGGGTTTTATGTAACAATTAATTGATGCTTTATTCAATTAATAGAATAGAAGTACATTTAAGCCAATTGTGACGAACGCGTGATTGAGACGTCGCCGGACGAACACGAATTTAACAATAGATTCACGATGACGCGGTAATTGGTGTGAGTATGCGCTTGATCGGTACGGTGGTAATCGATACGCGGATCTACGACGGGCGGGCCGTTACAGGTTTTCGGCAGCCGCCTAGATAACGCCCTAATCGGAGCGCGGGGTTAGCGGCGCGAGTATTTCCCCGAGTCGCGGGCCTGGGCGGGGCCTGATCTATGCACGCGGCGCGAGACGCGGTGATCGACCTAACGCTTAGATCGCGGCGCGAACGCGGTATTCGGACAGCGGGGAGGATGGAGCACCTTTTCGGTGTTGCAGTAGCCGAGAGTACTCGGCCGAGGCGGAGATCTCTCCACCCCGGTTTTGTGCAACGGTGCGAATGAATATTTTTCGCCTAGGCAAGCTGACTGTCGATCCGGGATCGAGATCGCTCGAAGGAGGCGAAGTGCGCTTCACCCCACGAGCCGGTCGTATCAGTCTAAGTCGCTTTCGGCAGGAAGATTCCTCTGTGGTGCAAGCGTCAGGAGTTCCTGACCGAGACGGAGTTCGCTCCACCCCGTTGGTTTGCTTGCTCCAGGAGTCGGTTCGGTTTGGATGTTCGCTGCGAAGCGAACGGCACGAGAACGGTGCGCGACTTCCCCGAGTTCGGCTTTTTATATCGCACAAGGCGATATCCGGGGGTATCCTTGTTCGTGGCGCCGGCCGCGGTATTCCGCGGTACCGTGCGCGTTGCGCTCGCTCGGATGAGTTCGGGGCCGCTCGGATACGCTCGTTCCGCGGGACTTGGCGCGTTCCGCGGTACTCGTTATAATTACGTATTTCGATGATCGGTTTCTTCGGGAGCCCCCCGCGCTCCCTTGCCTGGCCGAGAGGATGGTCGTCTCGTCCGTTCTTCACCGGGAACGATGCTCATTCCGGGGGCATCGTTACAATGTTACGTCCTGTAACTCCACATCTCCTTTTTCCGACATATGGTAGATAAAGTAGATAATAAAAAGTATACCGAATGTATTGGCATCAAAGGAGACGGTTCTAAGTTTCCAGGAAAATAATTCTAACTGACGGAATACCCTGAATCGCCAGATGTATAAAATAAAAGAAGGAACCTAAAACAATTTTACAACAGATGTGGAATATAAAAAAATCGAAACGAAAGGATTTGTCAAAATATTCATAAAACATTAATAGCTCGGAAAGATTTGGAATATCTTAAACTAACAATAAATGTCTGGCGGTACACAAAGGAAATTCTGGAAGAAAAATAATTCAGTAAAATCAAATTTCGCCGCGGATCCTAGGGATTAGAAAAAAGGAGGCAAAAAGCCTGTAATAATAAAAATGGGATACGCGGCCGGAAACTATAAAAATTCAGGCAGCAATTGCACGCTGCCGATAAAAAAAGTTACCTAAGCATTTTCGAATCTGTTATCTGGAAGCTTGGAAGGGCTAAAACCATGTAGAGGGGAGCTCATAAACATTTTCTCCTGGACCAATAGATATCGGGAACTCCTCACCAAAATTAGAAACTAAGGGCGAAAACTTAGAAAATTAAGAAAACTGAGAGAAGGGCGACCAATAATTGCGAAGACGGAAAAGTGGAGGAATAAGCCTAACGAATAGAATTCAAATTTTGGATAAGACTTAGAATCTGGCGCTGGTCCTCCCCTTTTCCGAGCCTATAAAACCGAGCGCTCCGACGACGCTCGCGCTCATTCTGTTCTAAAAATCTATTTTGCTCAATTTGCTCAGTTATTCTAAAATTTTTAAGTGTTTGTGATTATCTTGTGTGGGCGAAATAAAGGAACCATCTCGAGATCTCATCCGAGAGAATTTGAAGACATCAAATAGTAAGTGTCATCATTTATTTATCCCCCTTTTTCCTTTAATTTTGAAACGGTTCCACTAAATAGTTTTATTTAATTTGTATATATATATTTATATATATAAAAATGAAAATTGAGGAAATGGTCAGGGTGCCGTTCACACTTTATTGTTTCGCTATCTCTCTCTCGAATCCTCCCGTTTTTTCGGGTGCCTCAACCTGTCTAGCGGGCTTCCTTTTGTCGGGGGTTGCGATATGCCGCCAGTAAATGGTGACTATCAAAACCTTGACTTGAGTAAAGCCCCATTCGGCTAGAGGAGCCAGAGAAACTTAAGGTGACAACGGAGAGATCCGAAAGGAGCTGTGAGACGTGATGCCCAGCCATATTTTTCTCCATAATTCATTTATTAATTTAATTCATTAAAATGAAATCCTTTTAGTGGAATCATCGAATTTAAGAACCCTTAAGAAAAGCCGGGCTCGCCGAAATCGGCAAATTCGGAATTTGAGGAGCCTTATCCAGTCCTTCTTCGTGCAATATTTATTCGCGGCGGCGCCAGGGGAGATAAGAACCGACCCTCCCCGAAGAAGAGGAGAGAGGTCGTGGTCCCCTCAACCCCCAGCTCCCCCGACTTCGCTGGCTCCCGAAGAAGTTCCCCAGAACGTCGAAGAACCCAGGGAACTTCCCCCTTCTCCGAATCCGCCGAGAACAAGCGTCAATGCGACCGAACCTGAGCCTGATTTGGAGCAGTTCCGCCCTACGACTCCTTCCTATTCTCCGGACATCTCGATTCATTCTCCAGGAGCTGCACCTAGAGCATGCTCCTCTCCTATTCCGTCCCCGATACCTCATCCTGGGGAGCCTGAGGAGGTCGACTCCTTTGCTGATGACGATACTGTCTTTTGGCAAGAGTCTGACGGCCCAGAGCCTTCCCCCTCCCCCGCCCCGAGTGTGGAGTCCCTCGGCGGGCAAGAGGAACCCAGAGCGATCGTAGATCCTCTCCTCGAGCTCCTCCGGAGGACTTGCTCCCCGTGGACGGATCCCGTCCCCGAAAGGGCCTTCACGATAAGCCCTGATTCCTTCGATCCTGAGGAGATCAGGAGAGAGGCCAGTAGGGCATCTCCTGATCAGAACGTCCTCATATTCTATCCCGGGGTGGAACACCCCTTCTTAGCTCCAATCAGGCTGATTGATCGAGTATTTCCGAGATCGTCGGCCAAGATCTCGGAAATAATAGAAATCGATCTGGATTAAGTATTATTATTTTTAGAATTTTTATGTTATTTCCCGCGTACTTTTGTTAAATAAAAAAAAAATGTGTTGTCTTTTAACTTAGTATATTAATTAAAATTTTTTATTAGTTAAAATCTCTTTGTTTACCATTATTATTAATTTTAATTATATTCAATCATCTCTATTTAACATCAATTGAAAGAATAAAAAAATGTTACATTAAATCTCGCTAAAACAGAGTTCTGCAATTTTCTTTTAATGAACCTTTGAGCTCCATTTATTGCGAAAAACACCTCCGGTTCTTTCCCTGGGAACAAGAACTAAAATTCTTTCCCTCAAAAGAACAAAAATCGCGCTAACTTAAATCTTTTCTCGTTCAAATACATTCCTAGCGCTTAATACGCGTGGCGTTGTCTCGCACGCGTCACGCAAGAATTGGTAGTTGCGTCTCTCTCTCTCTACCCTTTACCTGCTCTCAATCCATTTCCTAATCATTGAGAACCGGTAATCCTTCTATTAAAAATTATTCCTAAACCTGACGTAACCAACTACCGATTTTTGGGGGCTCGTCCGGGATTGTGAGCGTGGTTTATCGCAAATGGAGACCAGAGCAAAATCCGATAAAGAAGAAGTAGATAAAAACTATAAAGCTGCGGTAGAACAATCGTCTAAACCAAGACAGACACAAACTCAGATACATACTTCGACACCTACTGTGTCCAAAAATCCACAACCTAAACAACCTATTCCTTTACAAACCATTACTGAAAGCGTATCTACTCCTTTGCCTGATATATCCGAGGTAACGGAGGGATCTACAATTAAATTAGACGATACCCGAATACCCCTGGCGCCAAAGCGACTACAAGCGTATTATAGCAAAGTTGAACCCGTAGTAGAACCTAAGAAAATGGCGAATACAAATCCGTTCGCCACATTAAAATACGCGGTAGAGGCGGTTCCCTTCTTTGATGGCAAAAACATCTCCATAAATTATTTTGTGGAAGGATGTGAGGAGGCAAAGAATATGTTGCCTTCCGAGGCCGAGGAACAATTCGCGAAAGTAATTCGAACGCGGATAACAGGCGAAGCTCGACGAACGATCCAGGGGATGGAATTTGATACCGTGGCTCAATTAACCAAATTTTTAGAGAACATTTTTGGACAAGATAAAAATGTTTATCAACTACAGGGGGAATTGGGCAGAGTATATCAAAAAAACGAAGAAGACGTAATCACGTATGCTAACAGAGTGAGACTTCTGGGAAACAGAATAATGGACGTGCACAAAAGAATGATTGATGATTATGAGCAATTAGCTAAAATTAGAAACACCTTAGAAAAAGATGTGTGCAAATGTTTTATACGAGGGTTAAAAGCAGAAATAGAACAAAGGGTAAAAAGGGATTTAGATGTGCATGAAACCGTCAATGATGCTTTAAATATAGAAAGAGAGCTACGTGAAATTACCGAAATACGACACGGTAAAGTCTCAGCCACCCCTAAATTATCGAATACAGATCGTTCTCGAGAAATTTGCCAGTTATGCCTCAAAGAAGGGCATGTTGCCTCGAACTGTAGGAAGTTAACGATACAAACAGGAAACCATTTAAATGCCCCAAACGAGATTTTAATTTGTCAAATTTGTAAAAAACGCGGACATAGTGCCGAAAAATGTCGGTTACGCGAAACCAATAACCGCCGGTTTATAAACTTAATTCAGGAAAATAAATTCAATTGTCAAATTTGTAATAAACCCGGTCACAATGCAAGAAATTGCAGATTTAATAATGGCAACGGTAATAATAACAATCAAGTCAGAACAACATTAATCTGTCAATGGTGCGACAAATCGGGGCACACCGCAAATAATTGTTGAAGGAAACAGCAAGAGTCGAGAACAACTGAGCATAAAACACGAATAACGTGTCAAATATGCGAAGGATTCGGTCATTCAGCCAAAGAATGCCGAAATAATGCAAGGCAAAACAGCTCTAAGGAGGTAGAGCACTGCCGCTACTGTAAAAAAGAAGGGCACATGTTAGATGATTGCGAATTAAGGATTGCTAATAACAAAAGGCGTGAAGCAATAAGTGCGGGAAACGCCAGTGGCCCCTCAAAGATGGGTGTGCAGCAGGGGTCCGGATCTCACACCCAGTTGTAACTCTCCGGAAATGAGTCAAAGAATAGAGCCCGAAATTCGCCCGGTCACGGTAAACTTAGATAGGCATAGTCATGTACCCACGATTCAAGTAAAGTTAAACAATCAAAATCAAAACGCGACTTTCATGTTAGATACAGGTTCAGGCCCGAATATAATTAAAGAAAATTTAATTTCAGATAAATTAAAAATCGATTACGGAAATATTTTGAGATTGAACGGAATAAATGATTATCCGGTGTATACTCTTGGAAGAGTAATAATGCCGTTATTTAAAAAACAAGTAAATTTTCACATTGTATCAAAAGATTTTCCGATTTCTCAAGCCGGAATATTGGGTAATGATTTTTTCAAACAAACAAATTCGCAAATAGACTATGCTGAAAGACATTTAGAAATATCGGGGGAAAGAATTTCATTTTCTACTCCCGAAACAATTACTGTTCCACCGCAGGGCGAATCTCTATTCTTTGTACGAATTTCAAATCCAGAGATTGAGGTCGGATATGTACCGCGAATGAAAGTCGTTCACGGTATTTATCTGGGAGATACCGTCGCTACCAACGAAGACGGAAAAGCTTACCTAAACATAATCAGTACACTGAACGAACCTATCGAAGTTCAGGTACCTACAATACAACTGCTACCGTTAAGCGAGATGCAGGAAGGAAACATCGAGAAGAGTAATAAAGAATGGCAGACCGTTGAAAAGTCGCGAGACTCCGAGGTCAAAGAAATCTATGACGGAGGAAATCATGATAGCAACGATCTCTGCCATCAAGACTTCAACGATGAAAAATTTCTTGAAGACAAAATCCAGAAGAAAATTAAAAGGAGAGAGGAAAATAAAATAAAGATTACACAGGAGAAGGATGCGGAGACATCGCCTGGTAACAACCTTAACGAAATCAATAATGGGGGAAATTTCCAAACCCCGTCCCAAGAAGAAAAATATATAAATTTAATTGCCCAGGAGAAGGATGCCAGGACATCGCCGGGAAATATAATAAATAAAGAGGTAAATCTCCAAGCCTCACGAGTAGAATCTAAAATTTCCAAAGATTCAATTCCTGTCAATCACGAGGAGGGAAATTTCCAAACCTCACTACGTGATATGACCCCCTCCAGTAATTCCAGAATGGATCCATTGAAAATGATAAAGGAATTAAAATTTCCGCGAGTCAGAGAACCCGGAAATAATGAAATTATTCCCTCTCACATTACCTTCGAAGAATTAACGGAGAAGTTACATTTATACGATAAATGTAAAATTAATAATAATAAAAATAAAACTACAATTAACAAACCGTCTTCAAGAATCTCAACCTCCATGGAAAAACAATCACGACAAATAATAGAAGAATCTATGACTTATCGTCCAAACCAAAGAAAAAGAAAGGATAAAATTAGTGCGCAATGCTTGGCCATAATAAACGAGCAGGAAAATAAGCGCCTCTCTGAAATAATAGAATTATTGCGTTTAGAGCACATAAGCGCTAACGAAAAGGAAAACGTAACAGATCTCATTAAAAAGAGCCAAGACAGATTTCACATACCCGGAAAAAAACTGACCTGCACTCAGGTACTGCAACATCAGATACCCACAACGGATGACCAACCGATTAACACCCGGCAGTATCGGTTTCCACAAAAACATAAGGAAGAAATAAATAAACAAGTGGACGAACTGTTGAAAGGAGGGATAGTAAAACCTTCACAGTCACCGTATAATACACCCATATGGATCGTGCCAAAGAAAGACGATTCACAAGGAAATAAACGATGGAGAATGGTGTTGGATTTCAGAAGCCTCAATGAAAAAACAATTGGAGACGCTTATCCATTACCTAACATCGTTGATATACTGGATCAGTTAGGCGGTGCTAAATATTTCTCCGTCTGTGATCTAGCTTCCGGATTTCATCAGATAAAAATGGATCCGAAGGATAGCCATAAAACGGCTTTCACAACTCCGTTCGGGCACTATGAATTCGAAAGAATGCCCTTCGGACTAAAAAACGCGCCTGCAACCTTCCAAAGGTTAATGGATCTAGTACTAACAGGATTGCAGGGGCGCGAATTATTTGTGTATATGGATGACATAGTCATATATGCAAAAACATTAGAAGAACATGAAAGGAAATTCAATTTATTAATACAGCGGTTACGAGAAGCGAACCTGAAATTACAGCCAGATAAGTGTGAATTTTTAAAATCAAAGGTAACTTATCTCGGTCATGTAATTAGCAAAGACGGCGTAACGCCAGACCCGAAAAAGCTGGAAGCCGTCAAATCATTTTCACGACCCAAAACGTTTAAGAACATTAAACAATTTCTGGGTTTGGCGGGATATTACCGCAGGTTCATACCTAGCTTCTCAAAACTGGCTAAACCATTAACCGCGTTATTAAAAAATGACACAGCATTTGAATGGACTTCAAATCAAGAAGAAGCATTCGAATCGCTGAAGCAAAAATTATGTGAAGAACCCGTATTACAATATCCGGATTTTTCACAACCGTTCATCTTAACTACGGACGCTTCAGGAATAGCTGTAGGAGGAATTTTGTCACAGGGAATAATAAACAAAGATCAACCCGTGGCATATGCATCACGAACATTGACGGAGAATGAGGTAAAATACGACACGTACGAGAAAGAAGCACTAGCAATAGTCTATTGTGTGAAACATTTTCGACCATACCTATACGGTCGGAAATTCACTTTAGTCACGGATCATAAACCATTGCTTTGGTTCAAAAATGCGCAAGATGCAAATATGCGCATATTACGATGGCGATTAAAATTAGCCGAGTATGACTACGATGTAGTATACAAGGCCGGAAAAACGAATGTAAACGCAGATGCATTGTCAAGAAATCTTGTAGAAGAAAAGCAATGCAACATAATTAAGCCTATGAAAAAATTAAATCCGAACGATCCTAAAGATGCTGAATTAATCGCGCAAATGCTAGAAGAATCCGATAATGACAGTGAAGAAGACGACGATTACAAATTATATTTATCTGATGAGGAAGAAATAGAAAAGGAAATTAATAAAAATGAAATAAGCAAAAATGATTCAATACCATTTACGGAACAGGAATTAAATGAACCATCACAGGAGATTGTGGAAAAAGCGTTAATTCATGAACCACCAGAAGAACACCAAATACAAACACGAAGCCTTACAGCAAAAAAGGCAAGGACAGAACTATTAAAAGACAAGGAAATCAAAAAGGAGGACGAGCAGGTAGATGAATCTGACAAGGAAAGAGAGAGCGACAGTGGAAGTGAAGATGAGAGTGAGACAGAGGAAAATAGAAATTTACCCGTTGTTACAGATATTCAAGATATACCTAACAACATAATTGAAACACGCGACTTATTATTCTTACGAAAAGATAATATCACATACTTCACTGACATTGAAGGAAATCCTTTGGATTCTGGTTCACAAAAATTATTTGAGAGAAATGAATTACCGAAAATTAAAACGCTTGCTTTAGGGGAAGCGCAACCGATTAAATACAAGAAATATTATCACATTATTTTACCAATTAGCGAAGGAGTCCGGGAAGGACCAACTTTAACTTTGCAATACATATCTACAGCCATAAAAAATTTGCGAATAATCTCCGATGAACTAAATTTGCAAACAGTTAGTATTGCGAAAACCGATCTAATAAACAATGTACCTTGGGGCGAAATTAAAAACTTGCTACATATAATTTTCTTAAACTCACCTACGAAATTAATAATTTGCAACGGAGCAATAAAATATCCTCCCAGAGATCTCCGATCGTCAATAATCGGAGAAATGCATTGTTCACCAACGGGGGGACATCGCGGAGTAAATAAAACATACAATAGAATTAAACATAAATACTACTGGGAAAATTTAAAACAAGAAGTTCACCTATATATTCAGCAATGTCTACAGTGTCAGTTAAAAAAATTAGTCAGGGTGAAAACCAAACAACCCATGCTAATAACTGACACACCGGGAGCATCTTTTGACAAAATTGCCATGGATATTGTAGGGCCTCTGCCAAGAACAGACAGAGGAAATAAATATATTCTGACCATGCAAGACCAGCTGACAAAATTCTGCATGGGCGTACCATTACAAAATCAGACATCCGAAACAATAGCTGAAGTATTTGTAGACAGATTTATCTGTGTATTAGGCGCCCCAAAGGCAATCTTAACCGATCAAGGAAGGAATTTCGTGAGTGAATTAATCAAGAAAGTGGCGAAAATATTTAGAATACGAAAATTTCGTACTACAGCATTTCACCCGCAATCAAACGGCTCGTTAGAGAGATCTCACCACGCTCTCGGCGAATATTTAAAGCAATACGCCAATGAACAAAAGGAATGGGACAAATGGGTCGGACTCGCCATGTTCAACTATAATACTTGTGTACATGAAGCAACAAAACATACACCATACGAACTAGTATTCGGGAAAATAGCCAGAGTACCGACAAACGAACCACTCGGTCCGGAGGAAAAATTAGCCAATTACGATGATTATTTGATAAGCTTAGTTACACAACTCCATAATTTGCAGGTTAATGCCTTCAGAAATGTAACTGAAGCAAAAGAAAAATCTAAAAAACATTACGACAAGAAAATAAATCCGAAAATTTTTAAACCCGGCGACTATGTGTTTTTATTAAAAGGGCCAAAGCCAGGAAAATTTGGCAATCAATATACAGGGCCCCACGAAGTTTTAGAAATCTTAAATAAAAACAATGTGAGAATAAGAATTAAGAAAAATACAAAAGTAGTACATCCAAACAGACTCCGAGTATCATATATAAAACCGAACGGATGAGAATAAAAAAAAAATTATATTTTCAGATGGATTCGAGATTTAAATGGATTATTGTCACGGTCATCTTAGCACATATTACTAAAAAAGCATACGGAATAATCGGTTATGATTGTGGATCGGCGAATTTAAATATTACAACCTTATCGTTACTGGATGTTGAAAACTGCAATATACCGTTAACGCAGCCTCAGGTAGACCGAACCTACATACAACTGCTGCAATTATCTAAATTCGAGGGAATACCTGTAATACAGTGTAAAGTTTCAATAAATCGAAATGTATACCATTGCGGAATGCACTCACATATTTCAACGGTAGCCAACGGGCAAGCCGAATATATTTTCGAGACTACAGTCGATCAATGCAAGAAGATGCACGCAACAGGATCATTCTCATTCTCAACATATAACCATGTTTACGGATTAAAAGTAAATCAAACGGTAATGCGACCGATTACGCTTGCAGGAACTGCAAGTACCGACGGACATTGTTCCGGCAGTTATTATTCAGACCCTTACGGAAGCTGGGACAATGTTGTTGTACAAGCCATAATAACAATTACTTTAATTACTCATCAAGCTACTGTTAATTTGGAGGCGAATCAGATTCGCCTAAGATCAGGAACTGTATGTACTTACACAGATAATAATTGCATCGATATCGATGGGGGTTATACATTCTGGCAAACATTACCGACCGATTATTGCAAATTCAATAACTACGATATTTTATATGAAGGATATGCAAACCGAATGCTCGATACACTCTATGAAAAACCGCAAATAGTATACTCATTATCTACGCATGATATAACATTTGCATTAACCAAGACAGGAGAAGAACCGTTATGTGGATATACTTTGACAAAAACCGAGCATCCTAAATTATTAATTTTGGAAACCACGAAAGGAGATTCATTTGCACAAAAGCGACCATTATCCGTCGAAAATTTAGACATATTTACTTATGTAAACTCAAAATTTGTATACGTAGAAAAACATATCCGCTCGCAAATGAATTCATTATATCGAGATGTACTAAAACAACGCTGCAATTTAGAACAACAAGTATTGAAAAATGCATTAAGTATTGCAGTAAATTCACCTGACGTATTTGCATATCAAATAATGAAAGGGCCTGGATATATGGCTGTTATCTCCGGAGAAATTGTACACATAATAAAATGTACACCTGTTGATGTAAAAATTCAACATATAAAAGAATGTTATTCCGAATTGCCAGTACTTAAAAATAACGAAACGTATTTCTTATCACCACAAACTCATATATTAACCAGAACCGGAACTCAAATCTCATGCAATCGAGTAATACCTCCTATGTATTTCTTAAACGACGGATGTTATCGAATGATACCCACACCGGAACGAACCTTACCCCCCACCACAATAAAGCCTATGACTAAACCAACATGGCATTATACAAATCCAGGATCACTTGCAGCCAGCGGAATTTACAGTGAAAAAGATTTCGAACATCTAAGGGATCACATAATGTTCCCCGCAGAACGACCTGCGCTACTTAATACAGTAGCAAGGGGAGTAATGGGAGAACCTACAACGATACATGGAGGGTTAATTTCTAATCTCATGGATGAGGCATCAATAGAGAAAGTAGCAACCTCCGCATGGAATAAAATGTGGAGTAAATTTTTGGTTTTTGGAAATATCAGCGCCGGAATGTTAGGAATATTTCTGTGCATTCGCGGAGTTAAATTAATTCTCGACACTCTCGTTCATGGGTACGCGCTGCATACGGTATACGGATGGTCTCTGTATTTAATCGGAGCCATCTGGGACTCACTAACACAACTATTATTACACTTAGGAGAAAAGAGACAAAAATATGAAAAACCAAGCGCACCAAAAATGCCTGAGCCAGAGATTGAAAAACAACAAAAAAATGAATTGCCTCCTATTAAAGAACCTGAAATGAATCACGAGGAGGAACAGGAACGACATTATCCTCTTCTTCCAGCCCGAGAGAATGCAACGTATTCTCTACAACTACGACACTAAAAAACTTCAATTTAATCATATT
Organism: Cardiocondyla obscurior; assembly: GCF_019399895.1. Classification (NCBI taxonomy): domain Eukaryota; kingdom Metazoa; phylum Arthropoda; class Insecta; order Hymenoptera; family Formicidae; genus Cardiocondyla; species Cardiocondyla obscurior. Next base: position 4,759,075 of record NC_091877.1, read on the forward strand.
ACATGTAATACCATACATGCAACAGATTTTTCTTTACGACCGTATTTACTTCGTGTATTTCCGTACACGAAACAGACTTTCATTTTTTTTTTTATAATTCATGTCCATGGAATCTTTAAAATAAAAATCAGAATATCTTTTTCTTTATTATTAAAGAAACATTTTGTTTTAGAATAAGAAGAAAGAAGTAAGAAAGAAGAAAAAAAAGGAGTAAGAAGAAAGAAAAGGAAAACTAATATGGCAACCATTTCCTATATTGACACCCATCAGCTGACTCGCTCCCCGCTAGAAGTGCAAGTGTTGGAGGTGGAGTCGCCAACCCTTTTTTGGGTGAAGATAAAAAATGGAGAGGGGGAGCTGAACGAGCTCCTCCAATACTTGTCGATTCGAATGAATCGTATAGGGAAGAACCTAACGCTGGCGCCGGATTGCGTCAAGGTGGGGACGACGGTCGCTGTCAAAGAGAAGAGACGGTGGCAGAGGGGGATCGTGACGGAAGTAACCTCGCACACTGACGTCACGATCCACCTACGAGATTGGGGGCGGAAAATTCACCGGCGAAAATTTGATTGCTGCCGTCTGGAAGAGAGGTTTATGGAGCAGCCGTGGCAAGCCGTACCATGCGGGACGTATGGTATCAGGCCCACCAACCCCTCCGGATGAACCGAGCGGGACACTGCCCTTGCTAGGGCCCTATTAGAGAAGCAATGGGGCCAAATCCGGATAATCCGGCCATCCTGGGGAGAGTTCGCAGAGGTGAAATTCTCCATCCAGGGTAAGAGCGATTTCCAAGACCGAGACCTGGCAAATGCGCTCGAACACATCGGGGTTGCGTACAAGAGCCCCGGAGTGATATTAAATTATAAATCCGGGCCCAACAATGTTGAGCAACAGGTCAGCCTGCGCCGGCTAAGAATGGCGGGGCAAATCTAATTTTAAGTCATTATTATCACTTTTAATACTACCATTATTAAATCATATATACACGTAATTATAAGTTATAATAAACGCATATATATACAATAGTATGTTACTCATTAGTAAGTTAAGGATTTTTATATTAGGCATATAATAATCATTTAAAAAAAAAAAAAAAACCCTTAGTAAGAAAAGCGAACTATATAATAAGTATGTATTGGTTTTTTTTTTAATCATTATAAATATACAAATATTTCTTCTTTTTTTAAAAAAAATTTGAAATAGTTATTCTTTTTGAGAAACACCAACCCGTTATGAATAATCTTAAGCGTAAAATAGTTTGACTAGAATACATAAACGAACAATGAAAAGGTTGTTATTAATCTAAACATATAAGTATATATAAATATACAGGGTGTCCCAGACCAATGTCACTTTTTTTTAATAGTAGGTAGAACTCGTCGAAATAAGACGAAAAGTCTTATATTATTTTTCAAAATTCGCAACCGTTAACGAGATATCAATTAAAATGTAAACGTGTGCGAGCGACAAGGAAGCGCAGACTGAGCGAGCGCGCGATAGACGGCGGCAAGTATCGCTTAAAGAGAATAGGCGGAACTAGCGCGTAGCGAGCGAGACAAAGAGACAACGCGCGTTGTCGCTTTATTTTGCTCGCGTGTCGTCGCATCGTCTCGCTCACGCGTTGCCTCCTTGTCTCGCTCGCTACGCGCTAGTTCCGCCCATTCTCTTTAAGCGATACTCGCCGTCGTCTATCGCGCGCTCGCTCAGTCTGCGCTTCCTTGTCGCTCGCACACGTTTACATTTTAATTGATATTTCGTTAACGGTTGCAAATTTTGAAAAATAATATAAGACTTTTCGTCTTATTTTAACGAGTTTTACCTACCATTAAAAAAAAGTGACGTTGGTCTGGGACACCCTGTATATGCTTTATGTTCAATATTTCCTCAGTCAGAAAAATATTTAAAAAATTCCGTCAAAGGTAGGAATTGTGAGTCGCATTTATTATTCTTCCTTCATCTTAACGCGCCGCGCTGTGCACTCGATGACCATTTTAAAAATCTCTGGACGCATGGACGATCAGTCACGCTTAATATCAAAACTACAATGACTTAGTTTAGGGATGGTTAAGGGCGGGCTGTTCGTCCGTATGAAAGGACAAGGGATCTCTCCATTCGGCTCGAGGGGGTTGCTCCGCTGCTTGTATTTCCCTCCTTCATTATGATAGGGTAGCTCTTGCCCTACCAACTCTCCCCACGTCTCCCACCCTCGTGTCCTTGCCGTTTTAAGGCGCGTGTTAAGTCCAAGTTACGCAATATGATTTTTTCTAATTTGTTTTATTTCTTTTCCTATAAAGAATTAGGTCTGCAATTTTTATTTAGATTTTAATTAAATGTTACAATTAAAAAAAAAATGATTTTTCTCTCACGCGAATACAATTATTATAATGAAATAAACTAAAAGTATCCTGACGTCTGACAAGAGCTTTACACGTGCGTTTGTTACGCGTTGGTGCGTTTATCTCGAGGATACGCGAGCGTGACTATCTCCCTCGAGCGCAGAGTCTCGCCCTTGAACGTAGGGTTGCTGAAATTTCTCGCGAGTACAAGAACGCAGGCTTCCTCACTACGCTAATTGTCGCCCGTGACTTTCATTTACGAACACCGACTACAACGTGAACTTTTATTAAATATAAATATAATAATTATTAATTACTTGGTGCAAAAATCTGTACGAAAGTATGCATTTCTTTGATAGTAGATTTATAACGCGTTGCAATGTGCTTAATGCTGGCATTATTTTTCGACAAATCGGTGACAAAGTCGCACGTTTAGGGGACGTATGTGTAAGAAAGTCGTGCGCGCGGTTGGTATTTAAAACCCCGCGACACGACCCTACGATTTTTTGAGTCAGAGCTCGAACACAAAGTGCCAATCGAGGGATATTCGTTTGTTATGACGTTTAGCTAAAAATTAAATACGGCACGAGGCCATTTAACGATTTGGTACGGCTGTTGCCTCCTGGGGCTGTTACGGCGCACGATTCTCACGTTACGACGTCGCGATACTGGCGTCTAAACACGGTCTCAAATTCGTGATCAATAAACTACGCGAGCTATCAGCCGTGGCGGTCCCTCGCCCTCTCCCGTTTCAAAATGCAACAAAATATGCTTAGTTGCATACCTATATCAATCTACAACAATCACAAGACAATCTATTCAAGGTTAAATCACCGTTATTCCACGTAAATCTTTTCTACTCGCGGCGCCACACGTGTCACCGTTGCGTTTTAATGAAACGAGACTTTGCCCCATAGAGTAACGTAACAAATAATTATAAGATCAATTTCCCAGAAGCGTTTTCCTCTCGTTATCTATCTAAAACTCCCTACGGTCACAAACAAACGCGTTATCAAATATCGATACGCGGGGGATTGGTTCTGATTCTCGTCACAGAAGCATCCCTGAATCTTGGCTAAGAAGTTAAAAAAAAATATATAAAAAATGAGAGAAAAAAAAAAAGAAAGAAAATAGGGTACACCGGAAGCTTTCTCAGAAAGAAGTCAATTTGTGAGGTGATACCTTCGTGGTCGCACAATTTTCCTTCTTTCGCCCCCGACCCTCGTGCGGATTTAATTAGCCTGCCACCGCGGTTGTGCAACATTCGTGTCACGCGTCGTCGATTTTCAAGCGCGTTGACGCGAGTCGGTTTATTTTCTTTCTTCGGGCCCTCACACGTTTCGCGTGAGAGCGGCTTTGTCGCGCTGGACCGGCGCGCACGAAAGACGCGTGGAAATTCGAGTTGCGCGTGTAGAATTGCGGGTTGCACGCGCGCTGCTCACATTGCGTCGGCTTCACGAGACGATGTTTGCCGGTTCGCAGGCAATATTGTAACACTTAAGTGGAGCGCGCTTCGAGGTGCGAGGAAAAAAATTCGAGCGAGAGGGCGAAGGGAGGCCTCGGGAATACATTGTACCGTCTACCGGAGTTCAACGCGCGGACACGAAACACCACAACGTCGTCGATCACCGAAGCTGATCCTCGACGCGAGAAAATTATAATTCGAGACGCGAAGGGGAGAAATATCGAGATACATAAGATGTCCGAGAATCAAATGACACGGCAACGACAATGGTAGCGGTATCGAGAATAATAATCAGCAGCTTCTCCTCGCGCGGCTCCTGCAAAGTTTAAACGTTGTTCGTATCTGTCAACATTTAGATACTGTTTCCGCGATAATTTATAAGCTGCCTAGAGTTCGAATTATCGACTTCCGTGAGAAAATCTTTTGTCTGCGTTTGCGAGAAATTTCCCTGTAAAGTATCTATGAAAAAAAAAAAAAAAGAATCTAAATTTTGATAAAGCAAGCTACGAAAATGACGCTTATTTCCACGACGAAACGGACACGTTATCGAAAAATGTCCCTTAAATAATTCGATTCCGTTGGCAGCGTTCACCCTGCAGTCGTGCTTGCGACGACTGGGTTCTTATACGTCGTGTCTGGGGATCGTACGTGAATCATACGTGGTCAGCACAATGCAAGAAAAACACGGCGAGTCGGCCGAGATGAACGTAGTTCCTGGTATCGTCGAGTGTTGGACGCACTTCACGCGCGAGTACACGCGATTGCAACTCGAATACAGATGGAATTATCTGTCTGAGGAATGCGCCGCGTGACAAGAGCGATAGAAATTATCTAGGTGTATATCGCGAATCGTCATCTGATATACATATCCTGAATAAATGTCTGTGAGAAAGTAACGAAATGAAGTGAAATCTCAGAAGAGGCCAATAAAAAAGAAAAAAAGAAAGACAAAGGAACAAGGAATTGCTCATTCCGTTGCATCCCTTCACAGAAACTTCATTCCTTCTCTCGTATAAAAATATAATTAGCCGGTGATCTTGTCCGCGTATTCTTAAATATTCAGCGTTAACTACCTCGGAAATTAAATCTGAGATTAAAATTCTATTAGAGTAAAATCCACTCATAAAATTAATGAAGAATGCAAGTTGCTCATCTTCTTATTAAAATATTATCCGCCAAAAGATCTAATCACTTTTAATGATTCGAACGCGCTCTCCGGCCTGAAATTAATAAATAAAAATTGTTTCCCGGTTAATAATCATTGTTCAATAAATGATTAATTCAATAAATAATTATTTAAATGTAAGTGGAAGCCTCGTGCTTTTAAAAATATATACGTTTTAATACAAGCCTCGGCGTATCTAAACGCTCTTTTCGCAAGCGCATCCCTTAGAACCGACGCGAATACTCCATGTTGTCGTACGACCGACGACAAATCGGATACCCCGCCCGCTACGAAATGACTGCGGGGGATGAAATCTGGCGATTCGATTGTTTGTTCTTTTAGTGCGACAGCTACGAACTAACGGCGCGGCGTATTTTCGGCATAAACTTCGTGCTGTATGCCCGGGCACGCAGTATGCTAATAATTTGAGCCGCCGTCCCGGTGATCTTATGTCACTGACGTCGACGTGGAAATCAAAACGGGGTTTTCTGCTGCACAAGCGCTGCTTAATTTGATCGTAAAAGTTCATTAAAAAAAATTTCTTTTCAACGGCGTGACTTACGTGCAGGTTATATTCGATTCACCTGAGACCAAAACCGCATCACAATGCTTTTTCGTGAATAGGCATAGTCTTCTTTTCTTTCTTAAAATATAAAAACTCAAAAAAAAGAAAGCTTTCTTAGAAAAAGCAGCAACATGTGGTTTGCATTAGCCCATATATGCCTTTGAAACCGTCACGCTACGATCACAATGGAATATTTGAAAAACAAGAACTTGTTAATTACCTTAGTTATAAAAAAGCTTTTACTTGATTAATACTTCCACAATGAAAAGTTAATGAATTATCGAGTAAGAATTTTTTTGAAGAAATTTTTGTGGAAATGCTTAGACACTGTATGTATAGACAAATATGAAAAGATGAATTGAACATATATCCGTGTTGCTGCTTGTCGATTTTCTGGTAGCAACGACGGTGGGTTGGTTCAGCGAGAAAATGCCTCGGTCGCTTTTGTGCGTGACCGTCTGAATGCAATACGGACGGGCGCGAGCTTGCAACTACGTCGGGGCTTAACCTCGGTCTCACCTACATTTTCGACTATGGCATTGCCCATTCTGATATCGGCATTGCCAGCCAGCCAGATTATTTCTCGGTCGCGCTCTTACGCCCTCCCCCGTCTCAAGCCGGAATCCGGCAAAAAGATGAGGGCTCCGCGGGTGTGCGCGCAATTCATCATCCCCAATCGGCCGAGAAACCCGAGGCCTGAACCCATTCAGCGATTGTGCTACGCAACGGCATCGCGTGTGCCTGCGCATTTAAACGCGTTAAAGTTACTGTAGGTCGTAATTCCAACATTCAACCGGCGACATCTTAACGATCGACGACTTTTATTTTGCGATTTGGGCCACGAATGATCCGAGCATCTTTGCGACGGAGCGTAAAAATCCCCTGTGATCTCGCAACATACGAAAGAGCGGCATTATAAAGGGAAATGTTTCTCCAACCACAATCGTTACTACAATTTTAATTAAAATACAAATATTAAGCAAAGCTTTGTTATTTGAAAAAAATTTTTCATTAGCAAATTGTCGAGTAGAATCCCGTGCAATTTTATTTGAATTTCAAGCTAAGTGGAACAGGAGATGGAATCGCCGCATTAATTAAAACGAAACACCGTGGAAGAAGACTAAGAAAGATCGTTCTCCGTGTACAGTAAAACACGGCCGACACTTTCAATCGTTAATGTCGAGTCTGAGATGCTTGCGCTGGATATAAAAAATAAGGGTCGAAGATGGTAAAAAAAAAAGAAAAAAAAATATTAAAAAAAAGCAACAACAAAAAACATGGTAGGTGTAATTTAGGGATGGAGGTTGATCGAACGCGTAATGGGAATTTACTCGACGTCGGATAATGGCGAGTGGCAAGCACGTAGTCCCTCTAAATCAGATAACACCGCGATTTCGACGCGGGGAGCGTAACACCTATTTACCCTGGCGCACGGCGCGGAATAGAGACGCCGCACAACACGGTTCGCTGCGGAATAACGCGCGTGCGAATGTGTCATTTCTCATGGATGCGCGGCCTCATCCCGCGCGGCTACGAGAGGGTAGGACGCGCGACGGCATTACGATACGAAAATAACGGCCGGCCGGCCGGACACGTGTGCAAATCCCGGCAAATATTATCCTCCGCCCGTATCGCACGCCTGTGTATATCGGGTACACTCTCCTCCCGCGTATTTGCGCGAAAACTACCCCGGCATGCATCCGCGCGCAAGGGTGTTCTCCGTTTTCCATACCGAGGTATCTCCGGCGATCATCCCTCGAGCGACGGGCTCGGCACCGTTCCGCACGATCTACATACATAACGCCGAGGACGGTCGTCTTTCACTTCCCTTCTCGCATAAGAAATGTCGCAATAAAAATAATAAGTTACATAGGTCCTGACTTCTCCGAGCAAACCCGTCACGTTAACGTTCCGTACGCGATTTACCGCCCATTCTTTTCTCGCTTCGCGTCGCGCGTCATAAGACACGTAAAGCTGAACGTTTTGCGTTCTATTCCGTTGCAAAGTGCGCGATTGCAAGTAGTACAGCGCGAAATCATATCGAGAATCGTACAAATGCGCGTTTCAATTTACGATTTTGTTAAAAATTGAAAATATTTAATTTTCTTTTTTTATTTTATGTAAATCGACAAAATTTTGCTCGCAAAAAATAATTGCAGTTAGGTAATATTTTCTCCTCCCAGTCTACTGGCTTTCGTACGCGAGAGACTTTTTTACGTAACTCTTTTTTTTTTTTTTTTTTTTTTATTTCGACGTATAAAACAGTATTGGTAATCGTTATCGAATTTAATACCGTTTCTCGTTTTATACACGCGGGCGATTCGGCAATTTCGACGCATATAGCGCAATCGACGTATCTAGATAATTGCATGTCATTCTTTCCGCGTCGTCCCTCCTCGGTTTCTCTTTTATCTGTGCAAAAAGGTCGGGATTTATCTGAGCGAGCGCCAGGTGAATCCATGAGATTAGAAGAAAGATCCGTTAATTGGACGACGGGGGGGGCAGATACCGATGGCCGCAAATTGGATTGCCCCATCCTCACTCGTTCCGCTTACTTACTATACCTCGAATATCGATTATAGTCGTAATAGTATGTAATATCTGGAAAAATCGGCGAACGAGCGGGGATTTTATTAAATAAAGAGCAACGAACGGACGCGTTATCGGGAAACGCTGATTAATAAATCAAAAGTTCTCGCTACTCTATTTACGCGCGTTGTGAAAATTTCATTATTTCAACGGAACTTAACGGGAACTGAAATGCGAACGTTCGAAGTGGCATTGCAGTTTCGATTGCGGCGAAAATCGTTATTTTACGTAATGTATAACGTAACTTTTACGGTGGAAAATAAAATACATTGACTCTTGCCGCAAATCACTTGTAAAAACACTATCGTTGTCTAGCAGATGGTTCAGCTGCTGCTTTCTAAACGTTTGCATGTGCATGCAGTTTGCTTGCTAGGGCACTAACCCTCCCAAACCCCCCCCCCTCCCTCTCCGAGTTGACCCTGCTGCTAAGGGTGGAGCTTAAAATAAGGGTGGTGCCTCTCACAGCTTACCTATCCCATCGGGAAACAGCGTTGGTCGGGATGAACAAGAGTACGGTAAAGCAGAGAAGAGACATTGAGATTGAGAGAATCGCTCCGAAATAAATGTTCCCCAGTTGAATTTAGTATGCCTCATGCGAGTGGTTTCGCGTTACGTTCGCGCCGTCTCGCAGCATCGGCGGATTTCCTAATAATCGATCGCGGCGGATCGTGGTTTCTCTTTTTAATTCCGGTGCATTATTTTAAACGCGAACTCGATTCTCGCGATCAACGATACGGACGCGACTGATGTCGTAGATCAGGTGGCTTAAAAATGAGGGTGATATGCGATCGCTATTGCAATTTATTAACGTTCACGTGGTCGGAACTGATGATTAAGTAGCTGCGACGTGGACGAAGCGCGCGAAATTGTGACTTACGTAGTGTCGGAGTTCAAATAGACGCGATAGAGAAGAATGCGTGCAATATGCCACCAGAGGAGAATCACGGAGACGCGTCGGCGATTGCTAAGAAGTCCTCTTTGTGCTTACGATTGGAGAAATAGCTACAAAGAGAATCAGGAAGGTACTGTAGCGACGTATGAACTTTCTTTATCGTTCTCAAGGTTTGTAATTTAGATTACGTAATTATTCTACTCGCTAACACGCTTGTGCGCTTATAAATCATATAGGGGAAACTTGCCTAATTCGTACCCCTTAAGAAGAATGCATGACAGAAAACAATAGAATGTATTAAAAAATTTGAAATTTTTTAAATTAAATTTTTAATTATTTTGGAAACATTTAATAACAATAACGCATAACATTTTTAATATATCACAACAAAATAAAATATTTTTTTAAAAGTGAAAAAAGTACGATTTATAAAAATGTATTCTTAATTCGTACCGGTATGTTCTTAAATCGTACTTTTGTTACAATCGCTACAAACATATGAAATTATATTTTTACTTATTTTTGCACATTTGTCATGCACCCATGTCTTACATTTAGTGCATTGAATCATTGCTATTTCTTCATTTTTGTTGCATAACTTGCAAAACCAATCTTCTCTCCGTGATTTTTTCTTCGAGCCAGATTGTTCAATATCCACGCTTCTTTTTGATTTTTTTTTATCGCGTATTTTATTTTCTAGTTCTGTTTTATAAGAACTTTCCGTAAGTATTTTAGCGTTATTTGTATTGTATTTGTATTTGTATACTTGAATTTTTTGCCGAAATTGTACGAAGTGGAGATAAATTTTCTATATCTGATTTAATAGATGATTCAGTTGAATTTTGTGTTGTTTCTTCTACTTCTTCTTCTTCCAGAATTACGTATTCATCATTTCCAATTTTATATCTATTACATGGCCACAATCCACATGATTCGAAACCATGAATTGCAGTCTCCATGGAAACTGCTTGAGGATATGCAGTTCCTAAAATTTCTGAAATATTTACTTGTTTAATTAAATTGCCAGGGTTGTTTCTCATCCACGCGGCACACGCCTTATTGAAATATGATTTTAATGGTTTGAAAAATGATCTATCTAGAGGTTGAAGCTTATGTGTGGTATGAGCTGGTAATGAAAGCATTACAATTCCATATTCTCTGGCAAGATTTATTGCTTCTAGATTTTTAGTATGTGTGGTGTGGCCATCTAAAATTAGGAGGATTTGCTGCTGATGTGGTTCTTTTTGTAATTTTAGATGTTTTATAAAATGTTGCAACCATTGAACAAATAGTGATTCCACAATCCAGCCACTCTCAGAACATGTATAAAAAGTATTAGGTGGACCACCGCGTTTGAGTTCATCCGTCATTCTCTTACGCTTAAAAATTAGCATCGGAGGAATAAATTCTCCAGCTGCATTCATGCAACAAATACATGTTGTGTTTAAACCGCGTTCTCCACTAGTAACTGCACCAACTTGGTGCTTTCCCTTTAAAGCTAATATTTTAGCAGGCTTATGAACGGTGCTGAGACCTGTTTCGTCTACGTTATAAATTTGGTTTGGTGTAAATTTAAAATCGTCGAGTATTTTTTTATAAATATCAAAAAATTCAAACACAACTTTTTTGTTAAAACCTCTACATCTCGCCATCGAAGTCGCTTCGGGAGTTCTTAAACTTATCTGTGGATGAGTTTTCTTAAATTGGTAGTACCATTTCCAGCCTGCTAACTGCAGTTCCTTATTAAATCGATGCGGAAGTTTATATTTTTCAGCTAATTGGAAAGCTAAATGCCTCAAATCTTTTATAGTTAAGCCAAAGAATCGTGATTCTAACTCCAAAATATGCCGAACAAGTTCTTTTTCCATTTCGTCTGTTAAATCCCGCGGTCTTCCAATTCTTTTATGAGAATTTAACCCTTTTAAATGACGTCGAAATGTAGGTTTCGGAATACCATACATACGACAAACTTCGTTAAATTTAACAGTACCTTCATTGTACTTTTGTATGGCTGCATCCATATCTTGTTTAGACCATGTATTATAATTTCGTTTAGCCATTTTATGCTGAAAAAATATTCGTAAATAATATAAAATTTGAAATTTAAATAAATTTTTTAAAGTTAACGTCGAAAAAATGGAAAAAACGCGTTTTTATTCTTAAATCGTACCGGTACGAATTACGCTTAAAGTAATTTATTAATTAGAACATAATTATTTAAAGGTTATAACAATTTGATCCGTGTCAAAACCAACAAAAATAATATTAAAAGAAATACATTTTTATATGATACCACGCTTTTAATTTTAAGTTGTATAGATTTTGTAAAATACTCTTATGAAACATACCGAAATTTTACTGGAAAAGTCCAAGAAACTTATTTCGTGTGATAAACTCTTGTTGATAAACGAAATTAATAAATACCATGGTAAAAAACAATCGAATGGATGTTAGTTTTAATATGTGTTTATAGATGAAACCATATATTTTATAATTTAGCCATATTATATATTTAGAAGTGTCGCGTGATCTAAATCAGAATACATTATTGCTAGGAATATAGACCAATGTTATTCAATCGCAGGTGTAATTCGAACTCGCGCATGCAGGTAAATTGTTCCTTGAAACGCATTGAATTCATCTCGATATTGTGTTACGTTGCCCGCATAATCTTCCTCATAGTGTACCAACCTCCGCACTTCCGTTTATTATAATTTTTAAGATTGATTCTTCCTTCGACAACGCTTGAGACTATTTTAACCAAAGAAACTGAATTAATTCAAACGTTACGAAATCGCATGCGTCGTTGAAAGACCTCAATATTATCGCTAACATATTAAACGTCGCAAAATGAATTACTTTGAGAACTATTAAAAGAAAAAAAAAATTTTAATACATTTAAATTAATTTTTTTTCTCGCGTTAAGTAACCAAACTCAAATGCTATTTTATGAAAGAGCTCGTTGTGGTACTAAAATTCTTCCTCACTAAATCTCGATTCGAATGCTTATTTTAGATAACACGTTTTTAAGGTCTTCTCGTTTTTCGAAGCCTGACGTAAATCTTCCGAGCGTGCTGCTGGAATATCCTCGCATCGAGAACGTTATACCGATTCGGCCGTTCTATCGCGTTTAAAAGCGCCGTCGAGGCAAAAGGGGTTGAAATGCGTGATTTATCCGTTCGTGAGCGCGACGCGCGTGTGAAATGGATCGGACTATTTTCGAGTCACCGTACTCACGCGTCGGAGTCTCATTTTGCCGACGAGGGTGAAAAAGGGAAGCAGAAGGAAACCCGGCGTAAAGTAAATAGGAAGGCGCATAACGCATAACGGCAGCCGTGAAGGGGCGTGCCGTTTCCTAAAACAATTTGTATGAAGGAACTGTCGGACGTGATCCTTACGCGTGATCCTGGCTGCTGTACCCTTTCCGTCGCACGCGCACGCAGTAGAAACATCACGGTGAAAACTTACGTCTCAACCACCGGGCGAGGAGTTGTCACGACGACGTAAATCTCCGGATTGCGTATACTCGCTTGGACAAGATTTATCTCGATAGCTTTATTTTCAAACATTTTTTTTTACAATGTCGAATAACGACTGTCGTGCTTGAGACGGGAAACTCAACTCCCGTCGTCTCCGAATCCTTTCAGTTAATACGGTTCCGAAGGTTTCCCCATAAAACAGGCAACATTCTTTAGCGTCGTATAAATAAATTCAAGACATTCCTAACGACTAATCTTATGAAATTTATAACAAAAAAAAATAATAAAAAAAGAAGAAGAATAAACGAGATCGTAAGCAAATAAAGATGTCCTGAGAGCGTCTTAATCTCAGACGCGGGCGACGAAAGCGTGGATTCGTTTCGCGATTTTCTAGAATCTTGCATTTAAAATATCAAGAAAATGTAGCGTAAATTGATGAAGCTCGATCAATAAATGATTGTTTACAGTTTCTTTTTGCGGGTATTAGAAGCCGTGGCAAAAATGATCCTGACCGTCGGACGATCCAGAAGAAAAATTCGCGGATCATCAGAGCCGGACGTTTACCGTAACGCCCATATTACCGCGATAATAACAATAGTAATTCATGAATGGTTCGGCCGCGATGGCTAATAATAGTAGTAAGTAAGTGGTAGTCGTAACGGTAGTGGCAATAATTAAATGAACCCGCGCGTTCGCGTGCGCGAGCGCGCGCGCCTTACAACATCCTGGCACGTGCGTAAACAGCTCTTAGGTAATTCAGGGTGACGCCCGACGTGTATATGCAAAACGCTCGCAAACAGCGGCGCGCTTTTCTAGAGAAACCTCGCGCGTGAACACGCGCCTATCATTACCTCTGCGGGCGAAGACTTTTTAACTTTTTCCCTCGTTTATTCTCGTCGCTCCCGAGATGCAATACTTCGAACAAAAAAGCGCGAATAATCCTCAACCCCGGTCCATATCCGTAGGATTCAGCGATCTCTTCTGCATGTTAATGCCTTGGAATTGGATTTAGAATACAAGATAGCGATGTAAGAATTATTCCGCTTGAAAATCTTTGCGCGGCATTTACGAAGTGAACGTTTAACGAAGCGATAATGAAGGACTTTGCAAAAGCGCAATAAATTTCGCGAGCTCTTATATTCCTGTTTGTTATATTTAATTGTTTATTATTCAAAAAGAAATTTTAATGACAGAGGAGTTTATTAAAGCTGACCGGCGTTTATTATTATTTTTTTTTTTTTTTATCGAGCGTTATATGATTCGTTTCTCGCTGCGGACTATTTATAAATAATTGGTCGAACAATTATATAATAAATTGTCGACGCATCAAGATTAACGCCTCTATAACATGCTGCAATAAATATAAATGATACGCGATGTATGACGTAAGGTTCGTGATTTATAACAGTTCATGTTTGTACTGTTTTCGAACAAATTTATCGCGATACCGATTTTACTGCGAGCTGTCATTTCGATTAAATAAATAATAATTACTTTTCTTCCATAGCTTTTGTCTCTTGTTCATTCGACTATGAATTTTAGAGCGTTTAAATTATATTATAATTCTCGCGTCTAATATGCGCTCCAGCGTCGCGATATTTCGAGTCTACCGTCGCGTATTTATTGATCTTGTCGATATCCTTGAATCGCCGATGGTTCAACGCGTTGTGTTTTCGGCAGAAGTCAGTCTAATCTAGTTCAAACCGAATATTTCGCTGACTTCGCTTTGTTTTCGTCGCCGGGTTCCGACTATCCTAGGCTCCGTACCGCGAAAAGACGACTAGGTTTCGCTCGAACTCCGCACCTGTGCGTCTCGCCTTTGTGTATCGGCTCGCACTCACGCGACGATTTTTGATTCGGTTCTTTATATACACTTTTTTTTCTTCTTGCGTTCTCAATAGCAAATCGGTGATTTCACGTCAGTGAATTCATTATTTCGGCGCCAATTCATTTCTTAATTATTGCTACCGCTGGAGTGCAGGGATTCGCGCTCGCGGCAATCACCGGCTCGCGCTCTCAAGATCTCCGTCGTCCGCGGCAAGATCTCCGACGATCGGGTAAATCATTCATCTACTCTCAAGATTTCCGACGGATAAGCCGGGTCAGGAAGATTTCCGCTCGTTTACTGAAATCCTTGCCTTCACCGGCGCGCTTGTATTTTCTTTGTGTTTTTTTTTGTTGTAAATACATTGAGTTCACGTTTCTGTTAATTTTAATTGGTCTGGTTTTTTTTCTCAATTCCCGCGATCGGCTCTCTCTCTCATTTCCTCTCAACCAACTCACGCGTCGAGCTCATTGCTGAGCAAGTCTATTTTCACGCGAACGCGATCGCGCAAGATCACGTACATCTCTATTTAAGTAAAAAAGAAAAAAACTTTACGCCCACAGGTGCAATTCCGAATCCGCGCGAGCCTTAAGTTTTGCATTTCTACAGCGAAACTTTCGAAGAGCCTCGTAACAAGAGTTAAATTTATCAGCGCGCCGTCGCTCGCGTCTAGCAATTAAGATTTTTATCAGCGAAACGAAATTCTAGGCGTAACAAAATTGGTGACACCGGCCCTCTCGCCTTCCCCTACGAATAGTTTACACGTCTTCTTTACAGCCTCGTAAAATCTACGGGGTATTACATGGAGCGGGGAACAGAGAGCGGCTTTGTCTCGGCAACTCTCGAAAGCCGCGCGGACATAAACGTATTCGACAAAATCACAATGTGCAGCGCATTGAGTTTCTTGCAGGCGGAAAATGGAGAAAGCAAGAAAACCTCGCCGACGTGCGTAAAAATTCCCGTCTCGATTCACGTTTACGTTTTTTGCGCCTTGTTCATTGTCGCGGCGATCGTACGATTTGCCGCTCGACGATACCGCGTAGCGGGCGCGATTCATTCTTTGATAATCCGAGATAGGCTCCTGGGAAAGAGTAAATTTTTTCAAACAGGAAAGCTTAATACGACGGGGAGGTACCGAAGTGGATCAGATTTGCCGCAACGATATATGTCGCGCCTGCAGTGACTTCTTTGACACCCTCCGATTTCCGGCGCGCTAACACAAATTTCTATCACTATGCATCGCCCAGATTTTCGGAAGTGTCCGGCACAGTGGCCGGGATCAGAGAGACCGCAAGTCACAACTGATGCATGGTTCCGCCCCGAAGGACCAGAGGAATGAAGATGACACGACTATTTAAGCGTTCGAACATATGTAGAAACATGAAACTCGATACTCTCTCAGCGGACATCATATTCGATCGATGTTGCTGATGATACAATATCAATATACTACGGATTATCACCGCAAATCACAGATATCTGTTTTAGAAAAATTGCCGGCTTTGAAAGTAATACAATTTTCTGAGGCAAAGTAAAAAAAAAAAAATGAAACAATTAAACGAAATTTTATAACAAAAATGATACTTTAAATTGATGGATTACTGAAGTCAATACTGATGAACTTTACATTTATCCACCTTAATTAAATAAAGAAAGAATTTTTTTCCATTTAAATTTTGTCATATACTATATACTCTTTTAATATTAATAATTAAAATTTATTAATAATATTGATGCGAAAATAGTACGTCTTATCTTCATTTTTGACTTTTTAAATTCAACAATTGGCACTTCAACGATTATATCCCGGTTTCCATATGATATACGATATATGTATATTGATAATACGATTAATGAAACACGAGTTAAAAGAAGACACGGGTATAATAACAATTTAAAGGACTTTACCCGTGCTCGAATGAGCGAAGTGCATTTCTGACTCGACAATCCTGCTAAGTCTGCAAATCAGCATATCGTGTAATGACTTAGGCGTTGATATCTTAATCACGACGCGAAGATTGTTGTGTCATTTTAGCTCACTTAGCTGACTTCAATAGACGCTGATGCAGAAATTTTCCCTATCAAAACTAAAAATTATCTTTAAGTTAACGGTCATTACTTTATCAGTTTGAACATCGCCTATATAACACATAACATAAAGAGAACATATATTTTCTTTCACATTATAGTACCGAGTATCTTAAATCAAAGAATAATCTCACCTAAAAAAATATTACAAATTTTTAAGTTTGAAATAATAAAACGTTAATTTTTTCCGACAATACTTCGTATTCTTTTGTTACGTCTCCGACTCCGCGTCTCTTTTTTTCGACGTATATTAAAATTTTAGTTAAGGGGAAGGTAGACCGTAGTCCATTGTAATAAAAAAAAGGAATTTCAGAGTCTTTCAGAAAATAAATTCAATAGACGTCCACATATTCCGGGACAATTTGTTGCGTGGAAGCATAAAAAACATGCAACAAATTGCGAACGGGCGCCAACAGGATGTCAGACAAAGAATTTGTCTAGACATAACACAAAAAATCAAAATTTAAGAGCTCATAAATATTTCAACTTTGATAACCTGTCTGTCATAGGAAAAGAAAAATAACTTTTCCTTAAAATTGTAATTGCGTACCGATCCCGAGCTTTAGAAAAACCAAGGGCGCGAGAGACCCGAAATTACCGGAGTATGTGACGCAGGCAAAGGCAATAAAGCCAGGTAACCATATGTCATATGGAAAGTAAGAGTTACCTAACCATCTCTCGATGGAAATGATAGAAAAATTCTGGAAGGCTCGGAAGGGGTAACTCGTTGAAGCGGGGGTGCTTCGTAGGCACATTACTTCCTTAAAACCAATGGATTTCGGGAACTCCTCACCAAAATCTAGAAACTAAGGGCGAAAACTTAAAATAGAGAAGGGATGAAGTGCGAGTGCCCAATAATTTTGAGATAGGAAAAGTGGAGGAATAAGCTCTGCAAATGAGAGATTAGAATCTCAGAAAAATGAAAATTCGGGAAGAGTCCTCCCCTTTTCCGAGCTTATAAAATCTTGTGCTCAGGCTGAGCACGCTCTCTTGCATCTTAGCTACAACCGAATAAGTTTTACTAAAACCTCACGTGAGTGTCTTGAGTGTGCAAGTCAATCCGAAGAAGCAGTTTGAAGATCTCCTAAAAGTAAGTCCCAATGATTTAATATGTATCTGGGCGAAAAACACGATTCCACTAAATGTATTTATCTTAATTAATAGTTTTCAAGTGTTGTCTGAGAGAAAGAAATGTCCGAGTCGAGGCTCCGCGGTTTTGATTTTGTTCTGATTGTTCCTGTGATCTGTTAAATGTGTGAGAATATCTGCTCCCGAACACCGGTTGAGACATGCTGTCGAAAAACTAGCGATTTTCTGTGGTTAACGCCGCGAAATATCGCTGGAACTTTGGCGACTGTTCTCGGCTAAAGAATCGGCAAGCGGTTCTCGCCAAAGATAGATTATGCGGAATCTTTCATGGGCGGATCGAGACCTTCGGAATTCGTCGGTGACGAATCTCCTTCCCTCCATTGTTATTAAACATTCCAAAAATTCAATTCAGATTTAATTAAAATCAATTAACAATTTTAGTGGAATCTCTCAATAAGAAAACGTTGAAGAAGAGTCGGGCGCGGCGGAATAAGCAGATCAAAAATCTGAGGGAGTTAGTCCGCCGCTTCTTCATACAATACCTTCTCGCGGCGGCACCAAGTGAAGAGGTTTTTGTGTCTCCCGCGCGCCACGAGGAGAGACCTTGGTCTCCTCGTCCAGGCCCACCGCCACCATCTCCTATCCGCGGCGATCCGGAACCGTTATTCGGCTATTTCCCGGAAGAAGAGGAGTCTGTTACAAATCCTTCCGACGACCGAAATCTTTCGTCTCAGTCCACGGAGCCTGGATCGGAATTATTCCGCCCCACGACTCCTTCTTATACTCCGAATTCTTCCCTCGTCTCCGAGCCACGGTTTCCCGGAGATGAGCCAAGAGCCTGCTCCTCTCCTCTTTCACCACCTCCTTTTCCCTTCGAACCTGAGGAAGCCGACTCTCTGGGTGAAGATGACTCAATCTCTCTCCCAGGAGTAGACTTCCCCGATCAACCTCCATCTCCAGTCCCGAGTATAGAGATCCTCGAGGAGCATCCAGAACCGAGAGAGGTTATAGATCCTCTCCTGGAGCTCCTCCGCAGGGCCTGTACTCCGTGGACAGATCCTGTCCCGGAAAGGGCCTTCTCCATCGGCCCTGACCATTTTGAGCCAGAGCAGATCAGGATTCAGGCAGCTCGGTCTGATCCTGATTCTCATTTTTTCATTTATTATCCCGGGGTGGAATTTCCTTTCCTGGCTCCGATGCGATTAATTGACCTTGTTTTCCCGAGATCCACGGCGAGGGTGGTGGAAATCGAGAAGGTCACTCTGGATTAATAATCACACACACACACACGCACACCCTTACACTCATGTAAATATTGTAAAATACTCAACACCGCCATGTTAAAATTATATCTATTCATTCGTATATTACCGTTTTCTTATTATTTGATTTGTTCAGTAAAAACTTTTACTTTATTTTTATATTTTAAACGAGCTGTATGAGTTTTCTGAATTGCTTATTTGTCATCTATGGATTATTTTCGATTTTTGTAATTAGAGTCATTTATTTTTAATTAAATTGTTAATTTAGTGTTATTAAAATCGTGGGTTAATTATTTAATTATTACCCTAAACTATCCTGTCTAAGCGATCAATCACGCCCGGTTCTATCCCAGAGAATAAGGATTCATTTCCTTTCTCTAAAAAGAACCACTTATGCGCTCAATTGAAATCTAAATAGGAGGAATTCCTTCCAATTAATTAATTAAATAAAATTAATCCTCCTGACGTAACATACCACTGATTTTTGGGGGCTCGTCCGGGATTGTTTGAGCGTGATTTTTCGCAAATGGATACTAGGGCAACGTCTGACAAGGCGGAAGTAGATAAAGCTTATAAAGCAGCGGTTGAACAAGCGGGTAAATCAAAACCTACACAATCACAGATACACACTTCGACACCCACTGCGGCCAAAATCCCACAATCCTAGCAATCTACTTCCTCACAAACCGTCACAGAACGTGTATCTACTCCTTTACCCGATATATCCGAAGTAATGGAAGGATCTACTATTAAATTAGACGAGACACGATTACCTCTGGCGCCAAAGCGATTACAAGCATATTATAGTAAAATTGAACCCGCGAAAGAAGTTAAGAAAATGGCGAATCCAAATCCGTTCGCCACGTTAAAATACGCCGTTGAGGCGGTCCCCTTCTTTGATGGCAAAAACATCTCGATAAATTATTTTATTGAGGGATGTGAAGAGGCGAAAAAAATGCTGCCTGCAGAGGCCGAGGAGCAGTTCACTAAAGTAATTAGAACGCGTATAACCGGTGAAGCTCGACGGACGATTCAAGGGATGGAATTTGAAACCGTAGCTCAGCTAACGAAATATTTAGAAAATATTTTCGGGCAAGATAAAAACGTTTTTCAATTACAAGGAGAATTAGGGAGAATTTACCAGAAAAATGAAGAAGACGTCATTACGTACGCTAACAGAGTACGTCTTCTAGGGAATAGAATCATGGACGTGCATAAAAGAATGATAGACGATTATGCACAATTAACGGAAATCAGAAACTCTTTAGAAAAAGATGTCTGTAAATGTTTTATTCGTGGATTAAAATCAGAAATCGAACAAAGAGTAAAAAGAGATCTAGGCGTCCATGAAACTGTTACCGACGCTCTAGACATTGAAAGAGAATTGCGCGAAATTAATGATCTACGTCACGGTAAAATTTCATCTACTTCAAAACCCTTGAATATTGATCGTCCTAGAGAAACTTGCCAGTTGTGCCTCAAAGAAGGGCATGCTGCCTCAACATGTAAAAAACTAGCTTCTCATACGGGTAATTATTTTAGTTTACCCAATGAAATTTTAGTCTGCCAAATTTGTAAAAAGCGCGGGCACAGTGCGGATAAATGTCGTCAACGCGAAACAAATAATCGTCGTTTTATAAACATTATTCAAGAAAATAAATCGAATTGCCAGCTATGCAATAAACCGGGACATAACGCGAAGAATTGCCGACTTAATAATAGCAATCAAAATAGGACAGTGTTAATTTGCCAATGGTGCGAAAAATCGGGTCATACCGCGAATAATTGCTGGAAAAAACAGCAAGAATCCAGAATTACTGGGCAAAAACCGCGAACAGTGTGTCAAATTTGCGATGGATTCGGCCATTCAGCAAAAGAATGCCGAAATAATGCGAGGCAGAATAGCTCCAAGGAAGCAGAGTATTGTCGTTATTGTAAGAAAGATGGCCACGTGTTAGAAAACTGTGAACTTAGAATTACTAACAATAAAAGGCGTGAAGCAATGAATGCGGGAAACGCCGGTGGCCCCTCCAAGACGGGTGTGCAGCAGGGGTCCGGACGGATCTCACACCCTGTAGTATCGGTCCGGAAGTGAGTCAAAGAATAGAGCCTGAAATTCGGCCGATTACCGTAAATTTAGATAGGCATAGTCATGTACCCACGATTCAAGTAAAATTAAACAATCAGAATCGAAACGCGACTTTCATGTTAGATACTGGATCAGGTCCGAATATAATAAAAGAAAATTTAATCTCTGATAAATTAAAAATTGATTACGGGAACATTTTAAGATTAAACGGTATAAATGATTATCCAGTATATACTCTCGGTAGAGTAATAATGCCGCTATTTAAAAAACGAGTAATATTTCATATAGTCTCCAAAGATTTTCCCATTTCGCAAGCCGGAATATTAGGAAACGATTTCTTTAAACAAACAAATTCGCGGATTGACTATGCCGAAGGACATTTAGAAATATCGGGAGAAAGAATTTCATTTTCGACCCCTGAAACAATAACCGTCCCACCGCAAACTGAATCTCTATTCTTTGTACGCATTTCTAATCCGGAAATTGAAATCGGATATATACCGCGAATGAAAGTCATCCACGGTATTTATCTGGGAGATACCGTCGCCAGGAATAAAGACGGAAAGGCCTATCTGCATATAATAAGTACACTGAACGAACCCATTGAAGTTCAGGTACCTACAATACAGTTACAACCATTAAGTAAAATGCAGGCGGAAAACATCGAGGGAAACAATGAAGAATGGCAGACCGTTGAAATGTCACGAGACCACGAGGTTAAACAAACCCATGACGGAGTAAATCACGATAGCAACGATCTCTGTCATCAGGATTTCTTCGATGAAAAAATTCTTGAAGACAATATCCAAAGAAAAAATAAAATGAAAACTACGCAGGAGAAGGATGCAAAGACATCGCCTGGTAGAAAATTAACCACACAGGAGAAGGATGCAAAGACATCGCCTGGTGGGGACCACGATAAATCTAGAAAAGGGGGAAATTTCCAAACCCCGTCCAAAAATGAAAAATATAAAAATTCACTTACCCAGGAGAAAGATGCCAAGACATCGCCGGGAAGTAAAATAAATAAAGAGGTGAATCTCCAAGCCTCATTAAAAGAATCTAAAATTTCCAGAGATTCTAATCCTGTCAATCGCGAGGAGGGAAATTTCCAAACCTCACTGCGCGATACGACTTCCTCCAAATCCAAAAGGGATCCTTTAAAAATGATAAAAGAATTAAAATTTCCGCGAGTCAAAGAACCCGGAAATAATAGAGATACTTCCTCTCATATTACCTTCGAAGAATTAGCGAAGAAGTTACATTTATACGATAAATGTAAAATTAATAATAATAAAAATCAATTAATGATTAATAAACCGTCTTCAAGAATATCAGACTGCATGGAAAAACAATCTCAGCAAATAATAAAAGAATCCACGATTATCCGTCCAAATAAAAGGGAAAGAAAAGATAAAATAAGTGCGCAATGCTTAGCCATAATTAACGAGCAGGGAAATAAGCGCCTTTCTGAAATAATGGAATTACTTCGTTTGGATCATGTGAGCGCTTCTGAAAGAGAGAATGTAACGAATCTCGTCAAAAGCAGCCAGGATAGATTCCACATACCCGGAGAAATGCTGACCTTCACTCAGGTACTGCAGCATCAAATACCCACAACAGATGATCAACCGATTAACACCAGGCAGTATCGATTTCCGCAGAAGCATAAGGAAGAAATAAATAAGCAGGTAGACGAGCTGTTGAAAGGAAAAATTATTAAACCTTCACAGTCGCCATACAACACGCCAATATGGATCGTGCCAAAGAAGGACGACTCACAAGGAAATAAGCGATGGAGAATGGTACTGGACTTTAGGAGCCTCAACGAAAAAACAATCGGAGACGCCTACCCACTGCCGAATATCGTCGATATACTGGATCAATTAGGCGGAGCACGATACTTCTCCGTCTGCGATCTAGCGTCCGGATTTCATCAAATAAAAATGGATCCGAAGGATAGCCATAAAACGGCTTTCACAACTCCGTTCGGGCATTATGAATTCGAAAGAATGCCCTTCGGATTAAAAAACGCACCTGCAACTTTCCAGAGATTAATGGATCTCGTATTAACCGGATTGCAGGGCCGTGAATTATTTGTATATATGGATGATATAGTTATATATGCAAAAACATTAGAGGAACATGAGAGGAAATACAATCTATTAATACAGCGATTGCGAGAGGCGAACCTAAAATTACAACCAGATAAGTGTGAATTTTTAAAACCAAAAGTAACTTATCTTGGTCATGTAATTAGCAAAGACGGCGTAACTCCAGATCCGAAAAAGCTGGAAGCTGTTAAATTGTTTCCACGACCTAAAACGCCTAAAAATATTAAACAATTTTTAGGCTTGGCGGGATACTACCGACGGTTCATACCAAGCTTCTCGAAATTAGCTAAACCCCTGACTGTATTATTAAAAAATGACACAGCATTCGAATGGACTTCAAATCAAGAGGAAGCATTCGAATTGTTAAAACAAAAATTATGCGAGGAACCAGTATTACAATATCCGGATTTCTCACAACCATTTATATTAACTACGGACGCCTCAGGACTTGCAGTAGGAGGAATTTTATCTCAAGGAAAAATTAACAAAGATCAACCGGTGGCATATGCATCTCGTACACTGACAGACAATGAAGTAAAGTACGATACATATGAAAAAGAGGCGTTAGCTATTGTATACTGCGTTAAGCATTTTCGGCCATACTTATACGGCCGGAAATTTACCTTAGTTACGGATCACAAATTGTTGCTCTGGTTTAAACATGCTCAAGATGCTAATATGCGCATACTTCGGTGGCGATTAAAATTAGCAGAGTATGACTACGACGTAGTATATAAAGCTGAGAAAACCAATGTAAACGCGGATGCATTGTCTAGGAATCCAGTAGAAGAAATACCGTGTAATATAATTAATCCTGCAAGGAAATTAAATCCGAATAATCCTAAGGACGCCGAATTAATTGCACAAATGCTGGAGGAATCAGATAACGATAGCGAAAAAGATGACGACTATAAATTATATCTGTCTGATGAAGAGGAAATAGACAATGTACCAATCAAAAATGATTCAGTACCTTTTACAGATCAAGAATTAAGAGAGCCATCACAAGAAATCGTGGAACAGGCATTAATTCATGATCCACCAACGGAACGTAGGATCCAGACACGAAACCAAACAGCAAAGAAAGAAAGAATGGAAAAATCAAAAGAAAATATAATTGAAAAGGAAACCGAACAAATAAAAGAACTTGAAATTCAAAAGGAGAACCCCGACGAAGAAAAAGAAAGTGACGACGGAAGCGAAAGCGAAAGTGAAACGGATGAAAGTAAAAATTTACCAGTTATCACCGATATACAAGATATACCTAACAATATAATTGAAACACGCGATTTGTTATTTTTGCGAAAGGATAATATCACATATTTTACAGACACCGAGGGAAACCCTTTAGATTCAGGTTCTCAGAAACTATTTGAAAGAAACGAATTACCGAAAATAAGAACGCTAAGCTTAGGCGAGGCACAACCAATTAAGTATAAAAAATACTATCACATTATTTTACCGATCAGCGAGGGAGTCCGGGAAGGACCAACTTTAACTCTGCAACACGTATCCACAGCTATTAAAAATCTGCGAGCTATCTCCGAAGAATTAAATTTACAAACAATTAGTATCGCGAAAACTGATTTAGTAAACAACGTACCATGGAGCGAAATCAAAAATCTATTACACATAATTTTCTTAAATTCACCTACAAAATTAATAATTTGCAACGGATCAATAAAATATCCTCCCAGAGATCTCCGGTCGTCGATAATCGGAGAAATGCATTGTTCACCAACGGGGGGACACCGCGGAGTAAATAAAACATACAATAGAATTAAACACAAGTATTATTGGGAGAATTTAAAACAGGAAGTTCAACTGTATATTCAACAATGTTTACAGTGTCAGTTAAAAAAATTAGTCAGGGTAAAAACTAAGCAGCCCATGCTAATAACTGACACACCAGGAGCATCTTTTGATAAAATTGCTATGGACATTGTGGGGCCACTACCAAAAACTGACAGAGGAAATGAATATATCTTGACCATGCAAGATCAATTAACAAAATTCTGCATGGACATACCTCTACAAAACCAGACATCTGAAACAATAGCCGAAGTATTCGTAGACAGATTTGTTTGTGTATTGGGAGCTCCGAAAGCAATATTAACCGACCAAGGTAGAAATTTTATAAGTGATTTAATTAAAAAGGTAGCGAAAATATTTAGGATACGAAAATTTCGAACAACAGCATTTCACCCACAATCTAACGGATCTTTGGAAAGATCTCATCATGCTCTTGGCGAATATTTAAAACAATACGCAAATGAGCAAAAGGAATGGGATAAGTGGGTCGGACTTGCTATGTTTAATTACAACACCTGTGTACATGAAGCCACGAAACATACACCGTATGAATTAGTATTCGGAAAAATAGCTAGAGTACCGACGGACGAACCTCTCGGCCCGGAGGAAAAGTTAGCTAGCTACGACGATTATTTAATAGGCCTCGTCACACAGCTCCATAATTTACAAACAAACGCCTTCAAGAATGTAACAGAAGCAAAAGAAAAATCTAAGAAACTTTACGACAGGAAAATAAATCCGAAAACTTTTAAGCCCGGAGACTACGTATTTTTATTGAAAGGACCGAAGCCCGGTAAATTCGGTAATCAATACACTGGGCCTCATGAAGTTTTAGAAATTTTGAATAAAAATAACGTGAGGATAAGAATTAAGAAAAATACAAAAGTTGTGCACCCGAATAGGCTACGAGTATCATACATAAAACCGAATGAATGAAAATAAAATTGTATTTTCAGATGGATTCGAGATTTAAATGGATTATCGGCGTGATTGTCTTCATGCACGTTTCTGAAATAAACGGAATAATTGGCTACGATTGTGGATCTGCGAATTTGAATATTACGACTCTATCATTATTAGATGTTGAAAACTGCAATATACCATTAACTCAACCTCAAGTAGACCGAACTTATATACAGCTGCTTCAAATATCAAAATTCGAAGGATTACAAGTGATACAATGCAAAGTATCAATTAATCGACATGTATATTACTGTGGAATGCATTCACATACTTCAATTGTGACTAACGGACAAGCTGAATACGTTTTCGAAACCACAGCAGATCAATGCAAAAAGATGCATGCAACCGGATCATTTTCTTTCTCGACTTATACACATGTTTATGGATTAAAGGTGAATTAAACAATAATGCGACCAGTTACACTCGCAGGAACAACAAGTATGGACGGACAATGCTCAGGCAGTTATTACTCTGATCCGTATGGCAGCTGGCACAATGTCGTAGTGCAAGCCATAATTACCATTACTTTAACCACGCACCAAGCAACTGTTAATTTAGAAACAAATTAGATTCGATTACGATCAGGAACCGCCTGTACTTATGCAGATAATAACTGCATAGATATCGACGGAGGTTACACATTTTGGCAAACATTACCGACTGATTATTGTAAATTCAATAATTATGACATTTTATACGAAGGATACGCTAACCGAATGCTCGATACACTCTATGAAAAACCACAAATTGTATATTCATTATCAACTAATGATGTAACTTTTGCTCTAACTAAAACAGGAGAAGAACCTTTATGCGGATATACATTAATAAAAACAGAACATCCTAAACTGCTTATTTTAGAAACCACAAAAGGAGAATCATTCGCGCGCAAACGACCATTACCCGTTGAGAATCTAGATATATTTACTTATGTGAATTTAAAATTTGTATACGTGGAAAAACATATCCGATCTCAGATGAATTCTCTGTATCGAGATGTGTTAAAACAACGCTGTAATTTAGAACAGCAAGTATTAAAAAATGCATTGAGTATTGCCGTTAATTCACCTGATGAATTTGCATATCAAATAATGAAAGGACCTGGCTATATGGCCGTAATATCAGGCGAAGTTGTACATATAATTAAATGCACGCCAGTAGATGTTAAAATTCAGCATGTAAGAGAGTGTTACTCCGAGCTACCGGTATTAAGAAGTAATGACACATACTTCTTATCACCACGTACGCACATATTGACGAAAACTGGAACTCAAATTTCATGTAACCGAGTAATTCCTCCGATGTATTTCTTGAATGACGGATGGTATCGAATGATACCTACGCCAGAACGAACATTGCCTCCAATAACAATCAAGCCAATGACTAAACCTACATGGCATTATACAAATCCAGGATCCTTAGCAGCCAGCGGAATTTACAGTGAAAAAGATCTCGAACATCTGAGAGATCATATAATGTTCCCTGCCGAACGACCCGCGTTACTTAACACAGTAGCAAGGGGAGTAATGGGAGAAGCTACGTCGATCCATGGAGGATTAATTTCTAACCTCATGGACGAGGCATCAATAGAAAAAGTAGCCACCTCCGCATGGAATAAAATGTGGAGTAAATTTTTGATTTTTGGAAATGTCAGTGCCGGAATGCTGGGAATATTCCTATGTATTCGCGGAATTAAACTAATACTCGATACTCTTGTTCATGGCTATGCATTACATACAGTATACGGATGGTCATTATATTTAATCGGAGCCATCTGGGATTCATTAACTCAACTCTTACTACATCTGGGAGAAAAGAGACCAAGATATGAGAAACCTAGTGCACCAGTAATGCCAGAACAAGAGAATTTGAAACAAATACATAATGATTTATATCCTGTTGGAGAATCTGAAGCAAATCATGAAGCAGACACGGAACGACGCTATCCACTTTTACCTGCCCGAGAAAATGCAACTTATTCTCTGGAGTTAAAACATTAAAATTTCAGCCGCTATATTTTTCTCCTCATGTATTTCCGTACATGCAACGTTTTTTTTTTTATTTTTACTTGCAACAAATTTGGCATCAAATACTTCTCTTATTATTTTACCCTTTACTAAAGCCTACTTGTTTTTAGAATAAGAAGAAAGAAGATTTAATCGCAAAATGGAGGCTACAATCCCAACAATTAACACCTATCATTTAACTCGGTCGTTCCTGGAGGCCAGGGTGTTGGAGGTGGAGTCGCCCACGCTGTTCTGGGTGAAATTAAAAAACGGGCAGGAAGAGTTGAACGAGCTCCTGGACTACCTTACTATGAGAATGAAGAGGATCGGGACGAAGCTCACAATGGCGCCCGATCGTATTCATGTCGGGACTCTGGTCGCTGTAAAGGAGGGGAGACGGTGGCAGCGAGGGATCATCACGGAGGTGACGTCTCACACTGACGTCACCATCCATCTAAAGGACTGGGGGCGGAAGATACATCGCCGCAAGTTCGATTGTTGCCACCTGGAGAATCGATTTAAGGAGCAGCCATGGCAGGCCATTCCGTGCGGGGCGCATGGGATCCGGCCAGTGTCCCCCACCGGCTGGACGGAGAGGGACATCATCCTTACTAGGGCCCTAATAGAGAAAGAGTGGGGGGAATTGAGGATCCGGCAGGCCTCGGGGGGAGAGTTCGCCGAGGTGGACTTCTCAACCCACCGGCCGGACGACTTCCGGAGGCATGACCTGGCCCATGCGCTGGAACAGGCAGGAGCGGCAATAAGAAGCTCCAATGTAATTATAAATCACATAATAGGGCCGAATAATGTAGTAGAACGGCCAGAATTTAGGAAGTTAAGGTCCCCAGGAACACTGTAGTAAACTTTAATAAAACATTTTTATAATCTTAAATTGCGTACTAGTAATATTAATACTCTTAAGAATGTATTAGTTGATAAGCAAAATATTAGGCTATCATTTTCTTTTTCCTCTTCTCCATGAAACTAACCACTTAAGTCAAAAATTGCACATATATATATATATATATATATATATATATATATATATATATATATATATAAAAATAATAATAATAATAATAATAATAAAAAACTTTAGTAACGTAAGACAAAAATAAGAGATTGCAGAAAAAGGAAAAAGAGGACACAGTAGTTCCACTCAAGGAGGAGTGGAGGGGAGAAGGCCACGCGTCAGTCGGAAAAGCGTGTAGCCAAACCAAAAATGAGCGGTCAGGAGACCATTCATCAAAATGTTCAATAGACCCCAAATTTGAGTGTAGTGTTGAAAGGAACACACACATAATGGTGAGCGAAAAAAAAACGCCACATTGTTCTGTTTCAAAGTTGACAAGGTCAAGAACAATCCTAGGCTATTAAAATCAAACCTGACTAATGGAGATTTAATCTCTAAAAGAAGTCTCCCATGTAGCGTCAAAATCCATTCGTTCCAGAAACGAAGGAAAAATAAAAATAAACCTTGACCTGCAATCACTTATAGTCGACATAGAAAATACTATTAGAATTTCGTTTTAAAAAAAATTATATAAGCAAATATATATATATATATATATGTACAGAGAATTGAACAAATTGAAAAAAAAATCTTTCTAAAATATATATATATATATATAATGATAGCCTAAAAAGGAAAAAATGTAAGTTCTTAGAACTAAGTATGAAACTACGAAAAAAAGAGAACTCTTTATTCTATGCAAATGTTGTGAATCAAAGCCCCAACATTTGTCTAAGTCGGAAGGTGTTACGTCTCCGACTCCGCGTCTCTTTTTTTCGACGTATATTAAAATTTTAGTTAAGGGGAAGGTAGACCGTAGTCCATTGTAATAAAAAAAAGGAATTTCAGAGTCTTTCAGAAAATAAATTCAATAGACGTCCACATATTCCGGGACAATTTGTTGCGTGGAAGCATAAAAAACATGCAACAAATTGCGAACGGGCGCCAACAGGATGTCAGACAAAGAATTTGTCTAGACATAACACAAAAAATCAAAATTTAAGAGCTCATAAATATTTCAACTTTGATAACCTGTCTGTCATAGGAAAAGAAAAATAACTTTTTCTTAAAATTGTAATTGCGTACCGATCCCGAGCTTTAGAAAAACCAAGGGCGCGAGAGACCCGAAATTACCGGAGTATGTGACGCAGGCAAAGGCAATAAAGCCAGGTAACCATATGTCATATGGAAAGTAAGAGTTACCTAACCATCTCTCGATGGAAATGATAGAAAAATTCTGGAAGGCTCGGAAGGGGTAACTCGTTGAAGCGGGGGTGCTTCGTAGGCACATTACTTCCTTAAAACCAATGGATTTCGGGAACTCCTCACCAAAATCTAGAAACTAAGGGCGAAAACTTAAAATAGAGAAGGGATGAAGTGCGAGTGCCCAATAATTTTGAGATAGGAAAAGTGGAGGAATAAGCTCTGCAAATGAGAGATTAGAATCTCAGAAAAATGAAAATTCGGGAAGAGTCCTCCCCTTTTCCGAGCTTATAAAATCTTGTGCTCAGGCTGAGCACGCTCTCTTGCATCTTAGCTACAACCGAATAAGTTTTACTAAAACCTCACGTGAGTGTCTTGAGTGTGCAAGTCAATCCGAAGAAGCAGTTTGAAGATCTCCTAAAAGTAAGTCCCAATGATTTAATATGTATCTGGGCGAAAAACACGATTCCACTAAATGTATTTATCTTAATTAATAGTTTTCAAGTGTTGTCTGAGAGAAAGAAATGTCCGAGTCGAGGCTCCGCGGTTTTGATTTTGTTCTGATTGTTCCTGTGATCTGTTAAATGTGTGAGAATATCTGCTCCCGAACACCGGTTGAGACATGCTGTCGAAAAACTAGCGATTTTCTGTGGTTAACGCCGCGAAATATCGCTGGAACTTTGGCGACTGTTCTCGGCTAAAGAATCGGCAAGCGGTTCTCGCCAAAGATAGATTATGCGGAATCTTTCATGGGCGGATCGAGACCTTCGGAATTCGTCGGTGACGAATCTCCTTCCCTCCATTGTTATTAAACATTCCAAAAATTCAATTCAGATTTAATTAAAATCAATTAACAATTTTAGTGGAATCTCTCAATAAGAAAACGTTGAAGAAGAGTCGGGCGCGGCGGAATAAGCAGATCAAAAATCTGAGGGAGTTAGTCCGCCGCTTCTTCATACAATACCTTCTCGCGGCGGCACCAAGTGAAGAGGTTTTTGTGTCTCCCGCGCGCCACGAGGAGAGACCTTGGTCTCCTCGTCCAGGCCCACCGCCACCATCTCCTATCCGCGGCGATCCGGAACCGTTATTCGGCTATTTCCCGGAAGAAGAGGAGTCTGTTACAAATCCTTCCGACGACCGAAATCTTTCGTCTCAGTCCACGGAGCCTGGATCGGAATTATTCCGCCCCACGACTCCTTCTTATACTCCGAATTCTTCCCTCGTCTCCGAGCCACGGTTTCCCGGAGATGAGCCAAGAGCCTGCTCCTCTCCTCTTTCACCACCTCCTTTTCCCTTCGAACCTGAGGAAGCCGACTCTCTGGGTGAAGATGACTCAATCTCTCTCCCAGGAGTAGACTTCCCCGATCAACCTCCATCTCCAGTCCCGAGTATAGAGATCCTCGAGGAGCATCCAGAACCGAGAGAGGTTATAGATCCTCTCCTGGAGCTCCTCCGCAGGGCCTGTACTCCGTGGACAGATCCTGTCCCGGAAAGGGCCTTCTCCATCGGCCCTGACCATTTTGAGCCAGAGCAGATCAGGATTCAGGCAGCTCGGTCTGATCCTGATTCTCATTTTTTCATTTATTATCCTGGGGTGGAATTTCCTTTCCTGGCTCCGATGCGATTAATTGACCTTGTTTTCCCGAGATCCACGGCGAGGGTGGTGGAAATCGAGAAGGTCACTCTGGATTAATAATCACACACACACACGCACACCCTTACACTCATGTAAATATTGTAAAATACTCAACACCGCCATGTTAAAATTATATCTATTCATTCGTATATTACCGTTTTCTTATTATTTGATTTGTTCAGTAAAAACTTTTACTTTATTTTTATATTTTAAACGAGCTGTATGAGTTTTCTGAATTGCTTATTTGTCATCTATGGATTATTTTCGATTTTTGTAATTAGAGTCATTTATTTTTAATTAAATTGTTAATTTAGTGTTATTAAAATCGTGGGTTAATTATTTAATTATTACCCTAAACTATCCTGTCTAAGCGATCAATCACGCCCGGTTCTATCCCAGAGAATAAGGATTCATTTTCTTTCTCTAAAAAGAACCACTTATGCGCTCAATTGAAATCTAAATAATTATCTGCGCGTAAAATCGTGTAGATTCGAATTTCGGATCACACATAAATTCGGTGGTACGTCACCTCCCTACCCTACCAGCAAAGACCATTCCGAGGAATTCCTTCCAATTAATTAATTAAATAAAATTAATCCTCCTGACGTAACACTTTTTTTGTTTTTTTTTTTAAGTAATATTTCTTGACACCTCTTAATATTTCCCGATTATCGCTTAATTGTGTCTTAATTTTAGACGCGTTTGCGTACAATGACGCACGGCGGTGACACCAATCTTCGTCTTTTAAACGAGTACCGCCCTGGGTGTGAGAACTACTCCCCGTACGCGTAAATCCCACATGACTAAAAACAAATCGATGGTGGGGGGATACGCGATACCGAGATGTCGAGAAAGCAAGACTGGTTTAGTTTTGCTTAAGACAACCTTAAGTTGCATCGCTCTTCTTGCGGACCCTGACCCGACGGCGATCAGGCATGATAGGGACCGGTCGGCTACGAAAAAAATTTGCGCCCACGGATGATTATGCATTGCGCCATCGTGCATGACCAACGCATTGGATCTAAATAAAACGTTCAACGCAATCACTGACGTCATGAAACGTGAGTCCCATTTCTATCTTTTGCTTCGCGCTAATTTCACGCCTGCATGACACACGAAAGCATTCGCGAAATATTTCGCTGGATTAAAAATGGGTCGTAGACAACGGTGGAATTAATTTTTTTCACAGATAGTGGTTCTAAAAAGCGGTATATGAGATCTCGATAATTAGGTACGCAGGAAATATTCCTTCCTTATATTTTTGTAAATATCTTAAGACGAAGTAACACGTTTATATATTTTTATATAATTTTTTTTTTTTGAAATTAATTAATTAATATTAAGACAAAAAGGAGAGAATATGATTTGAGTACGACGACATTGCCGGAAGTGTTAATAGTCATAACTATCGTGTCGCTTATCGGCAATTCTTGCATTGCTCTTCCCGGGACGATCGGCGACTTCCAATAATCCCGCTAAATTGGCAGAGCGACCGGGTCCAAGTTCGGCCCGTGTGTCGGTGTGCGGGTCGGTTCAACGAAATGAGAGAGAAATCGCGAAATAAAAGAACCCACCGGCGACCAGAGGGAGTTCTCTCGGCGGAATAATAAAAAGAGTATCGTGGGTCGCCACGGCAGTCAACCCCCGGCCCGGTGCTTATGGTACTTTGCCACGTGAGGCTTGCAAATTCCGTCAGGTCGTTTCGCACACGCTTTCGCCATCGTTCCACTTCGCGAAAGAAAAAAATTATTCCGTGGCTGTCATAATTAATTCTCTTACAGAAAATACTAAAAGCCGTTTCGATAAACCCTGATAGTTATTTCGAGCTTCAAAGAAATTCTACTACGTAAGATAAAGTATAGGTAGTTCCCTTATCGAGTTCTTTCGGCATCTTTTAAAAGTTTAATCTCGAACGGCTTTGTTTAATTCCCTGTTTTGTTGATTAAGAAAATTTTTTTTTAATTTAATTCGAAAATTAATAATCTCTTCCTTATTTCGGAGTACCGCCGAGGGTCGTTCGTAGTAATATCACGCAAAAATAAGTGTGCACGTGCACACAGTGTGATAAACACGAGCAACGCCATCGTTTCCCGAAATACAATCGCGCTCACGAGTTTGCACGTTGCTGTACTTTAATTTCGCGACTCGCGGATACCACCGATGTGTTCCACAAGTTTCGTTACGGTGAAGGATGCACCGTCAGCATAACAGACATCCTTGTTATCGCACTGACGCCCAAGGCTGCGGCTGTTCCCACCTTAAGACTTTCTTCATAAAGAAAGGATTGACCTTGCGTCGTTGCTTATAAAAAATTTTTCCGGCAATGATTAATTGCACACGTCGCGTGCCCGCGACCGATTCGCGGACTTGCTTATTTGTGTAAAGCCCAAATGTCATCAATGTTGCGCAACTTTTACGAAAATCACATTTGCTTGAAGCAAACTTCCGCATCTTACTCAATGTTTTATAATTAATTTTTTTAATTTGTCAATAATTAGGTAATTAATATTTTTCTCAGATGAGTCCTCCTGCGTTCTCTTAAAATCGCGCGCTTTTATTCCTCGAGTTATAAAATCGAGAGTCTGCGGGTACTTTTCGCGCTCGCTGCAGTGTTCACGAGACGAGTCGTGGTTTATGGTGAGTCGAATGGCGAAGGCAACGAATTCCCGAGAGACTTTAAAAACTCATCGGCGTTCCCTTGTCTACACCAATAAATTCTATTTCACGTTACTTTGCTGCGAGCCGACGCACGATGAATATTGCACTCCTTCTCACTTTCCGTTCTCCGTATCCTTCCGTCATATTTCTTAACTCAGCGCGATTCTCTGTCTAAGTCACGTGTTCCTGCCAATAACGCAACGTGCACGCACTGACACTGGTGATTTGAACGCACGATAAGTTTTCACTCCGTCCAAGTATACCGCGCAAGAACAATATTCATGCGAGAACGAAATCTCGTTACAGTTATTCAATTGAAAAAGTGTCGAACACAACGTTTTTCATTTTTCCGCAAAATATCGTATCTTTAATGAGAATAAATTTAAATAAAAGTACGAAAGCGCGCGGAGAGAATCCAGTATAAAAATGCAGTTGCCGTAACGTTCAAAACGTGTGCGATATGTGCGCGCAGGGGCTCGAAAATTAATTGAGGATCAAACGATACTATGTAATACGCGTTGCGCGCGAGTGACATCTTCCTTTGCCATAACGTCGCTGAATTATGGACCGGTCGAGACGATTGGGCTCGCGTGGAATTATTCGACCCGTCGAAGCATATAAGAGGAGTAAATACTTCACGCATTCCCGATGCGTCTCACAGTCTTTACGGCTTATTATCACCTCCACGCTTTCGCCCTCTCACCCCGCGTGGTACATCAGCGCGATGGCGCACGCGGAACAAAGCAAAAGGAAGAGAAAAAAAAGGAGAAAAAAAAGGAAAGAACAGCGAGCGAACCTGCGCTGATTCCGCGAAGGGAAAATTACTTTAGCCAGAAGTCGTCATCGGGTTGATGTCCGACAATAGGCGCGTTTCGTAAATAAGCTAAACGGGATGTAAAAATTGAGCGTTTTCTTCTAGCAAAACTGTCGACGTTAACTGTCACGTTAATCAACAAGACGGATATTAATATTTCTTAAATATCTGGCGGATAATAATAATTAATTTGTACGTATTACTGTTTTAAAAATCATAGTCTCGCACAAAGAATTAATTAATAAAGTGTCGTCGATTATTTGAATTAATAATAATGAAGACTTTATAAATGTTACAGCTGGAGATAATAACGTTGCGATCAGAATTATCGGGAAATCGGATGAAATTAAAAAAATTTCGACGCGCGAGACGCATGCGATTCCGCTCGCGTTTATTGCAAACGTTATTAGGCCGTAATTTAAGGCACGTCGATCTGGCGATTAGGACCGGGACTAACGTGCCATTATTTTACAGCTTGGCTTTCGGCCAGCTGACCCGACTTGTGCCCGGTGATTCGTTGACGTCACGGGCATCACGGACAACTTTTTTTTTTTACGTTTTTTGCGTTTATTCCTTTCGTCATAAGGGCGTGACGGCGTTCATACGCACCGCGTGTCCTGCCGAAGGGTTTCTTTCCGCGATGTCACGCTCTTGCATGGCTTCGCAATATTTCGTCGCGATATTTCGCTCTCAACTCGCAGGCCCTCTTCGCATTTTGTTTGTTAACTCTCAAAATATTTTTTTACTTTCTTTTTTTATGTCTGATTAAAAGAGTCGTATACATAATCATTAATTTAATAAATACTCTCTTAAATATTCCCTAAAGCTAAGAAAAAAAAAGTTTCCATGCTAACTATGAGATAAGATTATTTTTAGAAATTATTCAGCATGGTGTGAGATATCGCTCGGCATGTTATTTTTTTTTAGATATAGACATACAAGTAAATACACGTAAGAGTGATAAGGAAAACACGATTTGAGCGAGTGCGACAGACGACGGCCCGAATATTATAAACAAAATAGGCGGAGTCAGCACGTGACGATAAGCGAGCGGTATTCGCGCCGTTATCTGTCGCACTCGCTCAAATCGTGTTTTCCTTATCACTCTTACGTGTATTTACGTGTATTGTATTTTAATTTTTTTCTCGAAAATAATCAAGAATTTTAAAAAATTGTTCAGGACTTTTCGTCACCGTTTTTATGTCCCTACCCATAAATTTAAGATTGGACATCATATTTCGGACACCCTGTATATATATATGTCTTTGGTACATTTTGAGGACATAAAAAAATATGAACATATAATGATATAGTTAGATGCAGCGAACTCTGCTGAATCCATATAGCATAGTTGAACAGCTATCTACATCGTTTTCCTACAAAATATAAACGATTTACTATATATGGTATATTTCGAAGACATGGGTATATATAATTTTTTATAGTTATTGTTGAGAAATAACTTTATATTAAAATATGAGACTAAATGAGTGTGCTAAATAGAAATATGATATTAAATAAATAGAACGTGCTCCGGAGTTAATAAGAGTATAATGAACTGTGAGGATAAAAGATATACGTACAAATGATTCATTAGTACGTGCTTGATAGGAATAGTATGCATAGATTGTAAGACAAAGGAATGAGAGGGCCAACGGGCCATGAAATAAACCGGAGCGCTTTAGATGCATTCGAGCAGCCAAACAGTAAAGACCAAATGTATCTTTTATATTAATTATATACTTTTACTAACAGTTAAATCTTCCATATTCTTTATTTTATTCATCCAACTCTACATGGTAGCAGAGCGTGGTTGAATTAAAAATCGTGACAAGAAGAAGTGAATTAAGTGTCTAAAATAAAATTGAGTTGCAAAAAAGGTGAAAGTGTAAAATGTCATCAACAATGGCAGATATTAAGATACCCGTATTCAATGGAGAAGACTACGGGAATTGGAAGAAAAGAATTATGGCATTTTTAAAAATGAATAAGTGTGAATTGGCTGCACAAAGATACTGCACTGCACTTGATAAAGAACAAGAGTGGGTTGATTTAAACTTAAAGGCACTTAATTACATTTACAGCTCCATAACGAATAAACAACTGGAATTCGTTAGTGAATGTGAGACAGCGTTTGATATAATCCAAAAATTTGACAAACTTTATCTAAAAGAATCCACTGCACTGCAAATAGTGTACCGTAATCGTTTGGAAAAATTGAAATTAGCAGAATATACTAACACGACTGATTTCTTTAATGATTTTGAAAAGGCTGTCAATGATTTGAAATCTGCTGGAGCTAGTGTAACGGAACAAGAAAAATTAAACTATATGCTGAGAACGCTACCAGAGTCATTAAGTTACATTGGTGACTTAATTGACGTTTTGGATCGAGATCAACAAACAGTTGAATATCTAAAAGGAAAAATAGCCATGATTGATATAAAAGGAAAAGAAGAAAATCGAGGAAAAATAAAATCAAGTGCCTTCACTACAAATACGGACAGAGGAAGACAATGTTTCCGCTGTGGCAAAGTGGGACATTTTATTAAAAATTGTAATTTCAACAAGGAAGGGATTCAAGGAGAAAATTCTGAATGGATCGGAAACAGAGGCTTTGGACAACAACATCGAGGTGCTTTCCGAAGAGGACGAGGAAGATATTGGCGCGGACAGGGAAGAAACTATCGAGGAGGAAGAACATCTAACTACACCGCCCATGACAATGGTAATGGAGGATACCATCGAGAAATTCAAGAACGTCCGTCTACATCAAGAAAAACTATAGAAGCTCTTCAAAGCGGAGGCTATGCCAGCTTCATGATGAGTATTAACGACAACATACCCGAGGTTAGGGACAATACTGAGATAGTTTGGATAATAGACTCAGGATGCACCGGGCATATTATTAACGATGAAAATTATTTTAGTGAAAGCCAAGAAATCAGCAATCCCGTGGATGTCATGCTAGGCGACGGTAGATCATTAAATGCTTCAAAGATAGGACTGGTAGACATAAACGTAAAAGTATATGACAGAATAGTACATATTAGATTAACGGATGTTCTCTTTGTTAAAGACTTAAATGTAAATCTGATAAGTTTTGCCCGTATAACAGAAAAAAATACAATTATAGCTCAACAGGATACATTGAAAATTTACAAATACACTAATGAATTAATTGCAGTGGCCTATAAACAAGAAAATCTTTATTATTTACCCAGTACTTTAGCAAACACTACTTCACAAATAAATTTAACCCCAAGTTCAAGTAAAATGACAGTAAAAGAAAAATGGCATAAAATTCTTGGCCACATAAATTTCAAATATTTGAATATTTTAAGTAAAAATAAATTACTAAATGATTTCCCTGAAAATTTAGAAACAGAATATATGAAATGTAGAATTTGTATAGAAAATAAAATGCACAATCTTCCGTTTGATAATAATCGCACTAGAGCCACAGAAATTTTAGAAATAATACATTCAGATGTAAATGGGCCCCATCGGATTCAAGGATATAATGGAGAAAAATATTTTGTAAGCTTCATTGATGACTATAGTAAACTAGCGAAAACATATATTGTAAAATCAAAATCTGAAGTTAATCATTGTTTTGAAGAATATATTAATATGGTAGAAAATAAAACCGGAAAAAGGATTAAAACACTTAGGTGCGATAATGGAAAAGAATACCTAAATCAAGAAATTTATAAATTATGCAGATCAAAAGGGATTATGATGAATCTTTGTCCGTCTTATACACACGAGTTAAATGGAACAGCTGAAAGATTTAATAGAACCATTATGGATATGAGTCGTTGTTTATTAGCTGAAGCAGAATTAAATACGAAATATTGGCCGGAAGCATTATGCACAGCAACATATTTGAAGAATAGAACATTAGCTAATACAATAGAATGTAAAACACCCTTTGAGATATTTTTTGGAAAAAGACCTAGCGCAAAATACTTAAGACCATTCGGAAATAAAGTATTTGTTAGAATTCCAGAACAGAAACGTACTTCTAAATGGGATAGAAAAGCAGATCCGGGAATTTTAGTAGGATATTCAGATGTAGGATATCGAGTATTAATAAATAATAAAGTAATTGTTACACGACATATAGATATCATAGATGAGGGCGTAAAATGTATTGATTTAAAAGGACAAGTAAATGATACAGAAAACAATAAAGCTGAAGATAACTCGGAAAATTTAATAGATCTTAGCGAATCTATAGAGGATATAGAGTTAGAAAGTCCAAATAAAAGTGATAAGAGTCTAGACGAATCATTTAAAAGTATTGATAGTTCGTGTGATTTATCTCCTGTAATAAGACGATCAAATAGAACTAAGAAACAACCCGAGAGATACGGAGTAAGTGAAACATATAATAATTTAGTATATATTAATTTTATAAATGCGAACAGTCCGACAAATTATTCAGAGGCGATAAATGATAAGGACAGCAGCAAATGGAAAGAAGCAATGGAGCATGAATTAGAATGTTTAAATAAAAACGAAACCTGGAATTTGACTGAGAGACCAAAACAACAAAAGGTTTTAGATGTAAAATGGATATATACACGAAAAGAAAATAATAAATTTAAAGCACGATTAGTAGTTCGGGGATTTCAACAAAGGGAGGTACTTGAAGATATTTATTCACCTGTAGCTAAAACACAGACGTTAAAAATGTTACTTTCCATCTGCTGCCAAAAACAATTATATATAGAACAAATGGATGTTGAAACAGCTTTTCTAAATGGTAAGATAATTTCAGAAGTTTATGTAAACCAACCTGAAGGATATACGGATAATACGAATAGAGTATATAAATTGTATAAATCTTTATATGGTTTGAGAGAAAGCCCCCGAGCTTGGTATGAGTGTTTTAACGATTTTTTATTGACTTTGAATTTCAAAAGAAGCAACTACGATTATTGCATGTATTATTATAATGAAGGAAAAGATCAAATTTATATTTTAATATTTGTTGATGATCTATTAATTTGTGGCAAAAATAAAATGCTAATAGATCAAATTAAAAGAAGTCTAGCTAATAGATTCAGAATGAAAGACATGGGTAAAATAGAAAATTATCTGGGTATAAATATAGTGTTTGATAAGAAGAAACAACTCATGACATTATCACAAACAAAATATATAGAATCACTGGCTGAAAAATATAATCTACAGAATGCAAAACTTTATGATACCCCCATGGAAACAAACCTAAATTTGGAACCTTCAACTCAAATTCAAAGTGAAATAAAATATCGAAATATAATAGGAGAACTTCTGTATATAAGTATAGGCACGCGGCCTGATATCGCATACAGTGTAAACTACCTTAGCAGATTCCAGAGTTGTTATAATGCCACACATTTTAAGTATGCATTAAGAATTTTAAAATATCTATATAAAACAAAAGATTTAAAATTAACATATAAAAAATCTAATAATACAGTAATTTTAGATTGTATGGTGGACGCCGACTGGGCAGGAGATTCCACAGATAGAAAATCTACAACTGGTTATGTAATTCGCTTATTTAACAATGTAATATATTGGAAAGCAAGAAAACAAAAAACAGTAACCAAGTCATCAACTTTTGCAGAATATGTGGCTTTATCTGAGGTAGTAACCGAATTATTATTTTTAAAGAATATGTTAAATGAAACTTTAAATGTCCAAATAAATAAGCCTATTACAATTTATGAAGACAATATAAGTACGATAGCTATAGCAAAATATGGAAATATGACTAAAAACTCCAAACATATAGAAGTTCAATATCATTATGTTCACGAGAATATCGAAAAGGAAATTATTGAAATTGTAAAAATAAATTCAGAAAACAATATTGCGGATCTACTAACGAAAAGTGTTAGTAAAAATACTTTTATAAAACATAGAAATTCATTAAGGCTTTGTATGTAACATTTTAGTATAAAGTTAAGAAGGGGTGTTGAGAAATAACTTTATATTAAAATATGAGACTAAATGAGTGTGCTAAATAGAAATATGATATTAAATAAATAGAACGTGCTCCGGAGTTAATAAGAGTATAATGAACTGTGAGGATAAAAGATATACGTACAAATGATTCATTAGTACGTGCTTGATAGGAATAGTATGCATAGATTGTAAGACAAAGGAATGAGAGGGCCAACGGGCCATGAAATAAACCGGAGCGCTTTAGATGCATTCGAGCAGCCAAACAGTAAAGACCAAATGTATCTTTTATATTAATTATATACTTTTACTAACAGTTAAATCTTCCATATTCTTTATTTTATTCATCCAACTCTACAGTTATATTGAAGACAGATATATATAAATTTTTTTTTTATATTTTAGTATAGTTCACATCCAGGAACATCACCTGATAGATATATTTGCTAACTAAACAATATTTTGCATAAAAATAACTGTTTTGATGGGAATTTTGAGGACACCGTATATTATACAAAAATGTCCCCAAAATATACCATTCGTGAAATCGTACAATTAATTAATCTCCAAATACTTATAAAGTTTTGTCGTTTTCGGACAATATCTTCTCTTCGTACACTAAAGGATGTTTAAATGTGGCTCGTCGATAGAAATAACCGATAACGTTTATTTTAACAAAATGTCCCCAAAATATACCATTCGTGAAATCGTCTAATTAATTAATCCATAACTACTTATAAATTCTCGTTGTTTATGGAAAACATTTATTCTCCGTACACTGATGGATGTGCACACGTTGCTCGTCGATAAAAATAACGGATAACGTTTTTTTTTAGCAAAATGTCCCCAAAATATACCATGCGTGAAATCGTACAATTAATTAATCCCCAACTACCTATAAATTTTCGTCGTTTTCAGAAAACATTTTTTCTTTATACACTGTAGGATGTGTAAATGTTGCTCGTCGATAAAAATAACGGATAACATTCATTTTAGCAAAATGTCCCCAAAATATACCATTAGTAAAATCGTACGATTATTTTGTCTCCTCTACTTGTAAAATTTCATCGTTTTCGGATTATATTTTCTTTCCGTACACTGACAAATGTGCATATGTAGCTCATAGATAGGAATCACTGATAACGTTTCTTACTGCAAAATATCCCCATAATATATTATTCGTGAAATTGTAAAGTTACTTTAAACTCTCTGCTTATAAAATCCCATCGTTTTCGGATTATATTCTTTTCTCATACTCTGACGGATGTGCACATTATGCTTGTCTGTAGAAATAACTAGTAACGTTTATTTTCCAAAATGTTCTCAAAATATACCATTCGTAAAATCGTACAATTAATTAATACCTAACTACTTATAAATCCTTGTCGTTTTCGGACAATTTATTATCTCGGTACACTAAAAAATATGTAAATGTGGCTCGTCGACAGAAATAACCGACAACGTTTATTTTAGCAAAATGTCCCCAAAATATACCATTCATAAAATCGTACATTTAATTATTCTTAAATACTTAAAAATTCTTGTCGTTTTCAAAAAATATTTTATCTCCGTACACTGAAAAATATGTAAATGTGGCTCGTCGATTGAAATAACCGATAACGTATATTTTAGCAAAATTTTGGGAACACTTTGCTAAAATGAACGTTGTCGGTTATTTCTGTGGACAAGCTACGTGTGAACATCCTTCAGTGTAGAGGAAGACGATATAATCCGAAAACAATGAGATTTTACAAGCACGGGGGATAAAATAATCGGACAATTTTACGAATGATATATTTTTGGGACATTTTGCTTAAATTGACGTTTTCGATTATTTCTAACGAAAAACATAATTTGCACATCTGTCAATGTACGGGATGAAAATGTAGATAAGAAACAATTCAAATTCACATGTTGAATGTATAACATATTCCGAAAAACTATTGTATATTGTATTGTTATGACATATATCTGACTCGATTGTTTTAATTGCAGAATAATTTTTTGTGTTGTTATTTTTTGTGCCATTACAATTATAAATTTGAAAGTTTTATTTCTTAGCTTTTTTTTTTATAAAGATCAAGTTATTAGATTTATTGTTTTTGGTCCTCAAAATGTACCAAAAACGTATATCTACTAAGATGTCTTTGGTACATTTTGAGGACTGAATACATTAGTTTTAACTGTAAAATTATTATTAAAAGTCGGAAAAACTCTTTTATTTTCTTTGTGTCGTAATAATTTAAAAGTGGTAAAATACAATTTACAGTCATTTTTTGTGAATATGTGTTAAGAAATTAATTTATTTATTAACTGTTCTCAAAATGTACAGTCACCGGCAATAATGGCCTGTCGCACTGCGGCGACGGCGGCTCCCGTACGTGAGGTAAGGTAGTGTGCGTGAGGCCTCACCGCGGATCGCGTACGTGAGGCGCGGAACGCCGAAAGGAGC
This sequence comes from Cardiocondyla obscurior, assembly GCF_019399895.1. NCBI lineage: Eukaryota > Metazoa > Arthropoda > Insecta > Hymenoptera > Formicidae > Cardiocondyla > Cardiocondyla obscurior. The sequence goes on from NC_091877.1 coordinate 4,802,550, forward strand.
GAGAGGACGGGGGAAAATTTGGTGGGGAGCGTTCTCATGCTCTCTCTCGCTCGCGACCCGTGAGTGTGAGGAAAAAGCATGAGTGAACGCTAAGGAATTATTATAGGCGCACCTTCGCTCTCTCTCTTGCACGCGTTCGTGTTTATACGGTTAGACAAGGATAGAAGTATATCGCAAGAGTACGCTATTAATTCTAGCGTATACTTTAAGACATTTCGCGACTTTTAACAATCGAAATTAAATACTCATGTTACTTATATTTTAAATATATATTTTTACATTACGTATAATTTAATTTTGAGATAATTTTCGTTTTCTATCTTGAGAAAAAATTGTCTTTCTCAGACAGAAAACGAAAATTATCTCAAAATTATATTAAATGTAAAAATATATATTTAAATATAAGCATGTATTAATTCAATTTAAAAGTCGCGAAATGTCTTAAAGTATACGTTAGAATAATAGCGTACGCGATCTTCTATCACTTAAGACTACACGAAATGCGAACGCCTATAATTCCTTAGCGTTCACTCTTCTCACTCACGGGTCTGGCAACAGCGAGCCCCCGTTTCCCCACTCGCTCACTGCGTCCACCTCACGTGCGATGCCACACCTGCCACTCACCTTTGAGTAACCCATGACCAAAGACATAATATTATGCATATGTCTTTGGTCTATTTTGAGAATATATCAATCCAAGACATTTCATGTCCTTGAAAGTTACCAACGGCAAAAGTTGTTATTTTGAGGACGGTCCCCAAAATGTACCATTTCCAAAAAAAATATTGAGGTCGGACCCCAAAAGTGACAAATGTCCTCAAAATGTACCATCTATATGAAAAATTGTTCTCGAAATATACCAAAGCCATATATATACAGGGTGTCCCAGACATAACGAAGGATACTGGGAGGATAAATAGAACTAATTAAGACAAGTAGAAAAGTCCTGTACCATTTTGCAAAATTTTCAACCGTTATTTAGAAAAAAATTAAAATGTACAAATTGTATAGGCGTAAGAGCGACAAGGAAGCTACGCGTGAGTGAGCGTGACAAGCGACGGCGCCATTCCTAGCCATTCGTCTGTCGCGTTCACTCACGCGTAACTTCTTTGTCGCTCTTACGTCTATACAATTTATACATTTTAATTTTTTTCTTAATAACGGTTGAGAATTTTTCAAAATGGTACAGGACTTTTCTACTTGTCTCAATCAATTCCATCTATCCTTCCAGTATCCTTCGTTATGTCTGGGACCTAATATATATATATATATATATATATATATATATATATTTTTGTCGTTCGGTACATAACGGGACCGGTATACATATTGTATACGTTGATATACATTGATATACATCGACTTCTAGACGAAAGTTTTTAAATAATTTTTTATATGTATAATCAAAATACAATTATATGTACAAATTTTATTTTTTTTATCTAGTGTTACTTATGAGTACCATTAAAAAATGTATTAAAAACTCGTCAAACATCGTATACATGTAGTAAAACGCAGTATACATAGATTTAAAACGACCATAACCATTATATTTTATAATTAGTTATAATTTGTACATAATATATTCACAATTATATTAAAAAAATAAAATTTTTATACATTGTAACTTAATGGGACTAAAATACATTTTAAATATTTATTATATTGTTTTAATATGTAAAGGACAAATCATACTCATTAAATAAAAATGAAATCGATTCATGGTGTAAATTTGAGCAAAAATTTATTTTTAAAGTCAAAATATTTATTAAACCGTAAATTTAAAATTAATTTTCCGGTCCTAATTTATACCAATACGTCGCAAATAACGGAACTCGCATGTGACGTTACATCGTATTAAAGATTATAAACTGTGTCGTAACGTCACATGCGAAGTCCGTTGTCTGCGACGTATTGGTAGAAATCAAAAAAACAAAACTTGAAATCCCTTTTTCAAAAATCTCGATGTTGTAAATGAGCACGTAGTTGCAAGTGCACAAATTAACGCATACACTAGTTTTGTTTCGGTTAAAAAAATTTTAATTTCTAATCGTTTAGAGTTGTCATTTTGATTAAAACAAAGTGTAACAGTATGTTCAAGTAGAGTTGACGGTAAAATGTTTGTATTGAACATTATGTATGCCGAATAGCTCGTGACGGCTTGAGATTGACATAATGAAAATGTTGTAGTCACGCAGATCGTATATTTTTACAAGATTTGAGAGCATTTAAGTCACATTTGACCGGTACCGATATTTGTCGTTACATCTAAGTAACAAGTCCCAGAATGTGACTATACGTTGATGATTTAATTTATAAACTGTGTGCTAATGTCACATATTGGGACTCTTTACTTAGATGTAACGAAAAATATCGATACCGGTTAAATATGACTTAAATATTTTACAAATATTTTCCGATTATTTTAAAAATATGCGACTTGCATGACTACATCATTCTCACTATGTACAATTTAAATTGCCACCAGCTTTACAGCATATATAACGTTTTATAGAATCCTTTTAGATTCAACACTACATGCTCATACGGTTACACTACGTTTTCAATCAAAATGACATCTCGAAACGTTTGACAAGTTAATTCTTTAGTCACGAATATGAATCAAATGTGTGCCTTAATACGTGTAATTCGAACTACGTACTTATTTACAGCGTTGATATTACTCAAAAAGCCGATTAAATAAGATTAGTTGTCCGGTCCTGATTTCTATCAATACGTCGCAGATAACGGAACTCGCATGTGACGTTACATCGTTTTAAAACTTATAAACTGTGTCGTAACGTCACATGCAAAGTCCGTTGTCTGCGACGTATTGGTAGAAATCAAGGCCGGAAAACAAAACCTTAAACCTCCTTTTCAGGAATCTCGATGCTGTAAATGAGCACGTACAGTGGCTCACGAAAGTCTACATACATATTAAAAACCAGCAGTTTACCATTAAAACAATTATTTTTGGAAACATTAGCAAAAGTAAGGTATTCCTTATAATGAAAAACTAATACTGTAAACATATGAAACATTTTAATAAAAAAAAAAATATATGTATGAACAAAAGACTTAAATAACGTTTATCGAAAATCTCACAAAAGTTTATATAAACTAATAAATAATGCTGTTTTAAGTTAAAAACAATAAATTAATATTTGGTAACTCTTCCTTTGATTTTTAAAACAGCTTCAAATTTTCGAAAAATCGACTTTAAGTATGATAAATTATATGAATTTTAATGGTGTGTATGTAGACTTTCTTGAGCCACTGTAGTTGCGAGTGCACAAATTAACGCATACACTAGTTTTGTTTCGGTCCTAAAGATTTTAATTTCTAATCGTTTCGAGTTGTCATTTTGATTGAAACAAAGTGTAACAGTATGTTCATGTAGAGTTGACGATAAAATATTTGTATTAAACATTATGTATGCCGAATAGCTAGTGACGGCTTGAGATTTACATAATGAAAATGTTGTAGTCACGCAGATCGTATATTTTTACAAGATCTGAGAGCATTTAAGTCACGTTTGACCGATACCGACATTTGTCGTTACATCTAAGTAACGTGTTCCAGAATGTGACGTTACCTTGATGATTTAATTTATAAACTGTGTGCTAATGTCACATATTGGGACTCTTTACTTAGATGTAACGAGAAATATCGGTACCGGTTAAATATGACTTAAATATTTTACAAATATTTTCCGATTATTATTAAAATTTGCGACTTGCATGACTACATCATTTTCACTATGTAAAATTAAAATCGCCACAAGCTTTTCAGCATATATAACGTTTTATAGAACCATTTTAGATTCAACACTACATGCTCATACGGTTACACTACGTTTACAATCAAAATGACATTTCGAAACATTTGACAAGTTAATTCTTTAGTCGCGAATACGAATCTAGTGTGTGCCTTAATACGTGTAATTCGAACTACGTACTTATTTACAGCGTTGATATTACTCAAAAAGCCGATTAAATAAGATTAGTTTTCCGGTCCTGATTTCTATCAATACGTCGCAGATAACGGAACTCGCATGTGACGTTACATCGTTTTAAAACTTATAAACTGTGTCGTAACGTCACATGCGAAGTCCGTTGTCTGCGACGTATTGGTAGAAATCAAGGCCGAAAAACAAAACTTTAAATTTCTTTTTCAGGAATCTCGATGCTGTAAATGAGCACGTAGTTGCGAGTGCACAAATTAACGCATACACTAGTTTTGTTTCGGTCCTAAAGATTTTAATTTCCAATCGTTTTGAGTTGTCATTTTGATTGAAACAAAGTGTAACAGTATGTTCATGTAGAGTTGACGGTAAAATGTTTGTATTAAACGTTATGTATGCTGAATAGCTCGTGGCGGCTTGAGATTTACATAATGAGAATGTTGTATTTACGCAGATTGTATATTTTTACAAGAAATGAGTGCATTTAAGTCACGTTTGACCGGTACCGACATTTGACGTTACATCTAAGTAACGTGTTCCAGAATGTGACGTTACCTTGATGATTTAATTTATAAACTGTGTGCTAACGTCACATACTGGGACTCTGTACTTAGATGTAACGACAAATATCGGTACCGATTATATATGATTTTGAATATTTTACAAATATTTTCCAATTATTTTAAAAATATGCGACTTGCATGGCTACATCATTTTTACTATGGAAATTAAAATCGCCACAAGCTTTTCAACATATATAACGTTTTATGAAATCATTTTAGCTTCAACACTACATGCTCATACGGTTACACTACGTTTAAATCAAAATGACATCGAAACATTTGACAAGTTAATTCTTTAGTCGCGAATACGAATTTAGTGTGTGCCTTAATACATGTATTTCGAACGACGTGCTTATTTACAGCGTTGATATTACTCAAAAAGCCGATTAATTAAGATTAGTTTTCCGGTCCTGATTTCTATCAATACGTCGCAGATAACGGAACTCGCATGTGACGTTACATCGTTTTAAAACTTATAAACTGTGTCGTAACGTCACATGCGAAGTCCGTTGTCTGCGACGTATTGGTAGAAATCAAGGCCGAAAAACAAAACTTTAAATTTCTTTTTCAGGAATCTCGATGCTGTAAATGAGCACGTAGTTGCGAGTGCACAAATTAACGCATACACTAGTTTTGTTTCGGTCCTAAAGATTTTAATTTCCAATCGTTTTGAGTTGTCATTTTGATTGAAACAAAGTGTAACAGTATGTTCATGTAGAGTTGACGGTAAAATGTTTGTATTAAACGTTATGTATGCTGAATAGCTCGTGGCGGCTTGAGATTTACATAATGAGAATGTTGTATTTACGCAGATTGTATATTTTTACAAGAAATGAGTGCATTTAAGTCACGTTTGACCGGTACCGACATTTGACGTTACATCTAAGTAACGTGTTCCAGAATGTGACGTTACCTTGATGATTTAATTTATAAACTGTGTGCTAACGTCACATACTGGGACTCTGTACTTAGATGTAACGACAAATATCGGTACCGATTATATATGATTTTGAATATTTTACAAATATTTTCCAATTATTCTAAAAATATGCGACTTGCATGGCTACATCATTTTTACTATGTAAAATTAAAATCGCCACAAGCTTTTCAACATATATAACGTTTTATGAAATCATTTTAGCTTCAACACTACATGCTCATACGGTTACACTACGTTTACAATCAAAATGACATCTCGAAACATTTGACAAGTTAATTTTTTAGTCGCGAATACGAATTTAGTGTGTGCCTTAATACATGTATTTCGAACGACGTGTTTATTTACAGCGTTGATATTACTCAAAAAGCCGATTAATTAAGATCAGTTTTCCGGTCCTGATTTCTACTAATTTGTCGCAGATAATGGACCTTGTTTGTGACGTTACATCGTTTAAAACTTATAAACTGTATCGTAATGTAATTTACGAAGTTTATTGTCTGCCTCGTATTGGTAGAATTTAATATCAGAAAACAGAACTTGAAATATCTCTTTCAGGAATTTCAATGCTTTGATTGAGCACGTAGTTGAATCTGCACAAGTTAATATCTACGCTAGTTTCGTATTCGTGATTAAAGAATTAACTTGCCAAACCATTCGAGGTGTCGTTTTAATTAAAAACGTAGTGTAATCAAATGAGTTTGTAATATTGACGCTAAAATGTTTTTCTGAATAGATATATTAGTTGAGAGTGTCGTCATTATTTGTATTTTGCATTATAAGAGTGGTATGGTCATAATATTTTATCTGACTGGACCGGTCAAAAATTTTATTTATACTAAAACTAGTGCAATAACTCTTTAGTTTACTAAAATTTAATGTCGGTCCCTATTTTATACTTTACATATATTATTTATGTTGGTACCGGTCTTTTTATTATACACACTATGTACTTAATTTCGGTTCTGGTATTATACATTGCATGTATTTAGATATACGGGTACCGGACCCCACATGTTACTTTATATGTGTGAGAAATACCGGGTCGGTCCTAGTAAGAGCCAAATGTCCTGATATGTACCGTTAAGTCTCCGAAAAGGTACTGGTATCTACCAAACGACAAAAATATATATATATATATATATATATATATATATATACATATATATATATATATATATATATATATATATATATATATATATATATATATATATATGTATATATATATGTATATACGCGGCTAGTACATGTACATGTAACACGTAATTTTCTTTCATAGGTCGCAAATTGTTTCTAGCGTGTGTTGTTCGTCTAACAATCGATGGTTTAATGTATAAAAAAAATAATTATTACCGGTAGTAATTAATTAATAGTATCAATTATTTTATTCGCGAGTGTCAGATCAATTATCAATTTTATGTTAAAAGTGTTATGCGCGAGTGCTTGTCACCGTGGGGCCCTTCGCTTTTTGACGATAAGTCACGTACGTCCCTGACTACCACTTGTATCCGTCCGGTAAGTAGCTAAATATTTTATTAATTTATTCGAAAACTAGACCTCAAATAAAATTTTCATAGAGGAAAAATCGTTTTAGATTTGATTCAAGAACACGTCCCTTCAGGAACTATATACTTGTTCTGAATCACCCTGTATATACATATACATTCTTTAAACTTCTATTGTAATTCACTCAGTTCTTAATATGTTTAAAATATATTTACTGTTGAGACTTATTCCCTTCTCTTATTTTATTATCTTTTCTATCAATTCTCTAAATTTGTTTTTATATTTTAGATGTACTTGATTAATATTAATTTTGTCAATTTTTATAATTGAAATTCCTGAACTAATTATTTCAAAATAACCTAAATATCCTTTACTTGCAAAAAATCACCTCTGGTTCCAATTCTTATTCCAGGGAATAAGAATTAAATTTCTTTCCCTAAAAAGAACCAAAATAACGAGCTAACTCCAATTTAGAATTAACTTAAACCCATCTCTAGCGCGTTTACGCGTGGCACTTCAAAGCACGTGCCACGCAAAGATCGGTTGTTGCGTCATTCTCTAAAATCTTTCCCTCCTCCCTACCTGCTCTCGAGCCTCTTCCTAAGCTTCCGAAGAGCGGTGATCATCCTTTTTAAATAATTCCGTTCCTGACGTAACACTTTACAATTTAAATAATTTGCAATTTTATGTAATATTGCTTACCCCAATGGCTAGATATTCAACAAAAATGTAATTTTCGATGCGGTCTTCACCGGACGTTTTTTATTATATAATAAAACGTTGCTTCACTGAGCTTTTAGAAAAACGTTGCTTCATTGAATATATTCAGATCTCGCATCTTCTCTTTTGTACATTCATTATTGCATAAGTTGCATTGTTTCATTTTAATTTTTGGAAAAAACGTAATTTCACCTTATTGATGATTTAACACGTTTCTGGTCAAGAACCTCTTAAGCTATTTCACTTGTATAACGCGAATGACATTTATGGTTTCAATTTACACTTTCAATCTTATTGAGATCGCGAATGTTTCATTTCTAATTCATTTCCACCTCATTGAAAATCTTATTACGATCGTCAGTGTTATATTTTTTAGTAAATGCATAATTAACATTTCTTTTATATGCTTCAATGTGGATAACATCAGATCTCATATCTTTTCTTTTATACATTCAATATTACACAATTTGTACCAACCTCATTGAAGATCTTATTACGATCGTCGGTGTTAAATTTTCCAGCGAATGCATAATTCGCATTTCTTTATATGCTTCAATGTAGATAACACGATATACTTTTCAATGATAAATAAAATTTTTTTAATTTTTATCCATTAATATGTAATAACTATGCAAAAAATTATTAAAAATGTACCACATTTTTCACACGTATCTTTAAGTCCAAATTCTTTTCTCATAAAAATATAGTATTAAAATTATATTTTATTTTTGTGGGATAGTAAATATATAGAATATGTAATAAGTAATATTAAAAAATTTTATTTTATTATCTTTGTCAAATGTATGCGCCGCTATTCTTAATAAAATAAGATTTCCGTCGTTTCCTGATCTTGCTACGTTTACATTTTAATTTCTCTGTATATGGTCTCGTCGCCCGAGTGTAGTCTCACCATCAAATGGGCATTGAAAAAAATGCATTCGTTTTCGCACAAGCATTTTTTATGCATCGCGATTATGCAACGAGCTCGTAGCTGCCAGTCGTGAACGAAACGTGTCGCGCAATGGATAAGTGCAATTCGGTTATTAATCACGTCTTCAATCGCGAAATAAGGCTAAAAAACGCATTTAGCACGGGCGGTTTTTAGTGCAACGTGCATAAAAAAAATAACATTGCATTGTTGGACGTTTATCAGGGCGATGGTTTGCACGGTTACGTGCGAAAGAAAATCGACGAGGTGGTGATAGATAGGACCCCAAGAGTTGGCGACGACCGAGCCTATATCGTCGATAAACGCCTTCATCTGTGCGGCCACACTCGACGTTTCGCCTTCATCGACGACGACATGCCGTCCGTCAAGCGAAAGCGGCCTAATTAATTGGTGAGTACATTTTTATAGAAATATATATTTCGTATTTATTAATATTTAAATTTTGTATTAGATTTCGGGACAATGCGCGGGGTGCGGCACGGATAGAAAAAGAATCTTCGGTACGTAAAGATGGTCGGTGCGTAAAAAATGGGCGGCGCGGTAGATTTTTTTGCTGACACGCAAGTTTTAATTCTTGGGGCAATGAGCGGGGCGTGGATACGGGAAAAGGGATCTACAGCAAGAGAAGCACAGGGAGGGGGAATCTCACAGGCGTAGAGACATAAGAGAAAAAAGAGGGGGTAACTTGTTCATCTCTACGCCTGTGAGATTCCCTTCCCTGCGCTCCCCTTGCTGTTGATTTTTTCTTTGTTTCCGCGCTCCGCTCATTGCCCCATGGATTAGAACCTGTGTTTATTCCCTACTAACTAATTTACGTTATTATTGGTATAATCAATATTGACATCTAATCGTTTAACAAAAAAGACTGCCTTTATACAGCGTTTTTCATCTGTTGCCAAGGCCGTAAAGGCTGATATAAACGAACAAAAATATTACAAAACAAGGTATCGAAATCCATATTTTTACTTTTTATTCCAATTGTCTCTAAAAAGATTAACATACTCATTTACACCTGAACAATAAAGAACAACGAGGCTTTTTTATACGAGGATAACCTCCCCGCTCTCTTAAGAGCTATTAATTATTAATAACAGTACCATCGAGTAAGATACAGTAAGAAAACAGTACCACCTTTTAAACAAAGGCGACCTTTCCGCTTAACAACAAGCTAAATCTATCTCTTTATAAAGATCATCTCACTTTTCTTTCTATATATTCGAGACACTTTATTGAAGGTGATCACCTCAGTCACAAATCTTCTTTATAATATTTCTTTCTAGGTAACTTCAACAAGTTTTTTTTGTTCTTAAATGTGAAGATTAGTTTGTCTACCACAGAACGCAGATACGTTTGTTTTTTCTATTAATATTTTTTTTTCTGATTCTGCAACTGACTAAACTCACATCAGATAAATTTATACTCAAATGTCTTTTTTTTTTATTTTAATCATTATAACTAAACAGAAATTAATAGTGATTTTTGCGTGACCTTCAAAAAACTATTTAAGGTCAAACCAATAATATCACAATATGTTCCTCTTGAAGCCATACAACTTTTTTTCGAAAGCATTATTTTTAAAAGTGCTTATTTGTGAAATAATCTAAATAAGCACTTAAAATGCGTCACCCTGTATAAAAATTAAAATATTAATTTATCTCACAATTTGTACAATGAAAATTGCGCAGTACAAATTTATTTCTTTACTATTTAAAATATAATAAATTAATTTGATGCTCGCTGCAGAACATTGTATGCTGAGTAAGAAGTCCTACAAATCTACAAAAATAAAATATTGTATTACTTTAAAATGTGTAAAATGTATACATTTATTTATGTTAATATTAAATTGTGTAATTTATTTTTATGTACTTTTATTAATCAAATAATTCTGTTGTAATTGCTATATTTAAAATCACGAATTTTGTAATATATGTATAAGTATACAAAAATTAATATTTTACTTATTTGAATTTGCTCACCCAAGTAAAAGTATTAAGTGATAACGTAAATATTCCGTGGTAAGAAAGCATTATTCCTTTTTCACTACTTATCATAATCAACATTAGTAATTTACGATTTTTTGGTGTTACCATTGTCCAATCACTAAAATAAACAGCACTCGCAACGTTCTTACTCTGCAAAAAAAGTTTACAAAGACATATTTTTTTATGCAAAATTATGAGCTGTTTAATGCTTGAATAAAATCTCTTGCCATTTCTACAAATTACAAAGTTTTTTAAATTGTCTATTACACATCCAAATTAATTTTTATAAGGACAAATTTTTGCCTGTAATATATCAGTTTTAACATTATGCATGTTTACCTTTAACTCAAGTTCGTTTCCATACCAACAATAATAATACAATTGTAGTAATATACCGCTTAGATACATAAGCATTGAGAAAAACTCAAAGCTGAGTAATTTTTTCTGCAAAAAATAATTACATATTACACAGCTGATAATAAAAAAAAACGGTCTAATACAACACCTTTGATAAAATGAAGATACTAGTGCACACGATAAGCAGGCTGGAGGAGAAGAAAATCATAATCGTCCATATGAACAGAGTTCGTACTTTCTTTACCAGAATTTTCACAAGCAAATGATGTCTTACACATTCCACGATTGCAGTTTTTGATTCTAGCTTTAGTCCAGAAGAAATATTGCTAGTTTTTTTTAAAGTGTCTGTTAATCGATAACATATCAGCTCAAGCTGTGCACAAGCTTGAATTGTGAAACCGTAGACAAGACAATCAAAAGAAACGTTAAGCATCACTGCATAGAACACCACCAAAAATTGTTGCAGATATGTAACTAAGTAGGAAAATATATTTGTTATGGAATATGGGATAAATGACTTCACCGGCAGTATACGCTCGCCTTTCAATAATCCTAGAGCTGGCGTAATCATCAAACCTATTCCAGTTGCGTACGATATCATCATGAATGTAATAGTACTCCACTTAGCTGTTATAAATATTACATTTTTGGTAAACGTAAATAATATTTAATACACATTTAATTAATTAATCTATTTTTACTATGAACTTTTTTAACTGACAATGGAACATTATAAAAAAAAGTTTAGATTTTTATAAAACTTTATACACTTGTACGAGTTAATATAAAATAAATTTAAAAAATATTTGTAATTACTTTTATTCAATTTTAAAAACAAAAATTTAATATAAACCATTTTTCAATATTTTAAATAATATCCGAGATATATATAAAAAAAAAAGAAAAAGTTTATCTTACATTTGAAAGTAGTTTGACTGAAAAGTAGTTTGACCTTTAAAGGAATCCTGGATTAAAAGACCAGTATGACAATGAAAAATATTAGAATTGTGGTTTCGGTGATATGCTATAAACGCATTCTTTGTTACTTGCAAGGTATTTGTCTTTTTCTAACTGGTAATGCCATCTATTCAATGATGTCGCAACTTATTTCTATACATATTTTTTAATATCTTTACCACGATAATCAATATAACACATGTTAAAATATCTAAAACGTAATTTTTAATAATCTTTTTTGATGCTTTGAATTACAATTTGAATAATGCAATCATCTTTTTCGAAGTTGATTGCATTTGAAATTAGTATTTATTTGTACGTATCAATTAAATATAAACTTTATATAAATTAAACGAATGTTTGTGTAAGTTACTGTAATTAAAACAATTTTCTTCCATTTTTGATATCAAACTAACTAATTCCAGATGCATTAGAATACGCACCCTATTCGTATAAAGACTTTTAAATCCGTTCAGCCAATTAAAAAATATTGAAAACTACATATAGATGATAAAACAGGAAAATTTAAGATTTCTTTAAAATTAAATATAGGCAACTGCAATTATTTTTAAAATTTAGCTAATATTCATCCATACATGTTTATAAAATTTTATCAAAATTTGAATTTTTTACTTTGCAATGCTTTCTTGTTAAATGTAATTAGAATTGTTAGCATTTTTATTGTAAACTAACAATTAATTTTTAATTATTTTTATTATTTTTTTGCAAATGTATCATGCTGTTTCGTAGATTTAACTTTAAAATTGGAATAACTAAAATATTTACAAGGTGGTTTAAAACAAGTATACCGTCCGTAAAAAAATATATTTTTGAAGCTCTTTTGAAACAATTTTTTCACTGGAAAAATTTTCTCCGAAACTTTGTTGGCAAGTAAAAAATTTAAATAGTTTGCTATTCACCGACGAATACATATGGTAAGCAGGGACGGCGTAACTCAGCGTCAGACGTGATGAGCGGTCTTAGTTGACCTCTTACGCACGACACACAAAAAATTCAAAGATTTACAGTATACAGCGCGCACACACGAATTAAGCAATTATTAATTATTATCGATGTAGCGCTTGCGCCATCGCGGAAGGAAACTTTTAGATGTAAGGCTATTTATATGTATTAAGGTTTATTTATAAGTATGTACAGTTTCTATGTTTGAGTTTTCTTAAATCGCACCACTAGGGTGCTTTCTACAAAATACAAGGGAAGAGGCCAGGCACGGGTGTTAAACCCGGTGTTCTCTGTAGCAGATGTGTGGGGCTGTTAGGGTAACCCTAATCAGGCCCCACCGCTCGTCCCCCGGATATATTATGGGCTCCGAGTCGGAGGCCGAGGTAGTGGCCCACAGATCGGTCTGTGTTCCCGATTCTGCTGTGGGCGGCACGTGCTGGATCTCGTGCTTTGGCTTCTCGGTCTGAGTAACCTGGTGTACGGGTATTGACCGTGGCGTCGTCGGCACACTGTATCGCGGACTAGTCAGGCGGTAAGTCAGTACGTCTCCTGGTAGGAGTGCCGCTCGTGGAGGCCTAGTGAGTTGCGGCTGCGGCAACCTCAAGGCGCACGGTGCCCACGGCCGTAGCGTCAGCGGTGGCGGTTTCGACGAAAGCTGCGGTATGGCCGGCTGCAGTACCGGCTGCTGTGGCTTCGGCCGAGGTAACAGCCACCAGAACTTGTCCAGGAGGGAAGGTCTCCACTGCCAGGATCCGGGGTGCCGAGCGACTCGTGGTACTGTCCGGCGAACTGGTCTGGCGGTAGTGGCTTCTTTCGGCCTTGTCGTATCTTCTTCCTCCTGGTCGTCTCAGGGTCCGCTGTCTCTGCCGCTGACGTCTCCTCGTACATTAGTTTCGGAGTGCGTCAACCAAGACCGAGCACTCCGAGGTTACTTTTTCAAAATGACTTTCCTGCTTGCTAAGCTTTATCTGGCACTGTCCCTAGGGACATGCTCTAGATGATGCTACTGCTAGCCAGTGATGTTAGATGGGACGGGTTTTCACGCGTATGCGCGGCCAGTAAGGTCTCAGTTCTGTATGCGTTACTAAACAAAGAAGACCCTTAAAAAAGGGCACGCGTATATATTTATATATATATGTAATTGTACATAATTAATAAATATATAAATAAAAACAGTATTATTTATAAATAAAATAGTAAAATTATTTAAAAAACGTAATAATAAATATTATATACCCATCTAATATTTAATTTTACAACATCTGATGAGTATGTAATAAGCAATGCACATTTCTATATTTTTTTTATAATAAGAAGCCAATGTTAAATTAAAATTCCGTAATTTTACTGTTACGTCAAGAATGGAAATATTAAAGAAGGATAATCATTGCTCATGGGAAGCCAAGGAGATGGGCTGAAAGCGGGTAAATTTTGGAGAATGGAAAGGGACAAACGTAACTACTGATGTTTTTAGGAATAAAATGTCTACAAAATACCCCCGCCTCAAAGAGTTATCCCTTCCGAGCCTTCCAGAATTTTATTTTTATTTTTAGAGAGATGGTGCGAAAACTTCTACCATCCGTACGACGCATTGTGTTACCTGATTTTATTGCTTTCATCTGCACCACATACTCCGGTAATTACGGACCTCTCGCGCCCTTGGTTTTTCTAAGGTTCAGAATCTATGTGCAATTACATTTTTAAGAAAAAGTTATTTTTTCTTTTCCTGTGATGGACAGGCTATCAGAGTTGAAATATTTTTGAGCCTTTAGGTTTTGATTTTTTTGTTGTGTCTAGACAAATTCCTTTTGTCTGGTTTTTGTTGGCGCCCGTTTACAATTTGTTGCATGTTTTTTATGCTTTCACGCAACAACTTGTACCGAAATATGTTAGTGTTATGAATTGTCTTTCTGGAAGGTTCTGAAGTTTTTCTTTTGTATTACAATGGACTACGGTCTACCTTCCCCTTAACTACATTTTCTAATATGTGTCGAAAAAAAAAAGACGCGGAGTCGAAGACGTAACAGTTAAGAGATCCTTTTTTGTTATCGGTGGGTCACGTTTGTTGCCTGAATTTTATAGCTTCCGACCGTGTATCGTATTCTTGCGATTGCAGGACTCTCGCGCCCTTGTTTTTTCTAATGTCTCGGATCCACGGTGCAACTGCGACTTTAAAAAATATTTTTCTTTTAGAAATCTCTTTTTACTTACCACCAGACATTTGATATTGATTTGAAATATTTCTGGACCTTCTAAGTTTAATGATTTTTTATATTTTGACAAGGTGTATGGTTTAGTCTTCCGTCGGTATCTGTTGCACAATTGTTATAAGTTTCATTTTTTTTATTTAGGCATCTGGCGATAAAGGATCTTTCGGGTAGTAAAATTATTTTTCTGGAAGCTTCAAAGTTCTCTCTCTCGGCACCAAATAGACACGGTTTACTTCTCCTTATCTATTTTATCGAACATGTGTCGAAAAAAAAGAGATGTGAAGTTTAAGGACGTAACACTACATTTAAATTATATAAAAAATAAATGAATATTTATATTAACCTCAAGTCCTTACACATATTGCTAAATGTAATCCCGCCAAACACATTTTTTCAATCAACGAGCAGACAAATGTCGAGCTCGCCAATCGCCGAGCCTGCTAGCTCGCCAATCGCCGAGCTTGCTAAGCACTGTTGGCGATAAATGCGGTAATGAGTTTTTGGTAGACAACGTAATTTTGGTTAAAGTAAGAATAAATTATCTATTTTTAATATGGCCTCAAGCAAAAAAGGAGCAATTAAGAAACGTAGAATTAGAGAATTTCAATATTTGTGGCTAATTAAAAATATTTTTAAAGGATGGTTGGCTCTTTACCATCTAGAAAATAAAGCATTATGCACTGCATGTAACAAGCTCATTAGATGTAGTAAATCTGATTTAGTACAACACTCACAAACGATCAAACATATAACTAATATTAATTTAAATAACAAAATTCATAGTGAAAGTCCCAATGATAAAGTAGAGTTAAATCATAAAGATAAAGTTAAACAAGCCGAAATTAAATTAACTGCTTTTTTCGCGGAACATAATACTGCTTTTAGTACTGCCGATCACTTAATTCCACTATTGAAGGATATTTGCTTGGAATCGAAAGTCATTCAATATCTCAAACTCGGTCGGAATAAATGTAATAAAATTGTTAGACACATTTTTAGGCTTTCACAAACTCGCGAGAAGAGGAAACGCGTAGGTAGAGAGTGAAGAACCCAAGTAGCATAATTATAAAATATAATTGAAAATTAAAGTACAAAGTAAAGATTACAGAAAATAAAGTAGTAATGAGCGAGACTTGATATAAACTAAGTCGCGTGCGCGAGGGACAACTTCTGGTGCTGAACTGACACTCCGATGCGTCGCCAGCAGAAAAGTACGAAGGAAGTCTCTTTGTTATGTTATCAGCCCTTTTGTCTTTAAGATGAGATTTCCCGGTGCATCATCCAGGAGATGATGCAATGCTGCGTCAGCGGAAGCTGACGAAAGGCTTCTAGAAGCTCCCGTTGCCAGGCCAGGCTGTTGCTAGGCAAGGAAGACTAAAGGGAAGATTGTGCACGGCATGATTAGCTGCTTGCGAAGACGGTCGGTCGCAGGTGATGCAGGTCCCGTCATCTGCCGGGGTGCGGGTAAATCCACACCCACACATTATAGCCAAACGCGAAGTAGAAAAACTAATTAATAATCTACAGTTTTGCAAATTATCGATTTTAATTGACAAAAGCATCAATATATCCAATTAATGTGTGTTTTTGCAAAATACGTTTCGCCTGGCAATGGCCAAGTTATTACTTAATTATTAGAATTAGTAAGTTTAGATGCAAGAGATTGTTCGGCCAATAAACTTTTTAAAACTTTTAAAAATTTTTTAACCAAAAAAGAAATTCCTATTTCAAATATTGGGTTAGCTTGTGATAACGCATCGGTAATGACGGGATGTAATAATTCTTTCGCGCAAAATTTAAAATTAGAAGTTCTTAATTTAATTGTTTTAAATTGCATATGTCACTCTTCTGCTTTAGTAACTAGTAAAGCTTGTCAACTGGTAAGGTCATCATGTGAAAATTTAATTTGTAATATATATTCTTATATTTCCGGGAGTGCAAAAAGAACGGCAATTTTATAAAACTTCCAAGATTTCTTTGAAGTGGAAAGAAACAAGTTGTTAAAATTATCGGGAACTAAATGGCTCGTATTACATCAATGCGTTTTAAGAGTTTTAGAAAATTGGGACGTTATAAAAAATTATTTTATACTATCAGTAGTAGAGGATAAACTTAAATCGGCATACGTTATTTTAAGTTCATTAAATAATAATACAATTAAAGCCTATTTTTTATTTTTAAAATACATGTTAAATTTTTTAAATAATTTTAATGGATTGTTTCAATCGTGAAAAATTTTTAATACATAAATTATATGTAAGCAGCCGACAATTGATTCATTAATTGGCTCAGAATTTTATGACCATAGAGGCATTAAATAATATTGAAAATATTAATATTAATAATAATGAACAAATTTTAAATTTAGAACACGTATATGTAAGACCGGAATGTGAGAAGTTTTTAGAATTATAATCTCATAAATGTAGAGTAAATTTTAAGTTAGTTTGTCTAAATTTTTATAAAATTGCAGTTCTAGAAATGCTTAAACGTTTACCTTATAAAGATTTTATTTTTCAATCGTTAATGTTTTTAGATCCAAAAATTGCTTTATATAATGAAGGTAGAACAAAATTGAAAGATTTAACAGATATTACCATGATATTAGTAATAGATATAGATACTTCTAAATTAGCTTTTGAATAGCGAATTCTACCTTCAATTTTTGATAGTGAACAAAAAAAAGAATTAGAAATTTTAGAAATAGGTATTATGTGGAAAAAAATATTAGATCATACAAATTTTAACAAAGAAAAGACTTTTCAAAATTTAAAATTGTTAGTAGAAATCATTATTTTTTTGCCTCACTTAAATGCCGAGACCGAACAAATTTTTTCAATGGTAACGGATATTAAATGTAAAAAGCGAAATCGGTTAACTAATGATAATGTTTCTACTCTTTGTGTAGTTCGGTCAAGCTTTCAAGCGGACGGTATTAATTGTACTAATTTTGAAATTGAGCATAGGCATCTAGAACTGCATAATTCACATAATTTATACGATAGCACATCTGATGAGGCTAAATAATTTTGCTTTAATTTTAATTTTTATTTTGCGTAAAATCCTATACCTAGCCACAATTCTTCTAGTCAGTTTAGTCATTACATTGTAATTATTTCTTTGTGCAATAATATTTTTTAAAGTGTTTTAGAGTAACTAAATTTTAAAGAGATTATTTATAATATATAAAAGTGCATATTTTTGATTTATTAATAATAGTTTATTATTTTGTTTTTTTGTATTTTAAAAGATTAAAATTAAATTTATTATATGTTATAATTATTATAGACGAGGACTTGGTTAGGCGGAGTGAGTAGTGGTGCACGCGTGTTTTGTAGAGTGAGAGTGTGTAGATAGATTGCGATTAATTAAGTATAAGTAGAGGGAAGGAAAGTAGGTAATTAAAAGGTGTAAGCGGAGGGAAAAGAGGGAAAATAAAGGTAAGGCGGCGGAAGGTATAGGAAAGGAGAAAAGTAAGGATAAAGAGCGGAGGAATTTTTGGAGGTTAGGGAGGCACGAGGAAAGTGTGGATAAGAGAGGTTTTTGACGGGAGTTGTGCAAATAAAGTTAAGTAAAATGTATAAAGAAAAAAAGGAGAAAGGAGGGAAAGAGGGAAAAGAGGCAGGGGGAAGCGGGATGAGACAATTGACGTTGAGAAGTGGTGCGGACAAAAAAGTAAGTTTTAAAGAAGAAGAAAAATATGAGGTTAGAACATGGATTAGTGAGTGAGGCAGTATTAGAGATAAAGAAAGAAATAGAACTGGAATTCAAGGGTTGGGAAGAAGAAATGGAAGCAAGGATAAAAAAAATAGAGGAAAAGCAAAAAGGAATGGAAGACATTGATATGTACTGAAGAAACTATGAGAAGGATGATGAATAGAGAGAATGAGGAGGAGAGCAAGGAGGATAGTGAAAGAAGTGAGAGGAGTGGATGGAGTAAAGGAAGCATAAAATCAAGAAAAAGTGGAAAGTCTGACATAAGTAGAAAGAGCGTAAAGAGTGACTGGAGTGTTAAAAGTAATATGAGTAAAGAAGTAATAGAAAGAATAGTAAAAAGAAGTATAAGTGTAGAAAGAGAAAAAGAGGAGAGAAAAAATAATATAATTATTAAAGGATGGAGAGAGGAAGGTAGGATCGAACTGGAAGAGGTGAAGGGCTTTTTAAAAAAGAAGTTAGGAATTGAAGTAAGGATCAAGGCTGTAAGGAGAAATAGGAAAGTGGTAGTGGTAAATCTGGAGAGCAGTGAGGAAAAGAGGGAAGTTATGATAAGGAAAAGTAAACTAAAAGGGGAAAGTATTTTTATTAATAACGATCTATCATGGGAAGATAGAAAAAGACAAGAGAAGTTGAATAGATGGGTGAAAGAGGAAAGAAAGAAAGGAAAAGATATCAAAAGAGGATTTGGAAAAGTGCAAGTAGAGAGAAGATGGATAAGATGGGAGGAAATAGAGAGAGAAATGGAGAGAAAGGAGGAAGAAATAAAAAAAAAAAGAAGACAGAAAGGGAAAAGAGATCAGGAGAAATAAAGAGGAAGGAGAGAAGAGAGGAAAGGATAGAGAGAAGTCGGTAAACTAAGAGGATGCCAAGAAGGAAGGAGTGGAGAGAGAGAGAGAGGAATATGAAGGGTAAAATAGAAAAAGAAAGTAAGGTGATAAAAAGGAAAATATTATTTTGGAATGTTATGGGATTAGAAAAAAAGACGAAGAATTCTGGAACTTTATAAAAAGAATGGATTATATTAGTTTGAGTGAGACATGGTTGGAAGATAAAGGATGGAGTATTATTAAGAAAAAATTAGAGAGGACACATGTTTGGGAATTTAAAAGTGCGGTGAGGGATAAAAATAGAGGAAGGGCGAAGGGAGGTTTTCTAGTTGGAATTAAAAAAGATTGGATAAATACAGGGGAGGTAGTATTTAGAGAAAAAGGGGAGGGTGTGATAACTAGTAAATTAAATTTAGGTAAGGATAAAAACAAAAAGGAAAATAGATTAATTATAATTTCGGTGTACAATAATGTTGATTGTAAATTTTACGAGGAGGTAATTAGAAATATTGTAGAGGAAAATAGAGAGAAGAATATTGTAATTGGTTGTGACTTTAATGCAAGGACAGGAGAAAAAATGAATAGTATAGAAGAAGAAGATTGGGAAGATGGAAGAGAAAGTAAGGATAAAATAATTAATGGTAATGGGAAGAAATTTTTAGAAATGGTGGGGGATATAGGAGGATATATTTTAAATGGAAATACAAAAAAAGACAAGTTTGGGGAATATACGTATGTGAGTAAGAATGGATGTTCGGTAATTGATTATGTAATTGTAAACGAGAATGGATATGAATGTGTAAGCAACTTTAAAATTGTGAGCAGAGTGGACTCGGATCATATGTCTCTGGAGTTGAAACTAGAAATGAAGAATGAAGAAGACGAATTGGAAAAGGAGAAGGATGTAAGGAGGGAAGAAAAAAAATTCAAGATTTGCTGGGATGAAGAGGCGATTGAAGAGTACAGAAGGAAAACAAATATGGAGTGGAATGAAGTAAGAAGAGGTATTACAATTGAAGAGAAATGGGAGGAGTTAAAACAGCTGGTTATAAGAGCCATAAAGAAAAGAAAATATAAAATAAAGGAAAGGAAATTAGGACACAAGGATTGGTGGAATAAGAAGTGCACAAGAAAAAAGAGAAATACATATAGATGTTTAAGAAGATGGAAGAAAAGTCTGGGACAAAAAGAAACATATATTAAGGAACATAAAAAATGGAGATCTCTTATGGAAGAATGTAGAGAAAGAAAAAGGAAGAAGAAAGAAGAGGAACTTAGATCGTTGAAAAATGGGAAGAATATGTGGAACTTTATTAATAAAAAGAGAAGGAAGAGAGAAGATGTATTAAATGATATAAAAAAGAAGGAATGGGAGGAGTATTTTGCGAGGCTTCTGGATGGGAAGAAAATGGTAGAGCAGAATAAAAAGGAAGATCAAAGAGGGAAGAAAAGAGATAAAATAAAGGCAGGAAGAGAAAGAGAAGAAAAGGAAAATGGAAAAGAAGAGTTAAAGAAAGAAGAAATAATGCAAATTGTATGGAAAATGAAAAAGAAGAAGGCAGCTGGTATTGATGGGATTCCGATGGAGGCGTGGATGTATGAAGGAAAGGCGACAGCAGAGGGACTAGTGAAAATAATAAAAAAGTATGGAATGAAGTACTGCCAAAAGACTGGAAAAACAGTGTAATTGCTCCTATATACAAGAAAGGGGACAAAGAAAAAACTGAAAATTACAGAGGAATTTCATTGTTATGTACAGCGTTTAAAGTATATGTAGAACTTCTTCAAAGAAGATTACTGAAATAAGTAGAAAGGTTGAGATTTCTTCCAGAAAGTCAAAGTGGTTTTAAAAAAGGAAGAAGCACGATGGATAATATCTTTCTGTTGAATCACTTAATACAAAGAAAAGGGAGGAAACAAGACAAGAAGATATTTCCAATCTTTATTAATTTAAAAGCGGTTTTTGATAATGTGGAGAGAGATATTTTATGGAAAATATTAAGAAAAAAAGGAGTAGAGGAAGACATCATCAGAAGATTGGAAGATATATATAAAGAAACATCATCTACAATAAGAAAAAGAGAAGGACTATCAAATGCTTTGATGATGAAGAAAGGAGTAAAACAGGGGTGTATTCGGAGTCCATTTCTATTTAGCTTATATATTGCGGATATGGATGAATGGTTAAAAAAGAGAAGAATAGGGGAAATTAAACTAGGAAAGGAAAGAATTTGGACTTTAGCATACGCGGATGATATTGTTATGTTAGCAAAAAATAGAGGCCCTTAAGGATATGTTATGTACGGTAAAAAGGTTTTAGAAAAAAAGGAAGTTAATTTTGAATACCAAAAAATCAAAGGTTGTTGTGTTTTATAAAGGAAGAAAAGAAAAAGTAGAAAAATGGAGATGGGAAGAAAAAACAATAGAAGAGATTAATAGATTTAAGTATTTAGGTTTTATATTTAATAGAAAAAGCAATTATAAAGACCACATATAAAATTTAAAAAGTAAAGGTAGAATTGCAGTAAATAAGATTTGGGGCTTAGGAGAGAGAATTTGTAAAGATAATTTTAAAAGAAGATGGACTTTATTTAATTATTTAGTGAAGAGTGTCATGGAGTGTTGAGTAGAATTATGGGGATGGGAAGAAAGGAAAGAATAAGAAAAAATTATGACGGATTATGTAAGATGGATGTTCAAAATAGATTTTTGTACTCCAAGATATATTATAAGAAAGGAAGTAGGATTAGTAAAGTTAAGAATTGAGTGGGGAATAAAAGCGATAAAGTATGAAAAGAAAATAAAGGATATGGAGGAAAAGAGATGGGTGAAAATATGTTGGCAAAAAAAGAGAAAAGATGAGTGGAAGGATTTATATGGATAGGAGAGAGAAAAATTTTTTAACAGAAATGGATGGGGTAAAGCTTTAATAGACAGTATAGAAAGGGAAGATTTAAATATTATAGAAGAGGTAAAGCAGAGAGAAAGAGAGATACAAGGTCAAATAGAAGGCAACAGAATTGATAAGGCAAGATATAATGTTAAATATAAGAAATACATGTATGAGGATGGAATTCTAGAATATATGAGGATGGAGGAACTGAATAAGATAAATAATGGAGAAGGAGTCAGAGCTTTAATTAGAATAAGATGCGGAAATATAGAAAAAAAGAATACATAGTGGTTAGAGGAAAAGGAGAGGATATGTACATTTTGTAATAAAGGAGATGATGACTGGGATCATTTTATTAAGGGATGTGAGATAACAAAAGAATGGTTTCGGGAATTAGAAAAAAGAGAGGAGAAAAGAATGGATAGATTCTGGAATGGGAAACTAGATAAGGATAAATGCAAGGTATTGGTAAATTTTTGGAAAGAGAAAGAGAAAATAAGAAAGATGAAGGAGGGAAAGTTGAAGAAATAATAGACTGATTGACTTTTAGTTTATAAATAAATTTAGATGAAGACTAAGAAAAGCTGTGATAGAATATAATGTAGATAGATATTATGGTATTAAATTAAAATTGTATAAAATAAATAATAGTAATTGTTAAAGTATATGTATGATTGTGATATGTGTGCATGGTTTTAGCTTGTATAACCAAGTCCCCTTCTTGGCAATAGCTAAAGTAAATAAATATTATAATTATTATAGACGTTTTTTTTTTATAAATACTGGTAAGGTTTTCGGCGATTTTTCTTACCCTAGCAACAAATGTTGGTATTCTGTACAAGATTCCGCCAAATAAAATATTTTATTTTAAACATATTGTTACATACTTAAAATTTTTTCTTTTAAAAAATAATAAAAATTATTATAATAAAATTAATAATATAAAATAATAAAACAAAGTAATTTTAATGTAGCAGCGAATCCGGGCTCCGTCCCCCGGAAAATCGGCTCTTGAAGAAAAAAAGCGGTGGGGCTCCGGCGGCCGCTGAGCGGCGGCCCTTTAAGTAGGGACGCAACCCCCGCGATCCTACCCTTACGAACACTCGCGGCCGACTGAACTGCGCGTTACTTCTTCTATGACACCGCGGACCAATAAGAAAAATTATACGCAACCTCCCTCGATCCTTCCTCACCCTTCACCCCCAACTTAAGAGTATAAAAGGAGGCTGATCGCGAACCGATTTTCACTTCCTCATCTGCTCTTGCAAGAGTGAAACCACACATAGAGCGCTTAACAAGCGATCATAAAGGGATCACCCAGGTAGGAAAAACCCATTACCTAAATCCTGAACAATTCTAAATTCTGCGCGCCTACCAAGGCGTTAAGCGGAATCCTTTATCTTTTCTCCTACGCACTTTCTAAACGTTAAGCGGAGCAATCCTAGTCCTACTTTTTCTGCGCGCTTCCCAGGCGTCAAGCAAAAAAATCCTTTTAATTCCTGCGCGCTTTCTGAACGTTAAGCGGAATATCCCTAAATCTAGACGCGCTAACCAAGGCAAAGCTAGAACCACACATTCTTACTCCGCTCCTCCGTCAATGGAACATACCCATCCTGGCTTCTGCGCGCCTTCTCCAGGCGTAAAGCGGAGCAATCCCTAAGGCCCTGCGCGCACCGTAGAGCGAAATGCGGGCACTCTATCCAAAAACCATTTAATCTTAAAATCACGGTAAAATACAATTGTCAATTGCGATTACTCTTGTTATAGATTCTATCATTTTTGTTGCGAATAACTTTATCACGGATACTATTACTTCCGATGCGAATATTTCTGTTGTAAATATTATTTTTAATGCGAATATTTTTGTTACGATATTATTATACAGGGTGTCCCGGACCAACGTCACTTTTTTTTAACAGTAGGTAGAACTCGCCAAGACAAAACGAAATGTCCTTTACCGTTTTCAAAAATTCGTAATAGTTTTCGAAAAAATAAATATTTTATTTATGCGCGAGTGCGACAAGGAAACACGGAGTGAGCGAACGCGCGATAGACGACGGCGAGTATCGCGTAAAAGAATGGCGGAGTCAGTATGTCGCGAGCGAGGAAACGCGCGAACGAGGCGATGCGACGATACGCGAGCAAGACGAGGAAACAACGCGCGAACGAGGCGATGCGACGATACGCGGCGAGACAGAAACAACGTGCAAACGAGGCGATGCGACGATACGCGAGCGAGACGAGGAAACAACGCGAACGAGGCGATGCGACAATACGCGAGCGAAATAAAACGACGACGCGCGAGCAAGCGAGGTGACCACACGCGAGCGAAGAAAACGATTACACGCGAACAAGATCAACTTGCGAGTTCACAGCTATCGTTTCCGCACTACCTTTTGAGGTAGATAATGCGTTTTTAATGTATCCCCAGTAGGCCTATTCCACTGTAAAAAATTCAACGCAGCAATTGTTCAAAGTGCCGCCCCTGTGTTTGTAAGCACAGTTCAGCTCTTTGAACAATTTGCTGCGTTGCTCTTTGTATCATTTGCGGGGTAATTGCACCGAAGGCCGCGATGATCGCGTCGCGAACTTCATTAACATTACGTTCCCGCATGTGCTCCACCTGCGCTTTTACGTGGCCCCAGATGAAGTAGTCTAGCACATTCATGTCGGGCGAACGTGCTGGCCACGTAATTGGACCCCCTCGCCCCATCCATCTCTCCGCGAAAACGTTATCTAAAACGTTCCGCGCGCGACGAGAAAAATGAGGGGGGGCACCGTCTTGCTGCAAAATCAGATCGACGCGCATTTGCAGCGGCAAATCTTCTAACAGAACGGGGAGCTCGTTCTGTAAAAAGTTCGCATAAATTTCCCCGTTTAATCGAGCGGGAAAGAAATACGGCCCAATCTGTAAATTAATAAAAATATTACAATTTTTTTTCAATATTTCTTAAACGAGATTACGTATAAAAAAATACAACTCGATCTGCAATGACCCCTGCCCATACGTTTAACGCCCACCGGTACTGAAACGCACCTTGACGCACGGCCCGCGGATTATCATGAGCCCATAATATAAAATTTTTTGAATTGAATATGCCATTCGGCGTAAAAAGGGCCTCATCCGTCCATAAGATTCGAGCGGGGAAATTCCGCCGGCATTGGGCAAGGAAGCCTACAAGTGTTTATTCCTAATTATTTTTGCTGAAAGTAAATTAAATAAATTTTTAATCCAAATATGCATACCTGCAAAAAATAGCACGGTCTCTTTCGTCCCGCTCGAAGATGCTGCACCCGCTGATAGTGGAACGGATGCAGTCCATCTTCCTTGATAACTCGGTGCCGAAGGATCGTGACACACCGAGGTACGCGCTATACGCCGTATACTGTTAGCGGGGTTCTCCTAACGTCTCTAATATTTCCTCTTCAGCGTGTGCGTTTCGACGTACACCATAATCATAATGAAGAGGATTTCTTCGGTCTACGCCGAGATATCCAGATTCCTTACGTCGAAGGCATCTAAAAATTTTCGATAATAATAATTAGCAATTCACTACTCGCAATTACTTCTATTAATCGATATGAAATAACATATTGAATAAATAATTTACCTGGATACAGTTTTTACTGTCGGACGCGGTCGATTCGGAAATCTTTCTGCGTATACACGCACTGCTCTCGCTGTGCTTTCGCCAGCAATACCGTAACATATTAACATGTCGGTATATTCGATCGACGTATAATTCATTTTGCAATGCGTATCTAACAATAAGCTAGCTATCACCGTGCGTCGACTAGCCGACTAGCCGAAAGCAAGGACATGGAACTCCAGAAAAAACAATTGCAAATCGAGAACTTCGTCTCTCTTGCTCGGCAACAAAGATGTTCTCGATTTGCAGTGTTTATAGCGCTTTCGGCTAGTCACTGTCGGCGCACAGTAACTAACGTTAGATACGTTGCAAATGAATTATACGTCGATCACCGACATGATATGTTGTTGGTATTTGGCAGAGCTAGTAAATGTATACACGAAAGATTCAGATCGACCGCATCCGCAGGCAAAAACTGTATCGAGCAAATTATTTATTCAATATGTTATTTCATATCGATTAATAAGTAATTGCAGTAGTAATTGCTTATTATCGAAAAAATTTTTGAATCTTTCGATGCTGGGTCTGAATATCTCGGCGTAATGAAGAAATCCTCTTCATTATGTTATGGTGCGATCGAGAAACGCGAAGAAAGCTATTAGAGACGTTAGAGAAACCCCATATACGGCGTATACTCGATATGTCACGATCCTTCGTGCACCAGTTATCAGGAAATTCCATATCGGCAGGTGCGCATCTTCTTGAGCGAAGAAGTCCGATGTATTTTTGCAGTATGCATATTTGAATTAAAAAATTTATTTAAACGCAAAAAATATTGAATAAACACTTGACTCGCCCAATGCCGAATCAAATAATCTTATGGACGGATGATTTTACGCCAGTGTTTCAATTCAAAAATTATATTATGGGCTCATGTCCGCGGGCCATGCGTCAGGTGCGTTTCAGTACCGGTGGGCGTGCTGGGCAGGGTCATTGCAGATCGAGTTGTATTTTATGCGTAATCGTTTAAAATATTGAAAAAACCCAATAATATTTGACCAATTACAGATTAAACGTATTCCCGCTCGATGCGGAAGAAACAATGCGGCTGATAGAACGGCTCCCCGTTCTGAATTTGCCGCTGAATGCGCGTCGTCTGACACGTCGCCCCCTCATTTTTCGTGCGCGGGTAGCGTTCGCGGAATGGACGGGGCGAAGAAGTGTACGTGGCCAACGTTCGCCCGATGTCTTAGAACAAAATCTGAACCGCGCAGGTGAAGCACATGCGGACGTAATGTTAATGAAGTTCGCGACGCGATCATCGATATGCTCATTACCCCAAATGATACAAACGGCACGGCAAATTGTTCAAGAGCTGAACTGCTACAGCCACAGGGGCGGCACTTTAATTGCTGCGTTGAGTTTACAGTGGAATAGGCCTACTGGAATACCACATAAAAAAACGCACTGACTATCTACAAAGTAGTGCGGAAACGATAGCTGTGACCCAAAGTTGTCTTGTTCGCGTTAATCGTTTCTTCGCGTGTGGTCGCTTTGTCGTTACCTTTCGCTATTGTCATCGCCTCGTTCGCGGTCTTCTCTCGCCTATCGTCATCGCCTCGTTTGCACGTTGTTTCCTCTCTCCTTCTATCGTCGCATCGCCTCGTTCGCGTTGCTCTCGTCTTGCTCGCGTATCGTCGCATCGCCTCGTTCGCGCGTTTCTCGTCTCGCTCGCGACGCTCTGACTCCGCCACATTCCGCGGCTACTGCCGTCGTCTCACGCGTTCGCTCACTCCGTGTTCCTTGTCGCCTCGCGCATAAATAAAATATTTATTTTTCAGCGTACGGTACGAAAACATTAAAGACATTTCGTTCTTCAAGTTCTGTTAAAAGTGACGTTGGTCGGGTTTCCCTGTATATATTGCGATTACCTTTGTCACAATATTATTAATTACGATTATTTTTATGTTATTTTCGCGAATATTATTAATTTTAATTATCATAATTGTTACAATTATTAATTTAATATATATATATATGGTGTTTATTTCCCTTGCGGGGTACACCCGGACCTCCGCTCTGGTTACAAACAAATCAAATCTTATAATTAAAACATTAACAACTACATAAACTACATAAACTACAAAAATACAACAATACTACAAAATACAACAAACAAACATAACTAAATTTATTCTTTATCGCACGAGAGAGAGAGAGAGAGAGAGAGACCATCCTTGTATCATTCATACTTTTCTCATTCATTCCAGAACTTCCGCTTCCGGTGCTTTTTCTTTCATACCTTTAAACTTTTATCATTTTTACTTTCATACATACTCGCCTTTTCCCTTACCTCTTTCAATACTTTTAACCACGGTTCGCCTTTCTCATCTTCACTTAAGATATCTTCTATCGCTTCTTCTCATCCCCTTTCATCCCCCCAGTTTACACATTGTGTCCATGTATGCTCCCATGTCTCTTCTTCCCCTTTACAAATTATACATTTCTTATTTTCCTCATCACTCCAGTACAAATTTCCTCTTATATCATCCCCAAGTCTAAACTTTGCAATTTTTTTCCATCTTTCCTCCTTTCACCCCTTTTTCATACAACTCGGTATTCTTTCCCTGTTGGAAAAAGACATAAAATTTTAGTATAATATTTCTGGCGCCTTTGCAACGCGCCGTTAATACGAAATCTCCGGCGTAAGATTTCGTTAACAAAGAAATCGTTTTAAATTTTTATTGCGTGCCCTATCTTGAGCCTGGCGACAGCAAACGCATAAAAAAATTGAGCTGTCTGGTTCGCCGAGCGTCGGAAACCCCCGAAGATAACGTTAAGAACAAAGGATCTTGCTGCAGGTCCCTGCGACTTTTCCGACCCAGCGTCAGTCTCGCTACGCTAGTTCGACGACTAACATCGCGAATCAGCTTGGATTCTGTATCACATACTGTGTGAATTGAAAACTAAATAAATTGCATTGCAAGAAGCAAGAACAAAAAACAATCAGATCTCTATTTTAATAATAGCCCAATAGCTTCCTAGCACTTGCGCTCTCGTGTTCGCAGTAACATTCTCCTTTTATTCTTCCATATATTTTATTAAATCTTGCGTCTTCAATCTTCCTTCATCTCTTTTTTCTTTGTAAACTTTTTTCTCTTTCTACCATTTCCTCTCCCCTCATTTCACCTCTCCTTCTCATTTCTTCTACTTCCTCCACTTCCCACCCTAATCCTGCAAAAAACTCCTTTCTTTCCAATTCCCATTTCCCTTCCACCTTTCCATTTCTCGCTTTCTTTCATTTCTTCCCAACACCATCTTGCTAATGTACCTTTTTTACCGCTCTCCAACCTTTTCTCATATCCCCATGCTCTTCTACTCATTATGCCTTTTAACTTTTCCCTCTGCAATTCTTCTCTCACTATGTAGCCCGGCACATATCTTTTAACTCCAAACACCCATCTTAAAAATCTTTCTTGCATACTTTTTATTTCATTTCTTTCCTGCCATCCCCAAATCTTTATTCCATAACTCGCAATCGACCACACCAATTTATCAAACAACCAAACTCTCCTTAACCAATCTCTTCCAAATCTGATTATTAATTTAATAATTTTATTTAAATCATGATAAAAATATATGTATAAATCAATTCCAAAAATTAATACTCTAAAATAGCAATAAGCCTGACGGAAACAAAAAAAAAAAAAGAATGCGAAGATCTAAAAGAGTTGGGCGATAAGAGTTTTTTAGAAAATTAAGACGGGAATTCGAAGCAACGGGAGTATTTAACCCAAAAGCAGCCGGAATTGAGGATCTGCCCAAACCAAAACAAGTTCCCAGGATCCTATGTATAGAGCCACTTCCTCTTAAAGTTGTCATTAAAGAGAAAAAAGAAAAAACGATTTCTCCGGACCCCAAAGGAAGGGTTGTACATCCACCTCCAAGATCAAGGACTAAACCGCCTCACCTCTTAGAAAAATCAAGGTCTCTCCAACCCTGACCCCAAAAATTGATACAAAACCGCCTCCACCTCTTAAAAACCTAAAAGGGGTGGTAAAACAGCGTTCAGATCTTCAATATAGACAAGTCACAATGGCTTCTAACATTATAAACATCTCATAATTGTTTAATCAAAAAAATAGTTTATATTATGTTCACAATTAAATAAATAGTTTATATTATGTTCAGAATTAAATAAATGTATTATATTCTTGTTTAATTAAAATTAAATATTTTGTTTTCTTTCTCAAAACTTTTCTTAATAAAATAATTCGAAAAGAACCCTGCCGAAACAATATATTCTGTTTTATTAATTATTAATGTTGTCCTTTCCTTATGTACAAAATATATATAATATTATAAAAAAAATTTATTATTTTTAGTTAAAACGCATATGGGTACTTAAAAACCAGGTTTTATTGTAACGTGTACAGAACTGAGGCTTTACTGGCTGCGCATGCGTGAGAAAACCCGTCCCATCTAACATTACTGCTGCTAACAGAAGCAAATATCAATCTTATTCATCCGCCTTATATAGGAGCTTTAAAGTGATTTGACTCTCGAGAGAGCCGTACCTTCTAGCGGCGAGTTTTTGCACTACGCAGCTTTTCGTGCTTGCCGGGCTGCCATTCGGCAGGTGCTTGTGGCGCGCATTAGCGGTCGCCACAATCGATAATATTTATTGCTGTAATTTACTGTCACGATTCTTTCCTTCGGATAGAGAAAAGCCGTGATCAAAAAGGTCGGGCGCGAATCTATGGTTCGAGCTCTGCCGTGACACAAGAGATTCGGGGTGGAGAGGTTGGAGATCTTCTGCCGTGTTCCGACACGAGACGGTTGCTTAACGCTAAAGTTAAGTTGGACGCCAGGCACGTGCCTCGCCGTGCCGATTTTGTACGTGAAATTTCATTCAAGATCTCCTGGTTCCGAAAATCAAATAGCCGTCACGCGCAAGAGAAAGCTCACCCGAGCGGAGAGAGGCGGGGTTAGGCGGACAGAATTTGCGAACAAACAGAAAAAGCAGACCGCACAAAATAATGTAACGCGAGAACCAAATAACAAAAATAAACGGACAATTTATTACTAGAGCGGAATTAACAAAAGAAATGATAGAACAAATTAGGCGGTCACTCGAACGTATTTTATATATCAAATAATTCTTCACCATCGGGTTTTCCATCGCGTCGCAAGCCGTCTCTAAATGTTTTGGCACCGGTCATGCGCCTCCTGAACACGCGGCGTGCGACCGCATGCGACCAGACAACGTAAAAATCACGCACGAATTATCTGTCGTTGCCGATCTCATTCGCTTTAATTACCGACCTCGGCCGCGGCCGAGTTCTCTCCGTACGGGAGGGGACGACTACTCTTCCGGGGACGCGATAAACGATATGCAACAATTAAGGCAATGTCGGTTCTCCGCGGGACCCGGCCAACCGTATCCGGACGTCCGTCGACAGCCACTTGCTAACACTAATCTCTCGCCCCGCGGTGAGTCTCAACAAATTTTACCGGGCCCGAGTGCCCGCTCAATGTGACCGGGTTTCGTCCGTACACGTGTCCGTTTCCTCGCGAAAATGAAAGCTATACAAGATAAGTAACGCGGGTGAAAGACCTTACCGAGATTTATCCCTTCGGGTCTCTGCTTCGTCCTCGCTCTCGCTTTCTTTCCCCCTGTAGCTCGCTCGCTCTCGATCTCGCCCTCGCTCGCTTAGTTTTCGCTCGCTGCGGTCGATCGCCGTAGATCAACCGCTTGGGAAGCACGCCAATACGCAAGAGAGCGAGGACCGCGCGAAATTTTAGTAGAAGGCCCGGCTTATCCTTACCCACGGATTTTGCGGCTTTTTCGCGTGCGATGTCGCCGCTAGTTTTCCGCAAGCGCAGCTGTTCTCACGGGGCCTTATCATTTACTATTCAATCGGCGCGAATTTCGGATGGCTGCTTTCAAATTCTCTTCTGCATCGATTCCTTTGCAGATGCATTCTGATAACGAAACGTGTATGTGTGGTTTTTTCTCGTCGTGGGTCTTCCCCGGTGCTCTTGGGACGGGTGACCTCCACCCGGTTGAGTATTTTACGCAGAACTCAACGGTATACGACAGCAACAAATAGAATTCGGGACAATTAAACAATGCTTTTTGTACAAAAACGACCTCCGGAGGTTTCACCGACCTCTCGCTCTCTTAACCATGACGGTCCGTCGGGTGTCGTGGAGCCCTATTGCAGCCGCGGGAAGGCAGCAAAAACCGCCACGTCACAGTGTACAGTAAATTATTTTTAACAGCTAGATTTAAGCGCGTGAATAAATGTGTTGTCTGAGTGTGGGTGTGTGTGTGTACGTAATTAATCCAATACAATCTCCTCAATCTCTACGATCCTCACCGTGGACATCGGAAGTACCTGATCGATCAATTTAATCGGAGCCAGGAACGCAGTGTCCACTCCTGGGTGCTGGATTATATAGTGTTCACTAGGAGGCGAGCGACTGTTCTGCCTTTTGATTTCTTCAGGATTAAAGTGGTCAGGGTCAATGGTAAAGATACCTTCCGGGATAGGATTTGTCTACAGAGTACAAGTCCTCCGCAGAAGTTCAAAGAGAGATCAAAGATCTATCTTAATTCTTCTATTTCCTCGATGAACTCAATACTCGAGACGGGGATGAAGAAGGATACGGAAAATCGAGATCCGGCAAAGAGACGGAATTGTTCTCCGCCAGAGAATCGACCTTTTCGGGTTTGGCAAAGGAAAGAGGAGATGGAGAACGAGGACAGGAGTATGATAAAAACTCATTTCCAAGATAACGAGAGTCAGAGATGACAAATAAATTCAGAGAGCACGAAGGAGATGTGGGGCGGAACTCCTCCGATCCGGCTATCGTAGATTGATCGGATTGAATCGGCGAAGGTGATCGGTGGTCAAATAATTCTATTAGGTAAAGCGGTTCCAGTTCCCCGTGTTCGAGAGATGATGAAAGAGCAAGCGGTCGCGGAGACCACGGTCGGTTCTCGTCGCGAGTTGGTTTCAAAAAGACTTCTTCTCTTGGCGCTCCCGCGAACAGGAACGGAATGAAAAACCGTCTAATGAGTTTCCGCTAATTCTTGATTTGGCAATTCCGCCTATTCCGTATTTTTTTTAGTGTTCTTATTTCTTGACTCCAAGAATAATAGTAGTATTGACAAGGTGAGATATTCGAGGACGACTACTACTCCCGCTGCTCTGGTACTCTGTATCCGCTCCTAAAAGATTCCTACGGCTCAAGCAACTCATGACGCGTCGCTCGAAACATATGTTACCGATAATTGCCAATTAATCAGCAACTTATTACAGCAATTTGCTCGGCAACACTAATCATGAGAAACAAGACACCGCAAAACCCGGAGAACTTAAATGAGGTCCCAAAATCGCTGAGATGCACGCCACCATCTCCCAACTCCTCGAGCTGTAACAACACATGTATATGATTTTATCGTAATTTACTTCTAGTGGAATTAAGGAACGAATAGAAAAGTTGAAATGACCTGACTTTGTCGCGTTTATCGAATATCGGACTAGCAAGCCCGGGGCGCTCGTCGGGAATGCAGGATTCGATTAAGTAAGTCCGAATGCACCGAGACAGAATTTGTTAAAGAAAAGAATAAAGTTTATTATATGATCAAACGAACTCCATGTGAAGTTTGATCATAATTATGCGATTGCTTTCGTCCGAGTAGAATAATATGTAGTAGCGCTGCCAACTACTCCCTTGTAACAAGCAGATTTTAAAGTTTCCGTCAAAAGAAAAGCGGAAAACCGTAATCATGGTAGCCTCCTCGGCGTGTGCTTCATGGTGTTACTTCATTATTTAAAGCTGCTATTCTTATAAAAGCTGCAAATCCTAGGGAAGAATTTGTAAAATTCTTTGGGAGACAATCTTATTTGGGTGGAAAGTCTCTACTCGGACGAAAGTAATCGCATAATTATGATCAAACTTCACATGGAGTTCGTTTGATCATATAATTATGCTCTGCGTTTTGTCCGAGTACAATAATATGTAGCTGTTTAAAGCTAATGATTTGCAAGAGCAATTTCACTTGTAAAGTGAAATAATTTGAGAAGGTTAATAGAAATTTATGAGTTTTTATATATTGTGGCGGCCGAGATGACAACCCGAAAAATTGACACTCGGCGCGCCACGACAGATGCAGCCCGGCATACGTGAACGTATGCCGGAAGGCCCGAAAGCTCGGTGGGGGAAAAGCTCCGGGCCCGACTGATAACAGCCGCGGCCGCCAGGCGTCGCAAAAGACGAAGAACTTTCGCGAAAGTCAGATGCGATAAGGACCGCTATATAAGCGGCACCGATGGAGCTTGCGATATCGCCTTATCCGATAAGGAGATCGCCTTTTGAATACGGTCGATAGTGCTCAAATAGACGCACACTTCACAGTATAAGAAGTAGTGCTCAGCCGACGCACATCGAACTGAGACGAGGCAGTATCCGTTGCCACGAAGCAGATCATAGACGCATGCCGTTACCACCAACGACGAAGAGTCAGAGTCCGGAGACAGGGACTCCGCAGAAGCGGACTCGGAAAAGCCGCCGCAAGAAGAGGGCCACACTGACGCCAGAGATCGTGCCTGACAGTCCTCCGTCGCCACCGGTCGAGGAAGCAAGAACACCGAAGGTAGTATCGATTGAGGTCTTTCCGCCGCAGCAGCCGCTGGCAGGGATATTACGGCCTCCAGGACTCAAGAAGCCGCCACGACACACGCACTTCCAATTCCTGGAGTGGAAGCCTCCTCTAGCCAACTTCACGCCTCCACGGCTCACGAGGCCACCAAGGATATACCTCGCGCCCCCGTGACGTACGCGTTTGGCTTTACACCAGTCCTCGGTGGAATCAAGTGAATCCGCTGCTCTCACCTATCCCACCAACACCACCGGTGCGGATAGAGCGAGGTGTACAGTGTGGGCCAAGCACCACAGAGAGGGCTACACAGCACGCCCCTGTGGTCACGGATAGTGGAGTCCAATGCGATCCCTGGGCTACCACCTCATCCTCCGAAGCCGAGCCTCCGATACTGCCCGGCGATGATAAGTGGGGGCCCATAAAGGTGACGCTCACCGCCCTACACATTTCCTACCGCAAAAGGCGGTTGTAAAACGTTGTAAAGCGTTCTTTTGTAAAAACACCAGTGGGTGCGATTTAAACGATATCAAACACAATGTACATAAACTTGTAAATATACTTGTATATATATATAGAAAGAAGGCGTTCATCTATAAACCAGCGTTCTATCCTATCAACGAACCAAAAATACCTAAATATATATATATATATATATATATATATATATATATATATATATATATATAAGAATATTATAATTTTATACTGTTCAATCATTAGAATATTCAGTGTGTGTAAAATAAACAAAATTTATATATGAAATATAACTAAAGAAAAAATTTTTAGTTTTTCGTTCGGTAATATAACGAATATTGCCGCTTACGATTTAATATGTAAAATAAAATAAAATAAAATGAAATAAAATGGTACTTTAGTGGTATAAAATAATTGTTTCCGCAATATCACTTTCTGAAATGAGCGGCCTATTATAAAATTTTGCAAAGGTTGCCGAATTTGATGTCCAACTTGCTGCCTTCCGGATCTCGTCGACTGAAATACCTCCCCGCGCCGCAGCTGAAGAACTAGCGTGACCGGTCGAATGCGTTGTAAATATGAAGGTATTTATACCTGCGTCTGATAGGGTCGATTTTATTCATTTACTGATCGTTTGGCTAGAAGCCGTACGTACTGGTTTATTAAAAGTTACAAACAAAGAAATCGGAGGTTGAGGCATCAAATTCTGAGTCTTTTCTAAATAATAACGCAAAAGTAAAACAATTGATAATGTCGGTTAATTTTCAAAATGTTTGAATTTCAATAGTGGCTGAGAACGGTTCAAGTCTGAGGTTTTAATGCGATCTGGTATCTTAATAATAACAAAGTCTTGTAGAAATATAATGTTAACGCGTTTTATAAGAGATATAGTTTGCACACGTTGCATTGATGCTAAAATTAACAATGTTGCTAGCTTTTTTATAAGATGTTCTAGAATTAGAACATTGTGCGGCCATAAGGTAGTCAGAAATGTGATGACCAAGCTCGGGTCCCATGTTAGATTATATTTCGATTTTGAAGGTTTCAATATTGAAACTTTTTTAAAAAAGCGTTTAACTCTATCGTTTGATTCTAGGTTAATATCCGTTATTAAGAATAATGCTGAACGATAAGAGTTGAGAGTACCGTAAGTAGCAACATTGCCAAGCTGTAAGGATAAGAAGCGAAGGGCGTCCAATATACTGGGTTGGAAACAATTCAGCCTATGCTCTGCACAGAAGAGCCACCATAATCTTATGGGTTTTGAGTACTGACGTAACGTTGACGTCGAAAGCGATGTTAAGGCTGTCTCGATTGCTTCTTCTGGGTAACCTTTTTTGCAAAAGACTTGTCTGACAATTTCCCTGCAACCAGGAAAATTGTTTGCCAGAATGGATGGACATCCCTAAACGGAGAAGAAAGAAGGTTAGGTTCAGGCTCAAAATAAATAGATCTAGAAACGCGTAACTTATTATAAAGCGGGAACCATGGCTGGGCTGGCCAATTTGGAACCACTAAGACTCCCTCCGCTTTATCGTCTATAATTTTCCTTAATACTCTTGTAATTAAAACAAACAGAGGAAAAGCATAGAAAAATAAAATTTCCCAATTTAATGTAAATGCGTCAATTGCGTATGCAAATGGATCGGGGAACCACGATACAAATTTTTTACATTTTGCATTATTGTGTGTCGCAAAAAGATCTAGATCAAAAGATCCAAATTTGTTCGTAATTTCCCTGAAAGAGGCGGAAGCAATCTCCCATTCTGTGTCCAAAGAAATTTGTCTGGACTCGGCGTCTGCGATTACATTGTCGGATGATTTGATGTAAGAAGCAAAAAGATCTATTTCTCGCGCTTCGCACCACTGCCAAATAGATTTAGTGAGGGCGGAGTGTTTTGGAAACTGTGAAGAGCCTCCTTTATTTACGTACACGATCGCAGTAGTGTTATCAATTCTCAATAATAAATTAATCGAACGTAAGTCGGGTACAAAGAATTTCAAGGCATATTCTACCGCCTTTAACTCTAAGAAATTTATGTGTTCCTCCTTTTCTTGTGTGGACCACCAACCGTGAGCCCTTTTTCCGTCCATAGACGTACCCCAGCCCGTTAAAGAAGCGTCTGAAAAAATTTCGTAATCAAAAGTAAGCCTTAATAAAGATTTTGTTATTGGAGGTGATTGCAATTTATTCAACCACCAGTAAAAATCGGGCTGAAGTGAGGAATGGAGGCACATTCTAGCATCACAGTTATCGTTAGCATCTATGCACGCGAGAAATTTTTGTCTTTCAAAATCTTTAATATAAATTTGCCCATAAAAGACTGTGCGGTTGATAG
Source organism: Cardiocondyla obscurior (assembly GCF_019399895.1). Lineage (NCBI taxonomy): Eukaryota > Metazoa > Arthropoda > Insecta > Hymenoptera > Formicidae > Cardiocondyla > Cardiocondyla obscurior. The sequence continues at coordinate 4,840,175 of NC_091877.1, forward strand.
AGTTTAAAGAACCAATTAGGCTTGCGAAATCTCGAATCTTACAAGATTGCTTTACAGAAAATTTTTTTAATTGATTAAGAATAGATAATCTTTTTTCTTCCGGTAACGATATAGTCATATCTGACGAATCTAAAATAAAACCTAAGAATTTTATTTTCTGACTTGGATTTAAATTACACTTATTCAGATTAATCCCGAATCCTAAATAATTAAGTAGATGCAAAGTTTCCTTCACGTTTTGGTTGCACTCCGATGTAGAGTCTCCTATGAGTAAAAAATCGTCTAAGTATATGACGGACAAAAAACCTTTTCCCTTTAATGTAGCGGCTAAAGGTTTTAATAATTTTATAAATACAAAAGAAGCGGAGGATAAGCCAAATGGCAAGACACAAAATTCGAAAAGAATATTCTGAAAAGAAAAGCGAAGATATTTGCGGTGAGAAGTATGAACCGGAATTAATAAATAAGAATCCTCAAGGTCGATGGTTGCCATAAAACAATTAAAGGATATCATTTTACTAGCAGTATTCAAATCCTTCATTTTGAAATAAGAAGCAAAAACAAATTGATTAAGAGCTTTTAAATTTGAGATGAATCTCTTATCGCCGGATTTTTTATTAATTAAAAAATATGAAGAAAGAAACTGATCTGGTGAGGCTACTGCTCGCTGAATGGCACCCTTCGCCAAGAGCCAATCTATTTCTTTGGTGTAAAGTTTGAGACCTGAATCTGTTAATTTCGGTTCTTGCAAGTAAGGTCGCGGTGGCGGGGATTGATAAAAGGGGATTTTATATCCCGAAATGACATGTAAAATGAAGGCATCCTTGGTGATAGTTAGCCAGTTTTGTTGGAAGAAAAATAACCTACCAGCTACGTTGCTCATCTCTCTTATCGGTAATGTGAGCTCCGCGATCGAGAACTCAATCGGTGTCTTGTCAATCGAGGTGCAGCCTTCGCTCCCCGACGAGAGGCTGATTTGGGAGCAAAGGACTTCGCATTTCCCTGCTGAGAATTTCGTGTCTGCTGCTGAGATTTTCCCGCGTTTAAAGCTTTCTGTTTGGTAGCTGAGTTATATGTCGTCAAAAATGTTCTTACTAATTTATCTGCCGCAGAGGCGTCCTTAATTTTGCTCAAATATTGTTTGCCAAATAGTTGTTTGTCGATGGGCGAAGCCTCAAGTGCATTCTTCGCTGAAATTGTCAGCATGAGTGTAATTAATGCTCGTCTTGCTCTGGATAAGTGGTATTGCACATGTGAGGTTAAGCGACCTACGTCGCTTGCTGTTTCAAAAATATATTTGAAATTCCACTGATCCTCTGGCTTTAACAACTCCGTCATGAGTTGTGCTTGCGCCGCTATAGATGCCTCTATTATATTCTGAGTTGCTACTTGATACTCGTCACGCTTGATAGAGGTCTGTGGAAGAGAATGACGTACTTCTGCGTTGAGAGTCGGAGCCTTTGCCAAGGTTAAATTTTGGGGCGCCGGGTATTTTTTGCGTAAACCATCTCTATTTTCCTTTGAAAGACCTGCCGTAAAAATAGAGGACCAAGTTTTGGTAATTAGATCATGCACCGCAGGACCAAAGTTTGTATTATCATCGTTGGAGCCCTTTAGGTCCATTTTAAACGCCGCAATTTCCTGGGTATTGTCATTTGGCATAACTGTTTCTGAAAAAAGATGTAAAATATAATAAAACACCAAATATAAATGCCTGGGTTTGCCTCAAGACCAAACTCGATAGTTTGGTTCAAAGTTGCAATGAAAAAATTATCCTGGGCTCGTCTCAAAGGAGAACCTCGCGGAAATGTAAAGAAGAATAACTTCACTTCTGGACAGGACTGCACTCTTGGTGCGAGTTCGTAGTCCAAAAAATATATATAAACGGGGCCTACCAATGACAGAAATTTCGGATTGCTCATCAGGATTTATCTGGGATGGCTCTCCGTTGTCCGATTGCGTGGCGGGTCCTTCCAAGGCCGCTGGCCGAGAGAGATTAAAATTGCTGGCGGTTTTTTGCTGTTCCTGCATCAATAAACCCAAAATTGCGTTCAACTTTTTCTCTAAGCGTGAAGATGAAGGAGGTTTCCTTGAATTTCTAGAAGAATGTCGCGAAGATCCCTCGATGATCTCTTGTTCATGTGAACGAGAATGAGTGCGAGAATGAGAGCAAGAACGATTCCCGTTTCGATTCTCCTTAGAAGAATCGTAATCACTTTTCGTAGAGCGTTCTCGAAAACACTTTCGTTTTCTTGAATGTTTTCTTCCCATTTCGTTATGTTATATATGCACGTCCGTTGTTCGGGAAAACAAGCAACACAATAAAGTAACACCATGAAGCACACGCCGAGGAGGCTACCATGGTTACGGTTTTCGGTTTTTCTTTTGACGGAAACTTTAAAATCCGCTTGTTACAAGGGAGTAGTTGGCAGCGCTACTACATATTATTCTACTCGGGCGAAATTCAGAGCATAATTACTACTTAACAAAGGCGTGCGCTTGATAAAGCGACGTCTATATAAATATGCAATGAAACAGATGTAATATAGTGCGAGATGGACGATATACAATTACGCGAATGAGTACGTCGGGTTCGTAGATCACAATTGATAGAACGCGTGCGCTACAATAAAGTTCGCGGATGGTCGCGAATGCTCCACGACAGGCACGGTGGGTGTCGCGTATTCGTGGGCGCGGTTTTCGGTGCGGATTGTGGTCGAACGCGGATCTATGGAAGATCCTTTCGGCAGGACTGGCGGTACGCGGGACGCGGGCGCGGAACAGCGGACGTGGCCCGCGTAACAATTGTATGTACGGTCGCGGTTTGTTAGGTGCGCGGTTTACAAAGATTTCGACGGAGTGTCGGTCGCGAATGATCAATAGATTTTTGAATCGTGGATGCACCTTGACCAGTGTCGTTTAGTCAGAGTACTCGACCGAGGCGGAGAGCACTCCACCCCGTGGATCACGACGGTGCGAACAGTATCTTGGTGCTCCGGTCTATTCGTATCGCAGACGTAGAATCGAGACTTCTCGAAGGAGGCGGAGTGCGCTCCACCCCACGAGCTAGTCGTGCGAAACTGGTAAACCGGAACGAGCGGATCGTGAGCGCCAGGAGTTCCTGGCCAAAACGAAGATTACTTCACCCCGTGGTTCGTGCTCTAGGATTGGATCGTGTTCGCTCGAGAGCAAACGGATGAAGAAAGTGCCGCTGAGTTCCGACATCGACTTTTTATACGTAAAAAGTGACGACGCAGGATTGCCGAGGCTCAGCGGGGCTCGTGACGTATCCCGACGCGTGGCGCCAAGGCCCCGGGAAGCGGCGCGCTTGGAAACGACGGGCCTCGACGTCGACGGCGCGGTTCAGCGGCGCTCGGGATGTCTCGGCTAAGTCCGCGGATGGACTTAACCGCGGAACGGCTGCGAGCACGTTGCCGTTATACCTCGCGTTCTCGGCTTATTAAAAATATAATGTTTGGGGCGCACCACGCCCCGGGTCCCCGTCGGACGGTATTGTGTCCGGCGACCGGCCGATGTTGTGGCCGGAACAGTGCTTCGCCGGGTGCACCGTTACAAAGTTGAAGTTAAGACTTACTTTTAGATGACTTCTTGAGCTTTAGCGGCTAAACGGTCTTGGTCACTAATAGCACTTAAAAAATGGCACTTTCGCTAAGATATCTGAAGAGAAAGAGAGCGTGCTCCACCAAGACACAGGATTTAATAAATTTGGAAAAGAGGAGGACCGTTGTCAAATTTCCAATTTTTAGAAAATCAGATTTTTTATTTGCAATATTCCTGGTTTGTAGCAATAAACTGCTTTCCCTCCGCCCGACCTAATTCACACGATTCCCTATCCGCGCGAACCCTGGCTCCGGTGAGCCTAACTCCGGCAAACTACGCGACTCGGAAAGTTGCGACCGTTACAACGCTCGTAAGAATGAAAAGAAACGTTTATTACGAATCACATATATACATACGACAAATAAACGATATTTACATAGATTCGCGGCGCTTTGACGATTAGAACAATATTTACAATGTGCGGGAAATCTCGTGTTGACACGATTGTTGGTTTCGTAGAATTTCGGATAGTTTTCGCGGCAACGCATTGGTGCGGAGAAATTCCTGCGATGTTTATCGACGCGGTTGCTAATCCCGACGTACGCTCTATTGTCGGTGTCCGTAGTACGAGTCGCGTGTTGAATCAAGGAATGCACTTAATGGCCGGCCGTCAAGAACATTCGGCCGAAGCGAGGAACACCTCACTTCGATAAACCGTGTCGTGCGAAAGAAATCTGGCCGCCGGAATATCCGACGGCTCTGAGTAACGCCCGCAGCGAAGACCGAGTTTTTCGTCGCCTAGAACACTTGGCGGAGGCGAAGTACGCCTCACCCCGTAGACAATTTAATCGTTCGACGTCAAGTATCGATAAATGGAAGCGGCGGCTGAGAACCCTCAGCGGAGGCAAAGGACGCTTCACCCCGTGCTCTGTTTGCGGCTTTAAAGGATCGAAGTTTGCGAGACAGCGGATAGGGAAGCGGTCGTGCTCTCGAGCCGGTACGGATCAGAGTCGTGTTCTGGCCCGGAGGATGGCCCTTTTTATATCGTTTTTTTGGCGCTTCCTGGGGGAAAGTTCTTCCAAGTGGGGGCTATCGCATGCGCCACGGTTCTGCGTGGCCCGGTCTAAAACCCGTCCGTATCTTCGGGTATGCTCGCGTTTTTCCGCCATTTGTCCGAATGCGGACTTAGCCGGTGGAGCGGTTCCTTCGGCGAGCTCCTGCTAAGTCCGCGTGTCTTGGAGTTTTAAAAAAAGGGGTGAGCGCATCTCGCCTTTTTTGCTCTGCCCGGCGTATGGTCGTTCGCGACAGCCGGTCGGTGGAAACCGGAACGGGGTGCACGCGGGCATCCCGTTACGAAGGTTAGAAGTCTTCCTCTTCGTATTCTAATGAGATATGGTCTACTCTTTTTTATCAAATCTATTAATTGTGTGTCGAAAAAAGAAATGTGAAGTAGAAGACGTAACATATGCAAGAGGCAATTAATTAGGCATTAATAGATACAGTTAAATGTAGAAAGAGTTCTGTTAACGCAAAAAAAACTATAAAATATGGTCTACATGTGTTCATAGATACGACAGTCTTCACAAAAATTACATTTAGCCAGAAAGAAAAATTAAATACACACTTGGAGCAATTGCCACTACTATTTGTTTAAATTCTCATACATACATTTTAACTGGCGTTGCAAATTATTTAGCAGCTTCCGATGGCAACATAAACAGTGGACATTATATCGCGTATGCACGTTGTGAAACTTATTAGTATGAGTATGACAATTAAAAAAAAAAAAAGTAATATTCCTGAGAGAATAATAATTTTGTCTCATTTAATTTTATATGTCCGGATGGAAACATAATTTTAAGTTTTTTTCTAAGTCTTTTGTTAAAAATATAGTTATTAAAATTGTGGCGGCCCAAAAAAGCTGTCACAAAGAGTAACGCGCCAGGAGGAAGCAACGCGGCGTACAGAAAACGCAGCCCGACATACAGCTATGTATACCGCGGTAACACGACAAAATAATAACGACAATAACAACCACTAGGAGCCGCAGATAAATAATTAACAACCCGCGAGTAAAAAAGGACACACAGGAATATAAAAAGGCCCAGGATCGGCGGAAAAGGCACAAAAAAGCGAATTCGTCATTTTTTTGGAGGTACGCTTTTAGTGCTCTGCCCAAGACGCACATTAGCGGAAGACAGCTAAAAAGATAGAGTTCCAGAGACGGATGCCGCCAAAACGGACTCGTAGAGGCCGGCGCCAACCGAAAACGCCAAAGTACGTTCCACCAAGTCCAGAAGGAAGCGATAAGCCGGACGAGACGGACAAAAATAATAACTTGCCGACGATCCAGGAAGAAATAATATTCCCGCCGGGGACCACAGGGATCTTGAAAGGCGTTACAACTCAGCCGACACCGTCGCCGAAGCCGAAGCATATCACCGGCTTCGTACTAAGACCGTGGGTCCTCCACGAGATAGATCTAGAGCCGCCACGACTAACAAGGCCTCCAAAAATATTCCTGAAGGGACCATACGATCACCGTGTCTGGAGAGATACTTTGCCGAATTGGCCGAAACCGCCGCCAAATCTAATAACCGGAATAAGCGAAAGCGTGGCGACACAAACGGAAAAACATCTTTTCGACCACGCTCCGGTAACTAACGAAAAAGTGATGCAGACCGATCCCTGGGTTACCACTTCGGAAGAAGAAGAGATCAACGAGCCACTAAAATATCCCGGCAACGAGAAGTGGGGTCCTATACGCGTCACGCTAACGGCTCCGCATATAACATATCGCGAGAGGTTTTAAAACCGATTTTTGTACGGGCTAAGCCCGGTGCCGTAAGCCGCATAATTCAATTCAAAAATTAATTTGCATATATTGTAAATAATAAATTACGGACTACTGTTAAAAGATCTGACAAAATAATTTCTGGACCTCGCCAGCGAACCATCCTCCTGCGCTCGTAATACGAATAAGCGTCCACAAAAATTTATAAACAAAATAAAAGCTTTAAAATATTTTGTAACAATTATCCTCTTTCTTTCTACACAACCTAGAAAAAAACAATAATATTAATTTATCGTGCTAACGCGGAGACTAAAAATTTGTTTAAAAATTGTTTAATGTAGTAACAACGGCTAAGAACCACTGAAATTCATAGAACTTGACTAAAACTGTACAGAACAATCATTGGAATCACCAAAAGTTGCCGGTACGACGCGTTTTCGTAAGGTGCCGTGCTGACGTTGAGTTATTATTGCTTAAAATTGTTGATTGTTAAAATGTTATTTTTAAATGCTATATATTTGTTAATCAGGACTGGAACTAATTGGAACTTACGCTATAGAGTAAATTATACGTTGATTTTTAGTACTTATGAGGGGATTGTGTCGTGCTGGAACGTGATCTAGGCACGACAATTTTTCATTTTTTATTTTTTAATATAAAAAATGCGGAACTATTTCTCTAACCTATCAGGAACTGTAGAATTATGCAAAATGCTACTGAAACAACAATTGTTTTTTAATAATTATTAAAATGTGCTAACTTCACAGACACCAACCACTGACCCGCCGAATCGACCATTGTCCAGCAGCAAACGAGGCGCGGTGTGCCCCAATCTCTTTAAACGCTTCAGACACTACGTACGCTGAAGCGGCTAAGTCCCCGCAGAGAACTGGACTGAGCACTGACGGTGACAACCAAGCGCGTCAAACGTGCGAAGCTACAGTACTGCCAAACAGGGCCACACCGAGTGCTACACCGCCAACGCCCGTTTTCACAGGCATCCCCGGGCCAGGCTTTTTAAAGTATAAAAAAGCGAAACCCTATGATGTGAGTCTCCTACCTGTCTCGTATCTGCTGAGCCTATTACCGGTTCTCCACTTGACATACCTAGACATCCCACAGCTACTTTAGTATAGAGGTCGAGTGTTCTTGGCCTCTGTTAAGACGTTCTTAGACGTAGCTTGATTCCTTTTCGCCGACAACAAAGTTTAATAACATCTCCGGTAGCACCGGAGTAAAGAGTACTCCGCCTCCCCCGAGAATTCTCAGGCATCCGGCGTCCTCAAGCTCTGGTCGGTCTTTGGTCGCCAGCCGGCCTTCCAGGTAGAAACCGTGAGTTGCGGGTGAAGCGCGGTTCGCTTTCGTCGAGCGTTCTCGGCGCTTACGGTCCATGCCGTGCCATCCAGCGTCTCTACTATCGCAAAACTTTTTTCACCACCGCGCGTCCTTATGCGTCGTGCATAACGACACCCGCTCGGTAATCGCGGAACCGGGCACAGAATAAAAATTGTATGATCCGCAGAGATTTCGCTTCGGCCTTGTGCGTTTAACAACAAACCGCCGAACACCTGTCACCGACTGCGCGGAAAACACGCAACAGTAAATATTTCCATTTGTAAATAGATTCGACAATAAAGTATATGTACTGCGACGTTGCGGCTTTCGCTGCCTCGTCGCAGCTTCCCGCGGCCGTCACAGGGCGCAGCGGCGCTGGACGAACCGCCGTAGAAAGGAGAGCGAGGAGTCGTGAGAAAACTTCCGGAGTGTCATGTTTGTGTTTAAGCAACGTTATTTAACGGTCGCGATCTTTTACTTTGTTGCTACCGTATATCGCCGAGGCTATGGGGTGTCCTTATCGTGCGGGGGACGAGAAAAGCGTGGACCACAGACGAAGGAACGAACTTCTTGATGGAAAAACAAAAGGATAAGTGCCTGGGATAAGAAGCCACCCATCCCGAGAGCACCGGAGGAGACTCGCGACGAAAGAGAACCACACCATTACACCTCGTCACTGAGAGCCGTCTACGGAGGAATCAACACGGAAGAAAATATGCAAAGGACTATTCGAAACCCGCACCAACCTATTAGTTATCGATAAGGTCCCGCGGGGATAGCTATGCCCGCGGGAAACCAGCGACATCGCGCACGGAAAAATCCGCGAGACTTGCGGGTGGGCATACGCCAGGCCTCGTGCCGAAATTTTGCGCAGTCCTCACTCTCTTCCGTGTTGACGTGCGAAGGAAACGGACGATTCGAGCAAACTGATAACTAGGCGATCTATCCGAGAGCGTAAACAAGAGAGAAAGTGAGATACGACGAGAGCGGCCACTAGATAGAGAGAGCAAGGACGATAAGAGGCCCAGAAGGCGTATTATCGGTGAGGTTTTCCACCCGCATTGCGACATTATTACTTTTGTAAAGCCTTCCGCTTCTCGGGGAGGCGGCCGCGTGTTCGGACGAGACCCGGCCACGTTGAACGGGCACTCGGGCCCGGAAGATTTTTTGATGAGACTTGCCACGGGACAAAGATTTAGCGTTAGCGAGTGGCTTCCGTCGGGCGTCCGAATACCATCGGCCGAACCTTGCAGGGAAAATTGGCGTAAGTCGAGCCGCGTGAGTTGATTGTCATACCCGTTGATATTTTGTCGTCCGTGTCTGCACGGAGAGCCTTCGACAGCGGCCGAGGTCGGGAATTAAAGCTGACAGATTTCGACAGCGACCGGCAACATTCCGCGGAATAATTCTTTGTTTTACGGCGTTCCGCGAGGACGAATGGCACTCGGGAGGCGTTCAGGAGGCGCGTGGCCGGCACCAAAACATTTAAGGCCGGCGCGTGATTTGACAAATACCGGGATCGAGCTGATCTAATTGTTCCAAATTTATTCGTGTGAAAACCGGCCGACGATCGAGGTGATCGGGCGAAGGTTGATCTCATTTATTCTTTCTGTTGTTAACTTTTTTTCATCATAATAAACGGCTTTATTGTTAATAGTATTCGCGTCTCGTGTAAGATCATTTTGTGCTGTTAACTTTTCTGTTCGCTCGCTAATTACGTCCGCCTTACCCCGCCCTTCTCTGTTCGGTTGAGCTAGTCCCCGCGCGTAACGGCTATTAGCGTTTTCGATAAGTTTGGAAAAGAGATCACAATTCGCGTAAAATATCGGCATGGCGAGGCCCGTGCCTGGCCAAGTTTAATTTTGTAAGATTACGCCGTCTCGCGCCGGGATACAGTTAAGAAATTGTGACCTCTTTTCCCTCGCTACTCCTCATGTCATCGCTGAGCGGGATCATAAATCCGCGCCCGGCATTTTTGATCGCGGCTTTTCTCTGTCAGGAGGAAAGAACATGACAGTACATAGTCATCCGAAACCAAAAGTAACGTGATTTCGCGACTCCTACGACACCCGATCGGACCTAATGATTGAAACGCGTCACCGCCTTCTGCGGCGACTCGTTGAACCGGTGTCCGACTCTGGTAAATCAGGGGTGTTACACAATTTTTTTAGAAAGATTAATCACGCTTTTAATCATCAATTAATTTTGTAAAATTCAGGAAAAACATGTCGCAGATGAATCACCTTGCTTTTGTAATAAGTGATGCACACGCCACGAACTACTAGTCCTCAGAAACGATATAAAAATCCAAGATCAATTTGTTCACTTCACTAAATAAAAATCTTTAAACAATATTATTACACCGTCGTTATACCTCTGTAAACTGTTTGAAACCACACTACCGCTACCGAGCTGACAACCAAATGAACGTACATCATTTGCCGATAAAAAGAGAGATCCGAGAGATTCATTCTTATCTGAAATAAACAAGACCAATTGGCACACATATTATAATCAAACTGTCATTAGTAAGTTTGAATTTTTTTTAAATTGTTATTTTAATACAATTGATCTACGGTCAATTCTAGTGAGCCAAACAAAGCCACTGTTTTTAACGCATTTGTTAAGCCCAGATGCATTAACCTGACTCGTCGAGAAATTTAAAGTCAAATTATCTCAACAGTGCAACAATAGCAAAGATTATAAAATTTATTACTTTGATTATCAACCATTGCAACCGACTCAATACCTTCCCGTATCGCCAGATTTATCTTCTATACGTTTATCTTATTTGTCCGCTCTTGAACCCTGTAGTTATTTTTTTCTCTTCTGTTTTTATCACATTTATGATTTTTCTCTTACTCCGCCACCCACTGAAACAAATTCAACCTATTCCGCTTTCTTTGACAAGATCGCAGCTATTTACTCGCACCCACCTCTGGAATCGCAGCCCAATAAAACCTTTTCTTCCTCTTCTTTTAACTCACTTTATAACTTTTACAACAACAAGAAAATCATCATAATATTTCATTCCGACTACGATCTTGGTTTTCTTCATAATCTCTAAATTCCACCTTTCTCTATTACAAAGTATTACATTTTATTGAAATAATATATATATTAATCGCTGTGTGTGTGTGTCGACTATTTCAGTACACACACACACACACACACGCACGCGCGCGCACACACACACACACACACACACACACACACACACACACACACACACACACACACACACACACAATAATTATTTTTTTATTAAATACTAGAAATTAATTTATTTAAATAAAATATTTGTTGCGACGTTTTAATTACATATATTAAAAAAAAAAAAACAAAAAAAAATAATCCCAAAAAAGCTGGTCTCAAACTCGAGACCTCCAGCGTTCTAGCCGCGCGCCTTCAACGCACGACCACGCTAACAATTGGAAGTTAGGTTTATCGTCTCGGTAGATTACACACGCGCAATATTTTCATAATTTTTTTCTCGTTAACTAATGGGCATTGGCAAGACTTATTGTACCGCGTATATCGGGAAGGAATCCCAAACAACATATTTTTTTTTTAACAAAATCCCGGGGAGCGCGGCTTGAAAATCCCCTTGTTAGTACTTATCACTGTCTCGATTGGCACGTCGGCGAGAGTGTCAAATATTCCTTAATATAACGCAAAAGAAATACAATTGTGAGATTTTTCTTGGCTTATGATGAACGCTGGCTGTCACACAAAACAGACTTTTCTGAAACAGAGTAAACTCATTCCCGCAAAAATCTAATCATGACAATCAAAACGCGAACGCAGAAAAGAACACTATTAAAAAGAATTAAGACTAAACTTCAGATCCAATGCGCAATTATACAAGAAACTAAATACAAAAATACAACAATGAAACGTTCGTAACGAGAGATCGGAGGATTCTGATCGGAAGTCTGATGCAACCGAGGGACAAACTTTTAGATTTTTTTGTCTTCTTATCACCCGCTACGCACTACATAATTAACGCCACCGCTGTTGCTAAGCGGTTAACAATCAAGTCTTGGCTTGAGAATTTGTTTACGACGTCTAGGCGTTCTAGACGTCGGTAACACACGTAGTGCTGACCTCGTTTGAAAGTTTAAAGTGTTAAGATGCGGGTTAACCACCACAAAGATGTCACCGGAGCCGAAAAAACATCTGATCCAATCGCAACAAGCACACTACGACCTGCTTGATCATTGAGCTATCAGACCCAGGATGGAGTGATCTCCGTCTTGCTTACTTGATCTTGACGAGCTCGCTCTTCAACCGACCGCTAACAAGCCCGTTTCTCAAGACTCGAAAAGTGGAGAAAACTCCGTCTTCTTAAAAAAATCTCGGGCATTTCGGACCATAACCTATCGGCCCCTTGACCAGCAACCAACTCCACCCACGACAAAACGAAAACCCGGCTTGGCTTGGCTAAGAACTCTTAGCCCTGCGGCAAACAACGCGATTCCGGCATAGAACAATCGCGCACCCACTATGCAAGCTTTCGTTGAAGCTATATCCGCGACTACTAACCGTGTGCTAATCCCTCCCAGTTTCTTTACTGCGGCCACGTCAACGAGACTCCGCACCGAACAGTGTTTGCACCACGAAACGCCCGCGAAGGCGTTGCGTAGTCAAAAAGATTTTTTGCAAATTAAAACGCCGCCGCGTATTGTGACGGTCACGACGACCCAATAAGTCTTTTTTTTTTTTTTGTAACAGTTCCTGTTTTTCACCGGACGTCGGTCCAGCAGGCGATCGGCATCGCCAGTGTAGTGCGGGTAAGAAACGGAAGGAAAAACGCACGCGAATGGTAAAATGATTAACACGCATTATTAACGACGTTTATTAACATCGGTAACGTTATTAACAACGATCTAGCGCTTGCGCCATCTCGAAAGGAAACTGGGACCTTAAGGCTATTTCTATACACTAAAGCTTTATTCTCTAAGGTAGTATTTACAAGATATGTACAAGTGAATTGTTCTGTTTTACAATTGTTTAAATCGCGCCACTAAGGTGCTTTCCACAAAAAAAGGTTCGGAAGGAGATCCGGCAGATTATATCCGTCTCTCCCGATAGAAAATGTGTGGGGCCGTCAGCGTAACTCTGATCGGTCCCCACCGCTCATCTCCCGGATATTGCACGGGTTCGGAATCTGATGCCAATGTCGTGGCCCAAGGATCCGTCTGAGTCTCAGCGTTGATCAGCTGCGGCTCGTGCTGGATAGCAGGTAGAATAGGCTCCTCCGTCTGCGTCCCCTGGGTCACCGGCAGCGGTCGAGGTGTACCTGGAATATGATACCTCGAAGCGGTGAGTCGATATGTCCTTATATCGCCTGGTAACAAGGCGACCTTGGGCGGCCGGTTAACACCGCGGTGGTGGCAACCTCAGTGGACAGGGCGCCCAAGGTTGGAGGACTATGGGCAACAGCTTCGGCGGAGGCGGCTGTACTGTTGTCCGGTGTATCCAGAGAATCAGCGCCTGTCCAGGTAGAAACACCTCTACCGCTTGGATCCTGGGCTTCTCTGGACCCGTGGTGCTGTCTGGTCATCCTTCGGCCAGCGGCTTGCTCTTGCTTCTTCCTCGCCGGGTCCGCTTCTTCTTCAAGGCTCCGGAAAGGGGATCAGTGAAAACCCCTGTCTCCTCCTCCGTCTGCATGTACTCCACTGCAAGAAACTCCCAAAAATGTAAGCTCTCTGCGGTTACGTTTACAAAAAGGCTTTCCCGCTATTTCGGCTTATCTGGCACTATCCTTTCAGATGTGCTCAAGATCTGCTGATTTGGCGTGAAGCGAAAACCGGTTCCAATCCTCCGACTTATATATAATCCTTAGAGTAATCTTACTCGCGGGAAAGCCGTGCTGCCTAGCGGCGAGCTTTTAATTACGCGTGGCCTTCGCGACGCGGCCGGGTTGCCGTTCGGTGGGCGCTTGTGGTGGTATGTGATTACCGCCACAAACAATAATGCAACCGTTACGCGGATTCGACAGCTATGTGTCAAATGTTTATTACAATTTTTTGGCGCAGTCGCGGGCCGCAAGGTACATTGATTGCGAAAGTGTGTGTGCGCAACGTGTCGAATATCATGGTTTGAGATCAGACAGGACCGAGTGCGCATCGGTGTCAGCGGGTGCAAGACGTAAATCCGACAAAATATCTGGTCGGGTTGATGCATGTTCAGGGTGACCGCCAAGAATCTTTGGCAGAAGCCGAGAATACCGAACCCCGAGAGCCACTTGTGCGAGAAAATGATATTAAGGAAGGTGTACCTTCCTTGAGAAGTGCGTTGTGACCCGGAAGTTTCTATTCGGCAACCTAGATCGCTAAGCCTTGGCAAGGTCAAGTACGCTTAGCCCTGCAATGCCGTTAAAGATGCTCGAAGCTGATCGGAGGAAAGAGTTCGAAAAGCGGCCAAGAATACTTGGCGCAGGCTCAGAACTCTGAACCCCGGTTGTTGTCTTTTTTGGAAATCTTTAGAGAATAAGCTTTGGTGTCAGAGTATTAACCAATAAGCGGTAAATATCATCCGTTATCCGTTAGCGCTCGTCTAACTTCGAATGCTTTCGGTTGGATTTAACTACGGATTTAGCCGCGGCGAAGACTCGCTTGCTCGTCGCCTGGCTCCTAACTAGAAACGTTCAAAAAGTATGCGGAGCATCTCATGTTCCGTTGTTCTGCCGGACGGTCGTCGCTGGATTAATAGCGGAATAATTTGAGGATCGTTATATTTTTTGTAATATAATTGTATATAAAACGTGTTCATAATATGTGTCATATAAAGCATAAAATGTTTAATCTCTGAACCTGCTCTCGAGAACCTTTCTAACGAACCCGCGAATTCTGACGAAGTGTTTGCTTTCTGCAAACTCCCGCGCGACCAACGTTCGTATGACGAAAAGTCGTTGTATAGAATTATATCATCAAATGTACAGATGTATGATGTAATATGTATGATGTGCTTATCACTTGTAAGGAAAATAAACAAAGAGATTATGCAGGATCCTCTTTGCGAAAAGTAGCGCGGTCGTCTAAAAACAAGCGTAAGAACTAGCTGTTCGTCATCAGCTGTTCGTAACAATAAATTCTATAACTGATTTGTCGCGGTAATAAATTAATTTTTTTCTGTAATCACGCGCAATAATTTTTGTAATTATGGTACTGACTAATTAGTATATTATTAATTGAGACGCGTGTGCAAACTAAAGACCATTAATTAACGTTATCATCGGACGTTTTGTTTTTAATAAAGATTTTGAAGTAATTTTCTACTGGGCATAATCTATTTCCCAACAGTCGTTACAATTAATGATAATTAATAATTGCTTAATTTATGTATGCATGCCGTGTAGCGTACACCTGTAAATTTTTTGTGTACCTTGCGTAAGAGATCAACCAAGATTACCACGAGCCCGTCACATCTAACACTGAGTTACGTCGTTTCTACCTACCATGTGTATCCGACCAATAAGTAGCTACATATTTAATTTTTTTACTTGGAAACAAAGCTTCAAAGAAAATTTTTACAGAGGAAATATTGTTGCGAAATTGCTTCAAAAACATGTTCTTTCACAAACACAATACTTGTTTTAAATTACTCTATATTATTATTATATTATATAGATATACAGGGTGTCCCAGATCAGTGGACGATGCCGAAAATGATAGGTAAATTTAATCAAATTAAAACAAAGTCTTTTACTATTTTGAAAAATTCTCAATAGTTTTCGAGAAAAAAATTAAAATATATAAAATATATAAGCGTAAGAGCGACAAAAAAGCTGCGCGTGAGTGAGCGCAACAGACAAATGACTAGAAATGGCACCGTCGTCTGTCGCGCTCACTCAGCCCACGCTTTCTCGCCGCTCTTACGCGTACATAAATTAATTTTTTTTTTGAAAACTATTAAGAATTTTTCAAAATGGTATAGGACTTTTCGTTTTAATTCGATTAAATCTACCTATTTCGGCTTCGTCCACTGATTTGGGACACTCTGTATATAGAGTGAATTTAAATGGGTGAATCAGCATTTTACCGTACAAGTGAGTTACCGACTGTAACTTTAATTAACGATCTGTACAATAAATAGCGACGTCATCAAAGACGTATAGAATGGTCGAAAATCGAATTGCGGGAGATGGCTATCTACCGTTTCTGGTTTGCGTGATTAACTTCACTTTGCACAGCTCCTATAAGACCGTCAGAGATCCTTAGAGGAATTAATGACTCACTGCAGCTCAACTTAACAATGTTTAATTACTGAGTGATAATGAGACACAAGATAACTGGCTCAAGCGATGTAAACTAAACGCTAGTGTAACTCGGATTTGTCTCAACACGTCTTCTCAACTAATCGATGATCGCAAGACAAGAGAGGGGAAAGCAGGGCTACTAACTTCGTATAATATAATAAACCTCACCTTGCAGAATCCCTACAGACGACCGCATGTATAGACAATTAAAAAAATTAAAAGAAATAAAATAATATTAATAATAATAATATTATTATCATTATTATATTATGCCTTTTAAATAAAAATAATTAAACTAGTGATCTTTCATGTCACGTTTGAGGTGCCACTTTTAGTGCGTTAAGTTTTTTTAAAGTGGACTTTTACCTGTAGCCCTATCGTACCACATTTTAATTTATTCCGGTAAGCTAAACAGATATTTTAAGTCTTATTGAGCAAAAGTACATGTTAATAAAAACTTTCATTAACATGCAATCGTGCGCAAAATGTCCGCAATGTATCTGTTTAAAACTTTAATTAAGTAAATGCTCAAAATGACCCTCTTCCATCTTCTCACAAAATACCGCCCTTCTCAATATTGCGTTACGTACCCGGCGCAAGATCTGCGGACTTATTGCGCGGCAAGCTCGCACAATCCTGTCTTTCAGATCTTCTACGATTCTCGGTCGCGTAGCGTAAACTTTTTATTTGACGTAACCCCACCGAAAGAAGTCTAGATGTGTAAGGTCTGGTGAATGCGGCGGTTATTCGTAAGGACCGTGAAGACTGATCCAAGAATTACCGAATTTTCTATTCAACGAAGCTCTTGTTTTATTGGCCGTGTGCGCAAGATGGCCATCCTGTTAGAACCACATATTAATATGTGATTCAAAAGGCACATCATTTAATAAATTAACAAGGTCCCGTCTAAGAAAATTTTGGTATTGCTTGCCATCGATCTTACCATCGATGAAATAAAGTCCAACGATGTGGTTTCCGAAAATACTCGCCCAAACATTCACCGACCACCGGACTTGTGAATGCGCTTGCTGCATCCAATAAAGATTCTCGGTGGCCCAGTAATGTAAATAATGACGGTTAACAAATTAGATGGTAACTCGCTCGTTCGGTAAAAAGCTGATTCATTAATTAAAATTCACGCTGTATATATACAATTGTTAAAAAATTGCTACAATATAACACATTTAACGTATACTTTAATTATACACTTTAAATGCGCAATATTTCAACTCACACACGTAAAAAAGCATTAAAATGTTGTTTTTTAAAATCGTTTTGAATATCACCGATTATTTTTGACATGAACGATACCGATTTAAAAAGAAATTATAGTTTTTGGCAGGTAATTATTTAAAATTACTTTTGATTATCATGATTACTTATAATTACTGACACAGGAATTTATATTATGAATAACGTTGAGTATTACGCATATTTGTAAAATACCTCTGCGATTATGTTCTTCCTTTATTAGTCTTTCCGTAGCATTTCTAGGCTGGCACATTTTTTCACGTAGACAATTTAATAAATCCAATAGTTCGTTTTTCCGTAGCAAAAAATTTGCATACTTCACGCACAACGTTATAAAAGTCAGTCCCAAGAAAAGTCCTTCGGTCAGCTCCTGAACGCGGTTGCGCGTACGAATTACCTCTACTACGTCGAATATTGTAAACTCGTATATTAAAAGAAAAATTGCGTACCTGCAAATACCAACACTTTAAACAATTAATAAATAAATTAATACAGAAAACTCGTATAATGAAAAAGTTTACCAATCTATGAAATGTTCTGTAAAATTATTGGCCTTTATTCTTAAATTACTTTTAGAGACGCTTTTGATAAAAGGCGTCTCTAAATGTGGTTTTATAAATGTGGTCAAATTCAGAACTCACATTTAGAGGTAACTTTAAAGACGACAGTCACTTTTAATCTAAATGTACGATTTTATCTAGAAAAAGCTATACTGAACCCACTTCTATAGCACATTTATAAGCTTCCGCCAATGTGCCGCTAAATGTGGCCTGTAGCACATTTTGCAGCACATTTAGCGAAAATCCAATATGACAGTGCTTATGCAATTTGACAGGTGGGCCGTATCGCGACTTAAGTCATTAGTAGCGATGGTAATTAATTAAATTTAATAAAAAAACGGATATACTTGAAGTTTTTAAGAATAATTGAAACTCCATGTAGCAATAATAATCATATTAGAACGATTAAAAAAAATTTACAAATCTTGAAAATGCGCTTATGTATAAAGGTGTAATTAAAGTCCTGTGGGTGTATTAATAACTCGGTAATTAGCACAAGTATCATGATACATGGTCAAGAAAGTATCATCATGGAAATAGCGGAGAATATTGATCACGCCGCAGAAGTTGAGTAAGTAAATGCACTACATGATTGTGAACTGCGAGTTTTTCGTGATAAAATAAACCCATTTAAAATTTTCAATGAACAGGGTTTTTGACAGACATATCAATTGTCTAAGGAATGTGTGCGATTTGTGCTAACGTTAGTGGAAACTAGATTATCTTCGTTAGCAATTAGGAGAAATGTCATTGCACCATCTCTTCAAGTCTTCATCGCTCTGCGTTATTATGCGATAGAATGTTACCAACTTGAACTAGGCGAGTTATTCAAATGCATTTTTATTATTTACTGCTTTAAATATATTTTTAAATTAAAATTATAAACTAAAATATTTTAATTACAGGAGATTTGCATAAAGTATCGCAGCCAACGGTATCCAGAACTGTCGCATCAGTTTCACTAGTTTTGGCAAGATTATTGCTAGAATTTGTGAAACTTCCACCTCGAATAAAAATTCTTTAGAAAGAATTTTATAACGTAGCTCATTTTCCTTTGGTTGTGGGCTGAATTGATTGTACACATGTACCAATCAAATGCCTCAACCAGGAACAAGCTACATTATACATAAATCAGAAGGGTTTCTATTCGTTAAACATCCAGGTGGTGTGCGATGCTGAGCGACGCATTTTGGATATTGTTGCTCAATAGAGAGGCAGTGCTCACAATGGACGAATATCGGATTCTTGTTCCCTCAAAAAAGAGTTTGAGGTAATCGTATAAACATAGTTTATATTATATTATATAAAATATTATAAATTTATTAAGTAAAATAAATATATCAAATTATAAATTAAATATATATCTTTAAATTTTTAGTCAGGCAGAAGAAAAAGTATTTTGCTTGGGGATTTTGGGTACTTTTGCAAACCGTACCTTTCTTTGCTGATATTACAGCCACGAGATCTTCCTGAGGAGCGGTACAATTCATCCCATATACGCACTTGGTTTATTGTTGAGCTCTGCTTTGGAGAGTGGAAGGGCATGTTTCGTGCTCTTTGAAATGGAATGCAGATCTTTTTGGATACTGCCAAAGCAGCCATTATAGCGATGGCTGTCTAATACAACATTCGGCAGAAATTTCGTGATAACAATCTACATGGTAAGTAATATTAAAATTTTTTAATAAGTAATTATTAATATTTAAATACATCAAATAAAAAAAAATATTTTATGTTGCAGACGCAGAATTGGATGAAGGCGATGACAATAAAGATGATGACCATGCTCCACTAAATTGTGATATGGAATCACAGCAGCATGGTCAAAACGTTTTTCGTCAGGAATTCGTACAGAGATAATTTTCCTAAAACAATTTTTCTATTAACGTTATCACAAAATCCACATTCCTTAAACAACCGATATCTTTGTTGAAATTTCCTTTCATTGATCATTTTAAAGGGCTTTATTCTATCCTGAAAGATTTGCAGTTTACAATCATGTAGTGTATTTACTTATTGAATAAAAACTGTGTGTATCAATAAAATAAAATGTTAAATTAAAATTATTTAAATGTTTTTTTTTTAATATATTTATTAATATAAATTGATATTCTTAAAAATTAAAAAAAAATATTATAACATAATAATATAAAATAAAACAAAACATAAAATAATATTTCATTTTAATAGTAATATATCTCAAAAAAAACTTCACTTTTTATCGAGGGTGATACCTTCGGTATTTTCGTACTCGCGTAGATCTTGAACGATCTTGAACTATGACCGAGAACGCAAGGATTGGGGACTACCGATAGATAGAGCGTCTCCGCGCGGTGTGGGGGGCAGTAAGTTCCGCCCAAAAGACATAATTTTCAATAATTATTATCTTGCTTAATATTACTCGGAATAAAAAATGATAAAGGACTTTTCGTCTTAAAATGACGAGATCTACCTAGTTCCAAAGTTTGTCTACATGACTTTGAGTACCCTGTATACAGGGTGTCTGGTTGAGTAGTGAGCATCTCTTAGTTATAGATAAAACTCAAAAATACAAATAGGAAAGTCCCGTACCATTTTGCAAAATTCTCAATCGTTATTGAGAAAAAAATTAAAATGCATAAAATGTAAAGGCGTAAGAGCGACAAGAAAGCTGCGCGTGAGTGAACGCGTCAGGCGAATGGTTAGGAATGGCGCCGTCGCCTGTCGCGCTCACTCACGCGTGGCTTCCTTGTCGCTCTTGCGCTAGACAAATTAATTTTTTTTTCAATAATGGTTACGAATTTTACAAATTTGTAAAGGACTTTTCGTCTCCAAATCTGATTCTTTACCCACAGTTTTAATATTGCTAATAATATTTCGGACACCCTGTATATACAGGGTGTTCCATACTTTATGACCCACCCGGAAAACATGGGTAATTCTAATTATTTTGAACAAGAAAGTCCCATATCATGTTTTAATTTGGGCGTTTATTTGCGAGAAATCAACGTTTGAAAATTTATTATATCTGACCGAGAGCGAGACGATGCGACGACGCGCGAGCGAGCGGTGGGGCGATTCGCGAGGCGTGGTTAAAGACATCATGCGAGCGAGACGATGCGACGACGCGCGAGTGACACGATGCGATTGTACTTAAATTCGCTCGTACGTCTTCGCATCGTGTCACTCGCGCGTCGTCGCATCGTCTTGCTCGCGTGACGTCTTTAACCACGCCTCGCGTATCGCCGCACCGTTCGCTCGCGCGTCGTCGCATCGTCTCGCTCTCGGTCGGATATAATAAATTTTTAAACGTTGATTTCTCGTAAATAAACGCTCAAATTAAAAAATGGTATGGGACTTTTTTGTTCGAAATAATTAAAACTACCCATATCTCTCGTTTGGGTCATGAAGTATGGGACACCCTGTATAAAGGAGATTTATTATCCTTGCGGGGTACACCCAAACCTCCGCTCCAGTTACAAAATTCAACACTCTATTACTACAAAAACAAAAACTCTTTCCGCTTTTTTATACTACCATACAATTTAATCTAAGGAGAGAGAGAAAGAGAGTGTGTGAGAGAGAGAGAGAGAGAGAGAGAGAGAGAGAGAGAGAGAGAGAGAAAGAGGGAGGGAGGGAGGGAGAGAGAGAGAGCGCTTACGTCATTCTTGCACACATTTTTCCCATTCCATTTTTTTGTCAAATTTTTTATTGATACTTTTACACTTTTTCATCCTTTCTTTTACTTTCTCCATATTACTAATCTAACCCTTACCCTTCCCATTTTTATTCAATATTTCCTCCACCACTTCTTCCCAACCCCTTTCACGCATCCTGTCCAAATATCCTTCTAAGTTTTCTTTTTCCCCTCATAAATCCTACACTTACTGTTTTCCTTCTTGTCTCAGTACAAATTTCCTCTCATATCATCTTCTAATCTAAATCTAGCTATTCTCTGCTATCTCTTTTCCTTCCACCTCTTTTTCAAAAATTCCAGTACTTCTTCCCCTTTTATTTTTCCATATAACTTATTACACCTTGCTTCCCTAATTTTCCTTTATCTTTCGTCTCTTTGTAAAATTTTTTTTCTTTCTACCATCATTACATTTGTTATACAGGGTGTCTGGTTGAGTAGTGAGCATCTCTTAATTATAGATAGAACTTGAAAATACAAATAGGAAAGTTCCGTACCATTTTGCAAAATTTTCAATCGTTATTGAGAAAAAAATTAAAATGCATAAAATGTATATGCTTAAGAGCGACAAGGAAGCTGCGCGTAAGTGAGCGCGACAGGCGAATGGCTAGAAATGGCGCCGTCGTCTGTCGCGCTCACTTACTCACAGCTTCCTTGTCGCTCTTACGCCTATACATTTTATGCATTTTAATTTTTTTCTCAATAACGATTGAGAATTTTGCAAAATGGTACGGGACTTTCCTATTTGTATTTTTGAATTCTATCTATAACTAAGAGATGCTCACTACTTAACCAGACACCCTGTATATACATGCTGTTAAATTTTGGTGACTAACTATTATGCATTAAAAAATGTTTTAATTTTTAACATTACATCTGTTACGTCAAAGGTTGGAGATTTTAAATGGGTTCATTCACCGTTACTCGGATGCTTAGGAAAAGGCACGAGAGTAGGTAAGGAGGAGGAAATGCCTTGGAGAGTGACGTAATAGCCGATCCTTACGTGGCGCGTATTTGGAGGGCCACGCGTAAACGCACTAGGAATGGGTTCGAGTCGGCTGAGTGGAGAAACTAGCGCGTAGTATTTGTTCTTTTTAGGGAAAGAAATTTAATTCTTATTCCCTGGGATAGAACTTGAGGTGGTTTTTCGCAACAAGGATACTTAGGTTAAAATGAAATAACTGATTCAGAAATTTCAGCAATGTAATGGGTAATTTTAATCTTAATTAAAATACAATTTTAGAGTAAAAAAAAATAGATTAAGTGAATTTAGAGAGATTATGATATAAAAAAAAAGAGGAAGAGGACTTAATAAAAGATATAATTTAAACATTTTAAAGAAAGATGAAAGGAAATGAATTAAGAATAAAATAAAAAAACTAACAATAATAATTTAGAATGGAGAACATTATTCTAAGTCTATTTCTATTATTTCCGTTATCCGGGCCGTCGACCTCGGGAATACCCTGTCGATCAACCTGATCGGAGCCAGGAAGGGATGTTCCACTCTGGGATAATAGATGAGGATATTATGATCAGGAGTCGCCCTCCTGGCTTCCCTCCTGATCTCCTCGGGATCAAAGGAATCGGGGCCTATTGTGTAGGCCCTTTCCGGGACGGGATCCGTCCACGGAGTGCAGGTGCTCCGGAAGAGTTCGAGGAGAGGGTCTACGACTTCTCTCGGTTCCTCTTGCTCCTCCAGGAACTCTACGCTCGGGGCGGGAGAAGGGGAACGTTCCGGGCTGTCAGGCTCATGCCAAGAGATGGTTTCATCTTCGGCAAAAGAGTCGACCTCCTCGGGTTCCCCAGGATAAGGAGTCGGTGACCGGACGGGAGAAGAGCATGCCCTAGGAGCAACTCCAGGAGAAAGATAATAGAAGGTCCGGAAGAGTTCAGAGAAACGTTCGGAGTATAGGAGGGAGTAGTGGGGCGGAACAGCTCCGGCTCAGGTTGAGGCGGCGAAGTCGACCTCGGACGCGACGGCGATGGTGTTCGCTCCGGAGTATTCTCCTCCGATTCAGTGTCTTCGTGGTTAGTCGGTGAATTGGGAGGTACGGAAGGCAGAGAAGACCACGACCGCTCTGTTCTGACTTTCGGAAGTTCTGGTGTGACCTCCCTTGGCGCTGCCGCGAATAAGAATTGGACGAAGAAACTCCTGACCAATTCTCGTAATTCGCGGATCTTCCGATTTCTTTGGGCGCGACTTTTCTTAATTGACCGAAGGTTTCTTGATTCCACTAAAAGGTGTTAATTTGAATTTAATTTAACGAAATGATTTTAGTGGGAAAAATGTCAGGGCAACACGCCGCATCGCTCCTTCTAGATCCCTCTTTACATTACCTTTAAGATTCTTCCGGTACCTCTGACAGGATGGATCCTTACTCGAGCTAAGGTTTTGATAGTCACCATTTACTGGCGGCATATCGCAACCTCTGACTCAAGGAGACCCGTTAACTGAGTCGAGTTAGCGGAGAACCTAAGGGATTCTAGAGAGATGCCTATTTCGGAAAACGCGAACGGCACCCTGGCAATACCCACGTCATTCATTTTTAAAGATATGAATTTTAAAATCTTAGTGGAACCATTTCAAAGGGGTGGAAGTAAAAAGGTAGAATAAATGATGAAACTTACTTCTTGTTGTCTTCGGTTAGTCTTGGACGAGTCCTTGACAACTTCTTTATTAACTTCTCTTGTAGACACAATGAAGTCACTAGTCACAAACTCGAAGGCGATAGCTCGGATATATGTATATATATATGTAAATTCAGAGACTGAATGAGAGCGAGTCCCGCAGGAACACGCGGTTTTATATCCTTGGAAAAGGGGTGGGCTAGCGCCGGATTTTCATTTTTGAAAGAGTCAGTGCTCTGATTTGGCGGCCAAGTCCCTCCACTTTTCCTTTTCTTAATTATTGGTTACTTCGATCTTATCCCTTCTCTGATTTTCTTAAGCTCTAGTTTTCGTCCTTAGATTTTTAATTAGTGGTGAGGAGTTCCCGATATCTATTGGCTCGAGAGAAAAACTCGGTTGTACGAAACTCCGCCCGCATGGCTTCCCCTTCCAACCTTCCAGAATATTGTTATTAACAGTCGGGGAAAAATTCCTAAGGACCCCCTTTTCGTTATCACCGGGTCGCGTTTGTTTATGGGATCCGGTCGCGTGTCATATTCTTATGACTGCGGAGCTTTCACGCTTTTCCTTTGTTTACGCTTCGTAATCGCGGTCTCAAGTGCTTCACTTATCGCCAGATATTTGATATCGATTCTAAATTGTTTTAGGTTCCTTCTAATATTCTTTAAAGAGTTTTCTGTTTATATTTCCCGTCGGTATCTGTGCTGTGATTGTTCTAAGTTTCATTTAAGCATCCGGCGATAAGGATTTCGGAGTGTAAATTATTTCTTCTGAAAGCCTGGAAGTTCTCTCTCGTCACCAAATAGTCACGGTTTACTCTTTTTATCTAATTTATTGAACGCGTGTCGGAAAAAAGGAGATGTGGAGTCCGAGGACGTAACACATCTTTTATTTTAATATTTTACTAATTCTTTTTTTTTTGGTTTCGCCCAAAGAGATCTTTGTTTTACAGCTATCTTTTTTTTATGTTTAACTTTCATGTACTCCATGGTCTTTTGATGTTTTTCCTTCTAAAGGGAGAATAAACGCTTCTTCGTACGCAGTCATCTCTTTTTTTTTTTTGACAGCCGGTTCACTTATCATCAATGATGTTCATGTTGTCGTTGTCGTTGTCGTTGTCGTTGTAGTTATAACCTCCTGGTGTGAGATGGAGGAACCCGGCTGCTCTTGACTTGCCAATATCGATGACTGCGTACTGTTGGTCATATCTATTGTCTCCAAAAGGATAAAAACTTTGAAACACATAATATCATTTTCTTAATAATGAAATAGTCAATAAAAACTTTTTCTATTAGTAATAAAATTATAAGACTTATTTTAAATATATCTTACTTAGTAGCAGGGTCCAATATTAATTCTTCATCTCGAAACTCCTCAGTATTATTTGGACCGCTGCTCTTTTGTAACATATTATATATTATTAATATTATATATATTTCTATATCATATATTATTATTATATAAAACCTACTTGTCCATCACTGTCGTGGATGTTTTGATCCATTTCAAAATCCTCAGGACAGATATCGCAGATCGTGTAATCTATCTCTGAGGGCGTTGAAACCAGTTGAAACTGGTCGAACGCCAGTATTCTTTAAGTGTTTCTTGTATGCACTTATGAATTTTTTGTTGTCACTTTCCAGCGCTGGTAGGCAGATTGTAATTTTTCCCAACTTCTTGGCAATCCTGTAGGTTTCATTATGTCGTCTAATTCCTTCTATTTTTACTTCTTCGCACTTTGAATTTTGGCGTTGCTGCTTTTGTCCTCCATTATTGAACAATTTTTTTTTAACAAATGTTAAAATTTTTTATTTCTACTTTTGCGTGAAGTTCTTGCGATTTTTTTTGTTTTTCAGCCATCTAAAACATCAAATTAATTTTAATTAATTACTATTTTTTCAGATTAATTCGTTTTTTAATCGTTTAAAGTGCTGGAATAATTGTAAAAATATATATTACTTGATATTGTAGGAAACAGATAAATTAGACACCGCGTATATTTATGTACAGCACTTATTTCCTTCGTTCGTCCGATCGGCGATTTACGTCATCAACACGTGATGTTCATTTGGAATCCATTTAAATACCTGCGTACTCGGGAAAATGAAAAGTCGTATCAAAAATACTATCAAAACACGGTCGCACAACACGGTACGTCAAGCGCGTAATTTCGCGGAAAGAAACTAGTAAACAAAAAGACTGTAGCACGCCGGTGCACTAACGGAATATACTGACCTTTTGCCATTAAGGGCCGAGTGTTTCAACTTCCTAGCAAACTTATTTGTCAGATAAACATGTTCCTATCTTTATCTACTTAAAAAGAAAAACAAAGATCACTTGATAAGTGAATTTATCAGAAAGTTGTAACAATCAAGCCTAAATCCTGTTTTTCTTTTATTTGTATCACCATTCTACAATATCGCGATGTATTAACATTATTCGGTACAAAATATTAAAACTGTTTGCGATCATCCATAGCACTTAATCAATTATTATATTTGTTCAATTTTTACATACTTACTTTGCTCTTGTACTTGCTTGGTACTTGCAGCAACAACACAACACAACAGAATGTTCAGATTATCACATTTAACTTGGCGCGTAATTCGTGATTTACTAGTTTACGGTGCTCAGCGCGAAATAATCAGAACAGAAATCATAGTACACATAAATGTATCTTTATCTTAAAGGCGTTATAAATATGTGTTCAAAATACGGGTGATATTAGTAGCACGCCTCAATGTTGGTACATACATTTAGAGATGCTTTTATAAAAGCGCATCTAAAAGTAAGCTCAGAATGTGAGCCTATATTTCTTGTTGTATATTTTAATATAGGTATTTTATATGTATACTTGTACTTGCATATTACCTGTAGCAAGAGTGTAAAAGTCCAACGCACATGTTGTCGTCTTTCCGTTCTTTCCATACGCCGCAAAAACGCAAAGCCTTAAAATTTATTGGTAGAATATCCATATCTTTATTTCTGTGTAATTGCTAGTTTTATTCTCGTCCTGTTCTCGTCGTCGTTAAATCTTCTTTATCGTTTTAATAATGTATAGATTCGTTTTTTATTTTTATCACAGTAGTAAAACTTCCGACATTCTATCATTACAAATTGCATTAATAATGCTATAGAACGTTGTCATGCACACGTGAAATTTTAATACGCGATCGAGTCGCTTCGGCTGTATATCGGAACCCTTTTTCAACATCGCGCATATTTCGCTCGCTGAAGAAAGAATTTAAATATATTGCAGTATTCCAGTAATGTAAGATCGTTGCGTGTTTTACAAAAGAATATGTTGAGCGACTTTCTTGCTATACAATATTAAATATTCGCAGAAAAATAAAACCCTAGATAATATTGAATTGACAAAAGAAATAACATTATGTAAGTAATAATAATAAATTATGTAATGCAAAACTTTTAAAATAAAAAAGTTTTTGTCATTAAAAGTAAATTAAAAATTTATTCTCTTCTTTTAGAGTTACAATGTTAGAGATCAAATATAATCAAATTTTACATTAAACAACTTTACGCACATATAAGATACACAACCATACTGTCAGATATGGAATTAAAATTGTTTTTATTTCTTAATATGTTCATTACAATTTTATTTCTTAAAATCGAAAAATAAATTGCAACTGATTTGCGAGGTTTGCGAGCTGTAGCTATATCTAAGATATAAGAAATGTGTAATGTTTAATGCTTAAGGCTTATGATCAATGTATGCTTGTAGAATAGTACTTAGTCACGCACGCTTTGCTATCAATTCTTTTGTTAGATATTCGCACTGCGTAAGATCTCAGTCTCGACTGGACCATCGTGCCATTCATATCTTAGTAATAAACTTAGTAGACGTTATTTCACAAGTGCTTTATTCTCCTCCAATATACAACAATTTGGCGACAAGGAACCATGTACTCACATGTGTATTGTTTTTAAAGTATAAGATACCGATTACCGTGCGGTTTGTGAAGCATATCGAGTGGACCAGTTAGAGTTTAATAACACTGTAATCGTTCTCCACATAATAACTTATCGAGTGGACCAGTTCGTGTTTAATAACACCGTAATCGTTTTCCACATAATAATGATTCCAAACTACATTAAATGTCACAACCAAACACGAGCGGGAGGAGCACCAAACAAATAGATCTTACAAAGACAGCCTGGATTCAAGACCAGACAAAGCCGCAGCTTCAACAAATATTGCGAAATCTGAAAATACCATTCAGTGAAACTGCTTTGATTGAAGAATTGCGTACATTATTAAGAACACATATTATTAAAGTGAAAGCAGACAAAGAAAAAGCACAGCCCACGATAGTCGTCACCACAACGGAAGTTGACAGTGCAGATAGCGAGACAAGAGATATCACCCCTCGAGAAAGATCTAGGATTACTCACACAATGACTGGAGAAACCAACACGTCAAAGTTAGAGTTTCACTTAGGAAAAGATGATTGGGAACTGTATACGGAGCGATTGGAATTATATTTCATGGCCAACGACATAGCGGCCGATAAACAAGTAGCTATCCTTCTAACAAAGATATCAGCTGAGACATACAAATTAATTAGAGATTTGTGTGCCCCAGCGAAACCCAGTGAAAAAACATTCGCTGAACTCACTAAATTAATGAAAAATTATTTGCTACCCAAACCATCTGAAACAATGGAACGTTGTAAATTTTACAAGACACATCAATCACCAACGGAATCTAATGCAAAATTTTCGGCGCGTTTAAAAAGTTTATCGATTAATTGTGAATTTGACAACACTAATACAGCATTACGAGATCAATTTGTGTGCGGTCTAAAGGACCATTCAATTAAAAAGGCATTATTTCGAGAGGAAAAATTAACATTCGATTCAGCATATAAAATTGCAGCAGCTATGGAAGAAGCGGAAAAAAATGCCTTATCAACAAATAAGATAACTGATAATTCAAGTGTAAACGTTATTCAATCGGCTAGAAGAGGAAGATCGCGACCAATGCGGGGAGGAAACTCATATCGAGGAACATATCGTGGTAATAAGAAAGGCCGGAATTTTTCCAACATCGGCAGTTCGCGCATTTCAACGAATGGCAACCCAGCTTCATGGAACGCCGCCCGTTCCCAAGTTGCGGAGCGTTCCACGTGCTACTGTTGCGGAAGGCAAAATCATTGGGCGCGGGATTGCTATCATCGTTTCAGCACCTGTACTAACTGCAAACGCAAAGGACATCTGGCATAAATGTGCAAGGAATCACGGAAATCATCGGTACAACATGTGAATTCATCGAGTGATAACGAATCTGACTTTTATAATATTAAAAACACTAAGTTATTTATGCGCAGCGTAACTAATACTGTAAAATCTAAAATAATAGCGGAACCGATGTTTTTAGATGTCCTCGTTAATAATAAAAATTGCCACATGGAAATAGACTCGGGATCCTATGCGGCAATTATATCTAAACGCGATAAAGATAAATATTTTCCGGGTTGCACCATAACTAGTGCTGGGCCGCTAAACGCTTACGGTAAAATTCCACTTGAATGTGAGGGAGTATTGGAAAATTTAAAGGTTCAACTAGGTAATCGCGTAGAAACATTAAAAATGCGGGTTCTATCACGGGATGGACCTATGCTGATCGGTAGACAATGGCTTAAAGTTTTTGGACTATGGCCCCTTCCATTAAAATTGCCAACAAGTAACGATGAATGTAATAAAGTTGATCTTATGAATCTGTTACGTCAAATTTGGAAATAATTCTGGTAGAAGGATTACCGTTTCTCGATAATTAAGGAAATGGTTTGAGAGCAGGTAAAGGGTAGAGAGAGAGAGAGAGAGAAAGACGCAACTACCAATTCTTGCGTGACGCGCGCGAGACAACGCCACGCGTATTAAGCGCTAGGAATGTATTTGAACGACAAAAGGTTTGAGTTAGCGCGATTTTTGTTCTTTTGAGGGAAAGAATTTTACTTCTTGTTCCCAGGGAAAGAACCGGAGGTGATTTCGCAACAAATGGAGCTCAAAGGTTCATAAAAAGAAAGTTGCAGAACTCTGATTTTAGCAAGATTTAATTTAACATTTTTATTTTTCTAACTGATGCAAAATGGAGATGGTGGAATATAATTAAAATAATAATAATAATAAGACAAAGGAAATTTTTAACTAATTAAAATTTTAATTAAATATACTAAATCTAAAATCATTTTTCTTAACTAAAACTACGCGGAAAATAACTGAAAAATCTATAATAACACTAATCGAGTTCTATTTCTATAATTTCCGAGATCTTAGCCGACGATCTCGGGAATACTCGATCGATTAGCCTTATTGGAGCTAAGAAAGGGTGTTCCACCCCGGGATAAAAATGAGGAAGTTTTGATTAGGAGATGCCCTACTGGTCTCTCTCCTGATCTCATCAGGATCAAAGGAATCAGGACCTATTGTGAAGGCCCTTTCGGGGACAGGATCCGTCCACAGAGAGCAAGTCCTCCGGAGGAGCTCGAGGAGAGGATCCACGATCGCTCTGGGTTTCTCTTGCTCGCCGAGGAACTCAACACTCGGGGCGGGGGAGGGGGAAGTGCCTGGGCCGTCAGACTCTTGCCAGAAGACGGTATCGTCATCAGCGAAGAAGTCGACCTCCTCAGGGTCCCCTGGATGTGGTATCGGGGACGGAATAGAAGAGGAGCATGCTCTAGGTGCAGCTCCTGGGAAGTGAATTGAAATGTCCGGGGAATAGGAAGGAGTCGTAGGGCGGAACTGCTTCGAGTCAGGCTCAGATTCGGTCGCGTGGTCGTTTATGCTCGGCAGACTCGGAGAATGGGGCAGTTCCCTGGGTATGTCAGCGTTCTGGGGAACTTCTTCGGGAGCCGGTGAATTCGGGGGAGCTGGGGGTTGAGGCGACCACGGCCTCTCTCCTCTTCTTCGGGGAAGGTCGGTTCTTATCTCCCCTGGCGCCGCCGCGAATAAGTATTGCACGAAGAAGCTCTGGATTAGGCTCCTCAAATTCCGTATTTGCCGATTACGGCGAGCCCGACTTTTCTTAATAGTTCTTATATTCGATGATTCCACTAAAAGGATTTCATTTAAATGAATTAAATTAATAAATGAATTATGGAGAGGAAAATATGCCTGGGCATCACGTCTCACACCTCCTTTCGGATCTCTCCGTCGTCACCTTAGAGTTTCTCAGAGTTCCTCTAGCCGAATGGAGGCCTTACTCAAGTCAAGGTTTTGATAGTCACCATTTATTGGCGGCATATCGCAACCCCCGACAAAAGGAAGCCCACTAGACGGGTCGAGCTACCCGAGAAAATGGGAAGATTTGAGAGAGAGATAGCGAAACTATAAAGTGTGAACGGCACCCTGACTATTCCCTCAATTTTCATCTTTATATATATATATATATATATTTAAATTAAATAAAAAGTATTTTAGTGGAACCGTTTCAAAATTAAAGGAAAAATGAGGGTAAAATAAATGATGACACTTACTATTTGATGACTTCAAGTTCTCTCGGATGATTTCTCGAGACGTTTCCTTTATTTCGCCCACACAAGATAATCACACAAAACACTTAAAAATTTTTAGAGTAACTGAGCTAATTAGATTTTAGAACGGAATGAGAGCGAGCGTCGTTGAAACGCTCGGTTTTATAAGCTCGGAAAAGGGGAGGACCAGCGCCAGATTCTTAGTCTTATCCAAAATTTGAATTCTATTCGTTAGGCTTATTCCTCCACTTTTCCGTCTTCGCACTTATTGGTCGCCCTTCTCTCAGTTTTCTTAATTTTCTAAGTTTTCGCCCTTAGTTTCTAATTTTTGGTGAGGAGTTCCCGATATCTATTGGTCCAGGAGAAAATGTTTATAGGCTCCCCTCCACATGGCTTCAACCCTTCCAAGCTTCCAGATAACAGATTCGAAAATGCTTAGGTAACCCTTTTTATCGGCAGCGTGCAATTGCTGCCTGAATTTTTATAGTTTCCGGCCGCGTATCCTATTTTTATTATCGCAGGCGTTTTGCCTCTGTTTTTCTAATCCCTAGAATCCACGGCGAAATTTTGATTTTAAAGAATTGTTTTTCTTCCAGAATTTCCTTTGTCTACCGCCAGACATTTGTTGTTAGTTTAAGACATTCTAAATCTTTCCGAGCTATTAATGTTTTATGTATATTTTGACAAATCCTTTCGTTTCAATTTTTATATTCAACATCTGTTGCACAATTGTTTCAGGTTCCTTCTTTTATTTTATACATCTGGCGATTCAGGATATTCTGTTAGTAAAAATTATTTTTCTGGAAGCTTAGAACCCTCTCCTTTGATACCAATACATTCGGTGTACTTTCATTATCTACTTTATCAACCATGTGTCTGAAAAAAGGAGATGTGGAGTTTACAGGACGTAACAAAATCTAAAGATAACAATTGCAATGCGTTATCTCGACTACCTATCAATGATACCACGCCTATTTTTACTCATGATTTTAATGCGCTTAATTATGTAAACGAAGAATTTGGAAACGACATGTAGATCAAATTGTTCCTTTTCTTCCAACCGTAAGTAAAAATGCAGAAACTAAAAACACAGAACCTAAGAAACCATTGCGTCATTCTGCCAGATTAAAAGAAAATATGTCTCTAATTAAGAAAGGGAGAAAATTGTAATGTTTAATGTTTAAGGCTTATGATCAATGTATGCTTGTAGAATAGTACTTAGTCACGCACGCTTCGCTATCAATTCTTTTGTTAGATATTCGCACTGCGTAAAGTCTCAGTCTCGACTGGACCATCGTGCCATTCATATCTTAGTAATAAACTTAGTAGACGTTATTTCACAAGTGCTTTATTCTCCTCCAATATACAACAAAATGTTACATCCATGCTCAGAATTTTTGGTTATTTGGAATACGGAAAATCAACGAGCAGCCAAAGATGTTGTTATTTTTGCAGGTACACGAAAAGATGTGTATTTTGCGAAAAAGGTGCCACGCGTTGACTCAAATAAGAGTCAGCGTTTCGAGTAAACACTTGGGCATTTTCCAAAGTCAGTGTGGCTCCAGGACTTTTTTTTATAAAAAAACTGAATTCTGTTTATAGGAATAAGACTCACACAATGTCAGGAGCAAGCAGAATACAAAATTCTCGTTAAAAGCAACTAAAATTGTTTATTTAAACCATGATTACAATTTATCTTATTGATTTAAATTTTTGTAGTGCAATTATAATTTTAATTAACGCATTATAAAGGGTGTCCCATCCCACATTGACAAACTATTAAAAGTAGGTAAGTCTCGTGAATATAAGTCAGTAAGTCTTTTGCCATTTTTCATTATTTTGTTGTAACCCGATACTTCACGCAGGTGATTGTCACACCGCGTGCGCTAATTTTTACAAAAAACTCAGCAGATTGCCAAACCGTTAGAATCTGTTGAGCCTACGATGCCTTCTCGTCAGCATTTACGACATCACGCATTATCAGCAGAAGACAATAGAGCATTCGGCCACTTCCTTCTGCAATTTCGCTGATGAGATAGAAGTAAATAATATAAAATGCACGAGCTCCAAAGCTCGTGCAAGTCAGTGAGTTACGAGCTAGCGACCCGTAACTCGAACCACTGACAATTATTATACTCGCGACACGAAGAGAAAATAAAGAAACTACGGCTGTTTGTAATAAAAGAAGTTTATTAAACGCTAAAACAACCCCGCCTAAGCAGTAATCCCGGAGGATGGACCACGTGCACTGCTCCGATGCAACAATTTGGTGGCAACGATGGGACGGATCCCCCGGAAGCAGGACACTTCCAGCTGATCATCTTTAGGCCTGGCGGTGACGTTGCTAAAAAAGGCCTGAAACAAAAGAAAGAAATAAGTAACAGTCAGCAATCAAGCAGATCAAGTTGTAGACCCAAGCAAAAAAAACCGTAAGTAAATATCGGCCGGCAAGCAACATGCATTACATACTACTTATGTAAGTTAAAATTAGTTTCTACCTAACGAAAAAATTTTGCGTATGCAAAAATCGGCCAAAACGCTAAATACTGACTTCCTGCTTACGAGCAGACGTTACCTTACAAAAAAGCGCGACCGCGCACGACGCGGTATGTAAAAATTTTGCAAAGAAAACAATCAATTTATAAAATGTCGATTAACACGATACTTCGAGACCCACTGCCACATGGCATGCGGATATTCTCCGTGAATCTAACGACAAATACGACGACGATCTGACAAAAGCTACTTACGAAAACGTTAATACGCCCGACAGACAAACGCACACCTCTGCACATACAACTATTCGTACGGCTAACGCGATGAATTTCATGCTAACCATAACCGATCAAGGACACGGCTCAGAAAACTCCGAAGCAACGGCTAGTGCTCCTTCTTCGGAGAATTGAGAAAAAGAAGAGCAATCTGAGCATGCTCATTCCGCATCTCTCACAACCACGACCTAACCCCCCGCGAGACGACACTGTCTTCACGTTGTTAGACGCCGTGCAAGAACTAACTAGAAGAATTTATCGCATGGAATCCGACCGTAATACGTCAGGAGACCGACTACATTTTATGCGAACGACCGACCAAACACCGCGAGAAAACCGCGAAGAATACGCAAGATTTTTCCTTGAACACCCCGAGAAATATATATCGCTGAAAGAAGCTATAAAAATAGTTCAGACTTTTTATGGAGAGCACACAGATGTAAGAGATTTCACCAAGTCATGCGAATACGCCGCACGCATGGTAAACCCAGCGCACGAACAACAACTATTGGCCGCGGTCTTATACACTAAGCTCAGGGGACGCGCGCTAACGCGATTTGAAACCAAAAAAATCACAAATTTTGGATAATTTATAAAAGAGATCGAGGAAAATTACATGCGAAAACGAGGAACTATGCATTTACAAATAGAATTCCTCTATCTAAGGCAGCAGGCAGGCGAAAGCGCCCAGGCTTTCGGATCGCGAGCGGATAAACTGACCACGGATCTATATAACGCGTTAAGCGAAAGGAATTTGAAACTCCCTGCAAAAACAAGTATTACTCACATATCAAAACAAGTTACACTCTCACCTGCAGACAATAATACGATCCCGCAATTATACGACCCTAGAAGAAGCAATTGCGGGGGCCACCATCAAGGAAAGGCAGCGCGGCACCCCCGCACGGGTATACGCGGAACGCGAAAAAATGTATCATCCGATTAGCCAACGTACGCCTATAAATTGCCAAAAATGCGGAAAAGGGGAACATACGAGACGCGAATGCAAAAATAGCCAATATGCGAACCGATTCTCACAGCCACGAGCAGACGCAAACGTAAAAATAAATGCAACCGCAAAATACTGCACGCATTGCAAAATTAACGGACACGAACATGAGGAATGCTGACAATTACACAGCCGACCAACGGCCTCACGTAACGCGACCCAGGGCACGCGCGAGATATCTAATAGCCGACAGAAGCGCAAGATTAATACCACTACTCAAGCATTTAGCAGACACGAGTAGATGTACACGGGCCACCAGAGATAGCGTTCGGCGGTACACTAGTCTCTCCGGTCTGCGCCGACGGCGGCGTGCGCGCACGTGTGCCGCGAAGCCGCGAAGCGCCGATATAACAAATTTTTAGAATCTTATCCCTGAAAAAAAATATGTTTTATTAATAAAATTAATATTTTTAATTCAATCTTGTCTTGAAAAAGACAATTTATAATTTTGGTCGCTGTCTTGAAAAAGACAAGTAAAACTTTTAATGTTGTCTTGAAAAAGACAGTTTGAATTTTTTATGTCTTGAGAAAGACAATTTGATATCCTGAGTAGGCCGATCAATCGTAAATATTTGTCGGCCCTGAAAAGGGCCGTTCGTGGGCGAAGCTGCGGAGGAAGACCTCAATAATCTGTCCAGTATCCGGACCGGTCGATCACTTGATTGAGACGATTAGGAATCGAATCAATCAAGTTTGCGAGAAAGTCTGGTTGGAACCGAAGTCCTTCCCAAACTTCCTTCGCATGGTCGACCAATGTTGCTATCGTCCTATCCCTTCGTGGTTCCCATCGCTGAACCATTTGTGCCCAAACGTTCTCTATTAAATTCAAATCGGGCGAACAAGCTGGCCAGTCGATCAAAAGAATTTCGGGATGATCCCGGAACCACGCTTGTGTTTCACGTGACGTATGGACAGCGGAATTATCCTGCACTAATCGGATAATTGGCATATCCTCTTCAGGGTATATTGCGCGTACTGAAGGAAGAAGAACTTCTTCCAGTATGCGAATATACACTGTCGAGTTCATTCTCTCAGGAATGTGTACCAATTCTCCGATTGCAGTACTGGATACCCATCCCCACATCGCACACGATTTCCTTCCACTTCTGTGGAGAGGCACAACGTGATTCGGGTTCAACCGTTGCTCTTTTGGACGCCATACGTGTGGCCTGTGGTTATCACACGATACGAAGACCTTTTCATCGGTCCATATCGTGGATTCCCACTCCGCACGGCTCGTCGCTAAATTCTTTAACGCGAACGCGATCCGTTGCTCCTGATGACCAGGAGTTAACGGAATTTTGTGGGCGGGACGATAGCAGTATAGCCCGGCTTCGTTTAAACGTCGCCGGGCGGTACTCGCGGACACTGGAACTTCCGCTGCGTTGATCGCCTCTTGGACGGTGCCAAAAGGACGATCCACAACGCGAGCGACGATGGTCTCGTCCTCTTCTGCTGTAGTAATCCGAGGACGACGATTTTCTGTACAATGATCATGCAAAGCATGATCCCCGTCTTCAGTAAATCGTCGTATCCATCGTCGTACAGTAGGTTCAGAGCAAGGAATATCAGCAGCAATTTCTGTTACCGATCTTCCCGCCTGCTACTGTCCGACAATTCGTCCTCGAATTTCTGAGCACAAGATTGGAGCCATTTCGTTACTACTATAATTCACTGTTACAATAATCACTTCGCATCCGCTTCGCTTCGCAAAACCACGAAAAGTGACAAACAATCGTAGCATGTTTAACAATTGAAAATCGCGAAGCAGCACACACAAATCCAAGAAACAGTTGAGCGAATTTGTGTGAGTACTGCTTTAGTTTTTCTCAAGACAGTACCGTCAGTATTATTACATGGCCATTTTAATATATAAATTATTAATTTTACTTTAAATTGATAATAAATCATCTTAAATCTTAATACATTAAAT
The DNA here is from genome assembly GCF_019399895.1 of Cardiocondyla obscurior. Lineage (NCBI taxonomy): Eukaryota > Metazoa > Arthropoda > Insecta > Hymenoptera > Formicidae > Cardiocondyla > Cardiocondyla obscurior. The sequence continues at coordinate 4,877,452 of NC_091877.1, forward strand.
ACAAAAATAAAATGTAACAAAATAAATTTTATGTTAAACATTTTAAAATTATTTTAATTTTAATTTTAGTTTAAGTAAATAGAAAACATATTTTCTTTCAAAATATGTCATTACTAAATGACTTTTACTTCATTACATTTAAACGCTATGTCGGCGCGCGGTGCACGTGAATATATTATTGTTCGCGGTGTATACGGAAAGAACAGACAGCACGTGGTGTATGCGGAAAGAACAGACGAAACGCTAGCGTTCGAGCAGCATATATGTCTGTCCTTAACGCTCGCATCTAAACAAACGCGTGCGAGCGAGAGCGATATTGTATACCGCTTTGATCCCGTGCCTAACCTATAGCGTTCTCTCTCCATCACGCGGTTCTCTAAAGGATGGAGCATCAAATCGCGCCCCACTACATTTTCCCCCGTCCTCTCGATCTCCTCGGCGTTCCGCGGCACACGTGCATGCTTCATTGTGTGAAGCCTGACGCGCTAGCGCACGTATACCGCCGTCGCCTCAGATCGGAGAGACTAGCGTACCGCCGAACGCTATTTCTGGTGGTCGTGTATATAGGCCGGTTCTGGACCAATTCGTGTTAATGTGTCCGTGTGACCTAGGGCGAGGGGTAATGACGTCACGAAGGGAGGGGTGTTTTTCCAGGAATCGCCCCTTTGTCTGCGATTCTCGGAACAGATTGTTTATAAATATAACAATAACATAAAAGTTATGAAATTTGATATTTTAATTACGTAATTTAATATTTTTTAAAATAGATAAGTGCGTTATCTCGCCGCGGTATTTTCCTGCGGCATCGCGAATTTCAAAGGGTTGGAATTTTTTCAAAAGGGGAAAGGAGGGGTGTCTTATTTTTCACAGTGGGTAAGGGGGTGTTGGGGGTGATCACGCGAGTCTTAGTCATGGCGTCGGCGGCGAGCGGCGGGGCGGCGGCGGATCGCAAAGGATCGCACGCCCATCGTTCCCTCTCGCTCGCACCCGTTCGCGCCGCCTATCGTTCCCTCTCGCTCGCTCTCGTTCACGCGTTCGTCACCATCGACTACGACTCGCTCGCACCCGTTCGCGCCGCCTATTGTTTATCAACAATTCTTTTACACGCTCATACGATTCGAATGCGGGTGACGCTGCACGTACACCCCCGGCTAATCGCTCCTTTTTCTTATCTTATTTCTCTCTCACCCAGATACGTATGTTGCATACGAACGAGGCGGGACTCACGCCTCACAATTATAATAAAATGAAGGATGGAATAGAAGCGATTAAAAAAATGATACGTGTCGATTACAAAAGTATATATTTATTATATAAATATGCGTTACAATATATTACACATTTTTCACGCGAGTCTTAGTCAAGGCATCGGCGGCGAGCGGCGGCAGATCGCAAAGTATCGCGCGCCCATCGTTTCCTCTCGCTCGCACCCGTTCGCGCCGCCCTATCGTTCCCTCTCGCTCGCTCTCGTTCACGCGTTTGTCACCATCGACTACGACTCGCAGTTTTCATGCGTAGTATGCCGCTTTGAAATATAATATTAAACAAAAGTTGACACTATGAGAATGCACAACTGTGGGCCCAGGGCTCGAGTGTATTTTCCTCTTCTTATTATTCTTACGATAAGAAAAAAATTTTAATAGGTTGCGTTGGAGTTTTATACCGAGAGGGTATCGTTTTTTTTAATCAATCGCTAATGTCGTGTTTATCAATCGCTCATGTGGTATTGATTCCTTGCCCAAGACAATCATCGAAGAGCTGTGCGATTCATGTAATCCGTAAATGGTAAGTATAAATATAAATAAAAAATATTTTTATTCGTACGAATAGTAGCCGTAAAATTTTAATATTACAGAGGGACAATTTTGCGTAAAGCCAACGTCACTTGCGTCTTTATTGCAATCATCATCGTCGTCATCGTCATCGTTGCTCGCATCATATCGATTGTATAAGATAATATCGTTAAAATATATAATTAGTAAAAAATCCCCATTAGTTAAATTTTCTTTTGAACACCGTGTATCGTTTGCGTTTTATCTCTTTCACTCCTATTTTGTATTTTTCTCGTTCGGTATCGCGTTCAAGTGTCATTCGCGCTCTCGCTCACACCCTTTCACGCTCTCACTCGCATTCTTTAGTTATCGTCTCCAGATGCGTAACATGCTATCGCTAGATTCTTTTCTATATACCCGTGTGGTCAAAAATCTTTTGCGTTTTTTATGGGCTTCAAACGTTGTAAAAAATCTTTTTGCGTTTTTCTCTTGGTCAAGTGTCGTTTATGCTTTTCTAGTAATCGTTTCAAGATGCCTTCGTTAGATATGGACGATTCTTTCTACACGCCTATGCGACAAAAATCTTTGGCGTCTTGAATCTTTTGTATCACGTTTCGTTTTCGTTGGCCCGGCGTCTATTTTCTTTGTTTATTGACGAGAACGACGACGACGACGACGACGATGTGACCATGCCTCATTCTCAGTCTCACATCCATAGCTGCAGGATCTATCTCAAGCAAATACCAAAAAGCATAATAAGAAAAAATGGCATATTTTGGAGAACAAGGTATGTATTATAATACAATTTATAATACAATTTATAAAATAATTTAATATGTTATTAAATCATGTAATAATATGTATTTTTTCTGTTTTAGCAAAACAACAGCTTTGCCGCGATTTTCAAAGAGGCACCTGCTCCAACAGTTATTGCGCGTTTGTGCACACTTACAGATACTGCTACAGTTATCAAAACAAAAAGTGCACAAACGCGCAATGCAAATTTTTGCATTTAACGAGCGTGGAGCAGGCTCGTTACGAGGCTACCGGGTTGACATCGGAGAAATTGCGGTATGAAGTCGGACGCACCCTGCAAAACTCCATCATTTGCGGGGATTACAAGGCGGGCAGGTGCACGAGGACCCCCTCAGGGGCCGCGGATCTGCTCCTCCCACCTCGGTGGGAGGGGTAGACCCGCGGTACGGGTGTCTGGCGATCCCGAGGTACCCGAGCCCGGCACGCACTTTGCCGAAAGGAGTGACTCGATCACTCCAAGGTGATAATGGGAAGGGGGCCCTGACTACAATCGCCCGGCCTGCTGGGGCCGTTAGGGGGACACTAGTCCTCCACCACGCAGGGGGGGGGGAGACCTCAGGGGCCACGGGAGCCTCCCACTTTTTCCTGGGAGGAGTAGATCCGTGGTTCGGGGTGTGGCGACCCCGAGGAACCTGAGCCCGGTGCCCACTTCACCGTAGAGGTGGTTTTATTCCCCCCGATGTGGTAGGGGTTGGCGGCCCTGAATACAAACGCCCGGCTGGCTGGAGCCGTTAGGGGGACATTAGTCCCTCACCATGCCACGGGGGGGGGTTGGGGTGGGGGTCCTCCCGTCGGCCTTGTGCTGACAGTGGGAGTAGATCTCATCGTCTCGGCATTGCACGCGGGTGTTTCCCGCCGCCGAGGGGATGAGATTACCTCTACCCGTTCCGGCACGTACGTGGTGCGTGTTCGGGCGGGTATGAGAATACGCACCGGAGTCTGCACGCCAGGGGTGTGACCCCATGGTACTCCGGGGGCGTAGGGTATTCCGGCCTGCGGGCCGGGCACCCCAGGGGTATCGGCGCGCCTGTGTAGCGCCCCCGGCGTCTATCCGGGGTCGCAGCTCGGCGCGCCGCAACGAGGACCATCCGCTGGGGCCGCTCGGACGTATTCCGAGGCGGGGCCTGGCGGTTGGTCGGTCAGAGGGTGTTCCGGGCCGCTCGGAGGATCCGAGGCGGGGCCGGACACCCGGGGGCGTCTCGACCGCCACGGGGCCGCTCGGACGTATTCCGAGGCGGGGCCCGTGACGCGTCTATTTTTCTTGGGTGGAGGGCACGTGTGTTTGCGGCCCTCCACACATTCATGTATGAATGTGTGCGTGTGTATGTGTCCCCGGCCGGATTGCCGGTGGATATTTCCTGGAGACTAGCCAAGGGGGGAGTAGTAGCCCCCCGACCGTGGCCCACGGTGATGTCAGTACCTGACCTCTGTGGCGTACTACGCGGGTGCGTAAGTTTAGGCAGTGCCAATAAGTCCTGGCGAAAACCGCAGGAAACCACATGTTCAACGTGGGAAGTACCGCTCCCGTTGGGCCGTTCGGAGCCAATCCAGGAGTTGAAGCCAGCACATCCGGGCGGGTGTGTGGAGGGGCGGCGGGCCACCGTCCCCTCATAGCCCCTGTTGGGGGGGGTTTGTGTGTGTGCCCTAACAACCCAGCGCCGGTGGAGGGATGAGCGATGATCGGATACGTAACGCGTCCACCACCGGGCTGGTGGGGGGAAAACCGGGGGAGCACGGATAGGGCAGGGTCGGCCTGACAAGCCGATTAGCGGTTTTCGTGCTCATTTTTAGGGCATTTTAACTGGGGGAAAGGGGGCACCTGCGCTCTGCCCTGCCATGATGGCCGAACCCAGCATAATTACTACACACATATGGCTTTCAAAAATAAAATTCAAAAGGAAACTCAGGAGATGGAGAGCGATTCGTCGCCGGTGAGGAAGGGCGCCGCCTGCACAGCGGAAGCCCGTGACAAGAGCGCTAAAGACGCTCAAGAAATTGCGGCCGACACCCCTGAGAAGGGGATTGATGTGGGGCCATCATGCCTTACGAGCGATACGGACGGAGAGTTTTTCAAACTCCCCCGTGTCGTTTGCATGCGGGTGGTCAAACCCGCTGACAAGATGTCCCTTAAGGACAACACGAGGAGGAGACCTGGTCTGCGGATGAAGACGCACCAGGCTTCTAATAAGCCAATAGCGTTTGGGTCAATAAGACCCAACGCTGGCTCGCCACCTCCGCCGGAGTCCGAAATCGGAGCTCCCTCGTGCACGACCGAGGGAGACATCACGGCGCGGTCCGTGCAGGCATCTGATGGCTGCACGGATACCGCGCGGGACTCAGAGCTCTCGGACGTTTCGCTTCGCTCCACGGCGTCCGGAGCTTTCAAGAGGAGCAAGAGAAGCGGAGAGCCGTCCTGCGCCAAATCTCGGCGCGGGCGGTCACCCTTCTCTGTCTCCTCTAGCGAGGTAGAGGATCTGGACATGGATCCTCCTCTCGAAAAGGAGAGGATTATAAAGAAAAGAGACCGCCCGGTCGTCACTGACGAGGGAGTCGCGATTCTCGCAATCAAGGAGAAGAATCGCGAGCTGCGAGCCCTCCAGGACGACGTTGAAAAGATGAAAAGGATTGCCGAGGGAGGTTACGACCCCTCGGCATACAAAGGAAGGAGCCGGTCCAAAATGGCCGAAAGGCTGCAGGAGGAGTCTGCCGGACTCCCGATAGGAGCCCTCGCGGCGGACATTCTGCAAGCCGCCAAGAGGGTGGAAGAAATTGCCCTTAAGTCGGGCAATCTAAAGGGCGGCTTTGTCCGTATATTGAGGGAGGCTGCCCTTAAGATTGAGGTAAGCGCGGACGCGATGGCCCAAAAGCGCTCCCGAGCGGCGACGCCCTCGCGCAAAAATAGAGGCGCTGAAGGCGGAGGTGCGCGGCCTGCGCGAGGAACTGGCTCAAGTTAGAGCCAGGGAGGGCGCGCGCACGGCGCCTCTTCCCCCGGATGGGCCGGAAGAGGCTCCGCAACAAATGGAGGTAGAGGCTGACACCCCAAAGGTCACCCTACCTCCTAAAAAAGACTGGCCCGCCGCTGTCAGGCCCCCGCTCAAAGGGGTGAGTAAGATACTCAGTGACAGCGGCAGTGAAACGCTTCCACCTCCAAGGAGGAGGAAAGAAAATCGGCCCTCCCTCGTCGCAAGCGAGAAGAGGGAACAGCAAAGCGTCGAGAGCCTAATTAACAACAGGCTCTCGAGCTTTGCGGACACCATGAGGGAGGAGATACGGCGAGCGGTCTCCTCCCTGGCTCCACGACCCGAGCCTAAATCCTCCCTCGACGGGGCCCGGTCATACGCCTCCGTGGCGTCCGTCCCGAAGGACGTCATCAAGAGGCGCCCGGTTCCCGAAGAGGGAGGCAAGGTGGAGAGAAAGCGGGGAGAGAGGGCGAAGGCTAAAGTAGCCAAGGCTTCTCCCCCTGCTACGCGGCTGTCTGCCCCAAAACAGGCAGCTGCGAGGAGGGCAGGCGAGCCTGAACCCTCCACTTCTCGGGAGCATAGGGCACCTGATCGCCCTCCCACACGCCCCACGGAGACATGGTCTCAAGTCGTGGGGCGTAGAGAGAAGAGAAAGGCGGGTCAGCCCCAGCCTGTTGCTCCTCCTTCCAAAAAGAAGGAAGAGGAGAAGAAAAAGGGTGGCAGGCCCATTGTCCAAACTGCCTCCCCCCCTACTACTAATCCCGCGGCCCAAACCAAGGGCCAAGGGAAGAAGAAGAGGAGAAGGGTCCCAAGGACCTCGGCCGTAGTTCTTTCTTCCCCCGGAGAAGACTACGATAAATTAATGGCCGAGGTCCGGGCCAAAGTAAAGCTGTCGGAGGTGGGCATTACCGACAAGGTTAAAATGCGCACAACAGTCACGGGGGCCATACTAATTGAGGTCCCCGGATCGGAGAGCGACTCTAAGGCGGATGCCCTGGCGGGCCTCATGAGAGAGGCACTAAAGGGGCGAGATGCGAAAATCTCTCGCCCCTCGATCTCCGCCGAGGTGAGAGTTTGGCCTCTTGAGCCTTCTCTCACCAAGGCGGAGGTAGTGGAGGCTGTGGCCGACAAATGCGCCTGCCTTCCCCGGGAGATCCAGGCCGGGGATAAGGCCATTTGCCGGCAAGATGGGCAGCCTTTGGCTGAAAATGCCATTGGCCATAGCCAAGAAGGCTGCGGAGGGCGGGGTCTTGGGAATTGGATGGACTAAGGTCAAGATAGTCCTTCTGGACCCCCGCCCTCTACGCTGCTTCAGATGCCTGGAGCGCGGCCACACCAGAGAGACCTGTCCGAGCACTACGGACAGGTCTGATAAATGCTATCGGTGTGGCGGCTCCGGGCATTTAGCAAAGGAATGCAAGGCCTCCCCCCGATGCCCGATTTGTACGGACATTGGGAGGAAGGCTGACCACGTTCTGGGTGGTAAAACATGCACCACCCAGAACAAAAAGGATCGTGGCGGGCGGGAAGAAAGGAGGATCCCCCTCCTCCCGCCCCTGCCGCTGGAGTACCTATGGAGGTGGACACAGCACCGTCCACCTCCACAGGACCAAAGAGGAAGCCCCTGGAGGAGGAAAGTAACAGGGCCAAGTAATGGCCCTGAAACTCCTCCAGGGAAACTTATGCCGCTCCCGCCCAGCGCAGGACCTTTTCCTGCACACGCTGGCGGAGAGCGGCTATACGTTGGGTATCGCCTCCGAGCCCAATCACATTCCCCCGGACCACGCGTTGTGGACGGGTGACCTCTTGGGCTCGGTGGCGATAACATGGAGGTGGTGGCCCGGCGCACCTCCATGTGCATCGCTGGAGCGCGGCGAAAGGTTCGCCGCGGTCCGCTGGGAGCCCGTGGCGGTTATTGGTGTCTACCTGCCGCCACCGGGCCCCGGAGAATACGGGAAGTGGCTGGAGAATATCGGTGCCTGTATCGACAGACTCCGGCCACTTCCGTTCTGGTTGCCGGGGACTTCAACGCTTGGTCTACAGCGTGGGGTTCCCGGCAAACCAATAAGAGGACGTCTCCTAGGAGACTGGGCGGCCTGCAAGGACCTGGCGCTCCTTAACCAGGGCAGCGTGTCCACGTGTGTGAGGCCGCGGGGCGAGTCCATCGTTGACCTTACGTGGGCTACCCCTGCGGCCGCTAACATGGTTAGCAGCTGGAGGGTGGCGGCGGAGCTCGAGCATCTGTCAGACCACAGATATATATCTGTGGAGCTCGGGCCCCGCGCCACCCGAAATGGTACGGATCGTCCCATTGTGGAAAAAAGATGGGCCATCCGGAGCATAAGGGAGGATGTCTTCAAAGCCTCCCTTGAAGTCTCCGGATGGAACAGGGACGGTCGGCCTCCCGCACGCTTACCAGTGCAAGGGGAGGTCGACCAGTTAATGGAAGAGGTCACCGCGGCCTGCGACGCTTCTATGAGGAGAGTGCGGCGCAGCCCGCGACGCTCCGCATACTGGTGGAGCGAGGAGATCGCGGAGCTGCGTCGAGAGGCGACTCGCAGGCGCAGAGTGGTGGCCCGGTCCCGGGACGATCCGACCAGGACACGTGCCCTGGAAGCCTATAAGGAGGCCAGGAAGGAGCTGCGGTCCACCATAGTTAAAGCTAAGGCGGAGGCGTGGGGGGAGCTCATCCAGAAATTGGATGAGGATCCGTGGGGGCTGGCCTACAAGATAGTCACCAAGAAGCTAAGGCCAGCAGCCCCCTCGGTGACGGAGACCCTGGATCCGGGGGTAGTGGGGGAGGTGATAAACACCCTCTTCCCCGACGCCCCCCCTCTGGATCTGGGGATAAAAGAGCCTTCCCGCCTACTGCAGATACAGCGGGATATTCCTCCTCTGGAAGAGGAGAAATTCCTGGCTGCGGCGGGCCGCAGCTTCAGGGGTAATACGGCCCCAGGACCCGACGGGGTCCACAAGAAAGTGTGGACCCTGGCCTTGCAGGCCGTCCGAGAGGACTTGAGGCACCTGCTAGACAGGTGCCTCAGAAAAGGAGTTTTTCCTCAGCAGTGGAAGCAAGCCAAGCTGATACTGCTGAGGAAAAAGAAGAGAGGGGGACAGCCCCTCCTCTTTCCGCCCCATATGCCTGCTGGACGAGGCGGGGAAGCTGCTCGAGAGAGTAATCGCCAACCGCCTCGTCCGGCATTTGAGTGAGGTGGGGCCAAATTTAAGCCCCACCCAATTTGGCTTCCGGGAGGGACTCTCGACCATAGATGCCATTACGCATTTGAAGTCCCTCTCGGAAGAAGCAACGTCCCAGGGGGGGGTCGCACTCGGCGTTTTGATAGATATATCAAACGCCTTTAATTCCCTCCCCTGGGATGCCATTTTGAGATCCCTCCGGCGGCATGGAATACCCGAGTACCTATGCGCCGCCGTGAGGGATTATTTTAGAGGCAGGTGCTGCGCCTACACAGACCGCGATGGGTGGCTGTGTAGGCGGCACTGCGGTGTGCCCCAGGGTTCCGTGCTAGGACCCCTCCTTTGGAACCTGGGGTACAACGCAGTGCTGAATACCCTACCCCGGCTGTCAAATCATCTGCTATGCAGATGACACGATGATTTTGGCCGGGGGAAGTGGAAAAAGGCTCAAGCCAGGGCCGAGGTGGCCGCCCAGGCGATCCTGGCGGCCATCAGGAGGATCGGGCTGAGGGCGGCCACCAATAAAACCGAGGCCATCTAGTTTTATGGCCGAGGCCAGGGTTTCCCTCCAAGGGACGCCATGAACATCGATGGCGTCCCGGTGATTCCCGGGCCCACCGTCAAATACCTAGGTCTGCACCTGGATAGACGGTGGGCCTTTACGGGACATTTTAGGGCGGTGGCCGAGCGCGTCACGAACTTGGCCACCGCCTTTAAAGGGATCCTCCCAAACCTGGGAGGACCCTCTAACGCAGCCCGAAGGCTGTATGCCAACATGGTGCGCGCCGTGGCCATGTACGGCGCGCCCGTGTGGGCCAATGATCTGGCGGCCAACAGGATGAGCCAAACCGCCCTGGAGAGGGCCTTTCATCCTGTGGCCGTCAGAGCAAGCAGGACGTACAGGACCGTGTCCCGCTCCGCGGCCACGGTCCTGGCAAAACTGCCGCCGTTGCAGCTAACGGCGGCGGAGCACTCGCGGGTGTACAAAAGCACCCGCGAGTATCAGCGGAGGCACGGGGTGCGGCCGACTCCGTACATTAAAAAGAGGATGAGGCTGCACCACCGTGCCTTAACAGTGGAGCAGTGGAGGGCGCGCTTGCGCGCCCAGATTGAGAAAGAGGGCGGGCGCGCATTGTGCGCCCTCGAGCCAGTCCTGATGGACTGGCTCGACCAACAGGAGGACCTCCTTCCATGCGGCGCAGGTAATTACAGGGCATGGCTGTTTTGCCAGCTACCTGTGTCGCATTGGAAAGGAGGTCACAGAGGCATGTTTCCACTGCGGGGCACCTCGCGACGACGCCCAGCATACGCTGGAGAGGTGCCCCGCGTGGCAGGAAGAAAGGGATGAGATGGCCGAGAAGACAGGGCAAGACCTGTCTCTCTCGGCCATCATAAGGAAGTGTCTGGAAGACGAGGAGGGCTGGAAGGCCTTCCTCGTCTTCTGCAGCCGCGTTATGCGGCAGAAGGAAGACGCCGAGCGGGAGAGGAGGGGACAACCGGCAGCAAGGGCGCCGCCGGCGCCAGATCCCCCTCCTCCCGCACCAGCAGCAGCAGCAGCGAGGAGACCGCGCGGCGCGGTGCGGGGGAGGCGTTTACCTTCACCTTCTCCGCCGCCGAGCCGCGCGCATCAGCAAAGGGCCAAACAGGCCCCAACGGGCGCCACATGCCCGCGCCGGGTTGGAGGTAGGGGACGGGCGCAAGCCTCCCCCCTCCTTCCTGGCCCGGACACAGGCGCCCAGACGGTGCGAAAGAGTGCGCGACTTTTGGCGCGCGCGCCCCCAGCGCCGTCTTGACAGCAAGGGTGGGGGACGGGGGTCCCCGTCGCGCCAAGTCGGCGCGGCGGGGGCTTTCTCCGCTCCTCCCGCCCCACGAGGCACGGGGTCGGGTGCAGCAGGGGAGCTGCCCCGAACCCGACCCGAGAGTTATGTCGCTGCGGCGACACCAGAGAGGCCGGCCCGCCGTAATAGTGCGGGCCCCGTCGCCCTAAGTTCCGTGGGCGGCGGCGCGGGGGACCCACCCAAGCCACCGGGTGGGTCGGTGCCGAGGGGGTTGAGATGTATACGACCGTGATTCCTCAACCCTCTCACCAGCCATAGGCACCAGAGCGGGCAAAAGTCAGGTTTTAGCCGTGTATGGGACGTTAGATAGTCCGAGTCCGGCATAACCCGTACCCCTTCCCCGGGGGTGCGGGTATCCGTAAAGAGGATTTCCTGACTATAAAAAAAAAAAAAAAAAAAAAAAAAAGAAAAGGTGCACGAGGACGGACTGCCAACGTCGGCATATCGGGCACGAAAAAAACCTAGAGTGCATTGTGTGCTGTAGTGAAATAGTAATGGACACTTTCGGGGCGTCGAGTTGCGGGCACGTGTATTGCTATACATGCGCTCTTAAGTGCCAAGGGCCCCCGCGTCCGTACACAATGCTGACAGTTGTGTGCCCGGTATGCCGATCCGTTGCAAGTTATGAACAGTTGCTGTAGCTTGTGTCGTTTTTTGCGTTTATTGTTTTATCCTATATTGTTTTTTGCTTGTGTCGTATTTTCTTGCTTATGTTTTGTTTACTTGTATAATTTTTAATGTAATTTTTTAATGTATTTTTAAATGTAATTTTTAATGTAATTTTTAATGTAATTTTATGTTTTATAATTAGTTTTTGTATTTTTGCTTATATATATTAAATGTTTTTAGAATATGGAAGTAATATGTGTAGTATTTTCATGATTATGTTTCTTTTTTTATATTTGTATTATTTTTAAATTTTTTAATGTATTTTTATAGTAATTTAATTGAATTTTTTTATGTTGTATGATAAGTTTTTTTTCGTATATGGTAGTAAATAAGATTGAAAATATTATATTAAAAACATATTTTATTTCTTATGTATAAAATATATTTTAATTAATAAAAAACTTACAACTAATAAAATTGTGTACAATTACTTTAAAATATAATACAAAAATGAATATATAAAAGTGACTATATAATATAAAAATGAATATATAAAGAAAATAATACAAAAATAATAAAAATAAAATATTAAATTTAAATAAAACTTAACCTAAACTTATAAACTAATAAAAATGAAAATAATAAAAATAAAAATAATAAAAATGAAACTTAACTTAACTTAAACTTAACTTAAACTTATAAACTAAATTTTTTTTTTTTTTTGCGTCCTCCGTGTATTTCTTCTTTTCTGGAGTCTTTAATCATTGTCTGAAACGAAAAAAGAAATTATTAAAAAAAATATAAAATAAAATGTATTGAACAATATATAATAAAATGTATTAAAAATAATAAATAAAATTTATTTAAAATATACTTACATAGATTTATCTGCACCTTCCATTGTTTGCACACCGTGCAGAGATGTTTGGGCACTTGGCCCTGCATGGCAAATGGTATCACCTTTATGCACGGTGTGCAAAAGGAGTGTCCGCAAATTAATGCCTGGATCCCCTTGAAGTGCTGCACCAGGCAGAAATTGCATCTCGGCGTGTTATCCTCTGTAATTTAAAAATTAATATTAATTAATTAAAAAAAAAAAAAAAAAAACTTACTGAGAAATGTCCCATTTTCGCAAGAGAGGCACTCTCACATGCACTTTCCAAGTAAATTGTTTGTGCATGAGTGAGGCCTCTGATCCGGCGGGTACGTTTCGCGAAGTAGATATGCCAGGCGTTTTAATTCGCAAAACGCCGTTTCCATCATCGGCCGCACGTGGTTATTAATTTCGTCCACCTCATCCTGGTTAAGGTGGACGAATTTACAGGTGCTGCCTGTTAGGCACACCGACTTTGTACACCGCTGGACCTCGTGGAACATCTTGCAATCTGTCCTGGCACATACTTTCATCAGGTAGTCTTGGCAACTCATTTTTTTGTTTTAATTTAAAAACAGATCTTGTCAAAAAAAAAACAACAAAAGCCAAAAACAATATAAGCAAAAAACGACAACAGCAATAATAAAAACGAGAACAGCAATAATAAAAACGGCAACAGCAATAATAAAAAACAACACAAGCAATAATAAAAACAACAGAAGCAATAAAAAACAATAGAAGCAATTTTGACATGTGCACTCCTCGACTGGCGAGCGACTGACTGACGAGCGACCGACTGAAATCACGTGCTGCGTTTCTATCCGCTTCCATATGTGTGTTCGTAAATGAACAATGAATGATGCTTAAAGAAGCGGATATACGAACGGACTTAAGGCCCTTTCGGTGTAATTCATTCAGCCGGCGTATCGATCCACATGATGAAACTTTTTGCAATACCCAGGTGTATGAATAAGGTTGACATATCTACCGGGTGCACATTTTCTGTTTGCCCGACTCTGATTAACGAAACAAGAGCCGCATCGCCAGAGAGAATATCATTGATGGTATCCACCCCCGCGCTTTTTCCATGATTATTCTAGCGAGCGTGATCTCTTGCTCCGTCCACATCTGGGCTCGCCGAGGCAAGATTCCGTCTAGAACACACAGTATCGCCTGCCACTTTATTTCACAGAATCGTTCCTCCAGTCGGAAACACTCATAAGGTAGTCTACAGGTTCTGCGAGCCCAGTCGCGAAGATGTACCGTAATCGACGTAGCACTAACATCGTCGACGATTCCTCTTTGCCACTTTAAACCTTCTCGGATAGCAACGAGGGTTCCCACTGTAAGTTCATGTGGTAACAGCATGAGGTTGGTTGCTGCAATCCTCATAAATGCAGTCAATTGTTCAAGCATCTCCAAATGAGCCTTCTCTCCATTAATTAACTTCACCCAAAATAGCGTGGGTGATTGTACGCGTATCACGCGTACTTCGTACGGCCAGCGGGTCAATTGTCTCAAATTGATGTCAGAAATCATCTGAAAAAATTTTTTTATATTAAGCGGTATTTTTTAAAAAAGATATTAAAAATAATATCAGAAAAGATACTTGCATTTTTTTTTTAATTGGTACTTGGCGATGATCAGTTACCGATGCTTGGTTGCAAGGAACTGATCGCTCGACGGTTGAAGAACTCATCTCGATCCAAATTGTTTTATAGAGATAAAAAATTATCGTTCTCACTCGCGTTGTCACTCACGTTGCCACTCACGTTGCCACTCACGTTACCCCGCATCAATAAAAAATAGACTGCTAAGAGAACAAAAGACTATGCGGCTAAATTCAAAGACTGCAAACGGAGGTAGTTGCTATTTAGCAGGTATGCATTTCTTTTTTCGGAAAGAAATAAGGTAACGATTTTAATTCCCCCACATCATTGAAAAATAGACTGCTAAGAAAACAAAAGACTATGCGGCTAAATTCAAAGACTGCAAACGGAGGTAGTTGTTATTTAGCAGGTGTGCATTTCTTTTCTCGGAAAGAGATAAGGTAACGATTTTAATTCTCCCCACATCTTTGAAAAATAGACTGCTCAGATAACAAAAACTATGCGGCTAAACTCAAAGACTCTGCAAACGGGGTAGTTGCTATTTAGCGGGTGTACATTTCTTTTATCGGAAAGAGATAAGATAGCAATTTTTAAATACTGCAAAGTGAAACTTATTATTAAATGACTCATTATAATTTGAGAGAGGGTAAAAATGTGTCACATGATTAATCAGGAGTAGGGGTAGAATATAAAGCATTCCTTAGGGCTCTCTTGTAACTACGCGCGCAAATCTCATTAGTGATCGAGCGATCGACAATAATGAACGTTGACGTGAGAATAGAAATCGGTGAAGAAATAGAAATAGAAATCGGTGAGAAAATGGACGAGGTTCATCCCCTGTCGGAGGATAGTGCTTGCGAAACCGACGATGACAACGACGAAACGGTTGAAAATACTACGCGCAAAACGATCAATTTACGGAATTTAACCGCGATTAATCTGCGTACGAAATTTTGTGCCATATATTTTTATTACGGTGACGGGCGAGGATACAACGTGTGCGCTTCTTGTTTGGTATTGATGCGAAACGATTTCAACGATTCCGTCTTCAAGATTCGTAAACACGTCGTAGGATCTTATGAAAGTCTCAATGGTACGTGGTGCTTGAACTGTAGAGCCGCAACATTCGTTGTAATTTCGTGTGATATGTGTCCGGTATGCACAACTGCGTGAGCAATGTACTTCGATTCCGTACTCGCGTTGCTAATGTCGTTGTTTGTTGTATTTATCGCTAATGTTGTTGTTTTGTCGTATTTATCGCTAATGTTGTTGTTTTGTTGTATTTATTGCTAATGTCGTTGTTTTGTTGTATTTATTGCCAATGTCGTTGTTTTGTTGTATTTATTCCCAATGTCGTTGTTTTGTTGTATTTATTGCTAGTGTCGTTTTTTCAACATTAACGTGCGAGCATCGGTGCGAGAATCATTTAAAAAGCGAGCATCGGTGCGAGAATCATTAAAAAAATGGATCAAAGTTTTCTCGAGGAAGAGCGCGAACTTCTAGTGCAGGCTGACGCCGTGACCACCCTGGCAGAATTTTTCGTGTGGCTTGAGAGATGTGACGATCTAGTGAATCGACTCGAGGAACGCAGTCGCGCCAAGCGAACGCGCGTATCCGTCGGGTGCGCGCAATCCACGATGGCGAGTATCGCGCGACTCTTGGGTGCCAGGAAACATTTGTACGGACGTTACGTGCACCAGGGTGACGAGTATGCGAGCACCAGTGCTGTCGATGGTGATGGTGACAACGCAGCTGGTGAACTCGAGTGGCGCGAGATCGAGACCGCGTTCAAAAGTCGTATCGCAACGGGTGTGGTAATAAACGCAAACTACATCGAGCCGCTGCGATTCCTGGAGGACGCCGGTAACGCGGTGTGCGAGCGCGTACAGGACATCGTGCGTAAAAATAATTGCGTGAAAGTGAACACCGCGTTCAACGGTGAACTCACGGCTGGGGACAAACGCGCCAACAAAAGTATAACCACGAAAAACTGTGAGATCTTTCGAGATACTGATGTACGCGAGTGGTACCGACTACATGTTATCGAACCCACGCTAGCTTTTCTCGAAGAGTTTCAGGAGCGCGACAGCGGATGGGCGTTGTCGCGAATTTTGAACTTGTTGATCAACGTAAATAAGTACAATCCGATGCGTGCGGGATGTCACGTTACATTATCGCGGAAGATAGTCGCTAAAAAAGCAGTAATATGCGTAAAATCGATGGACGACAAGTGTCTCGCGTGGTCGGTGGTAGCGGATCTGTATCCTGTAAAACAGCACGTGGATCGGGAATCGTCGTACCCGCATTGCGCAACGGTACTGAACGTCGAGGGTGTGCAGTTTCCCGCGACTCTTAAAGACGTTGCGAAACTCGAACGATTGAATGATATCTCGATCAACGTGTACGTCACAAAGAAAAGAAATAAACGTTCTACCTATACGCCTCAGCAATGAGAAAAAAAAGCGACACGTAAATTTATTGTACGTGCAACGCGACAACAACGATGACAACGATAACCAGGAAGTGGGACACTTTGCGTGTATCAATAATCTATCACGCCTCGTCAGTTCGCAACTAAGCGGACGCGAGCATCGTAAACACATTTGTGATCGGTACGTATGGTTTTAAATATATAATTGATTTTTTTAAATATTATTTTTAAAAAAATATTTTATTTTTAGGTGTCTTCATTACTTCAGTTCGAGCGAGAAGCTCGAGGCTCACGTCATGGATTGCGGAATCTTAAACGACTGCGCTATACGATTACCCAGCGAGGACGACAAATGGTTCAGCTTTTCCAATCACGACAACAAGGAGCGCGTGCCGTTCATCGTATACGCCGATCTGTAGTGCGTGCTGCGAAATATCGATCCACCATCATCGCCCGAACAAACGACGTTTAATTATCAACATCACGAAGTATTCAGCGTGGGATACTACGTCCAATGCTCGTACGACGAGTCGCTCTCGAGATACGAATATCGTCGCGAACCCGATTGCGTCCAGTGGTTCGTCGAGCGGCTAGTGAAATTAGCTCATCGCGTAAAAACCGTAATCTCAAACGTTGTCCTGATGAAGACGTTGTCGAATGCGCAGCTCGAGGTGCACGAGAACGCGACGCTGTGCCACGTATGCGAAAATCCGTTTGCGGCGGACGAGAAGCGTGTGCGCGATCATTGTCATTTGACCGGTCGGTATAGAGGTCCCGCGCACTCAAAATGTAACCTGCAATACCGCGACACGCGTTACATCCCCGTCGTATTTCACAATCTGTCGGGTTACGATGCACACTTTGTTATAAAGGAGATCGCCACAGCGTACGAGGGTAAAATTAATCTATTGCCGATAACGAAGGAGAAATATATCTCCTTTACGAAACACGTTAACGATACGGCTGAGGGACAGGACTCGCGAACTGCGATAAAGTTGCGCTTTATAGACTCGTACAAATTTTTGAACGCTAGCCTCGACAAATTATCGTCTCTACTCGCCAAAGACAAATTGCGAATCTTGCGCGCTGAATTTGCGACACTTTCAGAAGAAAATTTCAATCTTTTGACGCGAAAAGGTGTATTTCCGTACGAGTACAACAGCGTCGAAAAATTGAATGAGTCAAGCCTACCGTCGCGCGACTCATTCTTCAGTTCGCTGACCGGTGACACGGTGACCGAGACAGATTACGCGCACGCCGAGACCGTATGGCAGCGGTTCTCCGTTCGAACTCTGGGCGAGTACAGCGATCTGTACCTCAAGACCGATGTACTGTTATTGGCTGACGTATTTGAAAATTTTCGCGACAGATGCGTCGAGAGTTACGGACTCGATCCCGCGCATTACTACACCTTACCCGGTTTCACGTGGGATGCGATGCTCAAGCATACGCGCATAAATTTCGAATTGTTGACCGACATCGACATGGTGATGTTCGTCGAACGCGGTATACGCGGCGGTCTAAGTCAATGCTCCAACAGATACGCGCGAGCCAATAACAGATACATGCGGTCGGGGTACGACTCGTCGAAACCTTCGTCGTACATTGTGTATTACGATGTAAATAACTTGTACGGATGGGCCATGTGTCAGCCGTTACCGTACGCGGATTTCGAATGGGTCGACGACAACGACCTCGCGAACCTCGACGTAGACGCGATCGCCGCGGACTCGCCCACGGGTTATATTCTCGAGGTGGATCTCGAGTATCCCGCGAGCGTGCACGACGCGCACTCCGATCTGCCGTTCTGTCCCACGCGAGAGAAACCACCGGGGCGAAACACGATGTAAAACTTTTGGCTACGCTGTGTGATAAGAAGCGATACGTCATCCACTATCGCAATCTGCAGCTGTGCACGCGTCACGGTCTTCGCGTCACCAAGGTTTACCGCGTGCTGCGATTCACTCAATCGGCATGGTTGCGCGATTACATCGAGCTCAACACGCGACATCGAACTCGCGCGACCAACGATTTTGAGAAAAATTTGTTTAAACTGATGAACAACGCGGTGTTCGGTAAAACGATGGAGAACGTACGAAATCGCGTCGACGTTCGCTTGCTCTCGCAGTGGGACGGACGGTGCGGTGTGGAGGCGATGATCGCCAAACCGAATTTTCACAGCAGAAGCGTATTTGCGGAAAATTTAGTAGCCGTGGAATTGCGTAAACTCGAGGTGAAATTCGCCAAACCGATATACGTCGGTATGTCTATACTCGACATATCTAAAGTATGCTTGTACGAGTTTCATCACGAGTATATGATACCGACTTTCGGAGACAAATTCGGAGACACGGACAGTCTTGTGTACAGCGTCGAGTGCGACGACGTATACGAGATGATGAAACGCGATATCGCGAGGTTCGACACGAGCGACTATCCGCCCGATAACGCGTATGGTATACCTCTCGCGAACAAAAAAATACCCGGCTTAATGAAGGATGAGTGTAACGGTGCGATCGTCACAGAGTTTGTCGGACTCAGAGCTAAGATGTATGCGATCAGGGTAGACGGTAGAAAAGACACCAAAAAAGCAAAGGGTGTAAAGAGCGGAGTCGTGGCGCGAAATATAACGTTCGACGATTACGTGAGGTGTCTCGAGGACAAGATCGCTATGACTCGCGACCAATCGTGCATCAGGTCGAAATTGCACGAGGTGTACACCGTGTCCGAGACAAAGATCGCTCTGAGTCCGTACGACGACAAGCGATATCTCGTGCCGAACTCGACCGAGACCTTGCCGTGGGGTCATTATCGCATACCTCGATAAAAACGCAGTACACATGTACGCGGTATACATGTATGCGGTATACATGTATGCAGTATACATGTATGCAGTATACATTTATGCAGTATGTATTATAGATGTATTATACTTCCGATTGATGCAAGGTCTCTCGAGTGATTGTTAACATTCGCATATTTTGCGATGTATGAGATGTTCTTGGTTGCAAATGTTTTTTCAAATTTAGTCTGATTTTCACTTTGTGATGTTTGATGCGTTGATTGAGGCGTTCATGATTGAGGCGTTCATGATTGCCTCTTTTTTTAAAATTTAGTCTGAATTTTGCGGAACTGTATTTTTATCTGGTTTAAAATATTTTATAAAACTCTCGAGCTCGTTATATGAAGCATGCGTGGAATAACATACATTATATGTATTATTCCTAGCGCTGTCATATTCTCCAACTATACTCGTATCTTTACCCCTTTATTTTATTACTGACGGTACAATAGTTGGTATTTCTTTTCTTTTTTCTTTTTTTTGTTTTTACCGGTTTATATATCTTTACCCCTTTATTTTTTATTGACGGTACAATAGTTGGTATTTCTTTTCTTTTTTCTTTTTTTGGTTTATACCGGTTAATATATCTTTACCCCTTTACCCCTTTGCCCTTTTACCCTTTTATTTTTTACTGACGATACAATAGTTGGTATTTCTTTTCTTTTTTCTTTTTTTGGTTTTTACCGGTTAATTGCGATATAATGTATGGGTTAACATTCGCATATTTTATTTTGCGGTGTATGCGGTGTATGTGATGTTTTTGGTTGCTTATGTCGTTTAAACTTAATTTGAATTTATTTTGTGGTGTTTGTGGTGTTTGATGCGTTGATTGAGGCGTTCATGGTTGCCTGTTTTTTCAAATTTAAGCAGTATTTTTGCGGAACTCTCGAAACGACCGACGAAACGATCATGTTTTATATTACTATGCGATGATGTACAGGTTTGAGTTAGTAGTCGCTAGCATGCCCTTACGTAGTACACATGTACGCAGTACACATGTACGCAGTACGTAGTATGCAGTATGCAGTACACATGTACGCAGTACGCAGTATGCAATAGACATGTACGCAATAAGCAGTATATAGTATGTATTATAGATGTAATTATACAAATGAAGTAAAACATTGTACAATGCGTACGTTATATATTTTTCTCATTTTTATACATTTTTGTATCGAATCACACATACACATGTGTGAAATAAAAAAAACTTTATTAAACGATGCTGTTTTTGTCGATCCACGAATTGTGCGATCCGTCGAATCCTAGCCATTTTACGTAGACCTTGTCACCCTTCTTGCGCAGAACCTTCTCCACCAGATACACGTCCGGATGCGTCGCGCGGTGCAACTCGTGCTCGTAGAACGCTCCAGATATCGCCTCACCGCGATAATCCTCCAGTAGATAGGTAGCTGGATTGGTTTGCTGCACCTTGACAATCGTGAAAACCTCGGTGGTCCAATTCGGAGTGTATCCCTTTTCAAAAATCATTTTAAATTTGCTCACGCGTACTTTATCACCGACCCTGAATTTGGCCGGAGCGGCTATCTTTATAGCGCTGTACACGGTGTCGAGGAGTTTCTTGGCGATATCAGGTGTCACGTCAACGGGCCGCATGCCGATCGTTCGATGCTTGCGCCTATTGTACTTGTCTACGAGACGCGGTAGCGCGTCGAATCACTCATAATTACCGTTGAGTGTAAACATTCCACATGGCGTTTTTGAGTGTGCGATTGAATCGTTCGACTATCGACGCCTTCATCACCGAGTACGTCGAGTAATGATTGACGCTGCGTTTCGCGAAGAGTCGTTGCACGTCGGTGTTGTAAAACTCCTTTCCCATGTCGGTTTGCATATTTTTCGGGCATCGCCCGCTCTTTCGCATCAACTCTGCTAAAGCGTCAGCCGTTTCGCTGCCACCTTTGTTCTTGAGCGGTATCGCCCACGCGTACTTGCCGAGTACGTCGATGACGGTGAGAATATAGCGATAGCCTTGGTTGAAACGCGCGTACGGTTGCATCTCGACGATATCAGCCTGCCACAGATCGTCGTATCTCTTGACCACGACGCGTCTTCGCGGAAAGTTTCTTCTTGCCGGGGCGTGCAACTCGTCGACGAGTCGCCTCCTCTCGGGACCTGCGTCGCTCGACTTGCGCGATCTAGACGTGATCGATTCTGTCGCTCGATTCCTCTGATCGATCAATTTATAATCAAACCCGCCTCGCGCAGTTCCTCGACGATCGACAAAATTTCGTTGTCGTGAGCGTTGTGACCGGCTCGACGCGAAGCATCCAGCAATCGAAGACGATCCACGAGCTCGTTAGGATCGTCCCAGTGCACGTAGTCGATCGCGTGATCGTTTAACGTCATGAGGCGAGGTAATCCTTTACCGGAGCTCTTTCTTCTCGATTTCTTGGCCGAATCGCTCATCAGCGGTGCAATCACCTTCATGTACTTTGAGCCTCTGTTACCCATGACGCGACCGCCGTCGCTGAAATCTTTCTTATGCGCGTTCGTCGCTTCGAGTATGTTCTTGTAGTGACGTTTATCCGCCTCAGTGTAAGCGGTTTCGTCGGGTACCTTCTTGAAAATCAACTCGTACAGACCTTCCGTACCGGAATATCTCTTACCAGCGACGATTATATCGTCGTTCTTATGGTCGAATTCGACGTGCTTGTTCCCAAGCATTACTTTGTTCGCGTCAAAGTATATACCGAAAACGTTATCGATATTTATTCTTCTGTCACCACTCGCCGCTTCCAGATACATCGTTGCCATCGATACGCTGGGCCGCGGCGTCGATACGCCAGATCGCGGCGTCGATGTGCGGGGCCGTGGCGTCGACGGAAGTTCGACGTTTTTGGTCGTAACGTACGAATCGACGGTCGTATCACTCAATGATGGATTAGCTACGATCGTATCGTCTAACGTTGCCGACGACAACGAATCGTCAAACGTGACGTTTAAACGCCGTTCGGGTTTTGGCGTCGACCACAATCGTCGCTCCAGTTTCGGCGTCAAACGCTCCGATTTCGACTCCAACTTCGGTACCGCGATACCGGATTCCTCGACGGTCTCGGCCATCCGCTTTAGAGGTTCGACGATGGGCTTGAGGCGCTTTTCCGACGCGATGTCGGCGTCGATCGTGTCGGTCTTTATGGCTTGATGCTTCCTGATAATCGCCTCACTCGTCTTCTCGATCTCCCGCGTAATCTTTTCACGCTCGCGCGCGTCATGGTTGTCATTTCTCCCCGTCATATCGATCGATCGATCGTATCGCGCGATCCGTTCTCGACGAAGCGTCTTCGACGACTGATCGTCGCGTGATTTTGTCAATCTGTTAAAAATCAACTCGACGGTACCGCAAACACGTCGAATCCTCGCCTGTATCGCCCGTTGTCGAGCGGACTGTCCTTGTCGATCACCGCAAAACCGTGATCGCGTTGCCAGCATTCGCGACACAACGCACTGAACTCGTCGTATGACATGTCGGTGTTGACGTGATCGTTGTACACGTGTTTCAGATTGGTTCCGTCCTGTTTGAACAGAATCAGCAGATTCGCGTTGTCGCGTATCAGATGCTTGGGTATCCTCGCGTACGACTGACACAGATAAAAGCAGTCTACGTTCGAGTGACGACCCATCGCGAAGTATTCTCTCACGGCGTCTTGCTTGTCGCACGCGATATCGTCAAAGACGAAGATCGAATGCGGAAGCGCCTCGCTCGGCGGAACGACGTCGCTGTTGTTGGAGAACGTGAAATAGCCGATCTCGTCGATCGGCGCCAGCAGACTTTCCAAGTACTGATACTTGGGCTGCTGCAGCGACTTCGAGTACACGTACACGTTCTCGAAACGCAAACCGTGCGGACTCTCCAACAGACTGATCAGAACGTTCGTTTTGCCGCAGTTCGATGGACCGCACACGATCGCGCGCACGGTGTTTGGCAGCATCTCACCATGCCTGCGTTTTTTCTCCCTCTCGAGACTGTCCATCAGTCGTAATCTGTCGTCGCAATTCGCGACGCGTATCGTCTGCGGTTGTCGCACGAACCGCATCTCGTACCCGCTGTACGGAGACGATCACTCGCGCGCCTATTTATAGTCGCGCGAACCCGCGAATAGCTCATTAATCGATATGTATCTCGCGCTGAAACATCCCTTTGACGTGTTGAACTTAACCGCGGAACAGTTGAGCATCGTACCAAAGGCCGTTTTGCTGAACGTCTGCGGCGATTACGTTCATCACGTGTGGGATAAACTTCCCGTGCACTTGAGGGAAGATCCGGAGGTTCGAACCTACCGCAGGTGCCTCGAGCATTACAATCAACCCTGGCAAGAAACGCACATCGACGGACCTGCTCCGTTAATCCGAAAGTGCGGCGAGTGTCAACGTCGTCTACCGCTTCGTCGGAGGTAAAGTGCTGCGGCAAGGGTTTGTTGAATCGCGCGATAAACGTCCTCCCCTTCGAACTGCACATCCCCGGTTATCAATTTTGTGGACCGGGAACTCGACTGAAGGAACGCATAGCGAGAGGCGATCGAGGCGTTAATCCGTTGGACGAAGCGTGTCGCGAGCACGACTTGGCGTACGCACGAAGCAACGATCTCACAGATAGACACGCAGCGGACAGAGAACTCGCCAAGAGAGCGGGAAAACGCGTTATAGCGAAAGATTTAGGCTTACGCGAGAGAGCCACCGCAGCAGCCGTGTGGGCTGCGATGAAAGCTAAAACGAAAATTGGCATGGGTATGTCGACTAGAAAGAACAGGTTGAGGACTGTGAGAAGCAGAACGATTACGAAGAGGAGAAGAAGAAGTACGATTCGCAAAAAACGCATGCTTCCAACAGCAAAGCGCGGTGGCATGCTGCCGATCATTCCGATTCTCAGCGCAGTCGGATCGCTTGTCGGTGGAGCCGCGAGTATAGCGAGAGCCGTAAACGAGAGAAAAGCTGCGCGCGCGGCAGCCGGTGGATCCGGCGTACATCTGGCCCCGTACAACGGTGGACGGGGTCTCTCTCTCAAGCCGTACAGGTACGGCAGAGGTACGACTGTTGCGAAGAGAGGAAGAAAAAAAAAAAACGTCAAGCAGACGTTAAAAATGCCTTTGGGTGCGACTACAAACGTGCAATTGAATAATCTGGCCAGACGTATGCGCGTTCCTTATTTCAGAGGCGTCTTTATGCGCGACACTTTACCTACGAGTGGCGCGCGTACAAACGAGAGCGGTATCGTGAATCTGGACAACGTGACGGGTCCGGGGACTCACTGGGTAGCGTACGCCAAAAGGGGAGATCGCGTCGCGTACTTTGACGGCTTCGGTAATCTCCGACCGCCCATAGAATTGGTGAGATATCTCGGAGTCGACGTCTTGTCGATAGAGTATAATCGACGATCTTATCAAACGTACAATCAGAGTATCTGTGGCCAGCTGTGTTTGCAATTTTTAAGTACGATTTCGTTTAAAAACTGACGTCGCGACGTACTTCGTCTCAGTATCGCTTCAAACATGTCGATCACGCTCACGTTGACCGATAGGAGCAGCGTTCTCCTTTCGAGCTACTCACCGGCGTTGGATTTCAGCGACGGTGATTACGAGCTCGGTCTCACGGATTTTGCGACTTACAACACCATACCGAACGACGATTCTACAAACAATAAATTCTACTACGGCACGGACGGCAAGGAAATTACAATTCCCGAGGGATCGTACGAGATACAGGCAATAGACAAATTTTTGAAACATGCGATGCCGCGACAACGCGACACCGTCGATGGTAATCGTAATGAGAAGAACGAGAAGAACGATGATTTCTCGATAGCGATTCGTGCCAACTTCAACACTATGAAAAGCGAGATCAAATCCGCGTACGTAGTGAAATTTTCAAAACCAAACTCGTTGGGACCGCTTCTCGGATTCTCACCGCATCGCGTACTGCAACCGCGAAAGTGGCACGAGTCCGACTTACCGATCAATATAATCAACCTGAATATTATCCGCATCGAATGTAACGTAACCGCGGGAGCGTACTGCAACGGCGAACGCGTGCACACGATTCACGAGTTTTCGCCGAAAGTGCCACCAGAATATAAGATCACGGAAACGCCCACGCAAGTCATTTACCTGCCGATCATCGTGCGATACGTTACGGATCTCACGATACGCGTCACCAACCAGAACGGTCGACCGCTCGACTTTCGCGGAGAAGAGATCACCGTCAGATTGCACGTGCGACTACAACAACGACGGCCACAACGATAACGTGGTATGTTAATACCGAACAAAACGAGTCGCGTTACAACGATCAGTTTCGGTGCTGGTATGATCCAACAGCCTGAACCGCAACAACAACATTTCGCTGTAAATAGCATCAGAAGTATAGGAAGAAGAAGAAGAAGAAGACTAACCGAAACGAACGTTGAATTTCTGAGATCGCTCGGATTCGCTGTGCAAAATAACTTTATCTGAACGATGGCCGACATTCTGAATATCCGAGACGAACCGGTCTTCGACGATCGAATCGTCAAGATCGAGACTCACGCCTACAATCTGTTCGCCAATACGACGTTCGAACACAGCGACGAGATAAGAATACCGATACAGCAGCAAGATCTGTACACGCTACCGCACGAGAGTTTTCTCTACGTCGAGGGAAAATTAACGAAGGGCAAGGTGGTTGCGGGAGCTGACGTGATCCTCGGAGACAACTGCATCGCCTTCATGTTCGACGAGATACGATACGAGCTCGACGGTGTGGAGATTGATCGTAACCGAAACGTCGGCATAACCAGCACGCTGAAAAATTACGCGACCGTTTTGTCCAACAGGAGCGTGATTCTGCGGAACGCGGGATGGCTCGGTCCCACGATTAATGCGAACGGTTACTTCAATTTCTGCGTACCGCTCAACATGCTGCTGGGATTTTGCGAGGACTATAGACGCGTCGTGATCAACGCTCTTCAGGAATTGATTCTCATACGAGCGCGCATCGACAACAACTGTGTGGTGGGCTGTTTCGCGCTCGAGCCCAAGGTTGACTTGCTGAAAATACAATGGCGTATGCCTCACGTACTTTTAAACGAGGTAAAGAAATTGGCGATGTTGCGCACCTTGGAGAGCGGTCGATTCGTCAGTATGGGTTTTCGCTCATGGGATCTGTACGAGTTTCCGCTACTGCAACTCACGACCAAGCACTCGTGGGCCATCAAGACCGCCACGCAACTCGAGAAACCTCGATACGTCGTCTTCGCTCTGCAGACGGGTCGAAAGAACATCATGTCTGAGGACAACAGTCGTTTCGACGACTGCAAACTGACCAACGTGAAGCTCTATCTCAATTCAGAGTGCTACCCGTACGACGATATGAACCTCGACTTTAGCAAACGTAGATACGCGATTCTCTACGACGCGTACGCGCGTTTCTGCAAAGAGTATTACGGCTACGAGTATCTCGAACCAAATCTCACCGTCACGTCGTTTCTGCTCAACGGTCCGTTCGTCATCATCGACTGCTCGCGTCAAAACGAGTCGGTTAAAACCGCTACCGTGGACGTGAGATTGAAGTTTGAGTGCAAGGACAATGTAGCGCCGAATACCACGGCTTACTGTCTCATCATACACGATCGTTTGGTTCAATACAATCCGTTGACCAACGTCGTACGTAAGATCACGTAGAAACGATCTTCGACGTGTGTATGTAAAGCGGTGAATCGACGAACGTTGTGTATTCACTTCCATTCCGTCGTATGCGTAACGTCGATAGAGAGAGAGAGATTGTCATCGTCGTCATGAAACCATCAAAGTATCAACCGTCTTGTTGGTGCGAGAATGCGAGTCGCATGAAGGAAGATAAAGCTACGCAAACGGATCCTAGATCGACGGATCACTTATTGAACAGAGGAATGACGTATCAAGTGACACCTTCGGGAAACACAGTGGTTGATGCATTCACGCAAACGGATAAAAAGTCGCGAACCGAACGACTTCAGGAACGCGTGACGGATTTTGTCTCGAAGCATTTAAAAAAGTAATGCGATTTGGAAAGGAGGGGGAAATTAACAAGACCAATGAATTTGCTCGCGCGTATTCAGTATTGTAACTTCCTTCGATTGAGTCGCATCGTCAAACGTCATCATCATCATCATCATGTCCACACCAACGTTCGTCGATCTGCAAGGTTATCCCATTGGACGACGTTTCGTCGTGAAGGAAGCGGCGGTGCTGCGAGGTGGTGCCGTTCTCGCGCATTACGTCTTTACGACTCCTATGTCGTGGGGTGCAGTATCGCGAGATGACAGACGTCTCGTTACCTGGCTGGTACGAAATCATCACGGTATAGCGTGGGAAGATGGGGTTCCATAGAGTCGGGCTAAACGCCTGATCATCAGAGCCCTACAGAATGAGGAGGACTGCTACGATCACGCCATCGTATACGTTAAAGGACTAGAAAAACGCGATTGGCTGCAAAATATGCTCGAAGAGGATTACTACGGCGACGACTATGATGATATCAAATTCTACACAGACAATCTGATCGTCAGGAACATCGAAGAGGATTTTGAAAACATTGAATCGCTCAACGATTTGGACGATTCGAATACTTTCCGCTGTAGAAGACATTGCAAAAATTGCGCCGTACAAAATGTATTTAAATTGTACAATTGGTGGCGTAACCATCAAAATGATGACGTATAATTTTGAATAAAACTTTTTTTGTATCACATACCTATACATGTACGTCTTTCGATTATTTTACCATCTCCCCAATCACCCCCTCTCTTAATTACCCTCTCCAAAAATTTTCTAACTGCGTTTTATATTTCCCCACTCTATGCAAATTTTAATTAATGAAAGAGGGGATTTTTCGCAACCGTCCTCGACTCGAGGTACCCTCAGATCGTGCGATCAGTACATTCTTCGCTTTGGCCGCAGCAACGACTACACACAACGCACA
The DNA here is from genome assembly GCF_019399895.1 of Cardiocondyla obscurior. Classification (NCBI taxonomy): domain Eukaryota; kingdom Metazoa; phylum Arthropoda; class Insecta; order Hymenoptera; family Formicidae; genus Cardiocondyla; species Cardiocondyla obscurior. The sequence goes on from NC_091877.1 coordinate 4,905,357, forward strand.
ACGACTTCCTCTACGACTACGACTGCGAATACGACGATGTATTACAACGAGAGAAACTGTTACGAAGTGCGTCGAAATGATTGCGGTGCTGAAGCCTCATCTAGCGAGAAAAATTTAACGAGTAAGTTTTTTCATTCTTATAAAATTAATTACTTCCAATTAATATATTTATATTCATAATTGCGTTTATTTAATTTCCAGCATCTCGCCAAAACGATACGTGACGCGTTTACTCTGCCGGCGATACCCACTGACTCAAACGGGATACAAATATCTAGAGATCGGCGTGAACGTTGGCACGCGTTGTTTTGCGGAAATCATCATAGGTGATAATCGAGGAGATGAATTAACCATGTCGCTCGACACCTGGAAAGAACTGTGCGAGCATCGATGGACAATTCTGAATATGCTTCGCGATCGACCGAAGCAACCGTACGACGTTGCGAACATAGGTTCGCTCACAGTACGAATTTGCCGCATGAACGAAATGAAACTTGTACGACTCGAATCGGTCAACACACGTATGGCCATGACCGAAGCTACGTTCACGCGAATGCTGGATTTCGATGATTGCGTCTCTTTGACGTTCAACGTACTTAACAAAGTCGTACCGAAGATCGACGACAAATACGAGCGATTTTGCAAAATCGCTTCCGCATCGAGAAATCGCACCGAGGCGGTGAGCGCTATACGCAGCAGCGATTCCTTCGACAAACAACAAATTGTAGATTGCGAACTACTTGCGCTTGTAATAAATGTATAAAAAATGTGTAATATATTGTAACGCATATTCATATAATAAATATATACTTTTGTAATTGACACGTATCATTTTTTTTAATCGCTTCTATTCCATCCTTCATTTTATTATAATTGTGAGGCGTGAGTCCCACCTCGTTCGTATGCAACATACGTATCTGGGTGAGAGAGAAATAAGATAAGAAAAAGGAGCGATTAGCCGGGGGTGTACGTGCAGCGTCACCCGCATTCGAATCGTATGAGCGTGTAAAAGAATTGTTGATAAACAATAGGCGGCGCGAACGGGTGAGAGCGAGTCGTAGTCGATGGTGACGAACGCGTGAACGAGAGCGAGCGAGAGGGAACGATAGGCGGCGCGAACGGGTGCGAGCGAGAGGGAACGATGGGCGCGCGATCCTTTGCGATCCGCCGCCGCCCCGCCGCTCGCCGCCGACGCCATGACTAAGACTCGCGTGATCACCCCCAACACCCCCTCCCCTTACCCACTGTGAAAAATAAGACACCCCCCCCCTTTCCCCTTTTGAAAAAATTCCAACCTTTTGAAATTCGCGATGCCGCAGGAAAATACCGCAGCGAGATAACGCACTTATCTATTTTAAAAAATATTAAATTACGTAATTAAAATATCAAATTTCATAACTTTTATGTTATTGTTATATTTATAAACAATCTGTTCCGAGAATCGCAAACAAAGGGGCGATTCCTGGAAAAACATTCCTCCCCGCGTGACGTCATTACCCCTCGCCCTAGGTCACACGGACACACTAACACGAATTGGTCCAGAACCGGCCTATATACATCTACTGACACGCACAAGATGCAAGGCCAAAATAGATAGCAGCGACGACAAAAAATACTCGCCGCACTGGGCGACACGTGCCGTTAAAGAATTTTAAGTATCTCAAATGCTGACACAAAAAAAGGCATGTTACACTGTGGTACGGTGCGGTTGTGGGTCCGTTCGCTGGAACCGTTGTCGCAAGATGAGTCGGTTGTAAATAATAAAAAACTTCTTCGGAATAACTGTTCAACATTTATTTTTTTGCCTCTCCGATATTGTATTACAAACCACGAGTAAATACACGTCGAGTGAATTTGTATTAGAAATGCCCGCGACGGCTTCCGCGCCGTCGCTCATATACTTTGCCGAGCTGTAACCTCAGCGAGTTTTGACCGCGGTTGTTGACTGGAGAGGTTACGCGACACGCGCGATCCGGAGCCCGTACAAACCCATTAAAAAAAATTACAGCATATGCTACGTACGGAACATTTAAATGAAGAGGAGAAGAAAATGCTGTTAAAAAAATGCGACAACTTTTGTGACACTTTTTACTTAGAGCGAGATACTCTAACATGTACCAATGTAGTGGCGCATGAAATATCAATGGACTAAAAATCGAAACTTATAAATTGTCGGCCGTATTGTTTGCCCGAACGACATAAGGCCGAAGTAAATAAACAAATTAAAAAAATGCTCGATGAAAAAATAATTCGAGAAAGCACCAGCCAATGGAATGCATCCATCCTGTTAGTACCCAAGAAAGCTGATGTCAACGGAAATCCGAAAGTGCAAATTGTCGTGGACTTTCGTAAACTTAATAAAGTCACGATAGAAGATTCTTTTCCGATTCCGAAAATAACAGATATTTTAGATCAGTTAAGTCATGCGAAATACTTTACAATACTAGATTTAGCATCCGGATACCATCAGATTCAGATGCATGAGAAAGATTGGAATAAAACCGCTTTCTCAACAACTCTTGAGCATTATGAATTTAATCGCATGCCCTTTGGATTGAAGAACGCACCAGCTACTTTTCAGCGACTAATGAATGCAGTTTTATCCGGTTTACAAAGCATCAAGTGTCTAGTATAACTTGATATTATAATTTTTGGCTCTACATTACGCGAGTTAACAACGAGCGGTTAAAAAAAGTTTTTAAACAATTAAGAACGCATAATCTAAAATTACAGCCAGAAAAATGCGAATTTTTTAAAAAAGAAGTCCTATACTTAAATCATATAATAGCGAAAGATGGAATACGCTCTAATCCGTCTGAAATATCAGCCATTAAAAATTATCCGACTCCAAAAAAAGTTAAAGATATTTAATCTTTTATCTGATTATCTAGATACTATAGAAAGTTTATCACAAACTTTTCACAAATAGTAAAACCATTAACCAACTTTCTTAAAAAGGGCCAAGAATTCAAATGGAAAATAGAACAGCAACAAGCATTTAAAATGCTTAAAGAGAAATTAACTACCGCTCCGGTATTAAATTATCCGGACTTAGCGAAAAAATTTTTAATCACAACGGACGCATCCGACCAAGCAATCGGAGCAATACTTTCGCAGGGTGCAATCGGAGAAGATAGGCAAGCCTTCATATGCAAGCCGCATATTAAATAAAGCCAAGAAAAATTATAGTACAACCGAAAAAGAATTACTGGCCATAGTATAGGCCGTCAAACATTTTAAACCATATATTTACGGGGCCAAATTTACTATTATAACGGATCATAAACCACTGACATGGCTTTTTAACGTGAACAATTCAGGTTCACGATTAATCCGATGGCGATTAAAACTAAAGAAATATATATATGACATGTTACATAAGGCAGGCAAAAGGAATACAAATACTGACGCACTCAGCAGAAACCCGCCCGACGAAAAAACAGTCAATATAAACGTAACAGCCGAAATCCGAAAATATACAGCAAAAGAAAAAAAAATCTTAAAAGAGTATCACGATTCTCCACTGAGAGAACACCAAGGAATAACAAGGACCATAAATCGATTACGATTGAAACATAACTGGCATAGATTGGCAAAAAATGTAGAGAAATATATTAAAAAATGCGAACCATGCTAGAAGAATAAATTAAGTAGACAGACGAAAATGCCGCTAACAATAAAAGATACACCAGAAAGACCTTTTAAAAAATGCATCTTTGACATTGTAGGGCCACTTCCAATATCAAATGATGGAAACAAATATACAGGGTGTCCCAGATCAGTGGACGATGCCGAAAATAGGTAGATTTAATCGAATTAAAACAAAAAGTCCTGTACCATTTTGAAAAATTCTCAATAGTTTTCAAGAAAAAAATTAATTTATGTACGCGTAAAAGCGACGAGAAAGCGTGGACTGAGTGAGCGCGACAGACGACGGTGCCATTTCTAATCATTCGCCTGTCGCACTCACTCACGCGCAGCTTCCTTGTCGCTCTTACGCTTATACATTTTATATATTTTAATTTTTTTCTCGAAAACTATTGAGAATTTTTTAAAATGGTAAAGAACTTTTCGTTTTAATTTGATTACATCTACCTATCATTTACGGCATCGTCCACTGATCTGGGACACCCTGTATACTGACATTTCAAGACTCCTTAACGAAATTGAGTAAGGCGAATTCAATTACAAATCAAGAAGCGCTGACAGTGGCAAAAGCATTTATAACGAAGATTGTATTTGAGCATGGGATACCGAAGAAATTACTAATCGATCAGGGAACAAATTTTATGAGTAAAATGTTTAAACAGACGTGTAAACTATTGAAAATCGAAAAAATTTAAACGACCGCTTATCACCCTGAAACTAATGGTGCATTAGAAAGATCACACCGATTACTTGCTGAATATCTACGACATTATTTAAACAAAGAACAAAGCAATTGGGATAAATGGTTACCGTACGCTATGATTACGTATAATACAACGCCACACACAGCTACGGGTTTCGCACCATTCGAATTAATTTACGGTCATCAAACTTTACTGCCTACAGCATTGTCAAGCACACCAAAGCGAACATATTCATACGGAGATTATGTACAAGAAATCCGAAATTACCTTTGACAAGAAAACAAATCCAAAACTGTTTCAAATTAGAGACGCCGTACTATTACACAACGAGGCAGTACGGCGAGGGCGATTGAAGAAACTCGACGCACAATGGATAGGCCATATATTATTACAGAGAAACACGGTAATGTAAATTACACAATTAAAAAAGAGATAATTAACCCGCGTTCACGCGAACCGGTTGAAACTAATTATTGAGCATTAAAAGATAAAGAAAGAACTAAGTGGTAAGTCGGTAAAACAGGCAGTGAGTAAGCGGATAAGAGAAGAATCATGAAAGAGAACAAACAGAAAATTGATACTGGAAAGAATTAGCCGAGGGGACTAGAGGACGGATCAACCGCTTAAAGGGACAGAGTTCAAAACCAGAAGCGCCAATCAGAAATAAAAATAACTTACCAGTCTGGAGAACTTCTACGCACCGGGAGCCGTCGTGCGAGAACTGTACACGGAAGTCCCGGTCCTCCACCCGGGTGATAACCTCTCTGAGCCGGTATGTTAGATATAAACCATTTTATTAATTTATATTGTATTAGTTTATTTTGCATTCAAATTATAGATGGCAGAAAAGAAGCTTAGCAGTCAAAGCCATCTCTTAAGACTTTGTAAAACTTTTCGTTATTCTTTTCATACTTGTAATAAGGTTATTAGAAAAGTATACGGCATTATTCTCTATAAAGAAAGTTATTATTAAGTGCTCCCTCACACGCTATATATCGTATATTGACGTAACCAATATGGTACTCCTCGGATATTGAAAATCCCGGGTCTAATGGGGTTGTCGGCATCCCCGAACAATACGCTACTAGAGAATACGGCGGCGGAGGCGATTTGGGGGGCGGCAACCGAGGTGGTAAAATAGGCCAGGGATCCGGAGATGATGGAAGCTCCGACTTCGGCGTGACAGGTTCAATGGGCGAACCAGGCGGCGAGGCGGGCGACCCAGAAGCTGCCCCCGGTGATGATGGAGGGTTAGGTTATACGACGGTCCTACGGGCGAAAAGAGAGGCAAGTGGGAAAACTTTGGGAGCTTCTTCACCACCACCTCCCCGGAAAAAAGCCCTCTGCAGACCACCGGGGGAAAAGGCCCCATCGCAAGGACATATAAGAGAGACGGAGATGTTGAACAGCCTCCCTGAGCCAAGGTCGAGGGTCTCGTCGATTCTTCAGGCACCGTTGACGCTATCGAGGTCATAGGAGATACTACCACGGCGGCACAAGGCTCGCAGTACACGGGCCTATAAGTGCCGCCGCATCGAGCACAAAAATGCAGGCATGACCGAGCCAAAGTGTGCCCCAGACACAGGGCAGCAAACCTTGGCTCGTTGCACCTATAGCACAAAAAAGACCCGCTGTTGCTCACTGGAAACAGAAGGAAAATTACACCACCAAACCACCACACATTACATCACAAATATATATATATATGTTTGTCAATCGGATATTTTGGCGACATTAAAATAAACTATATACGACTGCATACATTAGAGTACATTGAGTGTAAGACGCATACATCACCCTTTTTTTTCAATATGATTCAATAAAATAATATACAGGGTGTTCCGTAAGTCGAGGTCAATCACTCGGGACATGAATGAGGAACCAAAAACAAGAGAAAAAGTTAATATAAACACAGGTACACAATTGCGTTGTTTTCAAGTTATCGCCAGTTTTAAGTCACGCGCGCGCGCGCGTGTGTATGGATCTAAAAATTATATTAGGTGTTCGAAATATACAATATAACAGCAACACTCGCACAATAATCAACCACAACTCATTTATCTTATGCACAGACAAGAAGCCTTGGAATCCAAGGTCGCCGAGGAATAATATAGCCAACAGTGGTTGCACAAAAGAAGCTTGCGGCACGAGCAAGAAATCATAATAAATTTTGTACAATACTTCATGAACTCGAACAAGCGCTTAGATATTGATTATTCGACTAGGAACGTGAGCACATTGTATTTATCAGCCACAACAACAGAAATTTGAGTAAAATTCTATCGCTTCACAATTAGAGTTCGTTTACGAAAAAAGAAAGTTTGTTAAAACTAAAATTTAATTGTCTGTAATGGATCGTTTAATCGTTACTGAATTAGTTGACATGCATTTAATGTATGGTCTCGCTCAAAGTAATGCTACAAAGGCAAGAAGGTTGTATATCGAAAAATTTCTTCGGCGAAACGCACCGAATCGACGATCTTTTCAAAATAATGTTAGAATGTTGCAAGAAACTGGGCAGTTAACACAGCGCCGAAAAGAAAGTATGTCTTGAATCAACGCTAACACGGAAGAAAGAATTTTGAACGCATTCCGGGTTGACCCTTCTACTAGTATCAGAAGCATCTCAGGAGTATTAAGTCTGTCAACAACTACAATATAGAGATCTCTTAACAGAAATTCCTTGTATCCCTATCATGTTCAAGGATTGACTGAAAACGATTATGGTCCACGTATCAATTTCTGTCAATAGTTCGTGAATAAATTAAAACAAATGCCTAATTTCAGTGAAATAATTCTTTTTACAGATGAAGCAGCATTCGATAAAGACGGTATTACAAATTTTTATAATACACATGAATGGATGAAAGCAAATCCCCATTCAATTGTTGAAAAAAAACATCAACGACAGTTCAGTATATGTGTGCATATACATGTACACATGAGGGATCAGATTCCCGCCACGTCCATGTCGTTGATCCTGGATAATGCTAAGAGCTAAGAGCTCATTGTACTTTAACAATTAACTCAAAATTTACTGTAATTCGAAAAGAATAGTAAAAATAGTCTCATATACGTATACGATTAAACTATTATACCGATACTCGAACCCTTATAGAGCAAAAACAGCTCGTCAGATCTTGTTGCGGCCATGGAAACTTTTGTCCAGAATAACAAATTCTAGAAGATAGCAAAATTTGAGCGAATTTAACCGAGAGCCATTTTCCATAAGATATGTGCGGGGTCCCTTTCTAATACGTGTCGAAAAAAAGAGACGCGAAATCGGAGACGTAACAACTGCAAACCTGATCAAGTTACATTTTCTGAATTAAAATTAACAAGAAAGTTACATAAATGCTTCAAAAACGCATAATCTCTACCTACGAATGCAGAGAAATAGAAATTCTAATCCTATGCGTGAAAAAAACTAAATTTTGAACAAAAAGTGACATTTTTTGTTTCCAACGTAGCCAGTTTCAAATTTAACTTGCTCTGGCAATTTTAAACATTGAACGACGGATTAGAAACGGTACATATTAATTCGTTAGAGTACTTAAAGACAATTGATTGCTAAGTAAAAGCACCCCAGCAAACACAGCATATAACAGTAATGTTACCTGGGAGTAACAAATAATATTACAAATGTTACTCTCTATTTATATTATATTAATAAAACTGTAGTGTGTAAATGCTCTGTAACTAATTTACAAAAGAGTTATATTTACTTGTTACTTTTATGTTATAATAAAGAAACAACAATATAACAGAAATATTACTTGTTACATAACAAATATTTTATTAAAGAAACATTTATATTATATAGTTAAAATTACACACGCGGCGTACGTGGCGCTGTACAGCGACTATAATACATATATGCAACCACCACATCACTTCCGGAACACCGCATGAGGTTGCAGAGCCTTGGGCGCCGTGGGATATATGCATCGAAGGTAATCTTTATTAATATATTCATTATTATTAATTAAATGCAAAAAAAATAGTTTTTATTTCATATTCTTATTAAACACAATAATTTCGAGTACAAAACTTACCTACATAAATATTTTTTGGTGTTAATAAAAGTGAGGTTATCTTTGTGAACATTTAAGTAGCAATTAAATGAGTTAATTAAGTAGCAATTAAATGACTTAATAATATATTATTTTTCTTTGTTTTCAGGTTGCAATACGTTTCTTCTTGGTACTGCGCACAGCAGCCATGTGGTGACTTCGCTTTTGATTCAGTGGATGCTGCTTACATCCACAGGCCGTATACAAAGTGCACTTTCGAGGTAAATCATTTCACATGTAACACATGTACGCAGTGAGTTATCGTGTTCAACGCTTAATATAAATTGAGTTAATAATAATTATTTTTCTTTGTTTTCAGATTCCAATACGTTTCTTTTTGGTACTGCGCACAGCAGCTGGTGACTTTGCTTTTGATTCAGTGGATGCTGTTACATCCACAGGCCGTATACAAAGTGCACTTTTGAGGTAAGTTTTTTTTTTTATATATTTATTACGATTAAGTAAATACATGATTGCAACATTACAAATAAGACGTTTTTTTAATTTTATTCTTTTGTAGTACTGTTACGATTTAATAAACTTGTACATATTACGTCATCATGCCCAAAGAATTTCAATTTTTATCAAAAAGACGAAAAAATCAGTTAATTAATCGCGAATTATCTTATTATGCACGTTATGAAAAACTACATTTAACTACTTCGACTTTAGCTTTACGTTCACAAATTAAAAAAAACAACGTTGGTAGTAACAGTAACAGCAACTATAATAATATTGGTTCTGAAATGGCGACAATTATAGATTTTTTATAAATAATAATAAAGATAATGAAACTTATGCAGATTTCATGTTTAGTAATGAAAACGAAAAAGAATATGTTGACAATTCTGTTTCTGATTTAAATATCAGTGATTGTAGCAATAATACGAGTTTATTAGAAGATCTTAGAAAGTTTATTATTGAACGATGTGTGCCACATAGTATTGCTAATATGTTAAGTTATTTTAAAAAAGCATGATCATGTAAATTTGCCTAATGACGTGAGGGTATTACTGAAAACGCCATGAAATGCAATTTCGCAAACAAAACGTATAGCTGGTGGTCGCTAAGTACATTTTGGCTTATCTTTTTCTCTTGAAAGATCAATATAAATGTATTCAAAGTTTATTACGGTTAACGAAATAAAATTACATATTAATATCGACAACTTACCACTTTCGAAAAGTTCGGGCAATCAATTTGGCCTACTCTGGGTTGTATTGAAAATATAGATGTCTATACAGAACCTTTTGTAATTGGTATTTACCATCGAATGTCCAAACCTGATAGTGCTAACGATTTCTTACTTGATTTTGCAAATGATTATATTTTCTTGCTGAAACGGGTATTGTTGTTGAAAATAAAAAATATAAAGTAATTCTATGCGCAATATTATGTGATGCACCCGCGAAATCATTTATTACCTACACAAAAAATCATACGGGATATTTTTCGTGTTCAAAGTGCATTCAAGAAGGTGATTTTGTATGTAATCGAATAATTTTCAGGGAAACTGATAATACGTTGCGTACTGACGATACATTTAAAAACCGTACACATATAGAATATCACACAGGTAATTCCATTTTAGAAAAACTTGAAATTGGAATGATATCTCATATACCATTAGATTATATGCATCTTGTTTGTTTAGGTATTATGAAACGGTTGATACAATTTTGGATCAAAGGGAAAAGATATATTAGATTACCTTTACACATTGTAAATTCAGTTTCATGTTATTTAATTGGATTAAAATCGTTTATTCCAGTAGAATTTGCGAGAAAACCTAGAACTTTATACGATATTGATAAATGGAAAGCAACCGAAATGCGACAATTTTTGTTGTACACTGGAATTGTTGTTTTGAAGTCAGTGTTGCTTACACATTGCTACAATCACTTTCTCTCTTTAAGTATTAGGATTAAAATACTTATTAATGAACAATTATGTTTGCAATTCAACGATTATGCTAAATCTTTATTATTATTTTTTGTTTCCAATTACGGAGATATTTATGGTGAAGAATATATGTCGCACAATGTTCATAATATTCTACATCTTTCCAATAATGTATTAAATTTTGGCTGTTTAGATAATTTTAGTTGTTTCAAGTATGAGAATTACATGCAAAATATTAAAAAAAAATTACATTACTCAGGAGCACCGTTACAAGAATATTATAATCGTTCTTGTGAAGAATTACAGTTGCCCATTTATTCTTATAAAGTAAAACAATATCCAATTTTTTGTTATGAGCAAAACAACATTATTTTGCATGTTCAATTCAAAAATTTTAAAATATTAACTAATAGAGCAGATAATTGTGCAATTCTTCATGATAAATCTATTGTATTTATCACTAACATATTGGAAATAAACAATGTTTGTTATTTTTGGGCAAAACGTTTTTCTAATCCACAGTCTTTTTTTGATACACCGTGTTGTTCAACAAGACTTGACATTTTTTTTATATCTAATACTACTACTAGTGAAATAATAACATTTCCAATAACGCAAATAAAAAAAAAAAGTTTAAAAATTAAATCTTTTGACAAGATTAATTCTTATATTACAATACCACTACATAGTGCTAATAATTAAATATTGTGGTTGAATGTAGTTTACTTTGTATTCTTGTTTTATAATGTTTATGTAAGATGACTAATTTTTTCGCTTAAATAATAAATATTGAAATTGGAAGATCTTTTACACATTTGCGGATATCTCAAAGATAGGTAAGTGTACATTAAGTTCCACTTTTTTTATTTCAATGTTACAAATAATATTCTTGTTATTTTATTGCTTAAAATCATTATGCTTTTTTAAATACATATTTATACATAATAACTTTTTTCAGATTTACAAACATATTTTAATACTAATTAAAGATGACTGAAAGTAAAAAATATGCGGTGGTTAAGTTTTTATCCGATTCTTCATATTCAGAAATACCTATTACGTGGCTATTTAAAGATAAGGGTGTGCAACAATGTTGGTGGCCACCTAGAACTGCAACTGTGCAACATTAATTCTGAACTGCGAAAGTCCCGATTTGCTTACATAGAATCGTTTTGAAGTGCATATCGTTAAATATTGTGGTAAACATGTGGCCTGAGGCCACGTACTTCAGACCCCGCGCCGCGACCACCGTTCGCCCGAAACAATCGCGCGGTCCCAAACATAGTTAAATTACGCGCGGGTCGACCAGCCGCCCGCGGCGAGTAGCGCGGATCTACGCAACAGGGAACATGGGCCGCCCAACCGCCCACACCGCGCACCGCCACCTGACCGCTCGGGAGTGGGGGGCCCCCACTCCCGGGCCCACGAGTATATAAGCTGCCTCGAGCGCAGACGAGGCACCTTTTCCGCGCTGGGGAGCACCCCAGCATCCGATCCTCCAGGACTTAAGCGCTCCCAAGTCTTCCTCAACCGGGCTCACCCGGCCTCCGAAACCGACTTCGCTCTACACGACTCGGGCGCTCCCGAGCCTTCCTTCGACCGGGCACTCCCGGCCGTCCTCGACACCGACACCTCCGAGACTCGGGCGCACCCGAGCCTTCCTTCGTCCGGGCGCTCCCGGCCGTCCTCGACACCGCCATCTCCGAGACTCGGGCGCTCCCGAGCCTTCCTTCGACCGGGCGCTCCCGGCCGTCCTCGACACCGACATTTCCAAGACTCGGGCGCTCCCGAGCCTTCCTTCGACCGGGCGCTCCCGGCTCTCTCTCTCTCTCGCCGACACGGCCCTGGCGTTCCGTCTCGTAGGCAAATTAAGTCGCGGCGCCGCCGACTCGCGAACGCGAAGCTTGTACGACCGACACGGCCCAGACGGCCTGGCTTGTAGTCCGCGCCGCCGACTCACGAACGCGAAGGCTGTACGACCGACACGGCCCAGACGGCCTGGCTTGTAATCCGCGCCGCCGACTCGCGACCGCGAAGCCTGTACGACCGACACGGCCCAGACGGCCTGGCTTGTAGTCCGCGCCGCCGACTCACGAACGCGAGACCGGTACGACCGATGCGACCTGAACGACCTGGCTTGTAATCCGCGCCACCGACTCGCGAACGCGAAGCCTGTACGACCGATACGGCCCGAGCGGCCTGGCCTGTGATCCGCGCCGCCGACTCGCAAACGCGAAGCCTGTACGATCGATACGGCTTGTTACCTAGGATACGTCCCAAAGCGATCCGCACTAGCGTTCCCCTGGATACCAGCTCACGGCGGATGGCCGTTTTGTTCAATTCATCTTTAGTTTATTACTTTGTTTATTCCTTTGTTTCAGTTATTGTGAGATTAAGTGTATTATTTTGACTCTACATTATTTCTTATTAATAAATCCTTTATTTTACGATTAACCAAGTCTCGGTTCTTTACACTCGCACTCTGGCTTCCGACGAGCTTTCCGGACCCGAAAATACCGTGTACATGGCGCCCGAACAGGAACCTGACCGAACCGAGACTTAAGTTGCCGCGAATGAAGAGCTGAATTTACAAACTATCCAAAAACGATTTAGCCGAGGAATTGGCGCGAATTCACATTGACAATAGTGGCCTTTGCAGTCAATTACGACACCGACTTCGAAGGTTTGTGGAAGCCAACCCCGACTATAAGCCTTCGATGGCCCTTAACAGAACCGATCCACCGAAACCAGAGTGCAAATCACAGACAGCCATCCTCATGGAAGTACCAGACGACGAGCTGCACGCTTCAAAACACCTAGATGCGTTCGCGGCTGGCACACCGCAGCACCAACCGCTCCCAGCATTCAGCCACGTGGAGGAACTCTTACCATTCCACGTTCCGGCACCGGAGGCTCGGATGGAGGGTGCCGCCATCAGTCGGGCCGAAACGAGTCCCCCTCGCGAGGACGAACCCGTCAGCCTGACCGATCACGCGAAGGTTATTAATCAAATTCGAAAGTGGGGCGTCCACTTCGATGGAAGAGACCCGTTCGCATTTCTCGAGCGTATCCAAGAACTACAGCGAGCATACGGCTACCCGGGGGACCTCTTGCTGCTAGGGCTGCCTGAGATGTTAAAAGGAGATGCTTTGCTCTGGTTCCGAAATAACCAGGACCAGTGGAAACGTTGGGCCGATTTTCAGGACAGCTTCCGGAACTATTACCTGCCCCACCGATACCGGGCCCAGCTCACGCGAGAAATACACGGCCGAGTACAACGAGCGGGAGAACCGTTTAAGCAATACGCCACCGCTCTGCTAACCATGGCCTGTGGGGCTGGGAACCTGTCCACCGACGAAGTCCTGGATCGAGTCTACGAGAATATGAGGCCCGAATACAAATTATACATCCGGATCCGAGACGTGAGCAACCTGGAGGACCTCACTAGCCGAGCAGCCGAATTTGAAGATATTAAACGCCAGGAGAGGGAGCATGCCAAGAAACAGCAAGCCAGTCGGCCACCGGCAGTGGCTGCCGCCGTCACCTATAGCCGAGAAGAGTGCTGTTGGCGCTGCAAACAGAGAGGCCACACCCGGGCCGAATGCCGACGCCCCGCCGTCAAGTTTTGCTCCCGTTGCGGCAAGGACGGCGTCCTGACAAGGGATTGCCACCCGTTGGCGGGAAACGCACAACGGGCCGGGGGCGTCGACCACGCCGACCGGCCCGGTACCAGCCAGAGTTAAGGTTTCGGCCCCGGCCGTACCTACCGATCCTGCTCGGAAACAACGAAATTGAGGCGTTACTCGACTCAGGATCCGAGCTGTCATGCGTCAATGCCGACGTAGTAAAACTAGCCGAAGGCCTGGGCTATCATCGCCAGGCGGACCGACAACAAGTCAGACTGGCGGACGGGGAAACCACGGAGACCGCCGGTACTCTGCAACTTCCGGTCCGGTACGAGGGGAAGACTTTCCGGCACAAATTCACGATCATGCCGCACGCCCGTACGCCCATGATCATAGGAATAGATCTCTGGGAACGGATCGGTTTAACCCTGCGGATCCCACCCGGCAGTACTCAGCTGAAACAAACGTGCAGTTTAGACGAGGCCGGTTTGGCTACCCAAACACCGGAAGAAGAGAATCGCCTCAAGCATTTTCTCGAAATAGAACTTAGTAAGTTCCGAGATGTACACGGGCCTACCGATAAAATTACTCACCGCCTACGCCTGAAAACCGATCGACCGATTAAACAGAGATACCGCCCACGCAACCCAGCCATGCAGAAGATCATAAATCAGGAAGTCAACCGAATGGAGCAAGGCGGAATTATCGAGCCCTCCCGCGGAGCGTGGAGCTCGCCAATCGTTCTCATCAAAAAGAAAGATGGCCGATATCGGTTCTGCATCGACTATCGGAAAGTCAACGAGGTCACCGAGAAAAACGCATACCCGCTGCCACAGGTTAACGCCATGCTCGACAAATTGCGAGGAGCACGATACCTAACTACGCTGGACTTGAAGGACGGCTATTGGCAGGTGCCGCTGGAGCCGGAAAGCCGACCACTGCATTCACGGTCCCCGGCCGAGGTCTGATGCAGTTTAAAGTTATGCCATTCGGACTGCACTCGGCGCCAGCTACTTTCCAACGGCTCCTGGACGAAGTGATCGGACCCGAGCTCGAACCGTGGGCATTGGTCTACCTCGACGACATTATCATCCTCAGTCGTACGTTCGACGAACATCTAGCCCACTTAAGAACGGTTTTCAAGCGCCTGCGTGACGCAAAGCTGCGCCTAAACCCAGAGAAATGTTATTTCTGCCGACCACAGTTAAAATACCTGGGACACATAATTGACCGCAGGGGTATACGCACCGACCCAGAGAAAACGTCAGCCGTAACTAACTGGCCACCACCAACAACCCTCCGCCAGGTACGGCAGTTCCTGGGCATGGCTTCGTGGTACCGCCGATTTATCAAAAATTTCTCCAGCATTGCGGCACCGTTGTCACGACTTACCAGAAAACACGCACGGTGGAATTGGGGGCCCGACGAGGAAGAGGCATTCACCAACCTTAAAACCGCGCTAACGACCGCGCCAGTACTGGCCTGCCCGGATTTCACCCGCCGTTTCGTACTTCAAACGGACGCCAGCACCAGCGGCCTCGGGGCAGTATTGACGCAACACTTGACGGAAGGAGAACGGGTTGTTGCGTATGCCAGCCGCACACTCAACAAAGCGGAGAAGAATTACAGCGCCACGGAACTGGAATGTTTGGCGGTTATCTGGGGCATACGGAAAATGAGAGGATACCTAGAGGGTTATTCTTTCACTGTAATCACTGACCAGCAGGCATTAAAGTGGCTACAGCGCCTGGAAGAGCCCTCCGGACGGCTGGGACGATGGCTGTTCGAACTGCAGCAATTTGACTTCGACGTGCGTTACCGACGAGGGGCGGCAAATCAAGTGGCCGACGCACTCTCCCGATAACCGATTGTGGCCAGCACCGAAGCATTATCCTCCGATAACTGATACCGACGCATCCTCAACGGAGTACGGGAAAACCCAGCGAACTTTCCCGATTACAGAGAACAAGAAGGACGCCTGTTTCGTCACATCCTACACGAATTAGATTTCAAGGAGGTCGACCCAGCGACGCAGTGGAAACAGTGCGTACCCAAACCAGAGCGGCAACAGACGATAGCTGGACATCATGAGGACATTAACGCCGGACACTTTGGCACCGCCAAAACCATTGCCCGCATGGCCAGGCTGTTCTACTGGCCGGGCATGTTTCGCGATATCACCCGCTTCGTAAGACAATGTAAAAATTGCCTCGCCTATAAGGTATCACCTACGAAGCCAGCCGGGAAACTACACACAGCACCAGTATCGGCACCATGGCAACAAGTCACCATGGATCTGATCGGACCTTTGCCCCGCTCTCGGAAGGGCCACACGTGGCTATTGGTCATGCAGGACCGATTTTCAAAATGGGTGGAACTCCAGCCGTTACGTAAAGCGACCGCAGGGGCAGTGATCACCGCCATAGCAGAAAGAATCTTGTACCGGCATGGATGCCCCGACCAAGTTATTTCAGATAACGGCACACAGTTTAAGTCCCGCTTGCTGAAACGGCTGCTGGCATCTTGGCACATCCAGCATCGCACGACGCCTATCTACACTCCTCAATGCAATCCGGTCGAGCGGACTAATCGCACCATCAAGACGATGATCGCGCAATACACGCAACGACATCACCGGCGCTGGGACGAACAATTGGGGCCCATACAATTCGCGTTTAACACTGCTCAGCACGATGCAACCGGATATACGCCCGCCTTCCTGAACCATGGACGCGAATTAGCGTTTATGCATCCCGACGACCGCCGGCACGCCACGCCAACGACACCGCACCGAACTCAGCGCGCGCTGCACGAGGCTTTTCAAGTAGTCCGGATTAATTTAGCTCGAGCATTTCAACGCCAAGAAACCACCTACAATCTACGACGACGAGATTGGCGGCCCCAAATCAACGACGCCGTGTGAAAAAAAGAGCACCCACTGTGGCGGAAAACCGACGGTTTTAATGCGAAACTGGCGCCAAAATATTCAGGCCCGTTTACAGTGGCCAAATTTCATTCGCCAGTGATAGTGGATCTCCGCGACGCCCGAGGGCGTTGGCAGCGGCGCATCCACATTCAGGACCTCAAGCCGGACTCCCCACCATTAGAAATCGACCAATCCGCGACTAAGACGGCCCCGCAGTTAGGATATATAAAGCGCTCACGACCACAACTATCATCAGTCAGTCGACCGAAAGCAGCTATAGCAAAACGAGAGAAAATACACGAGCTCTTCGGAAGCCTCAGTGAGGAAAGTGAGTCGCCACCAGCCAGCCCACCGCCAGGGGCCTGGCCCCCGCCGGTCGACCCGAGCCGCCGATATCCGGTGCCACGCGTTGGGACGAGCGTCCAGCGAGGAGACGGCAACCAGCGGGGTCACACCCGCTGGCTAGAAGAGCTACCACCCGCTCTTCCTAAAGCGCCCCAAAAAGGCCAAGGGCGCCCTCGGGCTCTGCCGGATCCAGCCGCCGGTGCGACCGAGACCACCACCGTTCGGTCAGAAAAAGGGCCAGGACAAGCAACCACGACAAGCCCGCAATGATCAACCAAAAAGTTGCAGCCCACCAGAGCAAGCTCCACGTCCAGCTCGGACAGCCGCAGGACCGACGGCGGCCCCGCCAAAACAACGACGTCCAAAGTCCATCGAGGCGAGGCAGAAGATCCGGGCACAAGTCGACCGCCAAGACCGACAGAACCGGCCAAGACACCGACGATGCGTCATCAAAACTCGCCGCCACGTCGAGGGCCAACAATTCGGGCTATGGAGGTCCTCCAACCAGCCCGGCGCGAGCCGAAAAACATTGCTGGGATCGAGGTCAGCATGCCCGACAAAAATCAGACGGGGCTGACGGCCACATCAGGAGGACCGTCGGCTCGCGACAGGACAGCCAGGCTGAAAGCACCGCGCATCCGGCCAGCCACCGCAGCCACAACGGCCAAACCAGCGACAGCCAGGACACGGGGAGGAACCATAAGCTCCTCGACAGCGGCCAGGTTTCCAACCACAGCCAACACGCCCGCGGTCCTGCCACTGCCGCCATTCGCGCTGGAGCTCAGGCAGACCACGGCACCGCCGGTGGCTCCACCACCGATGCCACCAGTGGTCCCACCGACGACAACGTCCGCGGCTCCACCGCCGACATCGCCAGCAGCTCCACCGCCGCCATCGCTGGCAGCTCCATCGCCGACGTTAGTGGCAGTCACATCACCGACGCCACCCGCCTACATCCGCGAGAAAGGATGGATGTCGAGGCCAGGCATCCCACTCGCCGTGCCAGTCCAGCTTCCGAACGGCGAAATCACATCAGTACCGATGTCCGCCATCCGCCACAATCGGAAGTGGCGGGCCCGGACCGCAACCGGAAAATGGTTGCTGCGTTTCGCCCCCGACGGCAGACTCACCATGTGCCGGAAGATCCAAGGAGAGGCCTTCGATTAAAAAAAGGGGGTGATGTGGCCTGAGGCCACGTACTTCAGACCCCGCGCCGCGACCACCACCGTTCGCCCAAAACAATCGCGCGGTCCCGAACATAGTTAAATTACGCGCGGGCCGACCAGCCGCCCGCGGCGAGTAGCGCAGATCTACGCAACAGGAAACATGGGCCGCCCAACCGCCCACACCGCGCACCGCCACCCGACCGCTCGGGAGTGGGGGCCCCCACTCCCGGGCCCACGGGTATATAAGCTGCCTCGAGCGCAGACGAGGCACCTTTTCCGCGCTGGGGAGCACCCCAGCATCCGATCCTCCAGGACTTGGGCGCTCCCAAGTCTTCCTCGACCGGGCTCACCCGGCCTCCGAAACCGACTTCGCTCTACACGACTCGGGCGCTCCCGAGCCTTCCTTCGACCGGGCGCTCCCAGCCGTCCTCGACACCGACATCCCCGAGACTCGGGCGCTCCCGAGCCTTCCTTCGACCGGGCACTCCCGGCCGTCCTCGACACCGACATCTCCGAGACTCGGGCGCTCCCGAGCCTTCCTTCGACCGGGCGCTCCCGGCCGTCCTCGACACCGACATCTCCGAGACTCGGGCGCTCCCGAGCCTTCCTTCGACCGGCCGCTCCCGGCCGTCCTCGACACCGACATCCCCGAGACTCGGGCGCTCCCGAGCCTTCCTTCGACCGGGCGCTCCCGGCTCTCTCTCTCTCTCGCCGACACGGCCCTGGCGTTTCGTCTCGTAGGCAAATTAAGTCGCGGCGCCGCCGACTCGCGAACGCGAAGCCTGTACGACCGACACGGCCCAGACGGCCTGGCTTGTAGTCCGCGCCGCCGACTCGCGAACGCGAAGCCTGTACGACCGACACGGCCCAGACGGCCTGGCTTGTAGTCCGCGCCGCCGACTCACGAACGCGAGACCGGTACGACCGATGCGACCCGAACGACCTGGCTTGTAATCCGCGCCACCGACTCGCGAACGCGAAGCCTGTACGACCGATACGGCCCGAGCGGCCTGGCCTGTGATCCGCGCCGCCGACTCGCAAACGCGAAGCCTGTACGATCGATACGGCCCGAGCGGCCCGTCCTGTGATCCGCGTCGCAACCGCGGAAGCCTGTATGACCGATACGGCTTGTTACCTAGGATACGTCCCAAAGCGATCCGCACTAGCGTTCCCCTGGATACCAGCTCACGGCGGATGGCCGTTTTGTTCAATTCATCTTTAGTTTATTACTTTGTTTATTCCTTTGTTTCAGTTATTGTGAGATTAAGTGTATTATTTTGACTCTACATTATTTCTTATTAATAAATCCTTTATTTTACGATTAACCAAGTCTCGGTTCTTTACACTCGCACTCTGGCTTCCGACGAGCTTTCCGGACCCGAAAATACCGTGTTACAAGCACATACTTTAAGACTTCTCAATTTTTGGAATAATTAGTATTAATATTTTATTTTTATTCTTTGCTACAGCATCTCTTGAGTCAGCTCGAAAGAGTGCAGCAAATTCAAATTACGACACAACTGATGAGGAAAGGCTGGGCCGAGCAAAAAGGGCTTCATGTTTCTTTTAATCGTTACAAAAGCGATGAAAAAGACGATTGTTGTACATCCCGAAAATATACCAAACGTAAAATATCGCTACACGTTTTACTTGTTTATAATTATAACTAACTACACACATCCTGTATACATTACGTG
The DNA here is from genome assembly GCF_019399895.1 of Cardiocondyla obscurior. Taxonomy (NCBI): domain Eukaryota; kingdom Metazoa; phylum Arthropoda; class Insecta; order Hymenoptera; family Formicidae; genus Cardiocondyla; species Cardiocondyla obscurior. The sequence continues at coordinate 4,925,444 of NC_091877.1, forward strand.
TTATAGTTTTACCGTATGTGTAATAATATAATAACATTATTGTCTGTTTCTGGAAAACAATGTAAAAGTGCTGTTGAGGCAACATTACCAGTATGTCCGTCAAACTTTGGTGTGAATAACAATTATATAATTGAAACAACCCATGACACAGATGGGGAAAAAATAATACTCCCAGACAATGGTATGTTTTTATAGTAATTTGTAACGTTCTTTAACTAATAATGCAAATATTATATTAATAATTTTGTTTTTAGAATACAATGATGTGGTAACAGCAGAAGGCAATTTTATAACGGTAGATGCCCATTACAGTTTGCAAAACTTGCCAATATTACTCGAAGGTGTGTAAAATGTTATTTTTATTAAGTTGTAATAAAGTATTTGTGTGTAATTTTATTGTAATTTTGTTTCAGACAATGTTTCATTACTTAATATGTGGCGAGGGCTTAGGCCCCGCCACTAGACGGCAGATGCCGTCCCTGAAGGCTAACATCGACCCGAACAAGACCGAACGCGCCAAGCGAGGTTCGACGGGCGACCACCGGCCCGACGATGGCGCGCGCCGCCGAGGTAAGAGTGGGAACTCCCCCACTCTCATCTCGGCGACTATATAAGCTGAGCTCGCGGCAGACCAAGTACCTTGTCCGTTCCGACTCCTCGTCACGAACACCAGTCCTCCAGATCCGATAGGCTTCGGGCGCTCCCGAAGCCCTCTCTAGTACTCTCCGACTCGGGCGCTCCCGAGTCGTCCCCGGGCGCTCCCGGTGAGAGTCTTCCGCTGCTTTGGGCGCTCCCAAGGCAGAGTTAAACTTCAGGTTCCTGGAGACCTCGGGCGCTCCCGAGGCTCCACCACCGAGGCGACCGGATACCGCCGGCGCCCCCGGCTAAGCCGGACCACCGAGATCCCCTGGACGGGCGCTCCCGTCCAGGTGGTAGGATCTACCGTACGGCACGCCGCCGACGACACCGCCGCGGTCGGGCGCTCCCGACTGCCGCCGCTTCCAGGGCACCCAGTGCCACACCGAGATCCCCTGGACGGGCGCTCCCGTCCAGGCCGTAGGATCCGTCGTACGGCACGCCGCCGACGACACCGCCGCGGTCGGGCGCTCCCGACTGCCGCTCTCCGGATTATCCCGGGTAACCTTTTGGTTCTCTTGGACGGGCGCTCCCGTCCAAGCCTAGAGCCTGCCGCACGACAAATCGTCATCGGCACCGCCGCCGTCGGGCGCTCCCGACGGCCGCCACCTCCAGGGCGCTTCGCGCCTTCACGCGATCCCCCGGACGGGCGCTCCCGTCCGGCAACGGATCCGCCGTGCGACAACCAGTCGCCGGCACTGCCGCGGTCGGGCGCTCCTGACCGCTGCCCCTCGGGCTAGCCCGAGCAACCTCGGCCCAGACCCCGACCGACCGCTGGTCTATCGTCGTCTCGACGAACTCAGGCTCCGGCGAGCCTCAATCCGGCAACCCCGCGGCACGGCAAAACCCTACCGTTACAAATAAAATAGAAGATATCTATGAAAGTAAAGGTAAATTATTTGTAATATTACTTACAATTTTGCAGTTTATTACTTTATGTACATTATTCTCTTTTTATCCTTATGTTTCAGGCGATATACAGGGTGTCCGAAATATTATTAGCAATATTAAAACTGTGGGTAGGGAATGGGAGAAAAGTCCTTTACGAATTTGTAAAATTCGTAACCATTATTGAAAAAAAAATTAATTTGTCTAGCGCATGAGCGACAAGGAAGCTGCGCGTGAGTGAGCGCGACAGACGAATGGTTAGAAATGGCGCCGTCGTCTGTCGCGCTTACTCACGCGTAGCTTTCTTGTCGCTCATGCGCTAGACAAATTAATTTTTTTTTCAATAATGGTTACGAATTTTACAAATTCGTAAAGGACTTTTCGTCTCCAAATCTGATTCCCTACCCACAGTTTTAATATTCCTAATAATATTTCGGACACCCTGTATAAAAAATGTTACGCATGCAGGCAGCATCAAATGTAATGTTAAAAAATATTACTGAACGATTAAAGAAAATAGAAGCTGCCATTAAAAACCGCGGTCAAAACGTCGAAGAAGTTAACGACAATCTTATAGCGCCATTTTTACCCTTGAATGCAATTGATATTGTGAAGGAGTTTGACGCTTTACTTAAAATGTCACATGACACTACACGACAATTTGTAAGTATAATAATTAATTATTAAATTTAGTTTAAACTTGTTAATTTTTACATTGTTTTCTCTTTTTTACAGAAACATTTAATATCAAAAACAGGGGGAAATAACGCCCGAGATGGTATTCATCGCATTTTCAAGAAAACTTTTACCAACGAATGTGCAATGAAATGCTCCTGGAAAGGGCATCGTAATAATTTCCAAGTGTCAAATTTACACTTGACACAAATAATTAAAAGTTGGTATTATATATAAGTAAGTTATACATGTTTTAAATGTTAAAAAATCGCACTAATTTCTATTTTGTATTACTTTCAGGACAAGTAATTATGCGTTTCACAACGTGTACGGAAGGAGAATTTGACTTTATAACTGCTGAATGGTTTCGCTTTGCACAGCAGAGATATAAAAGAGAAAAATCAAAAGAAATTATCATGGAGGAAAACACGGAAGACGACTAAAATCACAACTAGCAAGTATAAATAAAACGTTTGTAATTTTTGTACAAAACATAGTTCGCGTTGGCTGTGCTGGCGGGTGCTGGGACCGTTATTGTTCAGATACGGAGTCCGCGCTGGCTGTGCTGGCGGGTGCTGGGACCGTTATCGTTCAGATACGGAGTCCGCGCTGGCTACATCGACTTTATATCCATTTGCAAAAATTACAAACATTATTACATTATTGTGTGACATTTTTAAGCGAAAACGTTACACGCATTAATTTAAGTTTAATTGATTAAGAAATTAATAAGATTTTATGGCAACGCTTGTTCGAACATCCCGAAAAGTTTATTATGTTATTATTGAAACATGAAACAATTATTTTACTTGCAAGGATTTGCGCGAAAACGTTAGATGTGTTAATTTAAGTTTGATTGATTAAAGATTTAATGTGTGTAATGTTTCTATGGCAACACTTGTTCGAACATACCGAAAAGTTTATTATGTTATTATTGAAACGTATGAAAAAATTTTTTTATTTGCGAGGAGGATTTGCGCGAAAACGTTAGATGCGTTAAGTTTGATTAATTTTATAAATAATAATATTATAATATATATTCGTTTCCTATACATCATGTATGTATTAGTATTTTATTGATGTAAGACAATATCGTGTCTTTTATTGATTATTTTATTAAAAGTAAAATAATTTAATAAAATTTTAATATTTATTATTTTTTTCTGTATCCACATTGCTCTTTTTATAATATAAATATAATATACAGAGTGTCCCAGATCAGTGGACGATGCCGAAAATGATAGGTAGATTTAATCGAATTAAAACGAAAAGTCCTGTACCATTTTGAAAAATTCTCAATAGTTTTCAAGAAAAAAATTAATTTATGTACGCGTAAGAGCGACAAGGAAGCGTGGACTGAGTGAGCGCGACAATCGACGGTGCCATTTCTAGTCATTCGCCTGTCGCACTCACTCACGCGCAGCTTTCTTGTCGCTCTTACGCGTACATAAATTAATTTTTTTCTTGAAAACTATTGAGAATTTTTCAAAATGGTTAAGGGCTTTTCGTTTTAATTCGATTACATCTACCTATCATTTACGGCATCGTCCATTGATCTGGGACATCCTGTATATAATATATAATATAAATACTGACACAATTAATTTTATAACAGCTATATTACATTTTATTACTGAATTATATAACCACAAAATTTGTTGCCATTTTATAGTAATTTAATTTTATTTATAACTGCTGTATAACATATACGTTATTGCTAAAGAATTATATTACATTTTCGTTACACGTTATAATTTTTTTATATAACTGCAACATGCGGTGAGTGGGAAATTACAACTAACATAAACGTTACATTTAACACGCACGTTATATTACTTGTTATATTTCGTTTTATTATAGTAACGTAACTGTTACATATCTGTGTTTGCTGGGTATATATTTATTAAACCGTCACCCATATACACCGTATACGTGTAATATTCGGAGGACGGACCCTGTGCACCACTCAGGTGCAACAGTGTTGATCGGATACTTCCCAGCAAACGCAGATTTATAACGTCAATGTTGTGAAAATATAACGGAATGTAACGCGCAATATAATTTGTACGCTATTTGCAACCTCCATGTTAGTTGTAATTTCCTACTCATAGAAAGTTATATTTTTGTCTCATCAATATAACATGCAACTTAAATGTAACATAACTATCACTGCAGTATATACCAAATATATTACATTAATATAACAGTCACTTAACTTGTAACTCTGTTACATTAATGCAACATGACTGTTATCTTGCAGTACCATTAATCTACGAATTTTTTTTGGCACATACTTTAATCTCAGAAAAGGTCTTTAAATTAATTCTAAGCGAAGCAATCTCTGCAGTGACTTCGCTTAGAATTAATTTAAAGACCTTTTCTGAGATTAGAGTATGTGCCAAAAACATATATATGTGTTGACATGAGTTGTAAATGTTTAAACAAATTTTATTATATTATAAACATGAATTGTTTTACAAAATTCTCTTTTGTAATACATTTTTTTATATATAAACGCAACATATTTTAACATATTTCTGTTAATTTTCTGATAATTACAGCTATTATAAAATAAAAATCTTAATTTTGATTGTCACTAATACAACATTAATTACATGTATTAATGACAATGTGGAAAAATACAAAATATAACTAAACGTATAAAATTTTTACTCTTCTTTAAACCGACATTCGTAACCTTAATTTTAATTGTAATATTAATAATACAAAAATAAGTATGCATTGTGACGTGGCGGCTTTCGCTGCTTCGTCGCAGCTCCCCGCGGCCGTCACAAGGGCGTAGCGGCGTTGGACGAATTGCGATAGCGAGGAGAGCAATAAGGGGTCGCAGAAATCTCCGGAGGTTATAGCGTTATTTTCTCGAGGCGGTAATTAACGATCGCGATTTTGTCTATTCTGTTGTTACCGTATATTATTGAGGCTACGGGCCGTCCTTGCCGGTTGAGGAGCGAGAGGAGCGGACCATATACGAAGGCGCGAACTTCCGGAAGAGAGGGTGACCGGATACGGGCCCGGGATAGGAGGCCACCCATCTCGAGAGCCTTGGAGGAGACTTGTCGCCTACGCATTTCGGCGCCAAAAGCAACCTGCGGGGGAATTGATGCGACAACGGACTATCCGAAACCCGCGCCAACCGGCTAGTACCGATGGGGCTCTGTGAGGGCAGCGGCTCCCGCGGAAAATCGGCAACGTAGCGCGCGGAAAAATCCGCGAGACGCGAGAGTGGGGAGACGCCGGGCCTCGTGCCGAAAATTCGCGCGGTCCTCGCTCTCTTCCGTGTAGACAAGCGACCGAAACGGACGATAGCCTGCGATAGCGAGAGCGAGCCTAGGCGATAGATAACGAGCGAAAGCGAGAAAGTGTGAGAGAGCGAGGACGACTCGAAGGCCAGGGAGTGTTTATTCGGTGAGATCTTCCACTCGCATTGCGGAATTATTATTTTGTGAAGCCCTCCGTTTCCCGGGGAGACTGTCGCGGATTCAGACGATACCCAGCCACGTAGAACAGGCACGCGGGCCCGATAGATTACTTGGTGAATCCTTGTCGCGAGGCAAGGACTTAACTTTGAGAGTGGCAGCCGACGGGCGTCTGAAGACCGGTGGCTGGACCCCGCGGGGAACAACGGGGCGAATAGCTTGCGTTTATTAAAGGTATCATTTGTGAATTTCTCGTACGTCGTGTCCGCACGGAGAGTCCTCGGCAGCGGCCGAAGTCGGAAAAGAAATCTCGCGATCTCGTTTACGACAGGCGACCTAACGCGTAAATTCTTTTGTGTCGCGGTGTCCCGCGAAAACACGTCGCGTGCACGGGAGGCGCGTGACCGGCACCACAACAGTCAGGGCCGACGCGATAGTTACGAAAAAGCGAGCTCTAAACGAATTAATTGTTAACGATTTTGGTATGGTTAATTCGACGACACGATCGAGATAATTTCACGGCGCTTGATCGCGTTTATCCTCTTTTTTTCATTATTTTATATAATTCTTTTTCTTTATCATTTTTTTTTGTTTTGTAATAAACGGCTTATTTGTTCACTCGATTTTTGGGGTGTCGCGTAACTGTTATTTTGTGTCGTCATTTCCGTCTGTCCGAGGATTCCGCCCGCTATACCGCGCCCCTCTCCGTTCGGATGAGCTAGCCCCCACGCGTGACGGCAGTTTGAGTTCCCTAGTTATTTGACGGGGAGACGGTACTTAATTCGCGAGAAAAATCGTCACGGCTGAGCCCGTGCCTGGCGCCCAAAAATATCGGATTCGTGAGACACGCCGTCCCGCGCCGGGATACGGCTGAGGAGCCGCGACCCCTCCTCCCTCCCTATCCCCCTCGTGTCACGACGGTGCACGGATCTTTCGTTCGTGCACGGCCGTCTCTTTTTTGTTCACGGCTTTTCTCCGCGAGGAGGAAAGTAAAGAAAATAATACGTGACAGCATATACAAATTAATTGTTTTACAGTAACAAAATAAAAACCAAAATATTTTTTAGAACAAAGAAGAGATTTTAAGTAAGACTTAAATAAAGATTTTTACTATTTTACAAAGTGTTCGCGCATGCGTGTTCACATTCCTGGGCTCGCCTGGCGAGCCCGGTTGATTTGCCGGCTAGGCAGTCGCACGTCAGCTATCGCGAGCAACACCTCATTTTTCTTTAGCGCGGTTTTTCGTGGCATAGCGGTACGATCCCGTAGGTGATCCTGCGTTTCTCAGTTTGCATACTGCAAGCTATTTCGTTTAGCACTTCGTGCTCTCTCTCTCCTTTTTTTTATGTGCGGAACGATCCGGGGTCACGTCTGCCGGGCCGCCTCGCGTCTTCCTACTTCAAGATACCGTAATGGACCGTACGTTAAAAATAGCAGTCTGGAACGCAAATGAGCTAATGCAACATGCGCCCGAGCTAAAACACTTCTTGACTCTTCATAATATCGATGTCATGCTAATTTCTGAGACCCACTTCACGCATAAAAATTATCTATATATTCTAAATTATGTAATATATCACACAATGCATCCGGATGGTACAGCCTATGGCGGCTCTGCTATAATCATAAAAACTAAAATTAAACATCTGGAAACTGACAAATTTCAGCAAGAATATATTCAAGCCACAAATTGCATCATAAAAGACTGGATCGGAAATATCACTATCACAGCAATATACAGCCCGCCGAAACATAACATACAAAAAGATCAGTATGTGGAATTTTTTAAAACAGTAGGAAAACATTTCCTAGTAGCAGGTGACTTTAATGCCAAACATATTCTGTGGAGTTCTCGACTAATAAATCCAAAGGGGCGTTACCTAGTCAAAGCAATGAACAAGCTCGCGCTAGATTACATTTCAACAGGTGAACCTACAGTCACTCACATATTTATTCGGACACCAATGTATTTTGACCTTTTAATTATTATATTTTTAATACGCGGACGCGGAATAAAAAAATTATGTTATATTTTATTAGGTAGCACTGTATAGATAAAATTAATACAAAAATTTAATTATTATTATTTTTTATTATTTAAATAACAACGCAAATACCGCAAAACAACAAGTTTGTACCTCACAAAATTATTCGGACAACAGATATTCCGCGAGATATCTTACTAGGTGTATAAGACAAGACAACACAAATGATATTTCTAAACAATATTTCGTGCTTGAGGTGTTTACGTTGTTGATCTTACTAATCAATCTATATCAGTCTTGGGTATTAATTCGTTCGAAATGGGTCAGAAAGGCAAGAATACCACTTTCGAAATGCGGCAGTTGGTGATATTTTATTACGAAAAAAAAAAAAATCTTATCGCAAAATATCAAATTTATTAAAAATTGCCAAAAGCACAGTAGCAGACATTATAAAACGATATAGAGACGAAGATCGTATCGATTTAAACCACTCTACTGGCCGACCGCGAATATTAAGTATTCGCGATAGACGACGAATTATAACAGAAATAAAAAAAAATCCGAGAACTAGTGCCCCAAAAATTACGACAATGTTGCAAGAAGAACAATGTATTGCCGTAAATCTGGAAACAGTTCGGAGAGTGTTAAGATCCGAAGGTTACAATGGAAGAGTGGCCAGAAGAAAGCCGTTTATCAGTTCGAAGAACAGAAAGAAGAGACTGGATTTTGCGAAGGAATATATTTCAAAGGACAACAAATGGTGGAGTGATGTAATTTTTATAAACGAGAGCAAATTTAATATGACCGGAAGTGATGGAAGAGTCAGAGTGTGGCGGAAATGTAACAAACACTTAAAACCGAAAAACATGCACGGAACAGTGAAACACGGAGGAGGTTCTGTCATGGTGTGGGGCTGCATGTCTGCTTTCGGCGTGGGGCATTTAGTTTTTATAGACGATATATTAGATAAAAATAGATATTTAAACATTTTAAAAAATAATTTGCATCAAAGTGCGTTAAAAATGGGGATTGCAAATAACTTTAAACTGTATCAAGACAACGATCCCAAACATAAGGCAACTATAGTACAGAAATACTTGTTATATAATTGTAAACAGGTATTACAACCACCTCCACAATCCCCAGACTTAAATCCTATCGAACATGTTTGGGATGAATTAGATCGCAGAGTTCGTCAAACAACAATAGGCTCAATAGACAAATTAAAAAAACGTTTAAAAGAAGAATGGGCAAAAATTAGTGTAGAATACTTAAAAAAATTAATTTCCTCTGTTCCCACGCGGTTACAATATGTAATTCAGCAAAAGGGGTACCCTACCAAATATTAAATTTTTATTTTTTTAGTTTGTAAGCTCTTTTTATAGTTTGTAAGTTATTCTTTTAGTGTCCGAATAATTTTGTGAGGTACAAACTTGTCATTTTGCGGTATTTGCGTTATTATTTAAATAATAAAAAATAATAATAATTAAATTTTTGTATTAATTTTATCTATACAGTGCTACCTAATAAAATATAACATAATTTTTTTATTCCGCGTCCGCGTATTAAAAATATAGTAATTAAAAGGTCAAAATACATTGGTGTCCGAATAAATATGTGAGTGACTGTACATACTGGCCTTCTGATCCAAAGAAAACTCTAGATCTCATTGATTTTGGCATAATAAAAGGCATTCCAAAAAGGAATTTCGAGATCAAGTTCCTCCTTGAATTATCGTCTGATTATTCTCCAATTTTTATTGTCTTAAACAGCAAAGTAACTAAAAAAGAAAAAACTGTTACACTACATAACAGGAGAACTAACTGGAAATACTATCGTAAATTGATTAAAACCTCAATAAATACAGCAATGCCTTTAAAAACCAAAGAGGACATTACAAATGCAATCGAACATTTAAATACCTGCATACAGCAAAGCTCATGAAAAGCTACTCCTGTACCTCTTATAAACAAAAGAAAACAGAGCTGCTCTAAGGATGTGATGGAACTGCTTGCGGAAAAAAGACAAATCAGGAAAGAGTGGCAAAAAAACAGATACCCTGAAGTAAAAGCCAAATTAAATAAAAAAATAAAGAAACTAAAAACACTACTTGATAAAGAAAGGAACAAAGGCATAACATATTACCTCCAAAACCTGAGTCCGCTTGCTGAAACTGAGTACTCATTATGGAAGGCTACTAAGAAGCTTAAGCAACCCCAATTATCCTCGCCTCCTGTACGTAAAGGTGACGGCTCCTGGGCTAGGAATAGCCTGGATAAAGTAAACGCTTTTGTTTCATACCTTGCAAAGATCTTCAAACCTAACAAAAGGGAGATAAGAATAGAAGAAAAAAAATTTATTCATGACTTACTCGAAGAGACCCCTAATTCTGATGAACCCCTGCAGCCATTTACTACTAATGAAGTAAAAACGGTAATTAAAAAACTCAAGTCTAACAAAGCTCCGGGCTATGATTTAATAACAGGTCGCAACCTAAAAGAACTACCCAATGAAGGGATTCTATGCCTAACATATATATTTAACGCAGTCCTACGAACCAACTATATTCCGCCTCAATGGAAAGTTGCACAGATTATTATGATTTGAAAACCTGGCAAACCAGCTGATGACATCAAATCATACCGCCCTATTAGTCTTCTACCAACTTTGTCAAAGGTACTTGAGACTTTGATACTGAAGAGGCTGACTTCCATAATAATCAATCGCAACCTAGTACCGAACCACCAGTTCGGTTTTCGACCAAAACATGCCACGGTCGAACAAGTACATAGAATAGTTCGCAAAATAAACAAAGAAATAGAAGCTAAGCGATACTGTACGGCGGCATTCCTGGACATCTCTCAAGGTTTTGATAGGGTGTGGCACAAAGGACTCTTATACAAGATAAAGAAAAACCTACCTGGTTCCAATTATCAAATCATAAAGACCTATCTTAGTGGTAAATACTACTACGTAAAACAGAATGAGAGTGCTTCTAGGTTGCATGAAATACTACTGTGGGCTAAAAGTACCGGAAAATTTAAATTTAAATTTTATGGGGACTCCGATTGGAACAAATGTTTTTATTTTTAAGTTGGCACTACTGTAATTGAAATATGTGCCTGTATAAAAATCAAACTTATAATATGAGTTTTACAAATGAGAATTACAATTAACGCCGCGGGGATGTTACGCGGTCGTGGTCGGTTTATTTAACGCGAAAAGGCGGGTGTTAGTCTTTCGAATATGCAAGTTACGCGGAGACACGCGTTGAGCACGTGGCCGGTAGATGAGATCCGCACAGAATCTATAAATGAGTTTCACGCTTGAGTTAGTCTTTAAATTGATATCTGTCTGTTTAACTGTTCTTGAGAACTCGCACTGAGTTTAAACAATGAGTCACAATTATATTAATCGTGAGTTCACACGCTGCGAGATGTGATGAGCTACTGAGCACGAGGTTCAACACGCCTCGTGTTGCAGGGTGATGTCTTCCAGAAGATTCTTGGCGTGTTGCACACTGCGAAGATAATCTTGATGAGTTGTACTAGAGACAAGACGATGAGTTGAACGATGAGTTGAACGATGAGTAAGAATTCTGAGAGAGGCACACTGCACGTTGTTGCACACGAGATGATGCTTGGCACGGCTGAGTGAACACTGATAAGCCTCGAGCCGGCAACGCCTTCGAGAATCGGAGGCAATTATCGAACGACGGATCGATATCGATCCGTCGCTGGCGATCGGCCACGAGATGCTACCCCCGCGGCGGTAACATGATTAATTACTAAATTGAATCTTTTAACAGTGCCAAACATCACTTCAAAATATTCATTACTTTTTGAGATACGCGTGCTTTTGTAAACAGTTAAAAGTGAATTTTTTGTTTTTTGCAATGGTGTGGTGCATTATGAATTCCTTTCAACCGGCCAAACTGTCAACAAAGAGTACTATTTGAATGTTATGCGTCGTTTGCGTAATGCTCTGCGTCAAAAAAGGCCAGATTTGTTGAAGAACAATTCATGGTTTTTGCATCACGATAATGCACCATCTCACACTGCTCTCGTAATTCGTGATTTTTTCACCAAAAACTCAACCCATATCGTTCCGCAAGCACCGTGTTCACCTGACATGGCACCATGTGACTTCTAGTTGTTCGCTAAACTCAAGAGACCGCTCCGTGGACACCGTTTTGAATCGATAGAAGAAATACAAACCCCAACGAAGAAGGAACTGAAGGCTATACCGAAAGAGGACGATGCAGCATGTTTTGAAAATTAGAAAAAAAAGGTTGGCATATGTGTATTGCATCCGGGGGGGGGGGATTATTTTAAGGGGGATTATATGAATTTAGAACAATAAATAAAGATTTTTTGATTTATAAACAAATTCCCGGTACTTTTTGCCCACAGTAGTACTCTCCGGTGTACCACAGGGTAGTATCTTAGAACCCATTCTCTATCTGCTCTTCACAGCTGACCTTTCTACTGTTAAGATTTTAAAATACGTGGCTCGTGGTTGGTTTGATTTAAATGAATTAATAAATATATTATTGGATTATAACAATTATTAATTCTTTATTGTAACACACCTTGGATAACTTACAAAGAAAGTGCTTTCTTATTAACAGTGCTTATGAGCTCTGCTCACGGACGCGTTTGATCAGGGACTGAGGCCTTCGCCTACCTATTGTTCTGTCCGTCTCCACAAGGGACTTTTCCTTGGTCTTTTCCTTATCAAGGTTCTAAGAATCTAATATCTACTTCTTAATAGAGTCACGTACTCTTCTAAGAACTGTTTACTAATTAAATTGGGGTATCCTATATCAGTTTAGATTATATAAATTTAAAGATTACATTCAATATTTCAACACCTACAAACCCACAAAGCACTTTCGCCACTTATGCCGATGATATGGCAATTCTGGCTGCCCATGAAGATCCGGATGAGGCTTCTAAACTGCTTCAAGATGGCCTTGATCAGGTGCAGATCTGGTTGAGAATATGGAGAATAAAAGTAAATGCAACAAAATTTGCAAACGTGACTTTCACAAATCGTAGAAAAACCTCTCTACCAGTCTCATTAAATTGCATCACAGTCCCTCAATCTAATGACATGAAATACTTGGGTATGCACCTAGATAGGAGATTAACCTGGAAAAAGCACATCAAAATGAAACGAAAACAACTCGGGCTACAGCTTTCCAAATTATATTGGCTTGTTGGTCGAAGGTCCCAATTATCACTCGAAAATAAACTTCTGCTATACAAGTTTATTTTAAAGCCAGTATGGACCATGTGTGTGAAGCTAGTACTTCAAATGTTAGCATCGCACAAATAAATTGTAAATTATCTTGCATCCAGCATAGTTCTACAGTTCTTGCTAGGTTTTATCAATAGTTCAATCGATTTATCCTATAAAATTGCATTTTATAGAAATGAAATGCTAACTTCTCGTATGACTTTACAGCATCTCATCGAATTTTGTATCTCTAAGCATGGCAGAGTACTATTCCGGAGAGTTCTATATCCTTGGCATGTTTTATCAGTAGTTCTGCCGATTAAACTTAATTAAAATAATTAGTTACAATAAACGATCTTTATGTCGACAAAAACATTAAGAAATAAGATTTTTTAAATTAAGAACAAACAAATTTGTTTATTAAAGATGGAATTTTTCGTTATAAGCCTCAGTTTATATTGGCGAAATTTGTTACTGAATTGGTACATGGAAAAAATAGATTATTTTCAGCAGAGAAGATTACAGAAAATGTATTTTCTTTAAATACTAAATATAATTTAACTAAGAATTTTTTTTAACAATGTGTTCAAGTTGGAATACCAATAGTAGTTTTAAAAAAAAATTTAAAAAATAAAATCAGAAATTATGAATAAAAGAAATGAATTTCACATTCGCAATATTGTTTCGAGAATTTTTATTGTCAGTGTCATGCATTTAAAAAAACTCATAAAAATAAATATTATTTTTTACATCTTTACGTCGACAAAAACATTAAGAAATAAGATTTTTTAAATTAAAACCAAACAAAAAATCAGAAATTATGAATAAAAGAAATAAATTTCACATTCGCAATAATGTTTCAAGAATTCTCATTGTCAGTATCATTACTCTGTCGCAATTTTCGTTTAACATCTATTAATTTTTATGCAGAATTGTTACCTGAAAAGGTGTACAAAATTAGATAAGGGTGAACTATTATGTTTGAATTAACAGTACCTCGAGTAGGACTGATGTCATCATACTCATGCCAGTACATTCCTACTTTCGCGTATCCGATATAATGTCCTGGCGACCAATTGACGAGACCGGCCAATGAATATGTTCGATTCTTTATTTTTATAACTTTTGCGATTGAATCAAGTGTATGACGAAGATTTGTGTTCCTAGTTATGTATCTGTCGTCAGTTAAAATAGACGTATCAATAATAATGTGCGGCCCATATTCAATTTCATCCTCAATAAACTTTTTACAATTTCGATATGTTTGCTGAGGTGTGCGACCGTTATCTATTGCTTGTTGCATAAAACTAATACCCTGGCAAAGGAGCAAGTCAATATTGATGTTGAGTGTAACATCTTGTCTATTAAAATTATATTCGCATGGGCAAAATACTTTCGTTTTGTGACTCGGAATATCAGAAAAAAGATACTCTGCTAAATGAACCACATTACACTCACAGTCGATACGTTTTAACGCCCTCGTGAACGTTTCGATTTTGAATAAATCCAGTCTGTAAAGTATAGCGGCTTTTTGTTTATAACTAATTACAGCGAGTTCCTTTTTATTTGTCAATATTTGTTGAGCCAGTCGAATTGTCTAATTAGTAGTATTTTCGAGACTCTCATAATAGACGCTGTTTGAAGCCATAGCACTCAGAATCATTTGAAATAGTGAATCAAATTGCACAAGTCTTCTGAAGGTTCAGCTGATATTTTTCCATTTTGACAGGTGGACAAAATAATCCATTTTTAAATATAGGAAGCTTAGATGCTTTTATATTTTTAATATATTGCCATTCAGGGCATGTATCTAAATGAGGGTTTATCTCGTTTTTTAATCGGGGATTGTTCCGATTTTGCGATTTTGTCTTCCTTTGAGGCTTTACCACGCCAGTTTTTATTCGTGTTCCAAAGGTCACAGTCATTAAGAGTGTTCGACTGGATATCTTTCTCGATCGTGAAGTTTGATTGCCTCGGTTCAATTGTCGAATTATTTGTAAGAAATATATCTATCTTGTCGTTCAATGAATGTGATAATACATTTTTCCTACAGCTCTCTGAGATTCGGCTATTACTTACATTGTCATCATTTTCAATATTGATTTCATTATAATGTTCAATATATTCATAGGTTTGTTTTTTATCGCATGAAATACTCAACAAACTTGCTGTAGAACTGACTTCTGAATCACATTTCTGAAAAGTTTTACTGATAGATTGAGTATTATCTTTATTGATCGCCGTGCCTTTTGATTTTTTTTTCATCTATCAATGGTAGATTTTCTTCGTTTGAAGCCAATTTTATTTTGCCATCGAGATGTTCCAAATGTTGAAGAACAAATTTATTAATTCGCATCGGCAATTGATTTTTTAATGCGCGATGTTTCAAATCGGCAAACTCTGCTTTTACCGACGAGGACGTTGCTATTTCTAAACCTTTTCCAAAATGAGGCCGCATAATGCCAGTCCAAAGTGGCAAATATGAAAGTAACTGTTTTTTGAAACAATGAGCAAAGTCGGGATTGAAGCATGCGTTGATTACGTTTCCAAATTTTGATTCGTTGCTAATCTTCTGCGCTCTACTGTATAATGTGTTTGTCCACGTGTTCCAATCAGAAGCAGCAAAGTTATTTCCTGAATTATCATTTTTACAATCTTCATCTTCACTGTCTTCGACACGTTCATTTTCTTTTTTTAAAGTAATTCCCTGAATAGTTTTATTAAGGGCTTGCATACGTATTTCAGCTGAAACAGGTACTCCGTCGTGTGTATTTCCGATAATCAAAAACCATAAAAGATCGATCATCTGATAAATACGTTAATATTTGGAAATCATGCATCTGATATGCTTACGAAATATAACGAATAAGAAAACCTGCCTTCCTTGCAGAACTGCCCTAGCTGTTTTCGTTAGTTTTCGAGAAAATATTTACTTATGCGAGCAGACAGAAATACGGAGTAGATGTGCAATATAGGCGGAAGTCAGTGAGCGAGACGCGATAGCGAAGCGATGATACGACGAAATCGAGAGTCGTAAATGAGGCGATGGCTACGCGAGCGAGATAACAGAATAAGACGATAACATGCCGAATGAACGACGACGCGCGAGCAAAGCGAGAGAACGCGAGCGAACGACGCGGTCTCAGTGAGTTCACAGCTGTCAGCCGCACTGCCTTGAGGCAGATGTTTCAGTACCCACTTCAACGCAAGTACCGTTTCCCGTAGCACAGTTCAGCTCTGAACAATACTTGCTGCGTTGCTCTCGTAGCCACAATATCGCGTCGCGAATATTAACATTATGCCTTTAGTGTCGACTTGTGTTATAAATTTCAGATAGTGGCTCTTAGCATTTATGTTTGGAGATCAAAGCGTCATGGACATCTTCGCCTGATCTGATTTAAATGTTGGTCGGCACGCCTTATGACGAGAGGGGGGTTATTGCAAATAGATTGACGCGCATTTGTAGACGGGGAGCTCAAGGTAAAGCCCATAGTTCTTCCTCGTTTAGAGCGGCTAATCTGTAATTAATAAACGTCATACTTTTTCAATATTTTTAAACGCGTATAAGTCGAGATACTCGTTCAACCCGCCTCGAAAGCGGATTACGCCCATAATATAAAATCTAACCATAAAGACTGAGGATTGAAGAGCTGTTTGCTTGTTGCTGAAAGTAATAAATAAATTTTTTGTGTCATGTATACCCAGAAATACGGCCTTCTTTTTCAAGACGCTGCATCTGGTCCATCTTCCTTGATGGTGCACGCGATATATGCCATAATTCTTCCGTTCACTTCATGTTCGACGTTACAATCATAATGAATGACTACCTTTTTTCGATAATTAGCTTCGCACATTAATGATGAAATAACATTAGAGCCGGAACAAATAATTGAGCTTCCGGGATTACTGAAGCTTCTCAGCCAGCCGGACGCGGTCGCGGCGCTCGCCATAATACGGTAACATTGTTGATCGGTAGACTGATCATTTTGCGAAATGATTTTGTGTACGTGTGATCAACGTTGAGTTGACGAACATGATTTGAATGATTTTGTTGAAAGCGAAGATAGAACTCCAGGGCCAATCGCAAATCGAGAACTTGTCTCTCTTGCTCGGCAACAAAGATGTTCTCGATTTGCAATTGTTTTTTCGGAGGTTCTAGCTGTCCTTTGCTTTCGGCTAGTCGGCTAGTCGACGCACGGTGATAGCTACTTATTGTTAGATACGCATTGCAAAATGAATTATACGTCGATCGAATATACCGACATGTTAATATGTTACGGTATTGCTGGCGAAAGCACAGCGAGAGCAGTGCGTGTATACGCAGAAAGATTTCCGAATCGACCGCGTCCGACAGTAAAAACTGTATCCAGGTAAATTATTTATTCAATATGTTATTTCATATCGATTAATAGAAGTAATTGCGAGTAGTGAATTGCTAATTATTATTATCGAAAAAAATTTTTAGATGCCTTCGACGTGCAAGGGAATCTGGATATCTCGGCGTAGACCGAAGAAATCCTCTTCATTATGATTATGGTGTACGTCGAAACGCACACGCTGAAGAGGAAATATTAGAGACGTTAGAGGAGAACCCCGCTAACAGTATACGGCGTATAGCGCGTACCCTCGGTGTGTCACGATCCTTCGTGTACCGAGTTATCAAGGAAGATGGACTGCATCCGTTCCACTATCAGCGGGTGCAGCATCTTCTTGAGCGGGACGAAAGAGACCGTGCTATTTTTTGCAAAGGTATGCATATTTGGATTAAAAAAATTTATTTAATTTACTTTCAGCAAAAAATAATTAGGAATAAACACTTGTAGGCTTCCTTGCCCAATGCCGGCGGAATCCAAATTTCCCCGCTCGAATCTTATGGACGGATGAGGCCCTTTTTACGCCGAATGGCATATTCAATTCAAAAAATTTTATATTATGGGCTCATGATAATCCGCGGGCCGTGCGTCAAGGTGCGTTTCAGTACCGGTGGGCGTTAAACGTATGGGCAGGGGTCATTGCAGATCGAGTAAGTATTTTTTATACGTAATCTCGTTTAAGAAATATTGAAAAAAATTGTAATATTTTTATTAATTTACAGATTGGGCCGTATTTCTTTCCCGCTCGATTAAACGGGGAATGCGAACTTTTACAGAACGAGCTCCGTTCTGTTAGAAGATTTGCCGCTGCAAATGCGCGTCGATCTGATTTTGCAGCAAGACGGTGCCCCCCCTCATTTTTCTCGTCGCGCGCGGAACGTTTTAGATAACGTTTTCGCGGAGAGATGGATGGGGCGAGGGGGTCCAATTACGTGGCCAGCACGTTCGCCCGACATGAATGTGCTAGACTACTTCATCTGGGGCCACGTAAAAGCGCAGGTGGAGCACATGCGGGAACGTAATGTTAATGAAGTTCGCGACGCGATCATCGCGGCCTTCGGTGCAATTACCCCGCAAATGATACAAAGAGCAACGCAGCAAATTGTTCAAAGAGCTGAACTGTGCTTACAAACACAGGGGCGGCACTTTGAACAATTGCTGCGTTGAATTTTTTACAGTGGAATAGGCCTACTGGGGATACCACATTAAAAAAAACGCACTGAGCTATCTACCTCAAAAGGTAGTGCGGAAACGATAGCTGTGAACTCGCAAGTTGATCTTGTTCGCGTGTAATCGTTTTCTTCGCTCGCGTGTGGTCACCTCGCCTTGCTCGCGCGTCGTCGTTTCATTTCGCTCGCGTATTGTCGCATCGCCTCGTTCGCGCGTTGTTTCCTCGTCTCGCTCGCGTATCGTCGCATCGCCTCGTTTGCACGTTGTTTCCTCGTCTCGCTCGCGTATCGTCGCATCGCCTCGTTCGCGCGTTGTTTCCTCGTCTTGCTCGCGTATCGTCGCATCGCCTCGTTCGCGCGTTTCCTCGTCTCGCTCGCGACATACTGACTCCGCCTATTCTCTTTACGCGATACTCGCCGTCGTCTATCGCGCGTTCGCTCACTCCGTGTTTCCTTGTCGCACTCGCGCATAAATAAAATATTTATTTTCTCGAAAACTATTACGAATTTTTGAAAACGGTAAAGGACATTTCGTTTTGTCTTGGCGAGTTCTACCTACTGTTAAAAAAAAGTGACGTTGGTCCGGGACACCCTGTATATAGTAATAGTAAATAAATAAATAGTAAATAAATATACTATATATATGTGTATATATCTATGTGTATTTTATATTAAATTTTCAAAAGAAACATTTCAATTCTTTTAATAACGGGTATTACCACCTCTGTTCTGAATAACGGCTGCCAAACGTCTTTCTTTTATTCCCAAATACTTTTTTATTTTACTGCTTTAGCTTTTTTTATTTTAAATCTTTTCTTCTTTTTTATTTTCAATTTTTATTGTATTACTTATTTTTTCGCTTTTCACTTTTTACTTTTTACTTTTTTACTTTTTATTTTTTACTTTTTAATTTTTACTTTTTACTTTTTTTACTTTTACTATTTATTTTAATTTTTCTTTTATTTTAAATTTTTCTTATAAACGCTAGAGTTCTAAATTAAAAATGTGCGTAAAGGGTGAAAGAAATAAGAAATATAAATGTTATAAACTTAAATTAGGAAATTTATTTACACATTTTACAAAAATAATATTTTTATTTTTTCTCTCATACTCTTGCATACACGCTTTCACTCACTCACACATACACGCAATTATTTTAATATTTTTACATTAAATTAACGTTCTCCACCTCCTCTTCGCCCTCGTCCTCATCGTCTTCTTCCTGCGCGAACTTTGGTACAATTTCCCCGATCGCAGCCTTAAAATCGTCTTTAAAGACGTTCCACATCGGTTCGAGTCCGTGGGCTTTTCTAATTTCCTCCTGAAAGAGACGGGAGGTTGAAGAGTGAACGGAGATCGAAAGTATCAAATACGTTAATCTCCTACAATTCGTCTGCATTGCTCCTCAGGATTTTTCTCACGTACCGCATGTGATCCATGCGGTATCCGTTGATTATTTTCCCTCTGAAGATAGCCTCACGAATGTCGAAAGACTGAAAAATATAAATATTTAATTACAAATTTTGTTTGAGAGAGTGAATATTACACATATACTACCTACCTGCGGTGGGATGACGACCCGCACCTCGCGCTGAAGCTGTACTTTCTCCAGCTCTATTTCGCCGACCACGATTTTCTGTAACAAAATAAAACGTTTCATTTTTATTTGCGCTTAAAGAAAATAATTAAAAGTTTATATTCGTGTAAAATATACTTATTCCTCTGACCGGGTGCGAGATGTTTATTACCACGTTTTCCATTTTCGCTTTCTTATTTTTTCTTGAGAAGTTGCTTCTCTCGTGGCAGATGCAAAATGTGCTTGGTTGACTATCGAGCGTCACCACGAAATTTCACTAAAAGCACTTTTGAGCGTTTTTGGAAGGAGTCTACGCGTTTTGATTGGCTATCTACTTGGAAATAGAATAGTTGTGGGAAATAGAATAGGAGAAGGATTTGTAGGCTCGTCCAAATAATGTAAGAGTTATTAGAGATACGAGTTTATTAAAATTTTCTTTTTGACAAAAATAAAACATGTGTAATTTTACTGTGTTACATAGTACGATTTTTTGAAATTATATGAAAAATTTCAGTAAAGCGCAGCGAAGTTAATTCAAAATATACAATATCGAAGTACAGATCGAGAAAAGTCGAATCTCGTAACTGACTGCGTACATTGCGCGCGATATTGTCATAATTCGCTCTTAATGTTAATTTTACAAATTCGTAATCCAATTGCGACTTTGAAAGATTTAATTCTATTTTCTTAGTCAAATTACGAGCGCACTCGTTGACACTCGTCGCCTGCGAGCGTAAAAGTTCTAAGCGCGCGTCGACACATTTTGCAATATTTTCCAGCCCCACGTATGTGGTTGTTTGCATTACCACTTCGACTGTGTAGTTTTTTCGTTTCTTCGGTTGATAAAATCCCGTATCTTCTTCATCCACGCTTTTGTTCCCTGAATTTTCGACCAATTTATCAACGAGCTGCTCTTCTTAGGTTTCCTTATAAGCCACCAATATCGATCGCGCTCCGTATGCGGTGGTGAAATTGATAAGTATATTGTCGAAAGTGATAAGATCAGGCTTGAACCCTTTATTCGTATTTAAATACTCGCTCATAATCTTGAAGTTTGCTTGAAATTTCCCCGATGTTTCCTCGTTAAAATAAATTCCAGCTGAATGACTGCCGGTTAATTTCACTATGGGAGTAAAGATTCCTTCATCCGTTGTTTTGCAGGCCCACGTGAATCATTTTTGTATGCGAAATGTTGATTGCATACGTTGTTGCTAGCGGCATATGTAATTGATCGTATTTTTTCACCTCGTGCCCACCGAAACGCTTATCGAAGTCACCTCGTTTGCCCACGCGTTTCGTAGAATTATTTTCACCGTTGCCACTTGCCATTTTTCCGGCACTATGTAATATTTCACGTATTTTTTAAAATATTTAACGGAAATATTCAACGTACTCGTCGTATTCGCGTGGAAAAAAACCACTGTCTGAAGTGTATAAATTGCAGATTGTGAGCTCGCACCCACAAAACACCATGCTTATATAGTTAGTTTATAACCCCCACCAGCATAAGATTGTTTTGTGCTAGCACAAAATGCATCTGGGAGTGGAAAAATTAAACAATATCGTTTTAAACTTATTGTTATATGACTCTTCCTTGAAAACGGGAAAATTTAGTCATAAATCTGATTTCAAAGCTAATTTATCGCATTGAACAATCTCGTCAATAAAAAAGGAACAATCGAACAAAAAATATATTGTTTAAACATTTTCGTTGTAGATAAAATATAAAAGCGTCATAAATATAAAGTGTCATAAATATTTTCGAGAAATATTTCTAAACTTTTCTACAATATTTCTAGAATATTTCAAAAAATGCTAAGTTTTACCTGAATGTGAAACGCTGACAAAAAAAATTCTTAGAGTGTAATATTTTTCAAGATAAGAACGTCCAAGACGTGGCTTTGTTCCATTACGTAAACTGACAAATTGCTATAATAAAATAAAGGGCTAGTCTTGTTGAAAAATCAAATGTTTCGTCAGTCTGACAATTGTTACCGTGAAAATCAGACAAAAAGTAAGTC
The DNA here is from genome assembly GCF_019399895.1 of Cardiocondyla obscurior. Lineage (NCBI taxonomy): Eukaryota > Metazoa > Arthropoda > Insecta > Hymenoptera > Formicidae > Cardiocondyla > Cardiocondyla obscurior. Next base: position 4,947,445 of record NC_091877.1, read on the forward strand.
CTTGGACAATTACAACCTGACTTTTCTACTCGCGTATAAACACCTTCCTTATCTCGTCGATAGGCTTTTGTGAGAGCAGCTAAACAATGTAAAACTTTTACGGCCTGGGTTAAGCCATTTTTTAAAAACTCACATAAACATCAAACCCGTGTCGTACTCACTGTAATGAAAAGAATCTTCAAAAGATTCTTCATTCAAACTGCAATATATCTCTCTCTCTATATATTTTTTTTCTTATTGGGAAAGGGAAAATAATATTTCAAAGTATAAGTTACGTCACAGGCGTAAAACAAAATTCAGTTCTTCTTCAGTGCTTCAATTGAACAGCACAGAGTCTCGCACATTAACATAACATCACATTATTGACGATTTTGTAATATCACTTATACGTACGCGTTTTCGTCATGTCACTTCGTGAAATTTTTTCATTGTCGGATGCAACTTAAACGCAAAGTTAAAAGCGGACGTACATTTATCCGCATTGTCAGACGACGATGAAAAAAATTACGAAATTTTTTGGAGTTTCGCGAGCGCGTGTGGAAGCACGCTGCTATGTGTAATGGCTGGACTTGGTCATTGCTCGGGGTGTGAAAAACTGTTAAACATTATACGCGAAATAGTGGAGGTGCGTGTATGTTTCGAGCACGAAGAAAAAGATGTGAGTGGATACATCGCCGATTTTCTACGCGGATTTAGCACTACTTCGGAAGAAGCAGAAGCCAGACCCGTGGCTCTTGTAAGGCCACAACCACGCAAACGTCCCGCTGACGATGGAGAGCGACCGCATCTGTCTTTACGTAAGTTTGAACACTATTTTAATTAATTATTTATTTGTTAAATTGGCGTTAAAATTATTGATTTTTGACAGGGAGAAAACGTATCGATCCTGACGTTGCACAACGTGAACAGAACGCTCATGATGCTCTTGGAACTGCAGGTTAATATTAATTCAAATCGTTTTTAACAATAAACGTGTGATATCTAAGTCAGCGTGATAAAATAAAAATACGCTTTAATCAACAGAAGTCCCCGCGGGAAATTCCGACAACGACGACAATGACTCCGTGGTATTCGCCGGTGAGAGAATTCCGAGCTCGGTCGAATCGGTTATTTTTACTCAGAGTAAGTTTATTGATTTAAAAATCGTATTAAAATGTTGAATATCTACTAATAGAATATTTTCTTTTTCAGATGTGGAAAGTGAGACAACAATGGAATTAGATTCCAATGAAGAAGAAAACGAAGAGGAGGAAGAAGAGGAGACGATGGAAGAGGAGGAGGAGGAGGAAAAGGAAGAGGAGGAGGATAACGACGCGGGAGAACCACGGGCCGTGACAATGCGCGAAATGTTATCGGATGATTATGATTTGGTCAGTGAAGAAGAAGATAAAGAAGAAAACACGCTAGAGAATGTGGAAGAAGGCGAGGAAGAGGATGAGGAGGAGGATGAAGGAAAGGAAGGAGAGGAAGAACCGATGGAAAGCGTGATAGTGCTAGCGGAGAGCGATGAAGCTGTACACTCTTATTCTCAAGGTAATTATAGTTTTTTACCTACATTTTTATTACCGTGCTTGTTCCGTTATAATATCGCGCCGTTATTTTTTTTCGTCAGATACTATTTCTTACTCGCCTGAATATTAAGAAGAAAGCGAGTCGGGGATCATTTTACCGCGCGTGTGTATAAAGCAACTGGAGGTGAGTTGCTTTAATATAGTGTGATGTAGTCGACGCGCCGCGAAAAATATTAATTTTAATCTAACAATTAGGCGAGATTAATAAGTTTCTCGTTTTCAGAAATACAGCATGGTGGTGGCGAAATCCGACGGGATAGCGTGTCGTCGACGTCTACTTCCCGCAACTCCTCAGATGCGACGGAGCCAATAAACTGGTACTCCGAAGAAGACAGCATCTTTAACGATATCGTCAGCGACGACGACGACGGTGCCGAGAGCGAACAACTCGAACACCAGCTATCACAACACCAGCAGCAACAGCAAGGTGGCCAGTTTGAACACCGAGACGAGGCTGGCGATAGATTTAATCATGTAGAATTACACGCGGAAAACTCACGACAATTCAAAAATTTTAAATTACTCGGGCGAGAGGCCACATTTAAAATACGTCAGCCACCCGATGGTCACGATATTTCCCGTTGGCTGGAAAGTGCGTTCCGCGAAATCCACGCGTACGCGGTGCGTTCGAGAGAGCCGGGAAATTATTTAGGCTTAGCGTTTAATTCCGCGAATCTACGGCCCAGCGGAACTGTCGTTCCGTTCTGTACAGGACTTAACTCACGAGGATATATGGAATCTCGTAAGTTCGGTAGCACAAAGCGCCGGTGGGATTGATGTCGCGGAAAAATTTAACGTTCAAGTTTTTAACGCGGCGCTTCCCGTCGGCCGTGGAGGCATGTCAAATAAATTAACACACGCGGGGATTGCTAAACGCTCGATTTTACAACTCGCGAATACAGATAATTTGTGTCTTCCGCGTTCACTCGTAGTGACGCGAATCTATTCCAAGCGAGGAAATTTGCGCGAGGGAGAGCTCCATAAGAGATGGAATTCCGTAAGATACCGTACCTCCTCGCTACAACGCGAGTTAGCGCTTGAGCTGACAAGGAAAGTCGGTATCGCTATACCCGCAGAAGGATGTGGAATTCGCGAGATTGAGCGTTTTCAACGGGTTCTGCTTGAAGAAAATATCCTAATAAGAATATATAATTTTAGCACGTTTGCTTTCGGCAAAAAACCACTGTACGACGGTGCCGCGTTACACCTCTCTTTAGCGCATGAACCCGCTCATCAATTAAATATAATGTATTACGAAGATTCGCGCCACTACAATCCCATACTAAATTTAACCGCCGCAGCCGATTCTCGCAGGGGATTCTGCACTCTGTGTAATAAAGGGTACAGAAACGAAAGGGGACATCGGTGTGCAAATCGCTGTCCGCGCTGTTACGCAACGCCAATTTGTGAAACTCGCGGCGCAGCGATTGTTGCGTGCGATGCGTGTAATCGTACGTTTTCGGCCCTGCCTGTTTTGAACGACATCGTATGGAAAAATCCTACGCCGGAAAATCTTGCGAAAGCGTGTGCAAATCCGTTCGAAACTGCGATGGTTGCGGGCGATTGGTTAAGACAGCTTCGTCGCACAATTGCCATGAGCTATATTGTAGGCTGTGCCGATCGAAGCAACCCGCGAACCATCGTTGTTTCATGCACCCTTTCAAACAAAAAACAATAAACAACAACCTCGCTCAGGCTGGAACAAGCACGGCGTCAGAGCCGACGGAGGAAAACGACGTTACAAATAACGATGCTAGAAATCGAATTGCCTTCATCTTTTACGATTTTGATACACGTCAAGACGTGTCGCTCGAAGGCTGTAAAAATATAAAAACTCACGTTCCCACTCTTTGCGTCGCCCAACAAATTTGCGAAACATGCGTCGCGATAGACGACATGACGATTCGTTGCCGATGGTGTGGTACACGCGAATTTGTATTTTATCACGATCCTGTAAAGCAGCTTGTCGATTTTGCCACACGTGAAACAAAATATTTTAAAAAATTTATCTGCATCGCTCACAATGCTAAAACATTCGATGCAAAGTTCATTTTGAAACATTTTGTAGAAACGCAGGATACTCGGCAAAAACCGGATTTAATTTTGAACGGTTCGAAAATAATAGTAATGACCCTCGGACGAACAAAATTTGTTGACAGCGTCAATTACATGCCTATGGCTTTAGCCGAGTTGCTTAAAGCTTTCGGACTGCAGGGGGTCGTAGTCAAAGGTACTTTTCCACATTTATTTAACAAGAAAGAAAACCAAAACTACGTCGGTCCGCTACCTGCTGTGCACTATTATTCTCCAGATCAAATGAAGGACGAAGAGCGCAAACGATTTTTAACATGGCACGCTAAAATGCTTAAAAAAATACCGTATTTAATTTCCAATAGGAAATAATCAAATATTGTCGCAACGACGTCGACATCCTCCGACGCGCATGTATGGCGTTTAGACGTATATTTTTAGAACGTGGTAACGTGTGTCCCTTCGAGGAGTGTACAACTATTGTCTCCACTTGCATGCGAGTTTTTCATAAAAATTTCTTACGCGAAAACCAAATAGGAATCATACCGGCCGGGGGCTATAGAAACCCTGATTCGCGTAAAGCGCTTCAATGGCTGGTGTGGAGGGAACGCGAACTCGGTCGACGCATAATCCACGCGGGTCGCGATTGCGAGTATAGGATCGAAGGCGTACCCGTTGACGGGTATTACGAAACGCAATCGAGTAACACAACAAAGCGACACGTGTTGCAATTTCACGGTTGCTTCTGGCACGGATGCTCGATGTGCTACCGCGAAAATCGGGATCGAAAATTGGTAAACCGCGATAGCGGTTGTACTCTCGAAACCCACTACAATCGCACCATCGCACGGTCAAACCGTCTTCGAAAGTTAGGTTATTTTGTCGAGGAAAAATGGGAATGCGTTTTTAACAACGAAATGCGAGAAAATCCTGAAATGCAGAAATTTTTCAAAAATCACCCAATGTTAAAACATCCACCTCTCGAACCTCGCGACGCATTCTTCGGTGGCCGTACGGGTAATATTGCGACGCTGTGTGAAATTAAAAATAACGAGAAAATTTGTTACGTGGACGTATGCTCGCTTTATCCTTTCATATTAAAAACCAGCGCTTTTCCGATAGGTCATCCGGATATATATATCGGCGAGGAATGCATCGAGCTAATCGGCTTACCCAATCGATATAATTTTGACGCTGTGGAAGGACTCGTTCGCTGCCGAGTACTCCCCCTACGCGACCTTTTTCACCCTGTGCTTCCGTATCGAGTACACGGTAAACTCATGTTTGCCTTATGTCGTAGCTGTTGCGAAACATTCGCTGAAACAGAGTGCACGCACGAGCGTAGTGCCGATCGTGAGTTCGAGGGTACCTGGGTTGCTTGTGAATTGCGCAAAGCCATTGAGAAAGGCTATCTTGTAAGAGCTGTAAGCGAAATTTGGCAGTACAATGTTACTCGTTACGACCCCACCACGCGCCAAAGCGGTTTATTCACCGATTACATAAACTGCTTCCTTTAGCTCAAACAAGAAGCCAGCGGATGGCCGAGCGAATGCGTAGACGACGAGTCTAAAGAGCGTTATCTACGCGAGTACGAAAATACCGAAGGTATCACCCTCGATAAAATAAATATCGCGCGAAACCCAGGCTTACGGTCGGTTGCGAAATTATGCTTAAACTCGTTTTAGGGAAAATTCGGGCAGCGAAGCAATCTTCCGAAAACCGAGATTATACATACCTATCAACAGCTCGTGTCTTTACTCGCAAGCAGCGAACACGAAGTAACATCGTTGCTACACGTCAACAATGAAGTGCTTTACGTCTCGTGGCAGCTACGGGAAGAGGCAATCGCCGCCTCCCCAATGACAAACGTGGTGATTGCCGCGTACACAACAGCCCAAGCGAGACTCAAATTATACGAGTATCTCGAACTACTCGACCAGCGTGTATTATATTACGACACCGATTCCTGTATATATCTAAGTACCGGCGCTCCAAACGAGTACGAACCAACTACGGGAAAATTTCTAGGCGATATGACCGACGAGCTCGAAAGCTATGATTGCGGGAGCTATATCACGTCGTTTGTCTCCGGGGGCCCGAAATTTTACGCGTATGTCGTTCGTACACCGGATGGGCGCACGCATGAAGTCTGCAAGATAAAAGGAATCACGCTAAATTACAGCAATTCTTTAATAGTTAATTTCAAATCTATTAAATCTTTAATATTACAAAGGGAAAACAAGCGAAGCGAGGAAGAAAATCCGACTGCGATAAATCTACGCTTTAACGCTATCCGTCGCACAACATTTCACGACGTCGTGACTCGAACCGGAACGAAAGCCTGCACCCCCGTATTACTAAAACGTAGATTTATCAATAAACATTTTTTTCTTCCCTACGGTTACGTGACCAAATAGCTAAATCTTATATTTAAAACAACATTGCGAGTTTTCCGCTTTAAAATAAGAAATATTGTAAATAGGCTAAAATACTTGTAGTTTTATTTTTCCTTATTGTTGTAGCTTCAAATTATATCATGTTAAAATAAAAATAATATTTTAAAACATTGCGTTACTTCTCAATATTTATATCTTTGTTTTTCCCAAGAGCGATTTTAATCTTACGCCAACGCCCAATTTCTTACTCTTTCTTCGCGCTACTTATAAGAAAGCAACCGCTTTACCCCAGAAGGTCTCTACCTGACGCAGTCACAGCAAAAACAGGCTTCCAAATTCGATCTCCGCCATTTTCTACCCTTCTTAACCCTCCCCTTTTTGAATAAGACCCCAAAACTTCCCTCCAATCACGGAACGGTCAGTTACGGGGTATCCAATCAGAACCCTACTAACTCGGGGTGGCCACGCCCACCAGACACGCCTCTGGCGCCAGTCGGAGTGTGACGTCACAACTGTCACCCCGGTGCTGCCCACTTACTACTCACATTTGATTCACAACGAAGTCCAATGGACAGAATCAAATCTTCGGAACTCCGACTCGGACATTCTCTTCTCTCTTTGATTGAAATTATTAAAGAACACTTGATTTAAATAAAACATTTAGTGGAATCGATTTTCGCGACAATACATAATTAATCGTTGAAACTTACTTTTTGGAGATCTTCTCGATGCTTCTTCTAGAGCGTGTTCTGCGATCTTGCACTGACTGGCACTCGCAATAGTTTAAAGAAACGTATACGCTGGTATCTGAAATGCAAGAGAGCGTGCTCCGCCAAAACACAAGTTTTTTTAAGCTCGGAAAAGGGTAGGACTATTCCCGAATTTTCACTTTTCCGAAATTTAAATCTTTCATTTGCTGAGCTTGTTTCTCCACTTTTCCTATCTTATAATTATTGGGCATTTGCACCCCATCCCTTCTCTATTTTCTTAAACTTTTATGTTTTTGCCCTTAGTTTCTAGATTTTGGTGAGGAGTTCTCGAGATCTATTGGTTTTTAGGAATAAGATGTCTACAAAATACCCCCGCCTCAAAGAGTTATCCCTTCCGAGCCTTCCAGAATTTTATTATCATTTTTAGAGAGATGATAGGAAAACTTTTACTATCTGTATGACGCATTGTGTTACCTGATTTTATTGCTTTCGTCTGCATCACATATTCCGGTAATCACGGGCCTCTCGCGCCCTTGGTTTTTCTAAGGCTTAGGATATATGTGCAATTACATTTTAAGAAAAAGTTATTTTTTCCTTTTCCTGTAATGGACAGGCTATCAGAGTTGAAATATTTATGAGCCTTTAAGTTTTGATTTTTTTGTCATGTCCAGACAAATTCTTTTTGTGTGGTTTTTGTTGGCGCCCGTTTACAATTTGTTGCATGTTTTTTATGCTTTCACGCAACAACTTGTGCCGGAATATGTTAGTGTTATGAATTGTCTTTCTGGAAGGTTCTGAAGTTTTTCTTTTGTGTTGCAATGGACTATGGTCTACCTTCCTCTTAACTAAATTTTCTAATACGTGTCGAAAAAAAGAGACGCGGAGTCGGAGACGTAACAATTGGCGTAAACCTAGAAGTAATTAACAATGAATATAACTGATTACTAACCATAAGAATGTGAATAAAGTAAGAAAAAGTGAATAACTAATTCAATCACTAATTGTAAAAATAATCAAAATAAATAATTAATAAGCTATTTTTGGAACATAGTTTTACTATATACGAATAATAGAGAATGTGATGAACTTGAAGCTGCATATACGTAGTTAAATTTATTATTATATGGGACAGATCCAAATACAACCATCAAATAGTTAAGTTAATATACAAGCAGAAGATTATTTTTTTGTATATGATACGTACACAAAATTATTCCACAATGTAAAATTATTGAGATGCTGAATAAGTTCTAGCTGTTTTTTCGTAAAAATTGTTATATTTTAAAAAATCAGAAAAAATTCTTTCATTAAAAATATTGTCCTTATCTAGCCACTATTTTTTTCCATCGTCTTGGCAGCATTTGAATTCTACGTCGGAAAACAACTTGTCTTTTTTTGTTATCCAAAAGTCGATCCATATTTTGACATCTTCATAAGAATGGAAGTGCTGCTTAGTCATTCCATGTACCATTGACTAAAACAAGTGGTATTCGGAAGAGGCAATGTCTAGTGAATATGACGGTTGGAATAGAACTTCTCATTTAAACGTTTCTAAGTAGACTTTTACCTGTTTTGTAACATGTGACCGAATGTTGTCATACTGCAAAATCACACTTGCGGTGTCAATACAGTACGAAAGAGTAGGACAGAGTTTATTTCTCTGTTCCTTTCCTCTATCCAACGGTAGTCGAAGCGTTGACTTCACACGGACGCAACTGTGCATTTAAGCGCGTAATGTACTGCGAGTGAGAGTTGGACTTTCTGGCACGAACGGTGCAAGCGCAAGGCTTTGTGACGTGAGATCCCTCTCTTGCGACGTACGAGTTACCGAAAAAGAACGTCCTTCGGAATATGAGTCTTTTAGAATATATTGATGCGCCTGGCTTGAAAAACGTTGCGTTTGGCATTGATGTTCGGCGCAAAGCTTGTCGTGTCTGAAGATTCCGCGGAATGTATTGCCTGTTTCCCATTGCTAAGGAACAGTCTTATGTTTAAAATGTTGTATGTTCAGTCTTGCCCGTGACTTGATCAGATGCCGTTGTGTTTTGATTAAATCGTTCTAATTAAAGTTCTTATTCTTTTTAAAAGACTGAGTTGTTCTTTCGTGGTGCGTGAGTATCGCGAGTGTGGTGTGTGTGCGCGGAGTCGTCTGTGAGAATCCCGACTCTGAGTGCAACAATATCGTGCCGAGTTAAGCAGAAATTATCGAGTACCGTTGTTCGGAAAGGGAAAAAAACCGTCGCTGTCACCGCTTAGCGAGCCGGTGCCGCGTGGATCACGCCGCGCTCGCGTGCCGAACAGCTGGCATCGTCGCCAGCCGCGACATTAATATTTTCGGCGTGCCTTGGTGAATATCGAGTCACCTCAAATTAAATTCTATTTTTTCGCCGTTATGCCGGTAAAATTCGTCTGGAACGATCTAGATATAAAAGAAGCGGCTTTTTTCCGTGCCGCATAGTCGTCTCTAAAATAGCGTGCGGATTCCCCGTTGTAGTTTCGGCCTGGCAATCGCTCGACGCGTCGAGTGCTGTGAGACAGGTGTCTTGTGTTAATCGCGTGCGATACGTTTAAGTTTTTGCGACATTGTCGCGCGTTTCAAAACATTTCTTTTGTACGTGATCTAAATATATCTATTTCGATTGAAACTGTACTTGAACCCGTCTTTTCACACAACCGTACTGTACCGTATCACAAGGTAAAAAAAAATCCAATTGGCGAACATTACGGAAAAGCAAAAACCAAACGTGGGTGAAATTTTGACAAACCGGCACGGTTCGATCTCGTGTTCAATGTCTTTGTGGGCAAGACAGAGTTACATCACACAGCAATATATTCTGACTGGTTCGATGGTGAGTCTATCTGACTCAGGGTAAGTGCAGAACGCAGTTGTACTGCTGCGTTATACATCTGAGATATTTACAACTTTTGTATTGTGGTAATTAACCAAGTTTCCTTGATTGAATATCGCGGCATAAGCGGAGTATGACTCGGTCGTGCAACGGAAGTGCTACTTGTGTCCTGTATCAGGTGATCTTATAATCTCGCGTGCGTGTCGTATATTCTATTTCCTTGCATATTTTTCCGCTACTAAAATTTACCATATATTATATTCTTTTGCTTGCATTTTTCGTTCAGTATTAATTCTTACGTACATTTACTGTACATTCTATTTCCAGGGTTTGTTTTTTATTTATTCCAGTTTTGTAAATGCGTTTTCGGTTTTTATAGTTGAAACGACCTGTTATTTTCGCGCAACCGATTGTCGGCCTAACGAGTATATACCCAGGACGCACGTCGGAATAGCAGGATTCGAGATGATTAGGTCCATGAAAGCATCGAAACTGGATTTAAATAGAAAGAATAAATAATAGTTTATTCAATCAACTAATATAACAAATAACGCGCGTGTACTAAAGACGCTGTCGACTTGAATAAAATATAAGTGACGGCGAAAGTGACGGCAAGCGCGGTTATCGGCGGAATAGGGCGTCGCTTATCTATACTGTGATCGACGCGGGAGTAGCCATGGTTTTTGGAGACGAGGATAAATAACGGCAGACGTGGCGATTGGTGGAATTAAGCGTCGCGTTAACTGATCGGCGTACAATGAGTCAGATCCACGACTAGATGGACGCGGCGATGGGTCGGTAATACGCGGGCGGTAAATCACGACGGTCGCAGAGGTTTTGAGGATAGAAGCACCGGCAAGGTGTCACTTAGCCGAGAGTGTTCGGCCGAAACGGAGAACATTTCACCCCATAGATTGTGACGGTGCGACAAGATATTCTGATGATACAATCGCTCTGGCTGTAGACGCGGGATCGAGAGATTTCGAAGGAGGCCGAGTGCGCTGCACCTTACAAGCCGGTCTAGCGACGGAGTCAAGACTTAGGTATTTGGAACGAGCGTTAAGAGTTTCTGACCGAGGCAGAGTCCGCTCTACCCCGTTTAGGGGCTTGATTCAAGAAGCGGAGAAAGCTCGGATGTTCGCGCTAAGCGAACGGAGCGAGAACGATCCTGATTGTCTTCGACATTGCCTTTTTATACGGCAAAAAGGCGATTGCCGGAAGTGACCTAGCACATGGCGCTCGGTGTGGCACGCGCTGATACAGCTCGGGCATAGAGACAGAGAGTTTGCTCGGACGAGCTCAGTCTCGTTCGTCTAAGTCCGCTTCGCGGGACTTAGCGCGAGAACGATGAACGTCGCACCGTCGTTTGAGTTTCGATCGGTCGAAACATTTAAAAATTTGTTGGGGCGCCCCGCGCCCTAAGTTCTTGCTGGAGCGGGTTTTCGGCTCGGCGGACGACCAGTGTCCGTCGGAACAATGCTCGTATCGGAAGAGCCTCGTTACATAGTTTCTTGCATGCGTTTTCAGATCATTCCGTTTTCTTGCGTGTGATTTCCGTTTATACCACTTCCGTAAGTGCGTTTTACACTTGAACATTTCTTACAATGTATAATTATGAAATGCATATACAAACAATGAATATAAATGTTTCAATTACGTACAAATAATTTGTTTGAATAAATAAAAAATAATGCAAATTTATATAAATTATAATTTAAACACTGTTACATTTTTATACAAATTTCCTCATTAATATTTTAAGAGTCAAGAATTAAAAACATCCGCATCTATTAGGTGCTTACATGTATTTTGATCATTTTTTTACTGTAAAAAGGCATTTATTGAGAAAAATTGGTACTTACTATATTAATCAAAATATTTTTCTCAAATCTCAAATGCACGTTGTGAGAGACTTAAAAATGTAATACAGTTCGGAAGAATATACGAATATGATTATCGCGTACGGATTAGCGGGTAAATGCGCATATCGTGCAGCCGCGATCTACGCGGAACGGCACCCGTCAGATCACACAATTTTTAGTGTTGTTAACAGATTACGTCAGACGGGCTGTTTAACGCACAATACCAAAAATATTCCTGTACGTCGGCAAGTGCGGAACGAAGAACGTATTTTAAACTTGTTCAATTTTCGTCCGGAAACCAGTATACGACGTGCGGCACATGAATTAAATCTATCGCGATATGAAATATATCGCACCTTGCGGGTCAATGAGTTACACCCGTATCATTATCAGAAAGTGCAACAAATATTGCCAAGAGATTTTGAACAACGATTGGCGTTTTGTCAAGGTATCATTACTCATTTTTTATACTTTTAATGTAATTTAAAAGCATTATAATAATCACAACAATTTATGCAGGATTCCTCGCACAATATCGGCGGAACGTTTCATCCCCCTGTTGTAACCCGACCCTGGCAACAGCAAGGCCACGCACGCGAAGGCGCTGGCCGGGTTAACAACCAGCGTCGATCGGATCTTCCGATCGCGGAATCCGCTGACCGATCGACGCCTTGCACTTTTCGCCTAGGCAATGACCGAACGCGGTCACTGTCCTATGCGCCCGGAATCCGCGAACTGTTGCTTTTCCGCCTTAGCAACAGTCGCGTATAAAACCCGCGGCCACCGAACGTCCGCGGGTCATTCTGTTAATTACTACGACGGGGTAACGCTGCCCGAAGCCTAAGAACTCAACCAAAGGAAAATAAAAAGACATCTAAATAAAATCAAGAGTTATCTTTTATTCGTGGCCCTCGCTGAGATATACATAGATCCGGGAGGACGGACCCCTTGCACCGTCCGGGTGCAACACCCCGATACAATATTATGGACAGACGAGTCCACATTTACACCAAACGGTGTATTAAACTCTAGGAATCGTTTATACTGGTCGGACGAAAATCCACACGTCGTTCGGCAAACCGCATTTTAGTACCGCTGGTCAATTAACGTATGGGCAGGCGTCGTTGGAGATAAAATAGTAAAAATAAAAAAAGGAAAAGATTATTTTTTTATAATTACAATATTTTTATTTTCTAGGTTGGTCCGTATTTTTTCCCTCCACGATTAACTGCAAATATCTACAAACGTTTTATTGAGACGGATTTGCCGATTTTATTAGAAGACGTGCCTCTTGCAATAAGGCAACAAATCGTGTATCAACACGACGGAGCACCCGCGCATTCGGCGAGAATAGTGCGCGAGGTATTAAATGCACATTTTCCCGATCGGTGGATGGGTTGCGGTGGTCCGATTGCCTCGATTACCCGATTTAAATGTGTTAGATTTTTTTATATGGGGCTACATAAAAAATGAAGTAGAAAATTATCGAGAAGCCGCTTAGAAGAGGTTCGTGAAGCCATCGTTGCGGCTTTTCAAAATATCCCTGCAGATATGGTGCAACGTGCAACACGAGATGTAGTTCGAAGGGCCCGATTCTGTGTACAACACAGAGGAGGGCATTTAGAACAATTATTACATTAATAACAATATGTTTTAAAAGTGGACTAGGCCTACCGAGGAGACCACTATAAAAAAAACGCACCATGCTATCTACCGCAAGGTGGTGAGGAAATGATAACGCATCATTCCCCTAACATTAACGTCTTCGGCTCTTAAAATCATTTAAAACTTTAAATTATTCATAAAAATGAATGATATTTACGAGCGACCGGGCTCGACAGATTATTTTTCGGTACGTTATTGTATGATCGCGTTTGTTTGTTTCTTTGCCGCGTGCAGTCATTTCCCGCTCACCGCTCGCCGCTCGCCGCTCCACGCGCACTGGAGCGACAAGGAAACGCATGAGCGTTCTTCTTTGTCGCTCATGCGTTATAAAAATTAATTTTTTTTTCAATAATGATTACGAATTTTACAAATTCGTAAAGGACTTTTCGTCTCCAAATCTGATTTTCTACCCACAGTTTTTATATTCAAAGTTTTATTTCAAACACCCTGTAGAGTAACAAATAAATAAAAAATTTTTTATTTGCGGACTAAAAATAATTCTTATGGAAATAGAGTATTTATTTTCATATGTAGAGATTTTTCACTTTTTTCCATACAACTCGAAAATTATTTAAGTTATCAAAAAATGTTTTATACAAAATTTTTGTGATAGAAACATCTCTGTTTAACTGCAGTTATAGAATTAGAAAAAAATTTTTATTTAATTTTATTAACAATTTTGTTAAATTTTTTTTTTTTATTCTGTTACTGCAGTTAAACAGAGGTGTTTTTACCATAAAACTTTTGTATAAAACTTTTTTTGATATCTTAAATAGTTTTCAAGTTATTTCAAAAAAACAAAAAACCCTTCTACTTGTAAGAGTTTCACTCTTTTAAAGTAAAATTTAGCACAAACAAAAAATAGTTTTGTGTTACAGATGAACTACTCTACATGCACAAAAAGTATTAGATTTTTTTGAATTTCCAGATTACCTAACCTTCCTTAAATCAGGCGAGATAATAAGCGAGCAAAAATTAGTAATACCATAATAGATACGTCGCGATTTTGGCATGAGAACCTATAAATTGACTTTCTGCCGCCGTTCAAACGACCAGACGTCGCATCACTCGTTAAATGTGACCGCGCACGACGCGGTATACAAAATTCGGTACATAATTTGTCATAAACAAAAAAACTCATTTCAAATGTCACTCTCTAAAAAAACACTACGACGCCGTTTACCTGTTGTTATCTGGCACGCGGACATTTTACGCAAGGTTCATACCGACTCGTATTCACAAACTAACGACGATTTTGATGAAAGTAGCGTTTTCGACCTGACAGAAACTATCTACGAAAACGTTGTACACCGCGGCAGAAATTTTCGACCTTCCGTCAATTCTACGATTAATAGTCTACTTTTTCCGGTAGACATTATATAATGACAAAGACCGACAACGGCGAAACCTCGAATAATCCCTGTATAAAAAATGAGTTCTAAATGTATAAAAATGAGTATTACAAAATGAGATTTTACAATTAACGCCGCGGGGATGTTACGTGGTAGTGGCCGATTTATTTAACGCGAAAAGGTGGATGTAAGTCCTTCGAATATGCGAGTTACGCGGAGACACGCGTTGAGCACGTGGCCGGTAGATGAGATCTGCACAGAATCTATAAATGTGTAACGGTGGCGTTTTGCCGTGTCGCGGGGGTGCCGGATTAAGGCTCGCCGGAGCCTGAGTTCGTTGAGACGACGATAGACCAAGCGGTTGGTCGGGGTCTGGGCCGAGGTTGCTCGGGCTGGCCCGAGGGGCAGCGGTCGGGAGCGCCCGACCGCGGCAGTGCCGGCGACTAGTTGTCGCGCGGCGGATTCGTTGCCGGACGGGAGCGCCCGTCCGGGGGATCGCGTGAGGGCGCGAAGCGCCCTGGAGGTGGCGGCCGTCGGGAGCGCCCGACGGCGGCGATGCCGATGACTGTTTGTCGTGCGGCAGGCTCTAGGCTTGGACGGGAGCGCCCGTCCAAGAGAACCAAAAGGTTACCCGGAATAATCCGGAGAGCGGCAGTCGGGAGCGCCCGACCGCGGCGGTGTCGTCGGCAGCGTGCCGTACGATGGATCCTACGGCCTGGACGGGAGCGCCCGTCCAGGGGATCTCGGTGTGGCACTGGGTGCCCTGGAAGCGGCGGCAGTCGGGAGCGCCCGACCGCGGCGATGTCGTCGGCGGTATGCCGTGCGATAGATCCTACCGCCTGGACAGGAGCGCCCGTCCAGGGGATCTCGGTGGTCCGGCCTAGCCGGGGGCGCCGGCGGTATCCGGTCGCCTCGGTGGTGGAGCCTCGGGAGCGCCCGAGGTCTCCAGGAACCTGAAGCTTTACTCTGCCTTGGGAGCGCCCAAAGCAGCGGAAGACTCTCACCGGGAGCGCCCGGGGACGACTCGGGAGCGCCCGAGTCGGAGAGTACTAGAGAGGGCTTCGGGAGCGCGCGAAGCCTATCGGATCTGGAGGACTGGTGTTCGTGACGAGGAGTCGGAACGGACAAGGTACTTGGTCTGCCGCGAGCTCGGCTTATATAGTCGCCGAGATGAGAGTGGGGGAGTTCCCACTCTTACCTCGGCGGCGCGCACCATCGTCGGGCCGGTGGTCGCCCGTCGAACCTCGCTTGGCGCGTTCGGTCTTGTTCGGGTCGATGTTTGCCCTCAGGGACGGCGTCTGCCGTCTAGTGGCGGGGCCTAGGCCCTCGCCACAAATGAGTTTCACGCTTGAATTAGTCTTTAAATTGATATCTGTCTGTTTAAATGTTCTTGAGAGCTCGCACTGAGTTTAAACAATGAGTCACAATTATATTAATCGTGAGTTTACACGCTGCGAGATGTGATGAGCTACTGAGCACGAGGTTCAACACGCTTCGTGCTGCAGGGTGATGTCTTCCAGAAGATTCTTGGCGTGTTGCACACGGCGAAGATGATTTGGATGAGTTGTACTGGAGACAAGGCGATGAGTTGAACGATGAGTTGAATGATGAGTAGCACGATGAGTAAGAATTGTGAGAGAAGCACACTGCACATTGTTGCACACGAGGTGATGCTTGGCACAGTTAGACGAACACTGATAATCCTCGAGCCGGCAACGCCTTCGAGAATTGGAGGCGATTATCGAACGACAGATCATTATCGATCCGTCGCCGGTGATCAGCCACGAGATGCTGCCCTCGCGGCGGTGACAAAATTAATTACTAACTTCAAATCTTGAACAGTCCCGCTAAATACGACGAAACAATGGGCGGCGCTCCAGAAACCGCGTTTAAGGACAAAAACGGACAAACTAGTCGTGCTCACTCTTTTCTCATCATACGACAACGATCTAACCTCTTTCGGGACGAGACGCTTGTAACCGTACTAGACGCCATACAAGAATTAACTAGGCGACTTAATCGCTTTGAAACAGACAAAACCGCGTCGGGGGATTGATTACAATCTACACGATCTTCAGAGCCAGCGCACACACTAAGAGTACTGCGTGAGCAAGTTTTTCGAGGACGTGCGTTTTTCTCTGGATCATCTTCATTAGTTTATTTTATTTAAGTATGTGATCGCACTGATTCCGGCCTTCGATGGAAATGAAGTTTAAGTCAAGAAATTTACAAAGGCCTGCGAGTATATGGCACACAAGATAGATCTAGAAGACAAACACGAGTTACTAGCAACTATTTTATACACAAATTTAACGGGACGCACCTTATCGCGATCTGAAACAAATAAGATAACAAGTTTCGAACAATTTATCAAAGAAATCGAAGACAGCTATGTACAACAACGCGGAACGACTCATCTGCACTTCGATTTTAACCAATTACGGCAATGCGCAGGAGAGAGCGCCTAAACTTTCGGTTACTGCGCCGATAAACTCGAAACAAAATTATACGACGCTTTAAGCGAAGATCCGTCATATACAGCCGACGAGAAACAGGGAATATGGAACGCGATTAAAAAACAAGAGCACCAAAAATACCAAATCGAACTAAACTCGCACATTCAGATTATAGTAAGGTCGTGCAATTATGCCATCTTATCAGAAGCTATTGCAAGAGCTACAGCCGAAAAAAGACAACGCGGTATCCCCGCTCGAACATTCGTGGAACGTGATAATTCCTACCCCCCGTTCAGTCGTCGCGTGTCTAATAATTGCCAAAAATGCGGGAAATCTGAACACACGGGACGTGACTGCAGGACCAGTCAATTCGCCACTCGTTTTTCCATGCCACGCGCCGAAACAAACGCTATGATCAATGCGACGTCTAAATATTGCTCGTATTGCAACAATTCAGATCACGTACGCGAGAAATGCTGGCAGATCAACGGTCGACTAACCTCATCGCGTAAAACGACGCGCGACACACGTGCGGTGTCAAATAACTGTCCAAAACGGGAAATAAATACCATTGTACCGACGTAAGGTCAACGAAATCGGAACCGCAAGGAGTATGATGAAGAAAGCAGCAGCGACAAGAACGTCTCGTCGCGATGGGTAACACGTTCCGTAAAAGAATTCCAAGTATTACAAATGCTGACACTTGAAAAGGCTCACGGGTTAAAGCTAATAACACTGCTCGTTAAATAAGTCAAAAGCGAACAAATAACTTTCCTGTTCGACTTAGAAGCCACAATCACGATAATAAAAGTCGGCAGATTAAAGGAAAACACACCCCTTAATGAGAATCGCTTAACACTAATAGACGTGACAGGGCACAAAACTCTTACATTAGGGTAAATTAAAGCTACATTTAATTTAGAAAACACAGAAGTGACACATAAAGTACATGAAGTAAAAGTTTTCTTGTGGATTATGAAGGAATTTTCGGAATGGACTTTCTGGAAAAACAAGGCGCACTATGCAATCTAAAAAAAGGCACGCTAAAAATGAACAGTGCTGTCTTTAAGGTTACTGCCTTACGAGCGGATCGTCGTACCGCCTCGCATTAAAATAATTTTTCGCACCGTTACCAATCAAATTGGGATAATAAGCGCCATGGAATGTGAGCCAGGAGTGCTCATAGGCAACTGCCTAGTCGAACCAATTGATATTATGTGACCTATTAGTGTATTAAACACGACCGAAAAAACGATTACATTTAGCAAGCCGAGAGTCACCGTCAAACGATTGCAAAACGCTGACTCAGAAAAAATGCTTGCGTTACACGGCACGCGAGCTCCGGAACTCGTACAGTCACGCCAGGAAAGATTATGAAACCAACTCCGAACAGAGCATCTAAACCAGGAAGAAAAGGAAACGTTTTTTGAAATGTGTGACAAATTTTGTGACACATTTTACTTCGAGGGAGATACGTTGACACACACAACCGCCGTTGCGCACGAAATCTCCACTGACAAAAGAGTAAAGACCATTAATAGCCTGCCGTATCACTTGCCTGAGCGAAATAAGGCCGAAGTTAGCAAACAAATTGAGAAAATAATAAATAAAAAAATTATCAAAGAAAGTAACAGCCAATAGAACTCTCCCATTCTGGTGGTATCGAATAAAGCTGACGGGTACGGAAAACCGAGGCTACGCATCGTTGTAGACTTTCGTAAACTCAACGATGTGACAATCGGAGATTCCTTACCGATCTCCAACATTACGGATATTCTCGACCAGTTGGGAAACACAAAGTGTTTTACGACGCTGGATTTAGCGTCTGGATATCAAATTCCTATGCACGAGCGAGATAGAAAAATGGCCTTCTCCACAGCCCATGGGCATTACGAATTCAGCCGAATGCCGTTTGGACTAAAAAATGTACCCGAGACGTTTCAACAATTGATGAATGCAGTCTTATCAGAAATGCAAGAAATCAAATATCTTGTACACCTCGACAATATTGTCATATACGGGCCTACATTACATGAGCATAATGAACGTCTTATCAAAGTTTTTAGACGACTACGGGCAAATAACTTGAAACTGCAACCCGAGAAGTGTGAATTCCTACGAAAAGAAGTACTATACTTAGGACACATTATCGCTAAAAATGGAATACAACCTGACCAATTTAAAATATCGGCCATTCAAAATTATCCGACTCCGAAAAAAGTCAAAGATATTCAAGCTTTTATCGGATTGTCAGAATATTATCGAAAATTTATTGCTAATTTTTTGCAAATAGCAAAACCACTAACCAACCAGGTAAAAAAGGGCCAAAAATTTAAATAAGAAATAGAACAACAACAAGCGTTTGAGACGCTAAAAGAAAAATTAATAACGGTACAGGTATTAAATTACTCGGATTTCTAAGAAAAATTTTTAATTGCAACAAACGCGTCGGTCCAAGCTATTGGAGCTATATTATCATAAGGCAAAATTGGGGAAGATAGACCGAATTCATACGCAAGCCGTATATTAAATAAAGCGGAGAAAAATTATAGCACAAATAAAAAAGAAACTATTGGCAATTGTATAGGCCGTGAAACATTTTATACCGAACGTATTCGGCACTAGGTTCACCATCGTTACGGACCATAAACCGCTCACCTGGTAATTCAAAGTGAATGATCCGAGTTTACGATTGATATGATGGAGATTAAAATTAGAAAAATACACATACAATATAATGCATAAAACAGGCAAGCGAAATGCCGACGCACCCAGCAGAAATCCGCTGAACAAAACAAGCAAGGTCAGCATTAATTTAACCACCACGGAATATTCAGCAGAAAAAAAAAGAAATTCAACAAGAAAATTATGACGCTCCACTGGGAGGACACCAGAGAGTCTCGCGAACAATAAACCGGCTAAGACTGAAACATAACTGGCTAGGTTAAATTAAAGATGTAGAAAGATACATTCAAAAATGCGAGATTTGTCAAAAGATCAAATTGAGACGGCAGACAAAAATGCCGTTAACATTAACAAATACGCCGGAAAGACCACTTGAAAAATGCGCCCTTGATATTGTAAGGCCACTCTGCATATCAAATGAAGGGAATAAATATATATTAACATTCCAAGATGCTTTGACTAAATTTAGCAAAGCTATTCCGATTCAAAATCATGAAGCGCCGACGATAGCAAAAGTATTTGTCACGAAGATCGTATTCAAGCACGGGATACCTGAGAAATTGGTAACCAATCAGGGAACAAACTTTACCAGCGAAATGTTCAAATAGACGTGTAAATTATTAAAAATTAAAAAAGTCCAAACGACGGCCTACCACCCCAAAGCTAATGGTGCACTCGAAAAGTTACATAAAAAGCTCGCAGAATATTTGCGACATTATCTAAATGAAGAACAGACCGATTGGAACGAATGGTTACCATACGCAATGTTTACCTATAATACAACACCCCATAAAGCAACGGGATTTATGGCATTCGAGGTAATATACAGGCACCAAGCTTTGCTATTTACAGCACTATCAGTCACACCGAAGCAAACCTATTCGTACGGAGATTACGCGCAGAAAATTTGAGAGCAATTACTTTTTTACTCAATAACTGCTCGGAACAGACTGAGAAGCTAATACGAAAAAGCTAGCGACAAGAGAAGAGTATGAACCGTAAAAAATAAAAAGTTTCGCTAAGTGA
Source organism: Cardiocondyla obscurior (assembly GCF_019399895.1). Lineage (NCBI taxonomy): Eukaryota > Metazoa > Arthropoda > Insecta > Hymenoptera > Formicidae > Cardiocondyla > Cardiocondyla obscurior. The sequence continues at coordinate 4,968,048 of NC_091877.1, forward strand.
AATATTAAATCTTGAAATAGTATATATGCACTCACCTCATCAAATTGCATTCCCACATCACAACGCTGGACGATCACCACGACACTGACAGACACTTCTACAAAACGTGAAATCGAGAAAGCGATAGGAAAACCGATACGCAAAATTGAAAGACTTCATCTTTTAGAATCACACTCGCCGTAACTAAAGACATGGACACAGGTGAAAGAGCGGAAGAAACACGTACACTACCGTACACTATCACTCGGTTTACACACGAGTCTGAACTTTATTGCGAGAGCCAGGGGCTTTTGTAACTTGCAGTGTCGACATGGAAGTTTGTCATCATAACAGACATATTAACTATCGAAAAACGGTATAAGGAAATACAGAATTATACGGGGAAATCCTAACAATTATGGGAAAGTTTCCACAACGAAAATGAGGAAAACATAGGTAGAAAATGTAAGAAATTATTATACATTGCGCTTGCGGAAATCAAAAAATTAACATCAGCATTAAATTGACTACAAATAATCTATGGTTCGCCTACGCAAAAACGAGGGTTGACATCATCGAGAAAACGGGAAAAACACTGTTTGACTTGATAAATGTAGACGACGAAAAACAATTTTGCAATGCAGCGACACTCTTATGTGGGTTTTCTTTAAACGCCCGCAAAGTGTTTTCTTTGTCATTAAGCAAGTGTTATTGTTAAGAATTGAATGTTGAGACAATAGAAAATTTACGTGTATATTTACTTTCAATTTTTCTGTGATTAATATGTTGCTTTGACATTTTGGCGTTTTGTGCGTGTATAAATTTGAACAGTGTGTGCCGCTTTGCAAAATTGTTAGGCGTACCACGGATGAGATTGCACCACATTATTAGAGAAAATGGGTTGCACCCGTTTCATTTTCAACGGGTGCAACAACTTTTTCCGCACGACGAGATGCAGCGCGCATATTTTTGCCAAGATATTTGCACTTTTTTAATTCAATTTTTTAATTCATTTACGGTGCTTTTCGTCATTAATAATTAATAAAACACTCGTAGGACTCCTCGCTCAGTGCCGGCAAAATAAAGCATTTCCCCAACAAATATTGTGGTCCGATGAAGCGATATTTACGCCAAACGGAATATACGATTCAAGAAATTTCTTGCTATGGCAGCATAAAAATCCACGGGCTGTTCGTCAAGGCGCATTCTAGTTCCATTGAAAAATTAATGTATGGATAGGTGTCATAGGAAGTAAAGTGGTAAGTAGTATTTTTTAATACTTAAAAATTTTGTTTCTTTTTTTGACCATTAATATTGACGAATTTGATTGGGCCATATTTTCTGCTGCTGCGTCTAAATGAGTAGAAGTACGCCAAATTTTTGGAAAACGAGTTGCCCGTCCTGTTAGAGGATCTTTTTCTACAAATACGAGAAACTCTGATCTTTCAACAAGACGGTGCTTCTGCTCATTTCACTCGCTGCGCGCCAGAAGTTTTAAATAGATTTTTTCCAGATAGATGAATGAGCCAAGGTGATTCAATCCATTGGCCAGCACGATTCCTAGACATGAATGTCTTAGAATATTTTGTCTAGGAATACATTAAAACCTCACTCGAGAATGTGCGTGATCGTACCGTTGAAGAAGTTCACGATGCAATTATAGCGGTCTTTGGTACGAAAACGCCTGATATGGCACACTGAGCAACACAACAAATTGTTCGAAGAGCCGAATAGTGCTTACAAGCACAAGGGAGGCACTTTGAACAATTGTTGCATTGAACAGTACACCAAGTGGATTAGGCCTACTAAGGACACCACTATTTAAAAAAAGACACTGAGCTAACTACCTCCGGATAGTGTAAAAACGATAGCATATTTATGCTAGCAAATTATTTTATTACGCGATAAATTTTAATATTAAATGTTGTAGCAAGACCTTCCTGATCCCGCTACTAACACGGGCATCCATCCGCTTGACAGACGAACATTGGCCAGAACGAATCCGAGCTCGGCTGACTATGATTCGAGGCCAAGACGGTAGGGGTACTTTCATCTCTTGCCGCCGGGTATAAAAGCCGCAACTGCGGCCGAATCGACACCTGTTCTGTGTCGGTTCTCGTAGCGACCACTCGCTCGCTCACGGAAACAACTTCCAGAACCGATCCAATCCTTAATCTTGGGGGATACACGGACATTCCGCAGTGTCGTGACTCGGGGGCTACCCGGTCGCACTCTCGGGGGATTATCCAGAGTACTGGCCCGTCGGCGCAGAGGATTCCCAGCCGGTTTCCTAGAACAGTCCTACTCGGTCTCGAGGGGACCGTATCTTTCCGCAGTGCAGCGGCTCGGGGGTTTCTCGGCTGCGATTTCGAGGGTTACCCGGAGCACTAATCGACTCCCGCTCTCACCCTGGTACGTCTTAGCGAACCTTGCGACCACGGCGCGCTTATCTGACGCCTCTGACGGGCTCACCGACGACCGCCCGATAAGCATCATAGCGCTCCCTGCGATCATTCCGACCGACGCGGACGCACTTACACGCCGCCTACGATAGGCTCGCCAACGATCGCGCATGCGTTTCTTTCGCGACCCATGCGATCATCTCAACCGACATCGACAGTCCAATCGAATCACCGTTCACCGACGGCCCCCTGTATCCGACAATCCCGACGGACACATTTGCGACTGCTATTGTTAATACTCTCGCCATCGTACCGACCGTGACCGTTCGACATTATCCACGTTCTGACGCGCTTCGGTGCAGTGTAAATAGATTGTAAATAGAGACACCGTGATACAGACACGGACATCTTGTACAGACTACTCAAAAAACTGTTTTAACACTTGGATGGTATGAATCAGTGTCACGGCTTATATTTTACATCTTGATCCCGGCGAGCACACTCCGGGCTGCACAAAATTAAAAGCGTTACAAATGTTGATAAAATATTGTTAAATTTTAATAATTAAAGTTTAATTTAATAACGCAAACAAGAAGAAACGTAAAAATTGTGACACGCAAGTGCTTTCTTCACCACGCGTCATCACTTGTCTTGTTTACGCGTCGTCAATCGTACCGCTTGCTCGTCTCGCTCGCTCACTCACGCGCGTGGTGGAAACGCAGAGGTGGCCGTTAAAATTTTAATAAAATGTAACATAAAACAAAATTTATTTTACGAAAATGAACGCGAAAAATCCAAAATGGCATAGGACTTTTTTTGTATTGACGAGTTCTACCTATGCCTTAAAAGTTTTTCATCGACTTTGGGACACCCTGTATTATTAAGCGTGTAAGAAATTTTGTCAGAAAATGACATCTCGCTTATACAATTTAGCGTGTAATAAATATTGTCAGTAATTGACATCACGGTTGTACGGTTAAGGGTATAAAAAATTTATTATTTACACGCACGCACGCACACGCACACATTTACACTTTCATATACACATACATAAGAAAATGTTAAAAATTGTGTTCTGCAAACAAATTCTTACATTTTCTTCTTGACAGAAAAGACCACCACCTCGCGGTTTCCGTTAAGCAACAATATGTATTGTTAAAAGAATACGTAATAGTTGAACATGGGACCGCCGCGGGCAGTACCTTGTGGCCGATCGTTCCAGATCAATAATGATTCGGCGTTCGATTATCGCCTCCGCTCCTCAAAGGCATTGCCGGCTTGCGTGTCCCTTATTCATTTACGGTACAGAGATCACCTTGTGTGCATCAAACGTGCAGTGTGTTTTATTCTCAAAATCTCTACTTATTGTTCTAATCATTTTATTGTCTCATTGTACTCAATCAGCAAAATCATCAGCACCGTGTGCAACACCGAAAGAATCATCTCGAAGAACTCATAAGGCAGCACGAGGCGTGTTGAACCTCGTGCTCAGTTACTCGCCAGCTTTCTCAATCTCGTGGCCCGTACTAATTAATATTATTATACGCGGTAGTATTTACTCAGTGTGAAAGCGACCGGACAATCAAGTGTCATAACTCATAAACTGTCGTAAAAACTCATCGTAAAAAACTTAGTGCGGATTTCATATATCTCAAGCACGTGCGTATCACTCTTTCTCCGCGTGACTCTTTCTTAATTCACGAAGGACTGACACCCGCCCTCTCGGTTTAAGCGACCCGGCCACGACCGCGTTTGTCATCCCCGTGGCTTAGAAAAGTTCAATTTATTTTTATATATTTCATACATGTGAGTTGCGATAAAATAAAATAAAATTATAACTATTTATTGTCTTCGTTTTTTTAACTGTAGCATAACATACATAATGGCCAAGAGTGGTTTTTCATATATTTATTATATTTCTAATTATTTATATGCTTAGCGATATTTATTTTGTTTATTAATCGCTCTTGCGCTCATCTATAAGCGATGGCATCAGTCATTTAGTTGAATTGTGACCGGATTGACACGTCGCATGTGGTTATATCAAGAAAAAAAGAATCAGCAGATCTATATCTATTTTCCTCTACTGCTCGAAACTTGCCGAGTCGTCCGGTGTACAAAGACGTGTCCCTGGCTTGGTGTACGAAAGTCCATCTTCTCCACTCGCATATTCAAATGGATCTCAGCCTGGCATCACTGATTCCCGTCTTGTGGTTAGTTGGAGCGTGTTGTATCGCTCGCTTCTTAGTGTTAAAGTCGGCCTGGCTTGCCTGATGTACTCTTCGAGGTGGCGTTGGTGACAGCGGTAAGACGACGCTCGGTGGTACTGGATTTCACCGAGGGCTGGTGTATCTCCAAACGCGCACATCTAGAGGAGCCAAGATTACTCGTGACATATGAAACTCGGTGGAGTAAAATTCTTTACCGTGAGTTTCCAGTCAAAAAGCTGCAAATGAGTGTGTCGTATCGGTCCCAGGCGGCCGGAATATCCCCACTAGGGGCCGCTGCTGTTTCCACTGGAGGTGACGATGGACTGTCGGGCATGAACTCCGGCGTGAGGTTTCGTGTTGACTTGCGGCGTCCTTGGTGAATCTTTTTCTAAGCACAAAATGGGCCTTCTTCTGACCCAGAGATGTGTACGGCCAGGAGCGGTACTCAGTTTTTTCTTTACAGTGTGACACGGTAATTTTGTCGGGGAAAAGCTCGTCGGGATCCGGGGTACGAATAGAAGAAAACCGAGACGTGATCAAAATAAGTCAAGTAATTTATTACAAAATAATAGGAAATAATGAAGTTCAAAGAAATATTTACAGATGGCTAGAATAAAGATCTAATGGGATGATTTCTAAAGAACCGGTTTATACAAAAATGCCAGATTTCTCGCAAACAGTACGCACTATTCAGCCTGGGTCGACCAGGCCGCACCGGTGGATCGATTGGCTAACGCAATGTACAGGTTGGGCCGTTCAGGCCGTGTTGGACGTACAGGGTTCCGCGATATTCGGAGCCGGAAGGGCCCGGTCGGGGAGAGGCTCGAGAGCGCCCGAGTCTCGGAGATAGCGGAGTCGGAGGCCGGGTGAGCCCGGTCAAAGAAAGGCTCGGGAGCGCCCGAGTCGTGGAGGTGGCGGAATCGACGGCCGGGTGAGCCCGACCGAGGAAAGGCTCGGGAGCGCCCGAGTTCTGGAGGTAGCGGTTTTGAAGGCTGGGTGAGCCCGGTCGAGAAAAACTTGGAAGCGCCCAAGTCCTGGTGAAACGGTTGCTGGAGTGCTCTCCAGCGAGGAACAAGGTACTTAGCTCGCGCTCACGGCGGCTTATATACTCGAGGGCTCGGGAGTGGGAAAAACCCCCTCCCGAGCGGTCTGTAGCGGTGCACGGCACGGGCGGCTGATCAACCCGTGTTATTTACTACGGTGGTCCGCACTGCACGCTGCGGACGGTTGGTCGGCCCGCGTTAGTTTGAAAAATAAACAGTTCCGCGCAAACTTTATAGGCGATTAGTGGTGGTTGCGGCGCGGGGTTTGGAATTCGAATTTAGTGGCTTTTGCCACAACAGGCGTGTTCGTAGCAACGGCACCACCGGTCAATTAGCTCGTCGTGCGTCACAGACAAGAAGCACTAACTCACTCAAAAATACTTTTTTTCTGATAACGTCAGATCGAGAGCATTGATTTAGGTCCGTTTCGGTCCTTCTTATATATTGACCCTTAATCCATTTTACTCTTATGCAATTCTCTTGGTTACGCACCGCCTTTTGGCCGCTCCGTGTACTCGGCGGCGCTTGGGAGCTTTTTTGCTTGAGATTTTCCGAGCTTATCGTGTACGGTGGGTTGCCTTCGGATCTGGCGGCTTGCCATGTGGCGTGTCGCACGCCTTAGCTGCACTGACCGTCACAGGAATATAGTATTTTTAATAAAAACATGGCTCGAAGAAAAGGGGTGGAAGATGGCAATGGAAAGTCTGCCAAGTGAGTATATATGAGAGAAGCAGTAGGCCACAAAAAAACAAAAAAAAAAGGACAACGAAAGAAATGATGGTGGGAGTAAGAAAGGATATTCAAATAGTGAAGGAAGGAAGAGAAAGAGATTTCTGAAAATAAATTATGACAAAGAAGATAATTGTGGATGCAATACATTGGAAAATAATAAAAGTATACATGTATATGAATTCTGGAGAGGAAAAGAAATGGAAAATATAAAAGGACTGGATGAAGGAAAAAGAAGAGGGAAGAAGAATGATAATGAGAGGAAATTTTAACGCAAAGACGGCGTTGCATCGTGGCCGATGCACGGGGTTCGTCCTTCGGGGACCGTGGAGTGCGGACCAGAGAGGAATCAAAGGTTATCATTGCATCTTTTTAATTAAATTATTACAAAGTTTATTTGATTTTAAATACAAGATAGAATCACTTTCACCCACTCACTTGCGTTAGTCGTATTATCAATGATAACTGCCGTCGCGGTGGTTCTTCGTCCCAGCGAGGAAAACGATACTTTGCACGCGACTAGTTTCACGTTACGCGTTAGGTTTACGGACGAGTGTCATAGGCGATAACAGAACGACTGCCGCGGGTGACGATCCGTCGGTATTTAATGAGACACTGATTCTTTAACGTCAGCAGATTGCGTGGCCGTAACTCGGTTACTCGGCAACTGCAACTTCAGCAGTCTCGGCAATAAAGTCTAGTAACTCTTCTTATTTTTATTTATTGATATTTTCTTTCTTATTATTTTAGGTGGGTTGCTGATGCAGTTTCACCTGATCTTCGTTACGATATCTAATGCTGATTTATATTTGTTCACACATATACGAAAAAGACGTTCGGGCGAGAGCGGAAGCATGGAAGTTTCTTCGCTCGTCCGTCACGCGAGTACATATGTTTTCTTCTATAGATAAATTGACCAAGTCCCGCGGTCGTCGCGTAATCATTGCTAGCGTTCGCGGCTGAACCAATGAGCGTTCAGCTTCTTGGTTTAACGGAGTTGAGTTTTCGGTTGTTGAGCCCAGCTGCGCTAGCCGTTTAATTCAGTTGTTCCAGAGTTGTTACGCAAGCTTACTCCGTTGCCGTTGGCAAATTTTGTTCAAAAAACTCACATTGTCGGTGCGACTCCGATTCGCCGTTAGGCCGGTCGTTTCGTGTCGTGGAAGGCGTTCTACTTATCCGCACTTTTTGTTTTGCGTCACGCTTGTCTGTCGGACAATCGGAGATATTTATCGCCATTGCAAATATTTTTGTACCTTTAATTGTATTCATTATCAGAACAGATCGCGATTCCGCGGCGCCCGGTTGCATCGCAAGATTATAACATCGCGCTCAAGATTTCTGTCACGCGGGAGCCTCCAATCTGAACGTTCCTCAAAATCTCCGTCGGGTGGAAACGCAGTGTCGGTCGAGCGAATCAAGATTTACGCTTCTGAAATTGTGTTAATTCCGTTCCGCCGAACTATTTTGTTTATTCTTAATTACAGCTGTGATTTTTATGTACAATTCGTTGTTGAACTTTTTTTTGTTATCGGATTCTCTCCTCTCACCGCGTGAACTCTTGCTAGGGTGTTCTCGACGTCATTCATGCCGCGCATGATTACGCTTCGCGTACCGTCTCACACGATATTGTTTAATTCTATTAATTAAGGCTAAGATTACAAAAATGGGATGTAAGAAAAGAAGGACACAAAGGAGAGAAGACAAAAAAAAAATAAAAAGATTAAAGAATAGAAAAGTTAATGAAATGGGGAGAAGAATGATAAAAATATTAGAAAAAACGGGATGGTCGATATTGAACGGAAGAATGAAACGGGTCGAGGAAGGAGACCGGACATATGAGAAATCAAAGGGTGTATTGGTGATTGATTATGTAATGGGTAATGACGACACGTGGGAAGAAATAAAAAAATTAAAATATGGAATAAAATAGATTTAGATCACTTTACGATAATAGCAAAGATAAAGAAAAAAAAAGAAAACAGAGAAAAAGAAAGAGTAAGAAGGAAATGGAGGTGAATGGAGAAAGGAAAAAAAGAAATTTTTTTTAATTGAAAGAATATAGAGCGAAAAAAAATGAATAAAAAAAAGTAAAGAAAAAAGTAAACAGAATTTTGGAAGAGAGACAAGATCAAGGAAAAAAACCAAATAAAGGTTGATGGGATGAGAAATGTAAAGAAAAAAAGAGGGAGACATGGAGAGAATTGAGAAAATAAAAAAATGAAAAAATAATAAGAGTAATACAGAAAAGAGAAAAGTTGTGTGAAAGAAAGAAAAAAGAAAAAGCAGAAAAATGGATAAAAATAGCGAAAGAGATAAAATAGAAGAACAAACGTAAAAGCTGATAAAGAAGAAAAGAAAAAAGTGGAGAAGAAGGAGGGAACGAATAGAGATGGAGGAATGGGAGATGTATTTCGGGAAGATACTTGAAGGAATGGAACAAAAAATGATGAAAAGAAGAAAAAGAGAGGAAATGGAGGAGAAAGAAGGAAGTGACAAGGGCTGTAAGAAAAGTAAAACGGAAAAGCGATAAGAGGTGATAAAATATCGGGAAAAATATGAAAATATGGGGGAGAAAGGTAAAAGAGTGCGTCTTGTAGGGGGACGTCTTGATATATTCTTATAGATTTTCAAAGTTGAATGGTAATTTTTATTTTTTATTATTTAATTAATTATATATAAATGTGTTTATTTCTCTTTCGGGGTACACAGACTCTCTTTACAATACATAAATCTTTTTACATAATATATCCTAGCCTCCACGTACATAAACTTTTACTTTCTTTTCAATTTTAACAAATTCTTTTACCATCTCCATTTTCCTTCCATACAATAAACATTTTCTCTTATCTATCTTAATTCTACATTCCAATCTTCTTTATTACAATCTTCTTTACCTGAAAATAATTCCGCACTACTTACTTACTACGCTTTTCTTAATCCTCTAAAACTTAATCTAATCGCCGCAAGAGAGAAAGAGAGATCGCACCATGCCATTTCATTCATCCATCTTTTTTCATTCACTCCTTTCATTCCTTGGACCCCCGTTTCCGACGTTTTTTCTTCTTAATTCCTTTGTTTTCCTTCTTCATTCATACTTCCATTTACCCCAATTCTTTTCCTTGTTTTTTCCAGTATTTTTAACTATTCCTCCTCCCTACCCTCTTCACTTAAAATTTCCTCTACCATTTCTTCCCAGCTCCTTCCTATCCCCCAGTCTATACATTCCGACCATACATGTTTCCATGTCTCCTCCTTTTCCATGCATATTCTACATTTTCTATCTTTCTCTTTTTCCCAATACCTGTTTCCTCTCATCCCTTCCCCTAATCTAAACCTCGCTATTCTTTTCCATCTTTATTCTTTCCACCCTTTCTTTAAATATTCCAGTATTTTTTTCCCCTTCACTCTTCCATAATATTTATTGAACTTTAATCCATTTATCTTTTCTCACCTCTTTTCTCTTTGCAATTCCTTATCTTTTATTACCAGGTTTTCTCCCCTTATCTCTTTTTTTATTCTTTTTTCTTCCACTTATTTTAGTGACCACTCCATTTTTTTAAAAAACTTTTTCCTTTCCTTTTCCCACTTTCCACTCGCTTGTTCTTCTTTTGCCCTTTTCTTCATATCCTCCCAACACCATTTCGCTAATTCTTCCCCTCTTCCTTTTTTCAATCTCATCTCGTATTTCCAGGTTCTCATTCCTACTCTTTCTCTCAATTTTTCTCTGTAATTCCTCTCTTATCATAAAACTTGGTACATTTCTCTTTACCCCCAATATCCATCTCATATATCTATCCTGTAATCTCTCCATCTCTTCTCTTTCTTTCCAACCCCATATCTCAACCCCATAATTAACCACCGTTCAATCCAGTTTGTCAAATAACCAAATTCTTCTCTCCCAGTCTTTTCCAAATTTTCTTTTTCTTAAACTCCATATCTGTCTTATTACTCTTGCCGCTTTTTTAACCCTTTCTCTTACATGCTCCGTTTGATCCCCGTTTCTCACTATCGTATAACCTAGATACTTGAAACTTTTTACTTCTTTTATTTTCTTTTCTTTCAAATTCCATCTTACTTTTTTCCATCTCCCTCCTCTCTTTCTGCATCTTAAAATCGTGGTCTTTTCTACATTTACCTCCAGTCCTTTTTCCTCTACATATTCCTCTAGGCTTTTCAACATTCCCTTCATTCCTATTTTATTTTCCGCCACCAAGGCTATATTATCCGCATAGGCCTACACCTTCTTTCCCTTAATTTTTATTCCATCCCATCCCCCCTTTTCCAATTTCTCATCCAGGTCTGCCAGTAGCAGTGTAAACAAGCTCGGACTAAGCGAACAGCTCTGTCTTACTCCTTTTGCCGTCCAAAAACTTTCCCCTTCTTTCTATTTTATTTTATCTCTGCTTATTGTCTCCTCCAAAATTTCCTCGCAATTTTTACCAATGCTTCTCTTGCCCCTTTCTCCCTCATTCTCTCTACTAACTTTTTTCTGTCCACAGAGTTAAAAACCGCCTTCATGTCGATAAACACTATTACCATTTTTCCTTTCTTTTCTTTCAACTTCCTTTCCATTAAATAATTCAGAATAAATATCTGATCAACTGTCTCCATATACTTTTTGAATCCAGCCTGATTCTGTGGTAAAATCTTTTTTTCTTCTATTTCCATTCTTAATCTCTCGACCAACATAGCCGCGTAAACCTTGTACACCGTCTGCAACAGCGTCACCCCTCTATAGTCTTCCACTTTATCTCCTCTTTCTTTCTTCAGCACTAGCACTATTATCCCGTCCCTTCATTCCTTCGGTATCCCTTTCCCTCTCCACACTTTTTTACATATTTCTTATAAGTTCTCTCTAACTTTTTTTCCCCCCCATTTCCAAATCTCATTTTCCAAATCATCACTCCCTGCCGTCTTCTCTTTCTTCAATTTCGTTATTACGTTTTCGAATTCTTCCTTTTCTAAATCCTCTTCCTCATCTTCTGTCCTTCCTCTTTCTACCTTCTTCCTTATTCTCTATTCTACTCCCCCCAATATTTTTCTAAAATAATTATCCTATTTTTTTATTTCTATTTTTTCTTATATCTCCCTCCTTTTTTTTCTTCTTTTATTAACTATTTTCCATACCTCTCCTTCCGTCTTTGCTCCTTCTATCTTTCTTTCCCATCTGTCTCTTTCCTCCAACTTCTTTTTCTCACACAGTTTCTTATATTCCTCTCTCAATTTTTTAAAGTTTTCTCCATTCCCTCCTTCTTCTCTCCATCTCTTCAATTCCTCCTTTACTTTTATCTTTTCTGTTCTGCATTCCTCGTCCCACCATCCCTCCTTCGCCATTTCTTTTCTCTCTTCTATTTAATTAATTAAATTTTATTAATTTTATAACATATAATACTTTTATATTAATTATTTTAAAATTGTATATGCGCGAGAGTATTTAAATAGTATTTTGTATTAACTTCAAAATTATTTTTTAAATAAATATTTTGCTCTCTTTTAATTTAACCATTATAATTGTTCTGTTTTGCGTACGGTTGACGTCTTTTCTTAATCTTTATGTAAAAAGATATTGATTTATACGGTACAAACTTACGTCAAAAATGTCCATATTTATATATGTAATCATGTTATTATGCAAACATTAAGTATAATGTCAAATGTTTAACTTTGCTACATTATGAATATTTATGTAAGAACATACGTGATAGAAGTAATAAATTCAGAAATTAAATCGTGCAATTTAGTTACGTTTTGACTTGCTTCTGGATTAGTTGAAATTCCGTAGTTTCTTTTTATTTTATTCAAGTTTATATATTAATATACAGTTTACAAAATTGAATAACATTTCTGTCTATTATATTTTAAGTAAATAAAATTACTTTTTTGGAATATAATATTTCTATATTGTATAAAGTAAATATGTATCAATCAAATTTATACACCACCATTGATTCAGAAGAAAGAATTGTTATTTCTGGCATTGCTGGCCGATTTCCTAATAGTAATAATTTAAAAGAACTTCAAGAAAATCTTTGTAACAAGATGGATCTTGGTTTCAGTGGACATGGACGGTGGAATAATTGTAAATAAATTTCTATCTATACTAAAATAACACTACTATAATTTATTAAAAAATATATTTATATACTTTAAAAATTAAAATATAAATAAATTTTTGATGTTATTATTATTTTTTTTACATAATTATAATATTTAATTAGTTTTTAAAAAAAATTTTAGAGATCTTGTTTTTGAAAACAAGTAATAAATTTTGTATACAAAAATTATCGCACGGTTGATGTCGCATGCAACTTTAAAATCTTATTCTCTGTTACGTTTATATTAAAACACAATCATGGGGCGTCAACTTTTTGTATGGTAGTTTAGCGTTAAAAAATTTTATTATTTTACTCATAATTAGAAATTAATTTTTTATTTCTAAAAAGTTTTATTTTACAAATATTATTCAGACGTATCAAAATGACAATTTTTAAACCTTTTATTTAAAGGTTAAATTATTGTAAGCTGTTATTTTTATCCAGAAGATTTTTTTAATAAGAACAATTTTACATAGATTTCTTAGAATTGATGTTTTTATTTAGTATCACTTGTTGCACCACAGCCGGTGCTGTGGGGTCCGTTCTACAGAACCACCGAGGATGTTTGTAGTAGAACAATAAATAATCAGACACTTTTTAAGTATTTCGTTTTCTTTATTACTCTTCCCCTAGTTACACTTTTTCAAATAGACTCGCGAACGGTGGTACGTGCGTTTTATCGTGGTTCTTAATTACTGTTCGCGGGCGGCCCGCGTTTGGTCGTTAATATACCCGATTAATATAGCTCTCAGCAATTAGCGAGTGGCAACTGCGACAGTTCTAGAACCGTTGCGTCACGGCTGGAAATGCCGGGTTACCGTCATCGGCAAGTTTCTGCCGAATTGGCGATTCAGTTCGCATGTGCAAAAACTCACGGTTATTCTCGAACCTTCTGTTGCCTGGGGCTCGGGATATAACATTTCTCCTCCCTAGAGGGGAAAAAAAAAAATTGAGGGATTTTCAACTTTCTCAAATTTTTTTTTTTTTTTACTTTGTTATAATGTTAGATAATTGTTTTACACAAATATTTTTATTGATTTAATTTGCGTGTAGGTATTATTTATTTTCTATTTTTTACATTTTTTCCATAATATTGCTACAAGGATTGTTATTATGGTAGCCGCAGTTAGCTGTACTTATTCCTACCTATAATATTATTGTTTTTGTTAATATGACATAATTCTTATTTTCTAATTTGCCGTGTAGCTTGTTTAAGTATATACTTAATTCTAATTATTTTCGCTGGTTTTTTATTATCGGTTCCCGTTGTATATTTTGTAATTGTTTTGTTATTATAGCAACGTTGGTTCTTTCTTTTATAGGCATCATTGTTAGATTGTACATGGATATATACATATTTATTTCGCTTTTTCCTAATAAGATTTTTGTTTGTAACGTCTAATTGTAGTTACTTGGCACGCGTCTTTTAGTATTAGTTTCTCTGTTCTGTTTATTTTTAGTTTCTTGCTCGGTTTGTGTTTACATCTGAGTTCTATGACCTGTGTTGTTGTCGAATATAGCCATGTTTGTGACTCGCTTAGCGCTGTCTATATGCTTATGTTACGTCAAGAGGATAATTATTTTATTAATTGGATATTTGAAAGAAAATCCTCAGGATAGATGGTCGTGGGAAATGTAAGGAGTTGACGCATCACCGAATTTTGCGTGGGATTCGAGCTCCGAAACTACGCTATTTTATGCGCAGATTAAATATTCAAGATTTTCGGACTTAAGTTGAGCGCGTAGTTGGTTCTTTTTTAGAGAAAGGAGGTAAATCCTTATTCTCTGGGATAGAACCGGGCGTGGTTATTCGCATATGAAGAATAGTAGGGTTAATTATAAAATGATTAATTCAGAATTTTCAAAACAAAATTAACAAGTTTAATATTAATTATTACGTCTAAAATATAAAAATAAATTTAACGTTTTGGCAGAAAGAATTATGAAATATGAAAACGATTTTAATCTTATTAATAGATATAATTTTAACATTGTATAAAAAACAGAGTGTATTTACAGGAATATGTGTGTGTGTCTATGTGTAAATGTCTTTTCTGTATATAATGGTGATTCAATCCAATGTGATTTCCTCGATCTCAACCACCTTTGCTGTGGTCCTCGGGAAAACGAGATCGATCAGCCGCATCGGGGCCAGGAAAAGAAATTCTACCCCGGGGTAATATATAAAAAAATGAGAATTAGGATCAGAACGAGCCGCCTGTCTCCTGATCTCTTCTGGGTCAATGTGGTCAGGGCCGATGGAGTAGACCTCTACCGGAACAGGATCTGTCCACGGAGTACAGGCTCTGCGGAGGAGCTCCAGGAGAGGGTTTATAACCTCTCTTGGTTCTGGATGCTCCTTGAGAACCTCGATACTCGGGACGGAAGATGGAGGTTGATCGGGGAAGTCTACTTCTGGGAGAGAGATGGATCCATCCTCGCTCAAAGAGTCGGCTTCCTCGGGTTTAAAAGGAAAAAGAGGCGGTGTGAGAGGAGAGGAACAAGCGCGAAGTTCACCTCCGGGAAAACGTAATTTGGAGATGAGGGACAAATCTGGGGAGTAAGACAGAGTCGTGGGGCGGAATTGTTCCGATCCTGGCTCCGTGGACTGACTCGAGATATCCAAGATGTTGTCGGGATTTTGTCGGATGTTATCTATGTAGTCGTTAGAGGATTCCTCTGGAGGGAAACAGCCGAATAGCGGCTCCGGGTCTCCATGGATGGGCGACGGTGGCGGAGCGCCCGGACGTGGGGATCACGGTCTCTCCTCGTGACGCGGAGGAGTTACGAATATCTCCTCGCTTGGCGCCGCCGCGAGCAAATATTGCAGGAAAAACCGACGTACAAGTTCCCTTAAGTTCTTGATTTGTTTGTTTTGTCGCGTCCGGCTCTTCTTTAAAGTTTTCTTGTTAGATGATTCCACTAAAAATTTATAATTTATTTTTAATTTTTATTGAACAAGATTTTGAGAATTTAACAAAGAAAGGGTCGAAGGAGACTCGTTACCAACGATTTCCAAAGCTTTCGACTTGTCCATTAATGAATATCCGCGGTTCATCTTAGGCGAGGGTCGCTTGCCGTTTTCTTAGCCGCGGATAGTCGTCAAACTTCCAGCAACATTTGACGGCGTGAACTACAATAAGTCGCTGATTATTCGACGGCGTATTTCAACCGATATTCGGAAGCAGTTTTCCTCACACATTAGTTTCACCACGAAGTCCAAAGGACAGAATCAAATCTCTGAAACTCCGACTTGGACATTTCCTTCCCTCTTTAATTGAAATTATAAAAATAACACTTGAATTAAATAAAACATTTAATGGAATCGATTTTCGCGAGAATACATAGTTGATCGTGGAGACTTACTTTTTCGAAGATCTTCTAGATGCTTCTGCGCCTTCAACAATCTTGCACAAACAGGCACTCGCGATAATTTTAACGTAACGTATGCGGTGGATTTCTGGTAGGCAAGAGAGCGTGCTCCGCCGAAACACAAGATTTTATAAGCTTGGAAAAGGGGAGGACTATTGCCGAATTTTCACTTTTCCGAAATTCAAAACTTTCATTTGCTGAGCTTGTTCCTCCACTTTTTTTATCTTACAATTATTGGGTACTCGCACCCCATCCCTTCTGTATTTTCTTAAACTTCTAAGTTTTCGCCCTTAATTTCTAGATTTTGGTGAGGAGTTCCCGAGATCCATTGGTTTTTGGGAATAAAATGTCTATAAGAGGCTCCGCCTCAAAGAGTTATCCCTTCCGAACCTTCCAGAATATTATTAACATTTTTAGAGAGATGGTGGGAAAACTTTTACCATCTGTATGACTCATTGTGTTACCTGATTTTATTGCTTTTGTCCGCACCACATATTCCGGTAATTATGGGCCTCTCGCGCCCTTGATTTTTCTAAGGCTCAGGATCTATGTGCAATTACATTTTAAGAAAAAGTTATTTTTTTCTTTTCCTATGATGGACAGTCTAATCAAAGTTGAGATATTTATGAGCCTTTAGGTTTTGATTTTTTTTGTCATGTCCAGACAAATTTCTTTTTTCTGGGTTTCGTTGGCGCCCGTTTACAATTTGTTGCATGTTTTTTATGCTTTCACGCAATAACCTGTACCGGAATATGTTAGTGTTAAGAATTGTCTTTCTGGAAGGTTCTGAAGTTTTCTTTTGTATTACAATGGACTACGGTCTACCTTCCTCTTAACTAAATTTTCTAATATGTGTCGAAAAAAAGAGACGCTGATTCGGAGACGTAACACTTACATTTGATAAAATATGCCAGGTTTTGCATGTCTCTGGCCGTCGCTCTGGTTCGGAGAGCGCAAAGATTTTGCACGATGTGTTTGCCGTTAATTGATAAATAGGATTATTATTTTTGCATACATTTTTATTACCACAGATACAATTTTTTATATTTTCGCGAGTTAAGATTATGTACTTATTATTTTCTCTACTTAGCGCGATATATTCATGCGCTGTTTTTATTATTTTAAAAATATTAGCGTGGTTATATACAGGGAATACTATTACTGACTTTAATTTGTAAGTCGTATATGCTACAATAGGGAATATGACAATAATCATAAGTACTCATCATAATAACTCCTGTATATGATTTAACATGCCATTTATTATTTTTAATTGATTTTTTGCTATATGTTGGATTGTTTGTTGATTCGCATTTAATAAATTTAATTGTTCTTGTATGAAAAATAAATCGTTACAAAATCAAGAGACGCGGTAGTGTCTCGCGTGAAGTGGACGAACTGCACTTGTCTATCGCGTATTTTTTGTGCGAAAGTTTGTACCGGTACTATTTGATATATTTATTTCTCTATTTTACGTTTATCCGTTTTTTTATGATAATTCGATAGATTATGGTCGACTTTATTAATAATTATCTTTTTACTTTTTTTCTTCTACGCGTTTACGAGATATATCGTTTTTAATTTTGTTTAGGTTGTTTTTTGTTAATTTTGTTAGGCTGATTTTTCAATGTTATTGTCATCGTCGTTTGGTGTTGTAAAGGGGATATGTATTTTACTTTTTTTTGTCAATAGATGGTGCTAGTTATTATAATCAAAAAATCAATATTTTATAATTAATAATCAATAATTTTTAATTTTTTTTTTATAGATGGTGTGCGTGCGTGCGCGCGCGCGCGCGCGCGCGCGAGAGAGAGAGAGAGAGAGAGAGAGATAGAGTGATAAAGAAATGAAGAGATGAAAAGATGAACAAAAAAAATGTGATATAAATAAAAAAAAACTTTTTTAAAAAAAGGAAAAAAAACGTCAAGTAAACGAACTGAATTACAAAAGAAATAATATCAGAAAAAAACGTCAAGTAAGCGAGTGAATAATAACAAAAATAAAGAAAAAACCATTTTTTTTTTTTTTAACTTGACGCAGCGTTCGAAATATTAAAAAAAAAAGAGAACGCAGCGAAAAGTTATTTTTAAACATTTTTTTATTTTTATTTTTGTTATTATTTACTCTCTTATATGTTTCTTTTTGATATCATTTCTTTTTTTTTTTTTTGTAATTCAGTTTGTTCACTTGACGTTTTTTTTTTAAAGTTTTTTTTTATTTTATGTATTAGGCCGCGGGGATGTTGACGCGGTCGTAGCCGGTTAAGATAGAACGAAATGCTGCGAAGCCCGGTGAGCTACTGAGCATGAGGTTCAACACGCCTCGTGCTGCAGGATGATGTCTTCCAGATGATTTTTGGCGTGTTGCACACGGCGAGGATGATCTGGATGAGTTGCACTAAAGACAAAGCGATGAGTGATTCGATGAGTGATGCGATGAGTAAGAAATCTGCGAAAAAGCACACTGCACGTCGATGCACACGAGGTGATGCTTGACACAGCTGAAACGACATTGATAAAACTCGAGCCGGCAACGTCTTCGAGAATCGGAGGCAATAATCGAACGACGGATCGATATCGATCGGTCGCCGGCGATCGGCCACGAGGTGCTGCCCCGCGGCGGTAACAATGAACATTATATAATTCTTTAAACAGTTCTTGTATTATTTTTTTGTCATTTCATTCATTATACCAAACAAGGTTTTTCCTTATTGTGCCTACTATGTCTATTAGTCCTTGCTTTATTTGTTGATTTTCGTAATTTAAAGTTAGTCTATTTAGTGCAGTTATTAATTTATTGTTTTCTATATTTACCAACGTTGCTAAATTGTAGCATTTTTCTTTTAACAATTGGCCGCTATACGTTTTGTGTAATCTATTGCACGCATTTTCTGCGTCTTCTATTTGGTTTTATAGTTTTTTGAATCTAATATTAAATTCCGCGATAATTGTTGTAATTATTAATTTTTATAACACTTCAAAAAATTGAAGATGTCTGTGGTCTTCATAGTAGAGTTTGGATTTGTGAGTAAATTGTGTAATTTTGTATGATGCATGTTCGATTGCGTCCTTCGCGACGACCAAAGTTAATCTGAAATGTTCGTTAGTTTTAATGTGTTCGCATAAATATACTATTGTGTTTTTTTTTATATTTTTTGTTTAGTGTGTTTGTTTTGTGGATCGTCTTCGTCGTGGAAATAAAGATGTAATGTCGTCTGAAGGTATGTTTTTTATTTTTGGTATTGTAGAGTAGAAAAAATATTATTTTTGTCCACTATTTATTGCATGAGTATTTCGGTGATACTTTTTATTGTTTACTTAATTTTCAAAACTTCGTATTGTCTCATGGACTGTTATTCATCGACTTATTGACTTCTTACCGCGTGCTGCTTGCCTCACTTATTTTACTGCGCCAGCGCGCTCTATACTTTTTCCAACTACCGACGCTCGCTTTTACTTCGCGTAACATTTCGTTCTTCCATTACTTCCCGGTTAAATATTCAAACTAAATATAACAATACGTAAAAAAATAATTTGTGATCTTATCCTAATTCTACAGTATTGAGTTCTCTGTGCGGATTAAAATTTCTTTCTTGGAGTTATACTTTATCAAAATTTTTTCTCAACTTCATTATTGAAGTCTTTCGTTCGTCTCGTCAGTAAGTCGTTAACTGTCGACGTATTTGTATGAATCACCGTATTAATTAAATTAAAAAAAAAAAACATTTTTTTAAAGTATGTTTTTTTTAAGCGTATGTGTAAATCCTGTACAATTTTTGTTCTCTTTTCTCTGTTGTGTAGTAGATACGTATGGATTTTACAGTACTATAGCCAGTGTTATCTGGCGTTTAAGCCTACGGTATGTTCCTCGTACATCGTGCAGGGGACCCGCCATGAACTAAAATTTCAATGGCACAAATTGGAGCTGCGGTTCACCATTCGGACCACGAAGGATTTTGAGTATTGCCAGGTGACGTTGGTCCCTGGCGACTTCATTAGTAAGTCTAAGGAGTTTTTTTGAAAAAATATACATTATATTTATTATTAATATGGGTGTTTTGTTCCATGTGTTGGAGCCGTTAGGAATAGATAGAAGTCGGGTAGACAAATAAGAAAGTCCCACACCATTTTGTAAAATTGTCAACCGTTATTCAGAAAACAATTAATTTGTTTAGCGCAAAAGCGACAAGGAAGCTACACATGAGTGAGCGCGACAGGCGAGTGGTGCCGTCTGTCCAAATCTGATGCGTAACACAACGCAAAAAACAAAATTATAATTTAAGATTTTAAAGATTTGATTTTGTAGCGCTAAGATTTTTTTGTTTTTTCTTTTTTACATTACCAAGTTATATCATTGGAACAAACCTAAGTCTATTTTCGTACGGTTTTTCATGATTTGTACTGTTTAAAATTTTCTAAATTCTTCAAGTTCTTGGCGCAATTATTTAATCTCATAACTTTAATAAAGAGTATTCAATATTACTGTTGAAATTTTGCATGCGTGGCAGAGAAGTTCTTCCGAAGATGAATATAAGCACACACAGTGTAAACCAGCAATCTCAATTGTTACGTCAAGAGGATTATATTTTTATTAAATGGTTATTTAAAGGAAATCCTATTATAAGGAAAAGTATTCGTGGGTAAGGTAGGAAAATGACGTACCACCGAATTTTGCGTGGGATTTGAGATTCGAATCCACGCTATTTTACGCGCAGATTAAGTATTCTAGAATTTCGGATTCAAATTGAGCGCGTAAGTGGTTCTTTTTTAGAGAAAGAAAGTGAATCCTTATTCTCTGGGATAGAACCAAGCGTGATTATTCGCTTATGAAGGACAATTAGGGTAATTATAAAATAATTAACTCAGAATTTCAAAAACACAAAATTAACAAATTTAATACTAAACATGATGTTTGAAATTACAAAAAGAAAATTGATCGTTAAAGCAGGCAGAATTAACAATTATTATTATTTAGTTGTTTTGTTTGAAATATAAAAATAAAGTTAATGTCCTAGCAGAAAAAATTAAGTAATAAAAAAACGGTTGTAATCTGATAAATAAGTATAAGTTTAACATTGCAAAGAAACGTGAGTATTTACAAAATGTGTGCGTGCGTGCGTGCGTGCGTGCGTGCGTGCGTGCGTGCGTGCGTGCGTGCGTGCGTGCGTGCGTGCGTGCGTGCGTGCGTGCGTGCGTGCGTGCGTGCGTGCGTGCGTGCGTGCGTGCGTGCGTGCGTGCGTGCGTGCGTGCGTGCGTGCGTGCGTGCGTGCGTGCGTGCGTGCGTGCGTGCGTGCGTGCGTGCGCGTGCGTGCGTGCGTGCGTGCGTGCGTGCGTGCGTGCGTGCGTGCGTGCGTGCGTGCGTGCGTGCGTGCGTGCGTGCGTGCGTGCGTGCGTGCGTGCGTGCGTGCGTGCGTGCGTGCGTGCGTGCGTGCGTGCGTGCGTGCGTGCGTGCGTGCGTGCGTGCGTGCGTGCGTGCGTGCGTGCGTGCGTGCGTGCGTGCGTGCGTGCGTGCGTGCGTGCGTGCGTGCGTGCGTGCGTGCGTGCGTGCGTGCGTGCGTGCGTGCGTGCGTGCGTGCGTGCGTGCGTGCGTGCGTGCGTGCGTGCGTGCGTGCGTGCGTGCGTGCGTGCGTGCGTGCGTGCGTGCGTGCGTGCGTGCGTGCGTGCGTGCGTGCGTGCGTGCGTGCGTGTGCGTGCGTGCGTGCGTGCGTGCGTGCGTGCGTGCGTGCGTGCGTGCGTGCGTGCGTGCGTGCGTGCGTGCGTGCGTGCGTGCGTGCGTGCGTGCGTGCGTGCGTGCGTGCGTGCGTGCATAAACGTCTTTAGTCCAACGTGATCTCTTCGATCTCTACCACCCTCACTGTAGTCCTCGGGAAGACAAGGTCGATTAGCCGCATCGGGGCCAAGAAAGGAAATTCCACCCCGGGATAATATATAAAAAAGTGGGAATCAGGAGAAAAACGAGCTGCCTGTCTCCTGATGTCTTCCGGCTTGAAATGGTCGGGGCCTATGGAGAAGGTCCTTTCCGGAACAGGATCTGTCCACGGAATACAAATCCTGCGTAGGAGCTTCAGGAGAGGGTCTTTAACCTTTCTTGGTTCCGGATGCTCCACGAGAACCTCAATACTCGGGACGGAAGATGGAGGTTGATCGGGGAAGTTACTTTTGGAAGAGAGATGGATTCATCTTCGCCCAGAGAGTCGGCTTCCTCGGGTTTGAACGGAAAAGGAGGCGGTGAGAGAGGAGAGGAACAGGCGGCAATCTCACCTCCGGGAAACCGTGGTTGGGAGATGAGGGATGAATTCGGAGTATAAGATGGAGTCGTGGGGAGGAATTGTTCCGATTCCGGCTCCGTGGACTGGTTTGAGAGATTTAGATTGCCGGCCGATGTTTGAAGCTGGATGTTAGGAATTTCCTCAGGCGGGACATATTCGAATAACGGTTCCGGGTCTCCGTAGATAGGCGACGGTGGCGGAGGGCCTGAACGCGGAGACCACGGTCTCTCTTCGTTGCGCGCAGGAGACACAAACACCTCCTCGTTTGGCGCCGCCGCGAGCAAATATTGAGTAAAGAAACGGCGGACCAACTCCCTCAGATTCCGTATCTGTTTATTTCTTCGCGCCCGGCTCTTCTTAATCGTTTTCTTATTATTGGATTCCACTAAAATTCATAATTTAATTTTAATTTTATTTGAACAGAATTTTACAAGATTAACAAAGAAAGGGGCGAAGGAGACTCGTCACCGACGATTTCCAAAGCCTTTAACTCGTCCATAAATGAATCTCCGTGGTTTATTTCTGGCGAGAATCGCTTGCCGATTCTTTAGCCGTGGATAGTCGCCAAACTTCCAGCAATATTTCGCGGCGCGAACCACCGTAAATTGCTGGTTATTTGACAGCGTATCCTAGCCGATATTCGGAAGCAGTCATTCTCACACATTCGATTTACCACAGAAACAAACGGACAGAATCAAAACTTCGGAACTTCGACTCGGACATTCCCTTCTCTCTTTGATTGAAATTAAAAAAAATATTGATTTAAACAATACATTTAGTGGAATCAATTTTCGCGACAATACATAATGAAACGTTGAGACTTACTTTTAGAAGATCTTCTCGATGCCTCTTCCGCAATCTTGCACTGAGTAACACTCACGTTAGTTTTAAAAAAACTTATGCGGCTGTAGCTGGGATGCAAGAGAGCGTGCTCCGTCAAAACACAAGATTTTATAAGCTAAGAAAAGAGGAGGACTATTTCCGAATTTTCACTTTTCTAAAATTCTAATCTTTCATTTGCGGAGCTTGTTCCTCCACTTTTCCTATCTTAAAATTATTGGGCATTCGCACTCCATCCCTTCTCTATTTCTTAAACTTTTAAGTTTTCGCCCTTAGTTTCTAGATTTTGGTGAGCAATTCCCGAGATCCATTGGTTTTTGGGAATAAAATGTCTATAAAAGGCTCCGCCTTAAAGAGTTATCCCTTCCGAACCTTCCAGAATATTATTAACATTTTTAGAGAGATGGTGGGAAAACTTTTACCATCTGTATGACTCATTGTGTTACCTGATTTTATTGCCTTTGTCTGCACCACATACTCCGGTAATTACGGGCCTCTTGCGCCCTTGGTTTTTCTAAAGCACAGGATCTATGCGCAATTACAAATTTAATGAAAAGTTATTTTTTCTTTTCCTATGATGGACAGGTTATCAGAGTTGAAATATTTATGAGCCTCTTAGGTTTTGATTTTTTGTATTATGTCTAGACAAATTTTTTTGTCTGATTTTCGTTGACGCCCGATTACAATTTGTTGCATGTTTTTTATGCTTTCACGCAACAATTTGTCCCGGAATATGTTAATGTTTTATGAATTGTCTTTCTGAAAGGTTCTGAAGTTTTCTTTTGTATTGCAATGGACTACGGTCTACCTACCCCCTTAACTAAATTTTCTAACATATGTCGAAAAAAAGAGACGCGGAGTCGGAGACGTAACACAATAAATCGTTTATTATATAAACAGTACTACAATTTTGATTCTTACAAGGCTAGTGCTCCTATGCTATTGAACTTGCATTGTTTGTACAGACGAAACTTTGAAACGCTTGAGCTTGCATTTTTCTTATCTCTTCTATTCTTATGTATTATCCTTTCGTCGCACATTTGTCGCTTCTGCACGTACTATCCTTATTAAATAATTGTTGTTGCCATCCAACAATTACAGTAAACATTTTATGTTCTTTTTGGGGGGTCTAGTTTTGAGGGTGATTTTATTTTATTCATTTTGTAGTTATTTTAATTTCGCGCGCTTATACTTGGCGTTTTTTTATACCTTTTTTTAAAAAAAGGTCATTTTAAAGGGATTTTTATTTACATGAATTGTTTTCGGAAGTTACTAGGCAATTATGCGATGAATATTACGGGTTAATGTTTGTTTGCTTATATTATCTTATTCTGATTATTATTGGTTACAGCGCGCACTATTTTTGGCTCCTCGGCGGTAATGTTACGCGTACTTACGGGTGTAACGTGATCGCGGCGCGGTTGATTATTAACAGCTCATTCTCGACGTCGTATACCGTGCGTTGAGCCCTCAGGAAGTCCATTCCCAGAATTTCGTCATATTTAAAAGGATATGCGTCGGATACAACATGCATAGTGTGCATAATCGTGCTATCACTCAAGTAAATGGTTACTCTGGTCATCCCGATTGTTTGCGCTTTATGTTCCGTGACGTCGATTGGCTCCGTGTATATTGAAGTATCGCCGTTCAATTTTTTAACTTTTATTAGAGTTACTGCCCCGCCGGTATTGAGGAAAAAGATTATTTTCCCGCCTATTGCTTGAGAAATAGATAGAGTAACTAAATCGCGATGACGGTTTTTGTTATTGTTCGATGTGTGACACTTGATATTCGCGTCTCCTACCGGCGTGGTTCGTTATCCCCAAGCGTGTCATCAACTTCCGTTTGTCTTGCTCGCGTTGGCACTTTTATTTCCTTGGACAGTCGAGTGTACGATTGTTGCGTATCTATTTCGCGAAGAGGGCCTGTTGTCGCGCCTTGAAGACTTTATTTTTTTTTAATCAGCGACATTTCTTGTGGGTATCATACGGCTTATTGCAGTATAAGCAAAATTTGGCTGCCGAATTAACCTGCGAGGCGTTTTCTACTCGTGGTAGGCTGAATCGTTGCGCGTATCGACTGGTTCGACATATGAGTCCAGGGTGTCTCTGTTTCCCGCATTTTCGGCAGGTCGGTACCGGGGGGCGACTGGAAGAAGTGAACGGAAAATTTTACTCCGTGTATGATTGGGAGGTTGCGCCACGCTGCCTTTCTTCGGCCGTGGCTCCGGCTATCGCTTTTTGCAACGTTGCATAATTTTGCGACCGCACGCTAATTTTGTATTTACAGTAACAGTCCTGTTTGATAATTATGCAATATTTGTTTTTGCAAGGAGTTTCAGATTCTGCATTTTTCATCGCCCGTGTAGTTCAGGTCCTCAATCAACGAGTATAATTCCGTTGCGAGAGAACCAAAGCGGAATTCGTATGCTTAAGCGCTATCTCCCATGCGCTGTCGTAATTGGTTGAATTCTAATTGCAAATGGGTTGTTCCTCATCACTGAGTGTAGCTTTCTTCCACTTCTTTTATGAATTGTGCGAAACAAACGATTTTCTTGGTTTCAAATCTCGATAAGGTTCGTTCCGTTAGCTTCGTGTAAAAAATTGCCACGAGTAACTCATCCTCATCCTCCAGATCAACTTTTCGTGCCACGTACTGGCAGGCCTTTATAAATTTCTTCACATAATTCTCTCTTCTATTGAAGGTCGGAATAAGACTTATCGCGTTTCGTAATGTTAAAAATTGACGCCTATTATCGAGTAAGAACTGCACATTGCTTTCGTTTGGGTTGCGGTGTCGTCTTGGCTGTGGTTGCGGCTCTGTTAATCTACTAGTTCTGTTACCGTATCTTTGCGCAAGTCATTCATTTTCCAATTGCTCTAATCCGTGTTGTCATAAAGATGAGTGCATCCATAATTGTTATAAGCGTGTCGTCTCTTTGCGGGTTTGTATGTCGGCGATAAATCGATGAGGAATGTTCGTGATGGGGCTGCTCCGTCCCCTCATTTGTGGTGAGCTCAGGATCGCCGGTTGCAATTTCATTTCGCGTTGCCTGCGAATCCGTGCTAAAACGTCTGCGCTTTCTCCGTTTGTTTGCGAAAGGTCGTTACGTCTACCGTTATCAGTCATCATATATATTAGTTGATGTTCCGCGGGCGCGAATTATTTGCTTACTATCGAACCGATAGAAGATCGACGATTTTGGCACGCTAGTTCCTCGTTTTCGTGGTAGTTTGGGAGATATGAATTGTCAAAATACATGGGATTGGGAAGAGAGACTCCGTTCGTAAAATTATACTATTTGTTATCGCGGTTTAACGGTTTGTTGGTTTCCAACATTTTACGTGTTAGGTTTCCTGCGCTGTTTACCGTTCTTCGCGGAAGGTGTTCAAAGATAGGTCGCAAGGTTCTATTTCAGAAAAGCCGCGTATTCAAGTTAGACGTAATAGACGGCAACGCAAAATGTATTCGCCGTGGTTCATGCACAAGGCGCTACAATAAATTTTCTCGGACTTACATTAACGCCGGTAGTAGCATGCTGCTTGTTCGATCGGCCGTTGTTCCGCTTGGCTGCTTGGCTGCTTGGTTGCTTAGTTGCTTGTTCGCTTCTCTGCTTAGCTGCCTATCTGTTTGGCTGCTGCCGTCGCGTAATTACGCTGATCAGTGGTTGCTCGGGTTGCATGTCTTGGTTTAGATGCTTATCTGCGCTTCTTCTTCTTCTTCTTCTTTTTTTTCGTCTTCTTTTAGTAAATGTATTCTCACCAGGTTTACTTGTTTGTTACAGAGATTCCACTCTTTAAATCCGCTGGTGCCAAAAACTGAGAGATGATTCCAGGTTCCAGAGGGTGAATCCAACCGTTGCCACCAGTTTGTTGCACCGCAGCCGGTGCTGTGGGGTCCGATCTCCGAACTCAAAGTAGGCGGGTTTGTTTTATAATAAAATGATCATGCAGAATTAATTCAATTATTTTATTTTTGGTTTCCTTCTTACACCGCAAAGACGATAATGCGCGATTACAGAGATTTGTTTTATAACTGCCCGCGGGCGGCCCGCGGTCGCCCGCTAATATACCCGGCTGTTGCTATGTAAAAATCATAGCACTCAGCAATTCGCGGGTGGCAACAGTGATAGTGTTGAGAACCGTCGCGTTCCAGTCGGAAGTGCCGTGTTACCTTTATCGGTGAGTTTCTGCCAAATTTGCTATTTGGTTCGCGCATGCAGAAAACTCGCCGATTATTCTCGAGCCTTCTGTTACCAGGGGCTTGGGATATATCAATCTTTTTTTTTTGTCCTAACTTTTTCTTTCTCTCTAATTCTTTTCTTAGTTCCTAGTACTAATCTTCATATTGCCCTTTCTTTCTTACTTCTTTTTTCTGCTTCTTGTATTTCCCAATTATATCTTCTCAGTAACCTGTTTCTTATTCTTTTCCATCCTTTCTTTTGCAACTATGTTTCGCTCAGGTAAATTATATCCCTTTTAACCTCTTCCAGAAACTTTCATCTCTAATCTCCAAACCTGCCACATTTCAAAATCCTGCTTTATAATTTTATTTTCTTTCTTGTCTTTCTTTATCACTAACAATTATTAATAAATTAGAGAAGTGGCATGTTGCGCTCATGCATGCTTTATCCCTCGGAGGCGTAGAGCTTCGAAGATTTTAGCGGAAAACTTATATTGCGTCTATTTCTTTATTTTGGCTAAAAAAACTCTTGCATTCTGACGGCCAGCAACAACACGTTTTGTGCATTTTTTGAACGCTTAAATTTCCTCTATTTTATTTCTCTTCTGTTTTAAACATTACCTCAGAAACGTAGCCAGAAGCACCCGACTAGGAAATCTAGTGCTTCGGTACGCTCAAAGTGCGATTGGGTGCTTCCGATCGCGTTACTGAAAGACTCAGGTGCTCCTAGATCGGAAGGATCAGAATGGTGCCAAGAAGTTTCAAAGCTTGATAGCTGGTCTATCCGACTCGCGGTAAGCTCCGAAATGAGACAAGTACGATTTCAGCCACGGTGCAACCTTATATACTGTGGACGTAAAAAGTGGGAAAGCCCCTCCACTTTCTACGCTTCCAGTTCTGGTGCGCTTAAGACGCCATCTTGGGCCGATATTATCCGATGGAACTTTAGTGACGATCGCCATAGTTTTAACACATTCTGAGTACGGCAAAGGGTAAATACTAAAAAAAAATTATAGTTTGTTATACAACGAGTTTTCATTGATTTGTCAAAGATTAAATCTGAGTTTTTGGGATAAAAACAGTGTTAAAATTATTTGTTTTACGAAAAGTCACATTTCTATGGAAAGTCAGAATCTAGAATGAAAAGTAGAGTTTAAAAATAACCAAACTTGACCTTTACATGTCCTTGACACGTTTACTCAAGATTAAATCAATTACATTTAATATTTTCCTTTGAGCCAAATAACTTTTGTCTGGAACATTTCTTGAGAAATTTGAGTAGATCTTTAAAAATTTAACACCTTATATAATCTTTCTTAAGTAATTTTTTTTGTGTATGTACGAAACATTTATTGTTTCTGTGTTTATACTTCACAGAAATAGTCACACTTTTTAATTTTTTATTTTAAACCGTGTTAATTAATTTTGGCAAATTTTAGCGAAAAGTAAAATTAAAAACTTTGTTTTGTTTGTATATAGTATTCACACGTCAAACTAACGCAGTTCACGAATTTGTGGCCTATGATTCCGACCGGTGAAGAAAAAAAAACAAAAGAAAAAATAAAGTTATACGAAACATTAAACATATAATAAAGTGACAGTCCGAATTACAATTAAAAAGAAAGAATCAATAAACAGTTCTGTGCCGTTAGTGAAGCGCGGTCGGCTTTTATTATTTTCTGAACCTATTGAAACGCCGTGCTCATGTGACGCAACAAAGATTTAGATCGGAGCTCTGTTCGTACTCAAAACTCACAGCTGATTTGTCGAGCTCAATATCGTCAAAGGATAGATCACGCGTGATCCGCTTGTCACTATAGGTCTTGTCCCAAGCAGGTCGCTGCGACATCGTGCGATGATTATGAAGCAGAATCGAATCGAGAAAGAATGAAAACAGAAGTACTCGTCAACCTTCTCCGAAAACCGTTGAACTTATGAAACTCATCAAAACAAATTTTACTAGATCTATTGTCTTTAATTTTCTTGTTTCGATTTCAAACGATAGTTATCTTTTTTTTTCATAAATAATAGTATTTGTATCCGATTTTGTTTTATGTATTTTGTAAAACTTATTTACTTATAATACACGTTTATTTACTATATAGTTTATAATATGCCTCATCGAATTGGTATAATTAACAACATAGACAAGTTTGATTCACAATTCTTCAACTTATCTACAACAGAATCACATTTAATGGATCCAGGAATGAGAATGTTAATGGAACATACGTATGAGGCAATTGTTGACGCCGGTATAAACCCTAAAGAGTTACAAGGAACAAGAACAAGTGTTATAACAGCAATTTCGACATCTGAGGCTCGATCGTTTTTTCTTTATAATTCTCAAGTAAGACATATTTAAATACAATACAATAAATAAAATATAAATATTCAACGTATACCAATTTGTTTGATGCGGGTACGTTTGATGTATCTTTTACTTTTCTTTTTAATAAAAGATAATAATGTTGAATTTTATATACAAGGTGAATCAGAGAGGATGGAAGTGCGACTTACCATATAAGACGGGTTACCGACCGCGCCTGTAATTTTCACTGCGCTCCATAGATTGCGGCACCGTAGAAGACGATCGCGCGTATCTGCAATTTCAAAAAATTTATTTAATATTATTATTTATTTGTGGGCTTCAGTGAACTTTCACACCACCCTTGAGGCGTCACTTTTGGCGCGTTAAATTTTTTTTTAAGTGAACTTTTGCCTTTAGCCATATTGTACCACATTTTATGACCTATTTTGTCAGTATGAAAGCCAAATAGATAAATTGAAGTCATATTGCGTAAGAGTACATGCAAATGAAAACTTTCATTAACATGCAATCGTGCGCAACATGTCCACAATTGATCTATTACTTCAGCAAATGCTCAAAGTGAGCCCCTTTCATTTTCTGACAAAATACAGCTCTTCTCAATATTGCGCTACGTACCCAGCGCAAGATCTGCGGACTTATTGCGCAGCAAGCTCGCACAATCCTGTCTTTCAAATCTTCTACGTTTCTTGGTCGCGTAGCGTAAGTTTCTTGCTTAACATAACCCCACAAAAAGAAGTTTAACGGTGTAAAATCTGGTAAACGCGGCGGCCATTCGTGAGGACCATAAAAACCGATCCAGCGATTACCGAATTTTCTTTTCAACAGGGCTCTTGTTTTATTGACCGTATGAGCAAGATGGCCATCCTGTAGAAACCACATATTAATACGTGATTCCAAAAGCACATCGTCCAATAAATTAACAAGGTCCCGTCTACGAAACCTCCGGTATTGCTTGTCATATCGATCTTACCATCGATGAAATAAGGTCCAACGATGGTCTCCAAGAATACTCGCCCAAACATTCACAGACCATCGGACTTGTGAATGCGCTTGCTGCATTCTGTAAGGATTCTCGGTGACCCAATAATGTAAGTTATAACGGTTAACCGTGCCATTATTATAAAAAATTTATTCGTCCAAAAACAGAATGTATTTTACAAAATAATGGTCTTGCTCACTTACATTAAGAAGCCAGCGACAATACTGCTTCTGCAAACGTCATCATTATTATAAAGTTCTTGAATTAGACTGACTTTATAAGGATGGAAGCGAGCTGACTTAAATCCCTGCAAATCGATGCTTGACTTATTCCGATGTCCTGGGCCACGACTCGCGTATTGACAGTGGGCTCGTCGGCTACTGCCTCTTCGATCAAGGCCGTGTTGATCCGTCGTGCTTGGCGTATACAAATATGAAAATTATGTTAAAAAATTAATTTTTTTTTAACAAAAGCAGTTAATTAAATATTTACCTGCAAGCTTAATAGGTCGAAATTGTCCATGGCTTCGTAGCCTCGTCACCAGTCTCCCGAAAAATTTAAAATGCGGTTGTCTCCGCTCGGGGTACCTCCGAAAATACTCCCTGGCGGCTACGAACGGTTCTTCGTTATATTGGGCGTAAACATATACCATATCTATCAATTCACTATTCGAAAAATTGCGTGCCATGGTTTTTGCCTCAGTGAAAATTGCTTGTATCCACGTGAGACTTAATAATAAAAAAAAATAAAATAGACGAACAAAATAAACAAACAATAAAAAAAAACAGATAAACGAAAAAATTTAAAAGATGTTTTTTTGTTGTAATTGCTTTCGGTTTGAAACCTTTAAGTACCGCAGTACAAACCCATGAAATCGGTGGCGAGAGAAAACGATTACCTTATAACGACGAACGGCAACGATCTAAGAATTGACCTTCCGAATGCGAGATGATAGAGCGTCCACTCATGCTACAATTTTTGCGACCGTTTCCTGCGAAATGTCTTGAGGACAATTTTTATAAATTGCTTCTTTAATTTTTTTAATAAACCAACAATTTATTTTTTATTTTAATAACTTGCGCATATGATTTTTTTTCCTCATCGCATAATCCGGCCTTACCTCATCTCTCTGGCTAGTTCTCGATTTGGACTCTTCGTTGAACACCCAGTATAATAAGTTTTTTCGCATTTTATCTATGAGTTTATGTATCTTACGTGTTGATATATTGCAAAATAAATTATTTATTTTACAATACATTTTGTTTCAAAGATGTGATTGTTATTATTATCATTATAATCTCTTACAAAATTACTTGTATTTCAAAAAATTTTATGCACGTATAGTGTTATAAAATAATGGGATTATTTCTGAAAATTTATATAAATTAGTACCATAAAAAAGTATTTAAAAAATTATTCTGATATATATTATGAAAATTATTAAATTAGAAAATTTTATATAAAAAGTATTGAAATAAAAAACAATTTTGAAGAGAATAAAAAAATATAACTCTTAAAAATGTATATGTGTGTGTACAATCAAAAAATGTCTTCTTTACAAATCGATAATTTCAATTTGTAATTTTCAATCTACGATTTTTATTTATTGTTACATTACAAAAAAAATACTAATTTATTTTTTAATTTAATATAAACCAACAAAATATCAATATACAAATGTGTGCTGTCACGTATTTTCCTTTTTTCCTTTCTTCGGAACGTCGAAAAAAAAAAGATCGTGATTAAAAAGGGAACGTGGATTCTGCGATCCGCGCTCGTAAATGTTACACGAGAGGAAATGGGGAGAGAAAGATAAAGAGTCCTCCTGTGTGTCTCGACGCGCGACAGAGTAAATGCGCGAAAACTCTAGTTGGACGCCAATTTTCCTTGACTATAGCTGCTCTCGCGCGATCTTTCTGATAACATAAATCAGTGCGGATTTGTGTGCCGGTCCTGAGTTCGTTGGTGCGTTCGGTTTTGATGACTTCGGGTCCTTGCAACGAAGTTCTGCTTGTATGAGGCGGTCCCCTCGCCTTCATCATCACCTGTGCTTCTAGATAAGTGGCCTCTCATCCCAAACACCATTCGCTTTCGTCCTCTCGTCGTTTTTCGGGCGCGTTGTTCCCAGTACGGACCTACATCCCGCCGACACTATCCCGCTGGTTCACATTACCGCTTGATCGTTCTCCAAATTTGGCGTTTTCGGTTTTTCTCGTCTCTTGCGCCGATTTTCTCAGTTCGGCGATTAACTCTCGCCAAAATAAATACAATGAAAAAAAGAACACAAAAGAGGAATGCCACGATAAGTAACTAAAATAAAACGCGAATCAGAATCTCTGAAGTTCCTGATCCCGCGCCTCTTGGTATCGGCGGTTCGCTGAACGCCGTTGCGCCCTGTGACGGCCGCGGGGAGTTGCAACGAGGCTGCGAAAACCGCCACGTCACAGTATATACTTTGGAAATCACATAAAACTATAAACAGATAATAAAAAAAAATTTGGCGCTACAAAATAAATCTTTAAAATTGAAATTGTATGTTACGTCAACTAAGATTTATTTTTTTTTTAATTATTAGGAATGAAATCTGTGGAGACGGTTTAGTGGGTAAGCAAGGAAGTTGACTACACACTGAATTTCGTATGGCGTTTAAAATTAGAGTGCCACACGAATTACGCGCTAGGAAAAAATTTGAGGAAATATCGATTAAAATCAAAAGTGCGTGATTGGTTCTTTTTTAGGGAAAGGAATTTAATCCTTCTTACCTGGAATAGAACCGGCGGAGGTTTTTCGCAGTTGATGGAATCTAAGGTTTTAAAAGAAAATCTTTAAATTATCAAAATAATATAACAACATTTTAATAAGAAACTAAATACATCTATAATAAAAATATAAATTTATTGACTTAAAACAAATTATAATGTAAAAAGAAAGTGGAATAGTTTTAAACACAATAAAATATTGATACATTTTTGTAAATGTGTGAGTGTAAGTGTATGTATGTGCCTATTAATCTAAAGTAATTTCTTTTATCTCCACAATTCTGGCTGTGGTTCTCGGAAAGGCTTGATCTGTCAGCCTGATCGGGGCCAGGAATGGAGTTTCCATCCCCAAGAATCGGATAATAAAGTCGCTTTTCTCTTGATTTCTTTAGGATCAAAATGGTCAGAGCCTATGGTAAAGATCCCTTCCGGGATAAGATTCGTCTACGGAGTACAAATCCTCCGCAGGAGTTTGAAGAAAAGATCTGAGATCTCTCTTGATTCCTCTTCCTCTTCGAGAAACTCAATACTCGGGACGGGAAACGGTTTAGGATCCGGGAAGTTTAGATCTGGCAGAGAAATCGAGTCATCCTCAGTCAAAGATCCAACTTCCTCGGGTTCGGCAGAAGAACGAGGAGATGGAGAACGAGGAAAGGAACAGGCCAGAAATTTGTCTACAAAAAAGCGAGAATCAGAGACAATGGATGAATCCGGCATAAAAGAAGGAGAAGTGGGGTAGAATTGTTCTGATCCGGGCTCCGTAAATCGATCGAAAAGATCCAGCGACGGAGGTCGTTGGTTAAATGTTTCGTATAAATAAAGCGACTCCGGATCTCCATGCACAGGAGATGCAGAAGGAGCACCCGGACGCGGAGACCACGATCTCTCTTCTTCTCAAGACGGTTTCCGGAAGATTTCCTCCCTTGGCGTCGCCGCGAATAAAAACGGGACGAAGAATCTTCTTAGTAATTCCCGCAGGTTCTTTATCTACTTGTTCCTTCGCACCCGAATTTCCTTTAGGGTATTCTTGTTTCTTGATTTCACTAAAAGGTTTCATTGAAATTTGATTGAATAAATTATTTATGTTAGTAAAATAGATATTCGAGAGGGACTTGTTGTGCTCATTGTTTCAGATCTCTGTATCCGCCCATCAAAAGATGCTTACAGCTCAAAGAACTCATGGAACGTCACTCGAAACATAAGCCATCGATAATCGCCAATTTCTCAGCAGCTTATTGCAGCCATTTGCTCGGTAACATTAACTACGAGAAATAATTTAACGCAAAATTTAGAGGACTTTAATGAGGTTCCGAAATCTTTGATACTCACGCCACACTCTCACTGTTCTCGGAGTTATAAAAATGCATTTAAATGAATTTAACGTGTGTGGAATCAAAAGAAAAATTTAATAGTTGGAGTTGAGACTTACTTTTAAATATTCTCTTGAGCCTTTTACAGTCAAACTATCTTGAACACTTAGTGGCACTGGCTAACACTTTTTCGCCTCGGAATCTGAAAAGCAAGAGAGCGTGTTCCGCCAAAACACGAGATTTTATAAGCTCAGATTTTATAATTTTCAGAAAATCAGATTTTATATTTGTCGAACTTGTTCCTCCACGTTTCCTTTTCCGCAATAATTGGGCATATGCCCAATTTTCCTCTATGTTTTAAATTTTCTAAGTTTTGCTCTTAGTTTCTAAATTTTGGTAAGGAGTTTCTGATATCCATTGGTTTAAGATTAAATGTTTATAAGAAACTCCGCCCTCAAGGGCCCAGACTTTCTGAACCTTCTAGAATATTATTAACAAATTGAGAAAAAATGGTTAGAAAACGTTTTATTATCGAAAGGTCACATTCTATTACCTGACTTTTATAGCTTTCATCTGTATGTCATATTCTCGTAATTGCGGGGCATTCGAGCCCTTGGTTTTTCTAAGGCATATAATCCTCGGCGCAATTACAAGTTAGAAAGTTATTTTTCTTCTTAAATCCTTTTACCTATTGTCAGATGTTTCAATAACACTGAAATATTTCTTGGGCCTCTAAGTTCGATTTTTTTGGTCGTGTAAACCGTTTTTGGCCATGTCCTGACAAGTTTCCTATTGTCTAGTTTTCGTTGGCACCCGTTTTACAATTTGTTATATGGTATTTTTTTTATGCGTCTGATAATAGCGGATATTTCCAGTTGTAAAAATGTCTTCTAGAAGGTTAGAAGTCCTGCTTTCGTATTTCAATGAGATATGGTTTACTCTTCCTTATCTAATGTGAAACGACCGTAATTCTTGGGCCGCGAATATCGGGCCAGCAGGATTGTCCGGATGTGCTTGCCGGGCGGACAGGATTCGCGAGAGAATAAGTAGGTCCGTAAATACACAAGACTTGGATAAACAATTAACTGATTGTTTATTCAATTAAATAATTTAAAGAACAATTCACAATAAAGACAAATGTGACGAACGCGTGGTTGAGACGTCGTCGGAAAGAACAATCATATAGGAGAACGCTTGCGGTAACGCGGTAATTGGAGCGTGTATGCGCCGGATTGGTACGGCGGTGATCGATACGCGGATCTTTGGCGGGCGGGCCGTTACAAGTTTTTCGGCAACCGCCTAGATAACGCCCTAACGGATCGCGGGGCTAGCGGCGCGAATATTCCCCGTCGGCGCGGGCCTGGGCGGGGCCTGATCGGTGCACGCGGCGCAGGACGCGGTAGTCGAAATAATTCGTAGATCGCGACGCGAATGCGGTTTTCGGATGTAGTGGAGGACGGAGCACCTGTCCGGTGTTGCAGTAGCCGAGAGTGCTCGGCCGAGGCAGAGAGCTCTCCACCCCGGGTTTGTGCAACGGTGCGAAAGGAGATGCGCCTTGGCAAACTGACCGTAGATCCGGGATTGAGATCACTCGAAGGAGGCGAAGTGCGCTTCACCCCACGAGCCGATCTTACGAATCGAAAATCGCTTTTGGCTTTAGGAAGACTTCTATACGGGCAAGCGTCAGGAGTGCCTGATCGAGGCGGAGTTCGCTCCATCCCGTTGTTCTGCTTGCACTAGTAGTCGGTCGGTCCGGATGTTCGCTGTGAGGCGAACGGAACGAGAACGGTTCGCGACTTTTCCGAATTCGCCTTTTTATCTAGAAAAGGCAACGGCCCGGGGTATCCTGGTACGTGGCGCCTGCCGCGGTATTCCGCGGTACCGTACGCGGCGTGTTCGTTTGGACGAGCTCGGGGCCGCTCGTGTAAGTCCGTTCCGCGGGACTTTACGCGTACTCGACACCTGTACAATTATTGCGCCGATGATCGGTTTCTTCGGGAGTCCCCGCGCTCCCCTTCCTGTCCGAGAGGATGGTCGTCTCGGCCTCCGGCGGTTCTTCTCCGGGAACGATGCTTTTCCCGGGGGCATCGTTACAAATTTATCAACTATGCGTCGGAAAAAAGAGATGTGGAGTTAGAGACATAACATATGTAAAATGTAAATAAAAACTTAATACAGTAATAATTTAAATTACACACTACTGTGTCGCGTAATATAATAATCTGTTTTTGTTTCATAAAATATTAAGAGTTACGTAACAAATCTTAAGAATTATGAAAACAAGACGTTTTAACATTGAAATAATTAGTTGGCAGGACCATCTTTCATTGGGTGCAATATTTCTGTCATGGCAAACAGAATTTCTCACTGGCTTGGCGTTACTGGACCATCATTTAATGTTGATACTGCATGCAGTTCAAGTAACTATGCAATAGTTAAAGCTTACGAAATGATTAAATCTGGAGATTGCGATGCAGCCATTATTGCATCCGGCAGTTTATGCTTTCATCCTTTTGTACAATTCCAGTTTTATCATTTAGGTATGTACATTTAAATTATTATATTGCACGCTTGACAGTTTTGATATTTATTTTAAAGATATATAAGATTACGGATCATCGAACGCGGTAGTGTTTCAAGTCAAGTGTACGAAAAGAACTACTGCGTATAACTTACGCGAGTAGCCAAGATCAGGACATATGAGATTACGAGATCTCAATAATGGTTTAGCTGATTGTTCTTGTTGTAAAATTATTCAATAATATAGTTTACTGTTCCGAATTATTTATATTAGACACAGTCGGGTTTGTCACAACAGAAGCAACTGATTATGTTTTTATTAATAAAGGCTTTTAGTGTCAAAGTTACGCGTACAGATAAATATGTAATGGGGCTTTTCTTTATTTGCGAGTCGTTCCTGAATAATTTGGCGCCGGTCACGCGTCTCCTGAACAAACAGCACGTCCGCGCGCAACAAAATAACAAAGAATTGAACGCGAAATGTCGCCCAAAGTCACTAACGACGCAAATTCTAGACGCTGACCTTGGACGCTGCCGAGGGCTCTCAACGCGATCGGGGACAAGAAGTATCGTACGAACGCGATAGTAAACACAAAATATTGGGAAATTATCGTCGATTTCCCACGGATCTCGGCCGAATCCGAACGCTCGTTCAAAGCCACGCACCAACTTTAATGATTCGCATAGTGACGAATCACACCAAAGCTACCGGGCCCGGGTGCTAGTTCAATGTGGCCGAGTATCGTCCGAACATGGGACCGTCTTCCCACGAAGCAAAAGACTACAATCATATTATCGTCGCCAAGCGACCCCCCTCTCTCTCTCTCTCTCTCTCTCTCTCTCTCTCTCTCTCTCTCTCTCTCTCTCTCTCTCTCTCTCTCCCCCCCCTAATCTTGCTTTTACTTTCTCGCTCGCTTGCTCGCTCAATAAATCGCTCATTACGGCCGTCGTCTGCTTCAATCGCACGCTAACACAGATAGGAGCGAGGACCGTGAACGATTTCGGTAGAAGGCTTACACCCACTCATAAGAGGTCTCGCGAATTTATCGCGCGCAATTTTGAGGCTAGTTTTTTTTGGGCGCAACTGCTCACGTGGGGCCTTATCGATAACATGTTGATCAGCGCAGATTTCAGACGCCGATCACGAATTTTTTTCCAAGCTTGTTTTGAGACTGCCGAATATGGACGACGGGGCTTGCCCGTGCGGGGCGGTTTCTTAGTTCCTGTCGTCTCCAGTGCTTTCGGATGGGTGGCTTCTCATCCCGGACACCCTCTGATTCCGTCGTCTTCTGGACAGTTCGTCCGTTGGCGCTTCTCTTTACTTCATTCTTTCCCCGGTTCCACGTTATCGATTCATTCGCCTCGGTGAGTAGCCTTCGCATGGCTCAATTACATACGGTAATAACAAAAATAAAAAATCTCGCGACAATTAAACAAATTTTACAATATGATATGAACCTACGGAGATTCCCTCAACCCTTCGCTCTTTAACTACGGCGCTCCGGCGGGTGCCGTTGCGCCCTGTGACGGCCGCGGTGAGCTGATACGAGGCAGGGAAAACCGCTACATTATAGTTCATAACACTGTCACGAACGATCGGCTATTCGAGATCTTATCGCGTAGTTGCAACCGGACTTGTGCGTACACGTTTTGACTTTGTTAGGACGCGTCTAGAATTATTTCTGCTCGTCTGAAAATCTGAACGTTTTAATTAAAATAATTATTGAAAAATAATGCGCGAAAGAGATAATTGTCGAAAAAGAGCGATCAAAAAAGGTGTTCCTTCAATAAATTCTGTTGTTTTCCTTTGTATAAAAAATGAGTTCTAAATGTATAAAAATGAGTATTACAAAATGAGATTTGACAATTAACGCCGCGGGGATGTTACGCGGTCGTGGCCGGTTTATTTAACGCGAAAAGGCGGATGTAAGTTTTTCGAATATGCGAGTTACGCGGAGACACGCGTTGAGTACGTGGCCGGTAGATGAGATCCGCACAGAATCTATAAATGAGTTTCACGCTTGAATTAGTCTTTAAATTGATATCTGTCTGTTTAAATGTTCTTGAGAGCTCGTACTGAGTTTAAACAATGAGTCACAATTATATTAATCGTGAGTTCACACGCTGCAAGATGTGATGAGCTACTGAGCACGAAATTCAACACGCCTCGTGCTGCAGGGTGATGTCTTCCAGAAGATTCTTGGCGTGTTGCACACGGCGAAGATGATCTGGATGAGTTGTACTGGAGACAAGGCGATGAGTTGAACGATGAGTAGCACGATAAGTAAGAATTGTGAGAGAAGCACACTGCACGTTGTTGCACACGAGGTGATGCTTGGCATGGCTGAGTGAACACTGATAAGCCTCGAGCCGGCAACGCCTTCGAGAATCGGAGGCGATTATCGAACGACAGATCGATATCGATCCGTCACCGGTGATCAGCCACGAGGTGCTGCCCCCGCGGCGGTGAAATAATTAATTACTAGCTTCAAATCTTGAACACCCTTAAAAGGGCGAATTATTTGATTGCCCTGAAAATTGTAAATTTTTTTTTTTATACAAAGTGCTCAAAATGCCCGTCGTCCATCGTGATGCCCGATTTTATTTGTCTTAACAAATTTTCTTGCATCCTTTCCAGCATTTCTTTATCGATGCTCCAAATTGCATAATGCAATTTCTCATGTAATTCCTCATGAGTTTCTGGAAATTCTTTGTGAACGTTACTTTTACAATGACCCCATAAAAAATCTAACGGAGTTAGATAAAGCGATCGTTGAGGTTAACGTATCGGTCCATACCGACCCATCCGCGACAACTCTTGCTGTAACGAGGGAAAATCCGCGATTTCGGTTACCGACCATCGGGTATCAAATTACCAATTAGGGACGCTGTAAAACCCAAATGTATTACCGACGATTTCTCGCGTCGGCGCAGGTGTGATCTAGGATGGTGCTCGGGAGAAACACAAGTCGACATGTGCTCTCTCGGGATTTTGCTGTCCACAGTGACGGATGGGTAACAAAGTGTTTGGTGTACGCCGCTATACTACCGAGGCGACGGCAAGGACGGTCGTGGCTGGACGACAACAGACGGCAGGACAAGCCACGGCGTGCGGATCAGAAAGAACGTCGGCGAATGTATTAACGTACCGGTAGGTCGGCGGGGTTATGGGGAGACGTACATGTGCCCCGCGGCGGGAATAACTGAGTCCTCGCTCCGCGGAGGCCCTCAGGCTAATCAAATTCTCTTCCGCAGTTTTAAGTACAGAATTAAGAATCGGGCCCAAGGAGCGTAAGAACGAGCCAGCTCGACCATCACGGGCCGCGGAATCTACCGGCGTGCCGTGTTCCTGTAACAACGGGGAAGAGAACCAACAAAAGGACTTCTTATGCAAACGTACGAAGTTCGAGATCTCGGATTTTT
This sequence comes from Cardiocondyla obscurior, assembly GCF_019399895.1. Lineage (NCBI taxonomy): Eukaryota > Metazoa > Arthropoda > Insecta > Hymenoptera > Formicidae > Cardiocondyla > Cardiocondyla obscurior. The sequence goes on from NC_091877.1 coordinate 5,008,491, forward strand.
GCACGACGGCGAAGGTTATCACCAAGTAATCCTTTTCAACGTAGGGAAACTTCGCCGCCGGTGGACTTGAAGACGTCACGTGAGCATCACGTGACTGAACATTGCGTTGGCCCGTTGCCGTTAATATTAGAGTGTGTGTGAGCATCACGTGATTTGTACATATCGTCGGCTAGTGCCGTTGGTGTTATTGCGCGGAGAACGGAATTTTCCCTTGTAGATATAGCTTACATTTTTTGGTTCTTTAGAATTGGTAAATTTTCGGTCGGTGATCGGGACACATTCCATGCGATATACAGGTGTCCCGCACCATGTGTCAATGCTTCTAGGGATAAGTAAATATTGGGAATACAAATTAAAAATTCCAGTGCCATTTTGTAAAATTCTCAATAGTTATTGAGAAAAAAATTAATTTGTCTAGCGCAAAAGCGACAAGAAAGGTGTGGACGAGTGAGCGCAACAAGCGAATGGCTAGGAATGGCGCCGTCGCCTGTCGCGTCACTCACGCGTGGCTTCCTTGTCGCTTTTGCGCTAGACAAATTAATTTTTTTCTCAATAACCATTGAGAATTTTGCAAAATGGCACTGAAGTTTTTAATTTGTATTCCCGATATCTACTTATCCCTAGAAGCATTGACACATGGTGCGGGACACCCTGTATACAGGGTGTCCCAGCCCAACGTCATTTTTCTTAATGGTGGATAGAACTCGTTGAAATAAGATAAAAAGTCTTATATCTTTTTTCAAAATTTGCAACCGTTAACGAGATATCAATTAAAATGTAAACGTGTGCGAGCGACAAGGAAGCGCAGACTGAGCGAGCGCGCGATAGACGGCGGCGAGTATCGCTTAAAGAGAATGGGCGGAACTAGCGCGTAGCGAGCAAGACAAGGAGACAACGCGCGAGCGAGACGATGCGAAGACACGCGAGCGAAATAAAACATCAACGCGCGTTGTCTCTTTGTCTCGCTCGCTACGCGCTAGTTCCGCCCATTCTCTTTAAACGATACTTGTCGCCGTCTATCGCGCGCTCGCTCAGTCTGCGCTTCCTTGTCGCTCGCACGTGATTACATTTTAATTGATACTTCGGTAACGGTTGCGAATTTTGAAAAATAACAAAGGACTTTTTGTCTCATTTCGACGAATCCTATCTACCATTTTAAAAAAGTGACGTTGGCCTGGGACATGCTGTATATCAAATATTAAATTTTGAGCACGATTGAGTCGTTATTAATCAGTTTTGATTTTTAGTTAGTAGAAGCAAGCGATTTTTTTTCGTAAATTTACTTTTTGGTTTTATTTTCTTTTGTAATCACCGAGCAATAATCTTGTTATTTTCTCTTCTGATGGGATAATCATTAAGTTCAATTACTCTTTTTTGTAGCCTCCGTGCAATATTTTTTTTGCAACTGTAAATCTTACAGTTTAATAATTATTTTGTAGACGCCGATTTCGTCCTTATATTATTATTTGTTGGAGTCGTGGGTTTCATCTCCGAAGTAAAGAAAAATCAAAATTTTAGTTTATGTGTATACAGGGTGTCCCGCAAAATGCGAAAAATCTCTCGGATGTAGGTAGACATTAAGAATATATTTAGAAAAGTTTAGCACCAATTTGTTGACTTCGCGATCTTAACATTTATATGAATTTTTATAACCGAGCGAATAAGAGAGCGCTCTTAGAAGCGATCCACGCCTAATAGCATTGACTCTGCCCCAGCTTTTTCGTCGTTTAGCGATTGTCCGATCCCTCCTTCCCCCCCATCCGTGTCTCCTACCTTCACTAAACCCGCCGAAAGAGAGATCAGCCAATCGATAAGCTGGGGCAGAGTCAATGCTATTAAGTGTGGACCGCTTCTAAGAGACCGCGCTCTTATTCACTTTGTTATAAAAATTCGTATAAATGTTAAGATCGCGAATTTGATAAATTGGTACCAAACTTTTCAAAATATATTCCTAATATTTACCTACACCCGAGAGATTTTCCGCATTTTGCGGGACACCCTGTATATTGATTTGTGAATTTTGGCACATTGCATTATAAGGACTTGCACCATCCTGTTTAAAATTATTTTATTTTTGTTTACTAGGGAAACTTCTTCTAAAAATTCTGTTAAATTTTTTTGCAAAAACTCCAAACGTGTCAGGCCCCTCAATATTGCAAGTACAATAGCTAAGCCCTTTATTTTGGTACTCATAACACCAGTCCAAGTACAATATTTAACTACCAGCGTACTTGAAAACTTCTTAAGCGTTTTGCATGTGGGTTTTCGCTGTCCTACACATGCAAATTATGCAAATTGAAAACTTTTTCTCGTTTAAATAGCAATTCACTAAATATTACATTAGAAGGAAATGCTGGATCTTGTTCTGCTCTTTGCAAAAAATCTTGGCAAAATGTTTTTCTTTCTAGAAAATCTTTTTGCTGCAAGTACCGCACGAATGTAAAATGATAAGCGTGCAGCTTTTCTTCTTTTAAAGTTCATTGAGCGGACGAATACGTTAACTCTTTCTGTCGAGTAATATTTCGAATGCTTGCTTCCGGATTTTGTTTTACTGCGTGTAGAACCCGTTCGACGTTGCAATTGTTTCTAGCATTTCATACAAACTTTCTTAATTTTAAGTGGCACGGCCATGGTCACGGTCACACGGATGAGCGAACAAATTGAAACGACCTGTCCACTTCGCGCAACCGAATGTCAGGCTGGTAGCAAATACCCGGGGCGCTCGTCGGGATACAGGATTCGATTTAGTGTAGGTCCATAGAATGCACCGAAACGAGTATTAACAAGAAAATAATAAAGTTTATTACAAATAACTTAGACGCACGTTTAGTGAAACACCGTCGATACAATTTAATAAAATAAATTAATAAGACGCGTGCGCAATAACAGAGTTTACGAATGGTCGCGATTATCCGCGCAGATTAAAATGTGGTGTGTCGAGTATCAGTAGGCGCGGCGATCGTGGATCGATGGAAGATCCTTTCCGGGAGGACCGGTGGTACGCGGGACGCGGGCGTCGATCGGCGGGCATGGTTCGCGTGACAATAGGCGTGCCCGTATAATTATGACGTGTATGACGGATTGCGGTTTGGTAGGTGCTGACCGGCGGTACTATACGCCGACGTGGCTAACAATTATTAATGCGATAGTTTGATCGCGGCGTGTTGTGCGTATTAGGACTGTAGATGCACCTTGCCAGTTGTCGCTAGCCGAGAGTACTCGGCCAAGGCGGAGAACACTCCACCCCGAGGATCACGACGGTGCGAAAGGATGTCGGTGTCCGGTTTGGTCCGTGTCGTCGAAATCGGATCGAGAGTCCTCGAAAGAGGCGGAGTGCGCTTCACTCCACGTGCGATTCGTGCGAACGGTCAAACTTGGACTGGTCGGATTCTAAGAGCGCCAGGAGTTCCTGGCCGAGACAAAGTGCGCTTTACCCCGTGGATTGTGTTCTCTAAGGAAGGATCGGTTTGTGCTCGCTCGAAAGCGAACAGATAAAAACGGTCCCGTTGAGTTCCGACATCGCCTTTTTATACAGAAAAGGGATGATGCCGGGCGTTCGGGGCTCAGCGGAGTGCGTGACGTACTTCCTACTCGTGGCGCCGAGGCCCCGGGAAGCAGCGCGATCGGAAACGATGAGCGTCGACGTCGACGGCGCGTTTGGCGACGCTCGGAATAATTCAGCTAAGTCCGCGCGTGGACTTAGTCGCGAAACAGTAGCAAATATGCTGCCGTGGTACGCCGCGTGTGTCAGAGTCTTAAAAAATGTTCGGGACGCACCGCGCCCCGGGTCCTCGCCGAACGGTGGTATGTCCGGCGGTTAGTCGATGACATGGCCGGAACGGTGCCATCGTCGGGTGCACCGTTACAAAATTAAGTAGACGAAATTGAGTAAACTTGCGTGTTTGCTTCAGTTTGTATGATCTTCAATGAGTTTGGTCAATAAAAATGTGAATGTTATATGAGATTGATTCGCCTGGTAACCAGCAAGATACAACTCCAATGATTTTTTTCGCACCACCAGCGTATCGCTTATCATCGCGAAAACAAAATTAGGATTGGAAATCATAATGATCTGAAAAAGATTCGACATCACCAGTCGAAACTACCGATAAGCTGATAAATTTATCTGATCGGTGCTGCCACACAGAAAAACATGAATCGATCACTCACTTTAAATGCTTATTCTTGAACAGATTGAGATATATTTTACCTAGAAATAGTACGTTTTGTCTTTTGTTTTATTACATTTCTCGGCTTGACTTTCCCGACGGTTTTTAAAAACTGATTTGGTGCGTCCATTAGTGGTGCAATAAAACGCATGCATTTTTTATCTTTATCTTTTCTTTATCTTTATTTATAAATCAAAATTTAGATAATTAAATTTATTATTAATAATAAATTTTTTTAGGTGTTTTATCTGCTGATGGTTATTGCAAACCATTTGATGAGGAAGGTAGCGGGTATATGCGTAGCGATACTATTGCAGTAATATATCTACAAAAAATTAAAAATGCAAGAAGAGTATATGCAACTTTTGTATTCGGTAAAACAAATTGTGATGGTTTTAAAAAAGAAGGTATTACTTTTCCATCGGTTGAAAAGCAAAAAATATTGTTAAAAGATTTTTATGAGCAATGTGATATTTCACCTAATGAGTTATCATATATGGAAGCTCATACGACTGGTACTATTGCTGGTGATCCTGTAGAAGTCATGGCCATTGATCAAGCTTTATGTTCTAAGAGAAACACTCCTTTAATGATTGGATCAGTAAAGTCAAATCTTGGACATTCTGAAGCCGCCAGTGGTTTTTGTCAAATTGCAAAAGTATATATGACATAAAATTAATTAACAGTAATAGTACTTAATATTGTACATTATTGCAAAAAATATACAAATTTTTATAGGTTATATTAGCTATGGAAACTGGTATAATTGCACCTACTATACATTATAAACGTCCACGAGAACAGTTGACTGCTATTATTGAAGGAAGAATAAAAATTGTTACTGAACCGACACAATGGGATGGTGGTTATATTTGTGTTAATTCTTTTGGATTTGGAGGTGGTAATAGTCACATATTATTACAATCAAATCTTAAAAAAAAAATTAATAATGGAGCTCCGAATGATGACTTACTTAGGCTTGTAGCAGTATCTGGACGTACAGAAGAAGGAGTAAAAATAATTTTAAATGACGTAAGTAAATATTGTTTTGTTTTTTATTACTTTAAGTGTAACTTTATTTATATCACTTTTTATTACCATAAGTGCAGTAAAAGTATTCATACAAAAGAGACAATAAAATGTATGTAACGGTAGTGACTCTTGGTGTCGCGTTGGTCTTGTCGGATTGAGGCTCGCTGGAGCCAGGCTTCGATAGAGCACGATAGTTCGGGCTTTTAGTTGCGGCCTAGGCCGACGGGAGCGCCCGTCGGAGAGACCGAAGTTACTCGGGCTGGCCCGAGGAGCAGCGGTCAGGAGCGCCCGACCGCGGCGGTGTCGTCGGCAGCGTGCCGCACGACAGATCCTAAAGCCTGGACGGGATCTGGAGGGGATCTCGGTGGCCCGGACTAGCCGGGGGCGCCGGCGGTGTCCGGTCGCCTCGGTGGTGGAGCCTCGGGAACGCCCGAGGTCTCCAGGAACCTGAGTTGTAATCTGCCTTGGGAGCGCCTAAGGCAACGGAAGACTCTCACCGGGAGCCCCCGGGGACGACTCGGGAGCGCCCGAGTCGGAGAGTATGCGAGAGGCTACGGGAGCGCCCGAAGCCTTTAGGAGCTGGAGGATGTGATCGTCACCGGGATTCGGATCAAACAAGATACTCGCTCTGCCGCGAGCTCGGCTTATATAGCCGCCAAAATGAGAGTAGGGAAGCTCCCACTCTTACCTCGGCGGCGCGCGCCATCGTCGGGCCGGTGGTCGCCCGACGAACTTTCCTGGTGCGTCCGGTGCTGCCTGGGTCGGTGTTCGCCCAGGACTTCCTCGGTGACGGCGTCGGCCGTCTAGGGTTGTCGGCCCTTTAGTGGCGGGGCCTAAGCCCTCGCCACATGTAAAGCGTTATGCCAATATAATTTCACCAAATAAAAAATTTATTAAAAATTTAATTGCAAGTATATTTATTAAATAACAAAATAATAAAAGAATATAAAATATAGTTAATTAGTACTAAAAAATAATTTTATATTTTAAGTTGGTTTTAGAGTTAACTGTTTCAATTCTTTTCGTTATCCTATAACATATTGTAATGCTCGGTACTGGGTTTTCGCGCATTTTTGCATCACGACGCCTCCACGCCGCAAGAAAGAACTTTGACATATTTTAACAAAAAACCAAGAACTTTTTAAAAAGCAGAACAATACAAACGTAGTGATATGTTCGTTTTCGTTAAAATCTCGAAACTAAATAACAGATAAAGCTAATACACATAATTCCGTTTCCTAGGGGTGAGGAATGAGCGATCAAGTTCGCGAGATTCTCACGTGTGAACTGTCAACTTCAAGACGAGCACAATAAGCTTTAATATGGGCGTAACAATGTAGCTAGAGATTTGACGACAGAGTTGCCAATCGTTTTCGTGTTCCAATGGCACAGCGTCACATGAATGATTTTATCGAATTCCAGATCGTACAAATTCTGTAAGTAGATAGTTTCAAAGAAGCGAAAAAGATTTAGCCGTTGAGCTTACATCTACAAAAAATAATAAAAAAAATAAAAAGAATTAAGACTAACAAGGGTAGGCCACAAACCTAGCGTCACCAGTTTTGATGGCCATTTTTTGTGATAAACTACTCTGTTAGTAGAGTACTCAGGTAAAAGGTAAAATTTGTCGAATGCGTAGCTGTTTATAAGAAAATTTATTTAAAATATAAGCTTATCCTTAAGTACCGGTGACTGTAGGTTAATTGATGTGAAGCGCAGCGACTATAGTTTGTGAGCATCACGCTGCAAACACGTGTGCAAGTTTTATAGACACTTCTTTTTATTGATATTTATGTACAAATTATTACTTTATTTACAAATATTATAATTACATTATATACTACATAATACATAAAATTATTTTAAACACATAAATAATTAAACTTAATGTAATGTCACACCTTTTCTTATTCCGCAAAGAAGGAAAGCCGCGGACAAAAAGGAACGCGGATTCCACGATCTGCGTTAACGCACTTCTGTGCCACGAAAGATAACGAAAAAAAGGGGTTCTGAATCCTTCGGCGTGTCCTGACGCGAAACGGCCTGTTGTCGCTAAAACCGAGGTGGGCACCAAGTACGGGCCTCGCCGTGTCAATTTTGTTACACCAAACGCGACCAAATAATTATCGCTAAGCACCAAAAATTAACGGCCGTCACGTGCAGGGGCTAGCTCATCCGAACGGAGAGAGGCAGAGTTAGGCAGACAGAAATCGCGAACGAACAGAAGAAATAAACGACACCAAAGAAAGAATAATCTCACGTACGAGATTTGAAACAAACGAGATCAACAATTTATTAAAGAAGAATTTAATAAAAGAAATTAACTGAGAGGCTAACGGCCCAGCCTAACGATACGTGGAAGACAGAATTATATTCTCTTTTGCACAAGCGTCAAATTATTTAATGTAATTTTTGTCCGGGTTTTCCCCGGTTTACAGGCCGTACCTGATTGTTCTATCGTTGGCCACAAGCCTCGCCAACACCCGGTGCGTCCCCGAATGTCAAAACAACGCAAGAATTACGCACGAGATGTCGCATGTCGTTGTCGATCGCTCGAGCCCTAACTACCGATCTCGGTCGCTGCCGAGGGCTCTCCATGCGAACGCGGACATTAAGCCTCCTGACGACGTAACAAACGCTAGTAGACTAGTAATAGACTTTTTCGCGATGCCGACTTTCTACGGAGACTCGACTAACCGAATTCAAACGCCCGCCGAAGGCCAAACACAAACTGTAATTACTGGCTTCGTGGCAAGTTACTAAAAGCTATTGGGCCTAAATGCCCGCTCAAAGTAACCGGGTATCGTCCGAACGCGGTGCCGCCTTTCCAAGAAGCGGAAGGCTTTCCCCCCCTCTCTCTCTCTCTTTCTCTCTCTCTACATCTCTCTCTCTCGGCTTCTCCCACACTTAGAAGGTCATCCGCTATCGCCGCTCCCTAGTACGGAAAAGAGCGAGGACCGCGCAAATTTCAGCAGGAGGCCCGGCTTATTTTTACCCACGAGTTTTGCGGCTTTTCCGCGGGCGAAGTCGCCACTAGTTTTTCGGGAGCGTAGCAGACCTCACGAAATCCTAATGCTAACCAATTAATCAGCGCGGATTTTGAATGGCTGCTCGCGGATCTTCCTTTGCCTTGCCTGTCTTGCGGATGAATCCCAGTGACTTGGTTTTTCTATTGTAGGTCATCTTTCATGCTCTCGAGATGAGTGACCTTTCATCCCGTGATTAATTTGTTTCACGGTCATCTCGAAGAATTTGTCCTCGGCTATTTTCTTTCGCTTTTTCGTGCGTCCGCCCTCCAAATTGTCCGCTCTCGGGGAGGGGTTTACGAAATTCCGCGACATACGATAGTGATAAATAAAATGCGATAATTAGAGAACAAAAATTCACACCAATGGGACCTTCGGATGTTTCTTCGACCCCTCGCTCTCTTAGCCACGGCAGTCTGTCTGGCGCCGCTGCGCTCTGTGACGGCTGCGGGAAGCTGCGGCGAGGCAGCGAAAGCCGCCACGTTACAGTAAATAAAGCAATAATTTGTATGCAAATAGAAAGAATAGAATACGTTAAGTCTAAAATTAACTTGTATTCACGTATTAGCGTTCAAAATAAATGGTCGATCTTCGATGACTCTTGTGGTAGTACCAATCGAATCAATCAATCAGCTTATCGATAATTTCGACTAGCGCCATCGGATCTTTTCCGGATTATTATCTTCTCTGGTTTCACTCTTGTTCTCACAGTGATATGTGTTAACGCTTCGCAGTATTTAAGCGCAGAAGGATTGAACGCCAGAAAGGATCTTAATTAATACAGTAGATCTTCTGTAATATAGGTCCTTATATTCCATTTACACTATATACAAGATTATTTTTGGTATTATATTATGCGCCTTACGGCGTCGGGTCGATCCCGTTACAAAAGTTTATAGCCTCTATTCTTTGTATGTCATGTGAGGCGCGGTTACGGTAACTTTTATCGGTCCCCAATTCTCGTCCCCTAGGTAGGACACCGAAGCTTCGTTTTTGGATGAGGCTGATGTAGTAGCCCACGGGTCTGTCTGTACACCCTTTTCGTCCATCGTAGGAGCGTGCTACAATATGTGCTGCTCCGTCTGCGTTGCGACGTTCTCTCCTAGACTTGTAATTAAAGCCGGTGGAGACTTCGGTCAGTTAGGTGTTGTAACCCTCCAGACACGTTGATCGTACGGCCTTCGCAGAAAGAACTTAAGCGGTCTCGTGAGTCTCGGTGGTTCCAACTCTATCCGGTGTAGTACCCAGGGTCTAAGTATGAAGCCAGCGATGTGTTTCACCTTTGCCTCTTGTTGCCCAGCGGGATGCGGCGATGCGGTGTCTTTCAAGATTTCTGGTGTTCTCGGCGGAAAGACGATCTCTTCGTTGATCCTCGGGACGTTGTTGTTTTGGTCCCTCTTCGGTGTAGTGCCGATCTCTCCGTCCGGACTTGCTGGCACCCACTTGAGCGTTATCGGTTGCTTCTGTCCTCTTCGAAGTTGCTTGAGCGGCATCCGTGCTATCAGCTGCTTTTCTTTAGCTTCTTTACCGCTACTGTGCGTCGTTAACAGACAAGTAGCGAAAGCTACGGTTCGCGCATGTAGCAAATTCTAAAAGCAGGCAAAAATTGCTATTTCGTGCTTTCTTTGTGGATCCTGGCCCTATTTATACCGGTTCTTGTCATTTTTTGTTTACGGGTTGTTAGTTGTTTATTTGTGGCGCCTAGCAGCGATCACCGGCATAATCGCGTTACCGCCGCATACATCGCTGTATGCCGGGTTGCGTTTCGGTGCTCGCTGGGTTGCCGTCCTCCTGGCGCTCACCTACTCGTATTTCTTTGTGCTGTCCTTTCGGCAGTTACAATATGTAATACACGTATGGTGCGAAGGAAATCATTGAAGTTGTATTCTATTGATTTTGGACAAATAGAACTTACAAAAGAAGGGCTCAAGTAGTGAAACGCCAATTTTGTTAAAACTTACAGGATTTTAAGATTAGTGTTCCTACATGAATCTAGTAAAGTAGTTCGATGCACTTCTCAAAAATAGCTGCAAAAATCGATTTCTAAGATTTTCGAGGTCATTAAATAGAGAAAAGTTTTACTTACTTTTGAAGTAGCTTGGTAGCTTAGTGCAGAAAGTCTTAGTATTTCTAACATTTTTAACAAGTACGAGACCTGTTAGAAATTTAGACTAACGATAGTTGAGTATGGGCCCGCCGCGGAGCAGCACCTCGTGGCCGATTGTTGCGGATCGATATCGACTTCCGTGTTTGATTATTGCCTTCGATACTCAGACTTGCTAATTCGAAGACAATGCAAGCTCGGGTTCGAGTCCCGTTTACTACTTTTTATTTTTTTTTAATTTTATTTTATAATACCATATGCTGAGAGGAATCATATTTTTTATAAATGCATTGTTATTGCGCAATAACAATTTATTTATAAAAAATATGCTTCTTCTTTGCACATGATCAACAAGATGGATAGAATAGGCGGGATGGGCCACAAAGGTCTGTTATTCTTATTACTATTTCTTTTTACTGTAGTAATGAGTAGATGGGGCTACAGGTATAACTTAACCTGGCCTTATGGTATTGTAGAGTTGGATGAATAAAATAAAGAATATGGAAGATTTAACTGTTAGTAAAAGTATATAATTAATATAAAAGATACATATGGTCTTTACTGTTTGGCTGCTCGAATGCATCTAAAGCGCTCCGGTTTATTTCGTGGCCCGTTGGCCCTCTCATTCCTTTGTCTTACAATCTATGCATACTATTCCTATCAAGCACGTACTAATGAATCATTTGTACGTATATCTTTTATCCTCACAGTTCATTATACTCTTATTGACTCCGGAGCACGTTCTATTTATTTAATATCATATTTCTATTTAGCACACTCATTTAGTCTCATATTTTAATATAAAGTTATTTCTCAACACCCCTTCTTAACTTTATACTAAAATGTTACATACAAAGCCTTAATGAATTTCTATGTTTTATAAAAGTATTTTTACTAACACTTTTCGTTAGTAGATCCGCAATATTGTTTTCTGAATTTATTTTTACAATTTCAATAATTTCCTTTTCGATATTTTCGTGAACTTAATGATATTGAACTTCTATATGTTTGGAGTTTTTAGTCATATTTCCATATTTTGCTATAGCTATTGTACTTATGTTGTCTTCATAAATTGTAATAGGCTTATTTATTTGGACATTTAAAGTTTCATTCAACATATTCTTTAAAAATAATAATTCGGTTACTACCTCAGATAAAGCCACATATTCTGCAAAAGTTGATGACTTGGTTACTGTTTTTTGTTTTCTTGCTTTCCAATATATTACATTGTTAAATAAGCGAATTACATAACCAGTTGTAGATTTTCTATCTGTGGAATCTCCTGCCCAGTCGGCGTCCACCATACAATCTAAAATTACTTTATTATTAGATTTTTTATATGTTAATTTTAAATCTTTTGTTTTATATAGATATTTTAAAATTCTTAACGCATACTTAAAATGTGTGGCATTATAACAACTCTGGAATCTGCTAAAGTAGTTTACACTGTATGCGATATCAGGCCGCGTGCCTATACTTATATACAGAAGTTCTCCTATTATATTTCGATATTTTATTTCACTTTGAATTTGAGTTGAAGGTTCCAAATTTAGATTTGTTTCCATGGGGGTATCATAAAGTTTTGCATTCTGTAGATTATATTTTTCAGCCAGTGATTCTATATATTTTGTTTGTGATAATGTCATGAGTTGTTTCTTCTTATCAAACACTATATTTATACCCAGATAATTTTCTATTTTACCCATGTCTTTCATTCTGAATCTATTAGCTAGACTTCTTTTAATTTGATCTATTAGCATTTTATTTTTGCCACAAATTAATAGATCATCAACAAATATTAAAATATAAATTTGATCTTTTCCTTCATTATAATAATACATGCAATAATCGTAGTTGCTTCTTTTGAAATTCAAAGTCAATAAAAAATCGTTAAAACACTCATACCAAGCTCGGGGGCTTTCTCTCAAACCATATAAAGATTTATACAATTTATATACTCTATTCGTATTATCCGTATATCCTTCAGGTTGGTTTACATAAACTTCTGAAATTATCTTACCATTTAGAAAAGCTGTTTCAACATCCATTTGTTCTATATATAATTGTTTTTGGCAGCAGATGGAAAGTAACATTTTTAACGTCTGTGTTTTAGCTACAGGTGAATAAATATCTTCAAGTACCTCCCTTTGTTGAAATCCCCGAACTACTAATCGTGCTTTAAATTTATTATTTTCTTTTCGTGTATATATCCATTTTACATCTAAAACCTTTTGTTGTTTTGGTCTCTCAGTCAAATTCCAGGTTTCGTTTTTATTTAAACATTCTAATTCATGCTCCATTGCTTCTTTCCATTTGCTGCTGTCCTTATCATTTATCGCCTCTGAATAATTTGTCGGACTGTTCGCATTTATAAAATTAATATATACTAAATTATTATATGTTTCACTTACTCCGTATCTCTCGGGTTGTTTCTTAGTTCTATTTGATCGTCTTATTACAGGAGATAAATCACACGAACTATCAATACTTTTAAATGATTCGTCTAGACTCTTATCACTTTTATTTGGGCTTTCTAACTCTATATCCTCTATAGATTCGCTAAGATCTATTAAATTTTCCGAGTTATCTTCAGCTTTATTATTTTCTGTATCATTTACTTGTCCTTTTAAATCAATACATTTTACGCCCTCATCTATGATATCTATATGTCGTGTAACAATTACTTTATTATTTATTAATACTCGATATCCTACATCTGAGTATCCTACTAAAATTCCCGGATCTGCTTTTTTATCCCATTTAGAAGTACGTTTCTGTTCTGGAATTCTAACAAATACTTTACTTCCGAATGGTCTTAAGTATTTTGCGCTAGGTCTTTTTCCAAAAAATATCTCAAAGGGTGTTTTACATTCTATTGTATTAGCTAATGTTCTATTCTTCAAATATGTTGCTGTGCATAATGCTTCCGGCCAATATTTCGTATTTAATTCTGCTTCAGCTAATAAACAACGACTCATATCCATAATGGTTCTATTAAATCTTTCAGCTGTTCCATTTAACTCGTGTGTATAAGACGGACAAAGATTCATCATAATCCCTTTTGATCTGCATAATTTATAAATTTCTTGATTTAGGTATTCTTTTCCATTATCGCACCTAAGTGTTTTAATCCTTTTTCCGGTTTTATTTTCTACCATATTAATATATTCTTCAAAACAATGATTAACTTCAGATTTTGATTTTACAATATATGTTTTCGCTAGTTTACTATAGTCATCAATGAAGCTTACAAAATATTTTTCTCCATTATATCCTTGAATCCGATGGGGCCCATTTACATCTGAATGTATTATTTCTAAAACTTCTGTGGCTCTAGTGCGATTATTATCAAACGGAAGATTGTGCATTTTATTTTCTATACAAATTCTACATTTCATATATTCTGTTTCTAAATTTTCAGGGAAATCATTTAGTAATTTATTTTTACTTAAAATATTCAAATATTTGAAATTTATGTGGCCAAGAATTTTATGCCATTTTTCTTTTACTGTCATTTTACTTGAACTTGGGGTTAAATTTATTTGTGAAGTAGTGTTTGCTAAAGTACTGGGTAAATAATAAAGATTTTCTTGTTTATAGGCCACTGCAATTAATTCATTAGTGTATTTGTAAATTTTCAATGTATCCTGTTGAGCTATAATTGTATTTTTTTCTGTTATACGGGCAAAACTTATCAGATTTACATTTAAGTCTTTAACAAAGAGAACATCCGTTAATCTAATATGTACTATTCTGTCATATACTTTTACGTTTATGTCTACCAGTCCTATCTTTGAAGCATTTAATGATCTACCGTCGCCTAGCATGACATCCACGGGATTGCTGATTTCCTGGCTTTCACTAAAATAATTTTCATCGTTAATAATATGCCCGGTGCATCCTGAGTCTATTATCCAAACTATCTCAGTATTGTCCCTAACCTCGGGTATGTTGTCGTTAATACTCATCATGAAGCTGGCATAGCCTCCGCTTTGAAGAGCTTCTATAGTTTTTCTTGATGTAGACGGACGTTCTTGAATTTCTCGATGGTATCCTCCATTACCATTGTCATGGGCGGTGTAGTTAGATGTTCTTCCTCCTCGATAGTTTCTTCCCTGTCCGCGCCAATATCTTCCTCGTCCTCTTCGGAAAGCACCTCGATGTTGTTGTCCAAAGCCTCTGTTTCCGATCCATTCAGAATTTTCTCCTTAAATCCCTTCCTTGTTGAAATTACAATTTTTCATAAAATGTCCCACTTTGCCACAGCGGAAACATTGTCTTCCTCTGTCCGTATTTGTAGTGAAGGCACTTGATTTTATTTTTCCTCGATTTTCTTCTTTTCCTTTTATATCAATCATGGCTATTTTTCCTTTTAGATACTCAACTGTTTGTTGATCTCGATCCAAAACGTCAATTAAGTCACCAATGTAACTTAATGACTCTGGTAGCGTTCTCAGCATATAGTTTAATTTTTCTTGTTCCGTTACACTAGCTCCAGCAGATTTCAAATCATTGACAGCCTTTTCAAAATCATTAAAGAAATCAGTCGTGTTAGTATATTCTGCTAATTTCAATTTTTCCAAACGATTACGGTACACTATTTGCAGTGCAGTGGATTCTTTTAGATAAAGTTTGTCAAATTTTTGGATTATATCAAACGCTGTCTCACATTCACTAACGAATTCCAGTTGTTTATTCGTTATGGAGCTGTAAATGTAATTAAGTGCCTTTAAGTTTAAATCAACCCACTCTTGTTCTTTATCAAATGCAGTGCAGTATCTTTGTGCAGCCAATTCACACTTATTCATTTTTAAAAAAGCCATAATTCTTTTCTTCCAATTCCCGTAGTCTTCTCCATTGAATATGGGTATCTTAATATCTGCCATTGTTGATGACATTTTTACACTTTCACCTTTTTTGCTACTCAATTTTCTTTCAGACACTTAATTCACTTCTTCTTGTCACGATTTTTAATTCAACCACGCTCTGCTACCATGTAGAGTTGGATGAATAAAATAAAGAATATGGAAGATTTAACTGTTAGTAAAAGTATATAATTAATATAAAAGATACATATGGTCTTTACTGTTTGGCTGCTCGAATGCATCTAAAGCGCTCCGGTTTATTTCGTGGCCCGTTGGCCCTCTCATTCCTTTGTCTTACAATCTATGCATACTATTCCTATCAAGCACGTACTAATGAATCATTTGTACGTATATCTTTTATCCTCACAGTTCATTATACTCTTATTGACTCCGGAGCACGTTCTATTTATTTAATATCATATTTCTATTTAGCACACTCATTTAGTCTCATATTTTAATATAAAGTTATTTCTCAACAGGTATAATATGACTAAAATAACTACAGTTATGTGTAAAATAATAGCACCGGTTAAAAAAATAAAAATAAGTTTTAATTTTAATGAAATTAATTAATTAAAAATTATTTTATATATAAAAGGTGTTTATTAACTCTTATGAGGTACACCAGGACTTTCGTTGTCCTTTACGTATTCTTTACATATTCTTTTCTTCATAAACTATATTACTAAACATAATACTTAAACATCTATTAACAAATTACAACATAAAACTTCTACCGCTTTTTCCTTCTGTTCTCCCCTTTTCCATTCTCTTTACAATTTCCTCCTTTACCTTTACTTTCTCTTCCGCTCACCACCTTTAAACCATTATATTCTACGCTTTACAATATTACCTTATTTCTAGACATGTAATTCTATCTTTACATTCTTCTATCTTCTTATGTTCATCAATACCTGTAAACCAGAAAAACTTAATCCTACGCTTTCTTATATCACTACCTTACAGTTACGCGCCGAGAGAGAAAGAGATCGCACTTTACATCCTACCTTTAACCTATTCCGACTTATATTATCTTAAATTCCTATCTTGGACCCCCGCTTCCGACGCTTTTTTTTTTTTAAATTACTTCTCTTTCCTTTTCAATCTCTTTCACACTTCCATTCACTCCTATTTTTTTCCCTTGCCCTTTCCAAAGTTTTTAACCATTCATCAATCCCCCTTCCTTCCCTTCCCAAAATTTCTTCCACCATCTCTTCTCAGCTACTCTCATTTCCCCAATCTATACATTCCTCCCATATATGTTCCCACGTTTCTTCCTTTTCCAGACAAATTCTACATTTTTTCTTCTCCTCCCCTTCCCAATATTTGTTTCCCCTCATTTTTTCCCCCAATCTGAACTTTGCCATCTTTTGCCATTTTTTTTCCTTCTATCCCAGCTTCAAGTATCCTGGTATCCTTTCCTCTTTCACCTTCTTATAATATTTATTAAACCTTGACCCTCTTATTTTTTCCCATCTTTCCTCTTTTTGCCATTCTTTGTCTTTTTTTATTAAGTACTCCCCCTTTAATTCCCCTCTTTCTCTTAAATCTTCCACGTCTTTTCCAGACCACCCAAATTTTTCGAAAAATTCCTCTCTTTTTTTTTCCCATTTTCCTTTGCTTCTCCCCTCTTTTGCTCTTTCCTTTATTTCTTCCCAGCACCATTTAGCCAATTCTACTCCTTTTCCTTCTTCTAGTCGTTTTTCATATTTCCATGCCCTCATCCCTGCTCTTCCTTTTAATTTATCCCTCTGTAGCTCTTCTCTCACCATATATCCTGGTACATATTTTCTTACTCCCAGTACCCATCTCAGGTATTTTTCCTGTAATATCTCTACCTCTTCTCTTTCTTTCTATCTCCATATTTCTACGCCATAATTAATAACCGACCATACCAGTTTATCAAATAGTCATATTCTTTTACTCTAATCTTTTCCGAATTTTCTTTTACCTATACTCCAGACCTGCCCCATAATTCTTGCTCTTTTTACTCTGTCCTTTACATGCTTCTTCTGCTCTCCATTTCTCATGATTATGTATCCCAAAAACCTGAAACTTTTTACTTCCTCTATTTCTTCCCCTTTCCAGACCCATTTAACTTTCTTCTATCTCCCTCCACCCTTTCTACACTTCATTATCTTTGTTTTCTTTACATTCACTTCCAGTCCCTTCTCCTTTACATATTCTTCCATATTTTTAATCATCCCTTTCATCTCCGTCTCATTTTCTGCCAGTAGTGCAATGTCATCCGCGTATGCCAGCGAGTAAATTCTCCTGTCTTTTATTCTTATACCCCCCCATCCTCTTTTTTCTAATTCTTCGTCTATGTCCGCCAACAAGAGTGTGAACAAGCTAGGGCTAAGCGGACAACCCTGTCTTACTCCTTTTGTCGTCCAAAAACTTTTCCCTTCTTTATCCTTTACCTTAACTTTTGTTGTAACCCGTCAGCGCACGCTGGTCATTGACCACCGCGTGCGCTACATTTTTATACACAATTCAGCAGATTGCCAAACCGTTGGAATCTGCTGACCTTACGAAGCAATCTTCTCAGCCTTTTGTCATCGCGCGCTATCAGCAGAAGGCAGTAGGGCACGCGGCCACTTCCTTCTGCTATTTTGCTGACAAGACCGAAATTAATAATATAAAATGCACGAGCTCCGAAGCTCGTGCAAGTCAGTCTGAGAGTACGAAGTAACGACTCGTAACTCTGTCACCGATATACGAAAGAGAAATAAACTCAACGCAAACAACAAACGATTAAAATAAAATATATATTTATTTTTCGCCGTCATCCTCATACACCGTAACGTGTGAATCCGGAGGACGGACTCCGTGCACCGCTCCAGTGCAACACGTTATTCATCGATTCCTTTTAATATTTCTTCACACCTTATCAATCTCTCCCTTACCCCTCTTTTCTTCATTGCTTCCACCAGTTTTCTCCTATCCACCGAGTCAAAGGCCGCTCTCATATCTATAAACACTATTACCATTTTTCCTTCCTTTTCTTCTATCTTCTTGTTTAGCAGATAATTTAGCACATATATCTGGTCCACTGTCCCCATGTCTCTTCTAAAACCGGCCTGACCTTGTGGTAATATTCCTTTTTCTTCTATATCTTTTCTTAATCTTTCTGCAACACAGATGCATACACTTTGTACGCAGTCTGTGTCAGTGTTATTCTTCTATACTTTTCTACTTTTTCTCCTTTTCCTTTTTTTAACACCGGAACCACCACTCCTTCTCTCCATTTCTCCGGCATCCCCTCCCCCCTCCATACCCTTTTGTACATTTTCCATAACTTCTCTTTACTTCCCCCCCTCCCCATTTCCAGATCTCATTTTCTAATCCATCACTCCCTGCTGCTTTTTCTTTTTTCAACTTTCTTATTACATTTTCGAATTCTTCTCTATGTATATCTTCCTCTTTATCTTCTTCTCTCTCTTCTCCCATTTCTTCTCTTACTCTCCATTCCACTCCGCCTAACATTTCTCTAAAATATTCATCCCATTCTTCAATCTTTATTTTTTCTTCTACTTCCCTCCTTTTCTTTCTCCCCTTGTTTACAACTTTCCACACTTCTCCTTCTGTTCTAATTTTTTCTATTTCTTTCTCCCATTTCACCTTTTCTTGCAATTTTTTCTCCTCACATAGCCTCTTATATTCTCCTTTCATCTTTTTATAATTCTCCTCGTTCCTCTCCCTTTTCCTTCATATTTGCATTTCTTCCTTTACTTTGCATTTTTTCCTTCTACAATCTTCGCCCCACCATCTTTCTTTTGGTTTTTCCCCCACCTCTTTTTTTGTTTCTGTTTTTACTAATTTTTTTGTTTTTTCCAGTTCCTTACTAAAACTTTTCCAATTTTCCTCCATATTGTTTTCTCTTTTTTTTTTTTTTCTTTATATTTTTTCCTGAAAATTTTCCTCTCCTCCTCACTCCAATCTAGTCTCGTATATTTTTTCTTTCCATATTTACAACTTCTCCTCTTTCTTCCCTCCCTTTTTATCGTCACTATTAACGGCAAGTGGTCTGAGTCCACTTCCTCCCCCACCTTCATTTCTATTATTTCTCTTTTTGATTCCACGTTACTAATTACATAATCTATCACTGTTTTTCCTCTCCCCCTCACATATGTCCACTCACCCACTTCATCTCCCCTTGTACATCCATTGATTATTCCCCATCCCGCTTCTTCCAGAACTTTACAGAATTTTCTTCCTTTCCCTGTAATTTTTTTATCCTTTGTTTTCCTTTTCCTTTTATCCTTATCTTCCTCTCCTTTTTCATCATCCCATAGTCCCCTCTCCTCTCCCGTTCTCACATTAAAATTCCCCCCAATCAAATATCTTATTCCTTCCTCTTTTTCATCCATCCAATTTCTCATATTCTCTATCATATCTTTTAAATCCTCATTCACATATACCCCTGCTATTTTCCACCATACTCTTCGACATTTTATCTTTATTCCTATCATTCCTTTCTTATCTTCGAAATCTATTTCTCTTTCTCCTTCCATCTCCTCCTTCCATCCCATTCCATCAACATTCCCCCCATTGCCCTCCCTTTCTTATTTTTCTTTTCTGCTCCCTTATTTATCCATTTGTAACCCTTTGGCAATCTGCTTCTTATTTTCTTCCATCTTTTTTCTTCCAACCATGTTTCACACATATAAATCACGTCCCACTTCTCCATGTGTTTCCAGAAATCTTTATCTTTGTTTTCTATTTCTGCAACATTCCAAAAAACTATTCTCATATTTCTATTTTCCGTCTCCGCCTTTTTTCTTCCTATCTCTTTCTTCTCCTTTTCTTTTTTTCCTTTTATTTTTTACTTTTCCATTTTTTTCCTTATCCTTTTCTTTTCCTCCTTTCCCATCTTTTATCCTCTCTTTTTTCAACTCGTTTTCTTCTCTTCTTCCGCCCCTTTTTAAAAACTTGCATTTATTCTGTCCACTATCACCCGCTTCCTTTTATTTCTTTCTTTTTCAAACGCTTTTGCTCCATCCCATTTTCTCAATTCTTCCTTCAAGTCGTCCCATAGCCACATTTCCTTATTTACCCATATCTTTTTGTATCCTATCTTCACCTGTTTTCCTTCTCTTTTCAGTCTATCCGCTTCTCTCTTAATAAGCCATTCCACTTTCCTTTCATACTTCGTCAGATCGTCTCCTATCCATTCCGTCCTGTCCTTCAGTTTTCCATTACCTCTTAGTATTTCCAATTTTTCTTTAAAACTTTCCATCTTTACCCACACCATTCAATAACCTCCTTTGTTTACTTCTCTTATTTTATTTACGTCTTCTATTTTTGCTTTCACACCTATTGTTTCAAGTATTTCTCCCACTTGTTCTTTCAACGCCTTTTTGTCTCCACTTTTTATCTTTATTCCTCTTATTATTAAAATATTTTTTCTCCATTCTTTCTTTTCCCTTTCTTTTCCTATTTCTAACATTCTCGTTCTTTCTTCCAGGCTTAAAACCTTTCCCTGTATTTCTGTTGCTATCTCCACTTTACCTCCCTCATATTTTTTTTCCCCTATTCTCTTTTCCATCCCATCAATTCTTTTCTCTAATTCTATCTTCTTTCTTTTCCATATTGTCTTTAACTCTTCTATTTCCTTCCTGATCTGCACCTTAATTTCTCTTACCTCCTCCATCTGAGCTTGGATCCTTGCGAATCCACTTCTCATCTCCTTTATTACCTCTTCAAAACCTTCCTTACTTATTTCTCTTTCACCACCCTCTTCTGTTGTTTTCACCGGCGACCTATATACTTTCACGCTTTTTCTAAATCCTTCCAATCCTTCTACTTCATCTTTCTTCTCTTACTTTTCCTTCCTTTTTTCTCCTTGTTTCCATGCTTCCATTATTGGTAAGCTATTGGATCTTACCCTCATCAGCATTTCCACTTTTGCTGGCCTTCCCATTTTCTTTTTCGTTTTTTCCTCTCCTTTTTCCTCTTTTCCCATCTCAACATTTTCCTTCTTCTGTTCACTCATTTTCCAAAATTGTTCTGACTCTCTTTTCTTTGTCTTTGTTACCTTTTACTTCCCCTTCCACCCCCTCACCTATCTCCTTTCCTTTGTCTTACCCTCGGTTTTTTCCCTGTCACTACCAACCTAACCTCCAAACACCTCAGCCTTATACTTTCTCAGTTTTCTTTTTTTATTCTCACCTCCGCCCTTTCCCTTCACTTGCCCTCCTTAAAACCTTTCCCTCTATCCCCTCAAAACCACCCTTTACTTCTGAAAGCTATTTTACTCCCAAAAACCTTTTTTTCTGCACTCACGCTCTCATGCACACAACCACTCGCTTTGCAATTGGAAACAAAAGTCCTAAAAATTATTTTATATTATTTATTAAATACAAGATTAATTAATGGAAACATAAAACACAAGATCTTATTATTAATAATTGACAACGATAAAAAAATGGAAATTTTTCATTGTAGCTATGTGTAAAATAATAGCACTTTTACAATAAATATACATATAAAAAACAATATTTATTGGAATAACTTTAAAACGCTTACAATATTAGTATTTTGTATTACCGCCTTTATTTTCTATAACAGCACGACACTTTCGTGGCATTGAGTCCACTAATTGTTGACATCGTTCAATAGAAATAGAAGCCCAACATTTTTTGATAACACTCCACATTTGATCGATGTTTGTCGGTTTTGCATCAAAAACTGCTGTCTTAACATCAACCCACAAATTTTCGATAGGGTTAAGGTCGGGAGACTGTGGTGGCCACTCTGATACATCATTTTTTTTATCCTGAAACCATTGTTTTGTTTTTCGCAAGGTGTGTTTCGGATCATTATCTTGTTGAAAAACCCATTTCAGTGGCATTTCTGATTTTGCGTACGGTAACATGGTTGTGTTTAATATATGAACATACAAATCAGCATTTATTATTTTTTCAATGCGACAAATTGAACCTGTTCCATAGTATGAAAAGGAACCCCAAATTTTTATGTTTCCTCCACCATGTTTAACTGTTTTGACTGTATATCTAGGATTAAATTCTGAGTTTTGTGGTCTTCGAACAAACTGTCGAATACCAGGAAATCCTTTAAGAATCACTTTACTATCATCAATCCATAGTATATTACGCCACTTTTCCACTGGCCAATTAATATGATCCCTTGCAAATTTTATTCCTTTTTGGACATTCTTTTTTGATAACAAATGAACTTTTCTTGGATTGCGGGCATGTAATTTGTTTCTCAGTAACCGTCTTCGAACATTTGAAGCATCAATATCCAAGTTTAAATCCTGTTTAATCTTAAAGGATGATATAAAAGGATCTTTTTTGATCATATCGACTATTCGTCGGTCCATCTTCTGAAGTTTTACTTTTTCTACCTCAAGTTTCTGCTTTTGGTTTCCATATTATTGCATTTCTTATCATTTTGTTTGAACACGATAATATTTCTCTAATAAATTTATATGATTTTCCATCTTGTTGTAATTTTCAAATAATTTCTCTCTTTTCGTTTGTACAATGGCGCTTTCTTCCCATTTTGTCGCTACAATAATACAAGTAACTTACTTTTGTTTTTAAATAACTATCTCTTAACTGTGCAGATTCACAAATCTCAAATGTAATTAAAACTTACTAAAGACTTCTGCAATTTAATGCACAAAACCTATTTAGTGCAATTTTTTTGCACAGTAAAAAAATGCTTTTCCACCTTTGGATAGATGACAAATATTTACAAGTCAACAAAACAAACTGAAGTCTTAGTTTTTAGTTTGGTATAATTGTAATATGTATATTTAGTACAGAGATGGCGCTATACATATTAAAAAAGTGATAACTTCAAGAATGATATGGAATATTTCTATGAAGTGCTATTATTTTGCACATAACTGTATATCTAGAGACAAAATGTTACTAAAACGACAAAAAGAATAAATAATATGAAAATTGTTACAATTAAAAATTATAAAAAAAATGCTTAAAATAAAGAAATCAAATTATGGGCGAGTCATCAGTTTTTCACAAAGTTTTTAACATATATATTTAATTAGTTAACAATTTCTGTGCAATTATGTTTGGATTAATTTAGCGGCGCCCCTATTTGGGCCCCTTTTTAAAATACCGGAAGGCTCATTTGCTTTACCGGCGTTCTCTATAAGTTATGTGTGGAGATGTTAGTGTAATTAGTATCGGTCCCCACTTGTCGTCGCCCGGGTAGTGTAGTGGATACTTTTCTCTCTTGTCGGTCTGCGTTGATTCTTCTCTGGTAGAGGGCTCGGCTTGGCTCCTTGTTTCGTTGGTTGTCAGGGATATCTGCACTGCTACTTTTTCCCTTTTCAGTGGTTGAAGTTTTTCTAGGAATTCGTCATCCTTCTCCAGATGCCAGCTAAAGCTAGTTGTTCTTCTTTTCCTGGTGTCTTTTTGCTATAGCGATAGCTTAGAAGGTCGTGTCCTCTTTGGTGAGATGTCCAGAGATATAAGTCTTCAGGGCAGAAAACTTTCTCTTTCGTCAATTTTCTTCTTCAATAGGATCTTAATCTTCCCGAAGAATTCTTCAATTTTGATGATTCTCGGCTTGCTGTTCTCCTTGGCACTCTCTGGCGAGGATGGCAAAAAGGTAAGAGTCAGAACTTTCTTCTTCTTCTTTCTTTTGCGTATCTTCTTATGAGGAAGAGTGTTCTCCGAATCAAGCATGGGTTTTTACACTTTCGCTTTAGATGCTTCCGCTTCCGGAGCACATCACAGCTTCAAAATGCTTTCGGGACTTTGCTTTAGCTCAGACCATAGGCAACTTGATCGGTTGACCGATCCCGTATATGACCTGATGGGTGTCATTTCTTACTACCGAGAAATGAATTTGCCTCTCGGCCACCTGGCAGTGTTGCGACGAATTTTTAATTGACAGGTTACCATGTTGTAGCAGATGACGCATTATGCAGCGTCCACATAATGCGACGACCACTACACAAATAAAATAAGAAATTGAATGCCTTATGACAATAATAATTGTATCAATAATAAAACAAATATACATATACATTTCCTCACATATTAATGAATTACAGAACGTAGAAACGAATAAAATATTAAACACAAATGTCAAATATAGGAGGCTTAAATATTAAGTTGGACAGATTTTTTAATAAATACTTAAAGTAAATAACTGAATAGAATGAAGAAAAAAGAAAAAAAAAGAACTCTATACAGATAAAGAAATATCAACCTTTGCATCGTAACATAAAATGAAATAAAATACAAAATCCTATAAAATTAAAAGACTTTGTAATTGAATTAACAAGAATTGCAGGTTTAAAAGTTAAAATTAAATTCTTATGTTAATTTTATTTTTATAAATAAAGTCTTTTATAAATAATATCTGGAATTAGTGTATGTGAAAAGTTCGTGATACAATAAGGACCATAAATTTTCCGTTTTCGTAAAAGAGCAACGAGAGACGCTCTCTCCTCATTATATAGGCCGCATTACCAGAAAACGTAGTTCATGTTTTTTTCATAGAGACCACATTTACACAATAGGGAGACTACCAAGTTGTATTTAAAAAGATTTGACGCTAGACAAGTACGAGAAGCTCTTATACGGTTTATAAAGGTAACAACTAAACGACTAAGTTGAAAATTATGTAACTATGGTTTTCTGGAGAGATCATGGAAATGCTCATAGAATTTAGAACCCTTCTCACAACTGAAATTTTTGAGAAAACTAAAAAACTATTTACAAAGAGCAGCCCTCCAAAAAGCTGATAGGTTAGAGTAAAGAATGAGAAGTTGAAAGTCAGCATCTTCTTTAACTGCTTTTTTAGCCTTGCAGTCCGCAGTCTCGTTTAAAGAAATCCCTTTGTGAGCCGAAATTCGAAAAAGTGGACAATTTTACTCTATAATTCTAAAAGATAACTTAAATAGATAATTTTGAGGACTAATAGAGATTTTTTATTATAGCCTTTTTTGGATGCAACAACAGAGAGAACGCTGAATGAATCCGAGAATATTTGAATTGCAAATTATTTGTGAAGCGTTAAAAAGGGCTTTAATGATAACGAAAGCCTCGAAGATAAAAATGGAGGATAAATTAAAAGAACAGCCTACAAATGATTAAATATTCGGGTCTGTAACCACTGCAAAACCACCGAAATCACAATTTTAAGATTTAGAGCCGACAGTAACATAATGGATTGTACCAGGAAAGACGCAAAAAATATTAGAGAAAGTTGTATTAATTTTTATTAAACTAACTTTAGCTATCTTTCTTTTTTCCTCAAAAAATACTACGGGAACGAAAAAAAGCGCCCGAAGGGGGACTTCTACAAAGGGAGGTCCATTAGTATGAGATATTAGATGGTGGAGATTGAGAACTTCATTGTAATAATCCATTAAGGGGATTTTTGATAAGAAACTGCAGTATACGGAAGAATTATATAAATTGGCTATGGTTTCTAAAAGAGAAATAATAGAGTAATCGGCGAAGGAAAAAACTGTGAAGATGTAGTTACAACAAAGATATATAAATCTGATTTTAAGAGGAAAAATTTTTGCCTTAGCTAAGATAACATTAGTAGGAGTGGATTTCTGATACTCCATTGCATAACAAATTGCTTTATTTTGAATGGTTTCTAGATATAAAGAGAGATATTTTGGGAGGTTATTCTAAATAATGGATGCATACAAGACACTCCATACAAGAACGAACTAGTGATTTGTAAAGTCGTAAAGTTGTAAAGTTGTAATGTAAAATGCAGAGTAAGACTAGTTCCGTACCATGTTGATTTAAAAAATCCTATAATTTTAAAAGGCTTAATACAAGACATTCGAACTTTTTTAATATGCTCGGTTTATTTTAAGTTGTTTTGGAGTTGAAAGCCCAGAAACCTAACCAATTTTTTTGGGGAATACTTTATTGTCTTGAAGAGACAGCTATATCTAGGTTTTTAATACTAGAGTTCTTGCTGAAGATACAGAAAACGCTCTTATTTGGACGCCAAAGAAAAGCCTAGACTGTCAAAAAAGGATGTCACTTTATCTGCTCTTGTTTCTAAATTTTCAATAGCTAAGTTCACGTTCGAACTTGATGAGTAAATGCAAACATCATCCTCAAATTGTTGACTTTTTAGACTACGAAAATTGTTTATTACTTTTTCGAGATTTGATACGTAGAGAGAGAGTACAACATTGGACTTAATACACATCCTTGGAAAGACTCTTAAAAATCGAAAAGATTTCGTTAAAGGATTCAAATCTAAAAAATACTGTTCTTTTCTGGACTAAATTAAAAATAAATTGTAGTACTAAAAAAGGGAAGCCCAGTGACTTTAGGATATTTATAAGAATATTGGACAATACGTTGTCGTAAGCACCTTAAATATCGAAGAACAAGACTGGCGTAGACTCGTGTTTTTCAAAGCCAAGGGCAACATTTGAAGCAAAAATAGATAAATTGTCTGCGCACGATTTACCGCTGTAAAAACCGAATTGTGAGGGAGGAAAAAGTTTCTTTCTCTCTGCTCACTAAATGATACTATTATATAAAATATTTTCTACAGTTTTAAGAGCACATTGTGTTAGTGATATAGGGCGGAACTTCTTGGAGTCTTTTGTAGAATGAAAAGGATATTGAAATAATGCCATTCGAATGGAAAACTCCTGAGGAGATTATTTCAATAATAAGTTGTAGAAACGCAAATCTTGATTAATTAATCAAGTGTTGGAAGACTAAATAATCCAAGCCATCGGAGCCTGGACAGGAAGAAATGCGCGCTGTGTCAATAACAACATTAAGTTCTTCCATAAAGAACGGTTTTTTCGAAAAGAGTTCACCATTTGAATTGTTAAAATCAAGAAAAGGGGCGACTTCAACTCATGAAGGACATAAGGCATCTATAGAGGATTTAATTCTTGTCAAGTTTTGTGGATTATATTTTTTTAAGTCCGAAATCTGAGATAGGAAATATTCAGAAGAACCAAAAGATTATCGGGGAAACAAAGCAAACAACTAATTGCCTCTAGTACAAAAAAAGGAACCGTACCATTGCGGCAAGGGCACACGTGCCAAGGTTTTGAGTTCGGGTCAGCACCTTAGATAGGCACTATTACGCCTTTTCAAATCCTGTGCGATCTATCTATAACCTTTTTTTAATAAAAAAAATTAAATCTTATTTATCGGGATAAGGCCGCGCAAACCACGAACGAATAAAATCCAAAGCTAATTGAGAGTGAATTAAACTAGTTTTATTAGATTCAAACTTTATTACAATTTTTTACGGTAATTTTAGACAACGAAAAGATTTATTTAATAAATAAATATGACGAACAATTGTAAACTTGTTACTGCTGATTTATAAGAATATGATATAAATGTTTGTGTACATTCGCGGGTGTACAAATTTTCGGTAAGTGTAACTTTACATATGGTACTCTTGATGTATGTGTGAATGGCAGTATGTGTGAGAGTGTCGACAGAGCGGAGCTTGGTGAGGAAAATGAGTGGTTCTGAAAAATAGAGATGGAAATTAGTTTGACCCGAAGGGACAATTGCTTATCTCTGGTCGGTTATTATGATGGAAATGATGAAAGCCTGTCAAAAGACAATTTCTTTCAGGCTGCTTGTATGAAAATGGGCATGACACATAAGGAAAAGATTGTCGAAAATCGGTAGGCCTTCTTCTTTGATAATTACACAAAAGAAAGGAATATTGAGAAAACTGAGACTCTCAATTGTAACAACACTGATATTTCCGATTAATTTGATAATGATAATTATTTTTGTTCTATAAAGAATTTGCTGGTAATTCACAAAATCGTGAAGTGGATGGATTATTGTCGGGAAGAAAACTAGAAGAATTTTTTTCCGGATGCAAGATGGCAGATTGTTGTCGCGTTAGCGCGGTTGAAAAATCGATTTCTGGAAATGGGTGATAAGTTTCTGGTTTTGAAACAGCCTGAGAATTAGAAAGGAACAAATGCAAATCTATATCAAACAGCGGATAAATTAATGTTCTGTCGTTAGGTTGAGTAACAGGAGGAATTCACAGCGAGATGCTGGTTAAGTGACATCAGCGGCCGTATATGTGATAGTATTGGTAATAAGACGTGAGAGTGTAGTATTAATTAAATTATGGTGTTGGTGGTTAGGTGCTTTGGACTGGTCGCAAATTATCGAAGGTTTGTTGACACGTTAAATTCATGAGATACATTATAATTTTTAGGGAAATATTTAGTAATGTTAGGTCTTCCTCTTCTTTCAAGAGTAATTAAAATTTAAGTTTTAACTTACTCCTGTAGCGGAGGTTATCTAAGTTCGAGCGGCTCTGGTTGCAGCTTCATCTGAGGTGAAACGCAAGCGGTCAATGGACTTGTATATATGATACGAATATGTCGTAGAAGGCGATGGGTTCCTGGCGCCGGGTCGTTTCATTGTTGCCCTTCGTATTGTCGTTGATAAATCTTTTACAATTCGTTTACGAGAAAATCGAGCAGAGTAACGGTGTTAATACTTTGATTTCTTAATTCGGTAGTGCTTTCTATACAAAATAATGCAAAATTTATATAGCAAAAAAAAATGAAAGGGAAGGGGAATTGTTGCATCTTCAGATTGGCTGATTGCTCATCTTCTGATTTCCGCTATTGCTCTAATTTCACGTTGAAACGACCGTAATTCGTAGATTACCGAATATCTCGTGCTCGTTGGGATTTCAAGATTTGATTAAATTATTTCGCATTCGAGAATGCATCAAGACGTGATTGTAATAAAAGAATAAATAACGTTTATTCAAATAAAATAATAACTGACAGGCGCGAGAAAGTGACGCCGTCAAATGTAAACACAGATTTACATAAATAAGTATCGGTAGGCACGGTTGTAGTGACAATCAAACATTTGAGGCGACGAGGCGATGCAGTAAATGATACGCGTGGTTCGGTAAACGGAACGTAACAATAAATCGGCGGGCGTCGCGATAACGCCCTCGATACGTCGTAGAGGTGGTCGCGAGGTTTTTTGTAACGCGGGCCGCGTGGATAGGCGTGGCTATCGCGAAGTGATAAATCGGCCGATCGGTAATGCGCGGAGAACAAGGATGATTTACGTGGATGCGTCGCGATTAACGGCGGTTTAGAATGAAGCACCTGCAAGGTGTTGTTGTAGCCGAGAGTGCTCGACCAAGGCGGAGAACACTCTACCCCGGAGATTGACAACAGTGCAAAAGGATATTTAACAATCGGTGTTACTCAAGTAAGTCAGATGCGGGATCGAAATCTCTCGAAGAAGGCGAAGAACGCTCCACCCCACGAGCCGGTCGTGCATACTGAGTCCTAACCGAGAAGAGTACGGAGCGAGCGATAGGAGTGCTTGACCGAGCCAGAGTTCGCTCTACCCTGTTGGTGTGCTAGCAGAAGGAGTCGGAAAGCTCGAATGTTCGCGCTAAGCGAACGGATTGCGAACGGTGTCGATTATTTCTAACATTGTCTTTTTATATCCGAAAAAGGCGAACGCCGGAGGTAGTCCGGTACGTGGCGTTCGGCGTAGTGTCCGCTGGTACTTCTCGGAACCGTACGCTGCGTGTTCGCTCGGGTAAATCCGGAGTGGCTCGGTTAAGTCCACTTCGCGGGACTTAGCGCACAAACGATAGATGACGTGTCGTTGCTCGGATCGCTCATAAAACGTTGTAACTATGTTTGAGCGCCCCGCGCCCCAAATCCTCACCGGGCAGATGTTCGGTCCGGCGTTTGGTCGGTTTTTGCCGGAAACAATGCTTGTCTTTGGGGGAGCATTGTTACAACATTATCTCTTGAAATTTATGACACCGGCCGTCTTTGATGCTTAGATCAGTCGTTGCTGGGCATCTTATTTTTATTATTTCTGCTGGTAATCATTGCGTAACACCGATTTGTTTCGGTGCAATTTCTCCGTATTTAACTCTAGAATATTTTTTTACTTGAATTTCGTCATATTTTTCTTATCTGGTTTGTTGCTCTCGGAATTTTTCATGGCAGAGACACGTTCTTTGGTATTCTTCATCTAAGGTAATAAAATCGAAAAGTCACAGTAACTGTACTCTTTAACTAAACAGAGAGATTTTTCTAATTGCCGGCTGATGCGTGGTCCCATATGTTTTGTTTTACTACTTTACTGATTAACGATGAGCGTAGCGTTCAACCTGTTGACCGTAGTAAATTTGATTTCTTTTTATAAACGAGTTATCGGACAAATAAAATATCAACTACCGGAATTGTAACGGTTTTTTTTTTTTTATAATCTTGTGGCCGAAGGCCACGAACGGACATTCAGACCCCGCGCCGCGACCACCACCGTTCGCCCAAGACTTCGCGCGGTTCCAAGTATTTAATTTACGCGGCCCGACTAACCGCCCGCGGCGCGTAGCACGGACCACCGTAGCGAGTAACATGGGCCGCCCAACCGCCCACACCGCGCACCGCCACAGACTGCTCGGGAGTGGGGTGTCCCCCACTCTCGGGCCCACGGGTATATAAACCGCCTCGAGCGCAAGCTAGGGACTTTTTCCGCGCTGGGAAGCACCCCAGCAACCGATTCTCCAGGACTTGGGCGCTCCCAAGTTTTCTTCGACCGGGCTCACCTGGCTCTGGAAAACGACATCGCTCCGCAAGACTCGGGCGCCCCCGAGCCTTCCTTGACCGGGCTCTCCCGGTCTTCGACACCGCTGCCTCCAAGACTCGGGCGCTCTCGAGCCTTCCTTCGACCGGGCGCTCCCGGCCTTCCTCGATACCGTCGTGTCCACGACTCAGGCGCTCCCGAGCCTTTCTTCGAACGGGCGCTCCCGGCCTTCCTCGATACCGTTGTGTCCACGACTCGGGCGCTCCCGAGCCTTCCTTCGACCGGGCGCTCCCGGCCTTCCTCGATACCGTCGTGTCCACGACTCGGGCGCTCCCGAGCCTTCCTTCGATCGGGCGCTCCCGGATCTCCTTCCGACCGTTTTCTACCCCGACATCCGGCTTCGTGGGCGAATTACTCACTGCGCCGAATATCCGCGACCGCGATACTCTGTCCGATCGACCCGGCCTGGACGGCCGAGCTTGTACACTGCGCCGAATACCCGCGACCACGACACTCTGTCTGATCGACTCGGCCCACCGATTTTGTACACTGCGTTTAGGAATACGACCCGCCGGAACGGCTTGGTCGGCCACCCGCCTGTAAATAGTTTTAGGATTCGTAGGAAGACGAGCCCTTTGCGTAATCCCGCTCTTAGCGTACTACTTTCCCTATCGTTTAGTTTTCTTTAACCATTTGTACAAATTGTCTACGCCATTTTCTTTTCAGTTATTTTGTATTAACTTGTCCCCATTATTTTGGGCTTTGCAATAAACTACTGTATTTTGTACAATTGATCACGTCTCGGTTTCTCTAACTCGTACCCCGGATCCCGACAGATTTCCGCCTCCGAAATTACAATCTAAACGAGATAACCCTGTTATATCGTGAGCCCCTGGTAACAGAAGGCTCGAGAATAACGTAGAAGCCTCGCACGTGCGCGACAATTTAGCAGGATTGGCAGAATATTACCGATCAAGGTAACCCTGCGTTTCCGGCCGGGACGCGATGCTTTTAGAACGTTCACGGTTGCCACCCGCGAATTGCTGATTGCTAAGAATTTCGGCTTAGCAACAGCACAGTATATTAGTGAGTAACCGCGGCCCAAACGGGCATTCGCTATTATAACCGCGTAAATTTAATCGCTGTCAAGAAGGAACCAATAAAGAAATAAAACAGTGCTTTATTTAAAAAGAAAAGAGTTCTTTATTCTTCTCAAGCCCGCATACATACAATTTTTCCGGAGAACGGACCCCACGGCACCCTTGCGGTGTAACAACTCTTTAATATAAAAAAAGGTTTTCTCTTTAGAATTTTAACAATTTTTGATTGGTGACGCTTCCGATTACTATTCTTTGAGGAAGTAAAATGCGTTGATCTTATGTTCACCAATTCTAAGTTTCTGTTAAGTAATTCATTAAAATGGTGTTTGTCGTGACGGAAAGTTATTAGAGGAGCAACACAGCGTCGGACGTAACAATTCATTAGTATTATTTTTTTTTTTAAAGATTGTAATATCTCTTGGATTTTTCTCCAGACAAATTTCAGGTCAGACGTTCTATCCAGAGATTCCGTAAAAAAATTGTAACGGTGCACCCGGCGATGCATCGTTCCGGGGATGATATCGGCCGGCCGTCGGACACAACACCGTCCGGCGGGGACCCGAGGCGCGGTGCGCCCCAAACATTATTTTTATCAGCCGAAGACGCGAGGTACAACGTCAGCGTACTTGCAGCTGTTTCGCGGCTAAGTTCATCCGCGGGCTTAGCCGAAACATCCCGAGCACCGCCGAACCACGCCGTCGACGCCGAGGCTCGTCGTTTCCGAGCGCGCCGCTTCCCGGGGCCTCGGCGCCACGCGTCGGAATACGTTACAAGCCCCGCTGAGCCCCGGAATCCCGGCGTCATCCCTTTTTATGTATAAAAAGGCGATGTCGGGATTCAGCGGCACCGTCTTCGTCCGTTCGCTTTCGAGCGAACACAATCCTCTCCTAGAGCACGAACCACGAGGTGAAGTAAACTTTGCTTCGGCCAGGAACTCCTGGCGCTCACGATCCGCTCGTTCCAGTTTACCGTTTCGCACGACTAGCTCGTGGGGTGGAGCGCACTCCGTCTCCTTCGAAAACTCTCGATCTTACGTCTGCGATCTGAATAAGCCGAAACACCAAGATCCTGTTCGCACCATCGTGATCCTTGGGGTGAAGTATTCTCCGCCTCGGCCGAGTACTCTCCGGCTAAGCGACACTGGTCAAGGTGCATCTACAATCCACGATCTATCGATCATTCGCGACCAACCCGTCGACAAAATAATTGTCATCGCGCACCTACCGAACCGCGGTCCTTCATACAACGTAAGAGAACCGTCCGAACTTATTGTTACGCGGACCACGCCCGCCGTTCCGCGCCCGCGTTCCGCATGCCGCCGATCCTACCGGAAAGATCTTACATCGATCCGCGTTCGACCACGATTCGCGCCGATAACCGCGCCCACTGATACGCGACACCCACCGTGCCTGTCGTGGGGCATCCGCGGCATCCGCGAACTTTGTTATAGCGCACGCGTTCTATCTATTGTAATCTGCGAACTCTGCGCATTCATCCGTGAAATCTGTTATCTAGCGTCTATCTCGAATTATCTGTTTTATTACGTATTTATATTGGCGTCGTTTTACCAAGCGCACGTCTGTGTTAATTAGTAATAAATTTTATTCTTTTATTTAATTATTCTGTCTCGGTGCATTCGGACCTACTCAAATCAAATCCTGCATCCCGACGAGCGCCCCGGGCTCGCTAGCCCGACATTCGATCTCACGACGAAATCAGGTCGTTTCAGAATTAAATAATTTTTTAAATATTTTTTTAAACTGCACCTGGTTTGAGCAACAATTTTTTTATAATTAAGAAGATTTTCTTTAGAGTAAGCAAATTTGAGGTTTGCAAAAGCAGCTTTTCTGAATCTTATAAGTTTCTCGCAATCGTTGTTCCACCAGAAGCAAGTGGAATACGAAACTTTTGATTTACTGTCCGTGTAAATGATTTTATTTGGCATGGCTGAGGAATTTCTTCCGCCAACATGATTTGAAGGATTATCTACTACTTTCCTGAGATTGTAACCAGGATCATGGAAACAATTGTCCATATGCGACATAAATGAAGAGTATTTGAATTAAATGTCTAGATTAGGATTATCTACAATATCATTTAGATCTACGGTTATAGCTGACAGTCGTTGGTCAGTAATAAACCAGTTTGTTTTAGGACCATGTAGCCTTGGAGATTTAATAAAAGAACAATAACGATCTGTGAAACCAGAAAGAAATATCGATATTGGAAAGTGATCACTTCCCCACAGAAATTTCGAAGCTTCCCATTGTAGATGAGGAACAAATCTAGTTGCTAAAAGTTGCTAAATAGTTGTTAAAAGAGAAATCAATAACAGAAGAGCTATTAAAGTAAACTGCGTAGTAGGTGGGGTCCCTATTATTTAAAAACACAGCGTCTGTCTCAAAAAAAGCCTCATAAATTTAATTTATGAGGAGCAGTTCTTTGAACCGCCCCAAGCGTAGTGGTGGGCATTAAAATCTTCTTCTATGAGGTAGTCGTCATTAAATTAAGAGAACTGTTATTTTTATATGCACGCATATACAATACTGCCATTTATCCTGTGACGCTGCAACTAATCTTCCTCATAATTAAGAAATATTTATCAAAATAGTACATGCTGACTCGTGCACATTTTGCTAAATCGTAAATTACACTATTTTTTTTTTTAGGCTTTAAATCATAATTTCAAGTACGCTATTCTCTTCCTAGATGTTTTAGAAAGAACGGAAAGTTCTTTGTTTGTGCGCCTAAGTATTCTAAGTGAATGTTTTGTAGGCAAATGTATAAAAAAAATTTTTTTTTGCATTTTCGACATCAATCTGATTCTTCCGCACTTTGTTAGAGGACGCACTTTAATTCTGAAAAAGGATTTTTTATTCCGTTCAGCCAATTTAAAAAATAGTGTAATTTCCGATTGCGTGGTAAAACAAGGAACACTAGAACCTCCTTAATCATTGAACGGAGATCATAGTGTGTGCCTCGTGTGCTTACTCTTATGCGGTTTTCGTGGTAATTAGTGCTCACTCATCTTCTACTCTCTTTTCGTTCATCTCATCTTTTTGTGTCACTCGTGATTCACCCAGTGCAGAACAATCAATTTGTTGACTCTCAATTCGTCTACACACGGCGTGTTGAACTTCGTGCTCAGTAGATCGGCAGCTTCTCTCAGTGCGCGGCTCGTATTGATTAATATAATCTTACGCGGCTAGGCATAGTCAATCAGCGGAGCTAGTAAATACTCAAGATATTGTGCAAACACTCACTCAAGATATTGTGCGAACAATCATTTCATTATAGTGAAAACTTATTTTATTACCACGCGCGTGATTACTTGCTCTACGCGTGATCCCCCTCAATTGAAGAACATTTCAACTACCTTCTCGATCTGAGAACAATCTGGCCACAGTTGCATTTACCATCATCGCGCCGTAAACATTAAGAAGTTTCGTACAAGATCACTAGTTCGATTCTCGCTGGCAAAAGCTTTTTTCACCAAAAAGTTAATACTTTTTTAAAGATTACGAGTTTATATAAAAATGATACAAGCCAAGGTACTAGGTACAAAAATAATTGTCAAGTTACACATAAACTAACGTAATGAGTTTTTATTCTAAAAATTATATATGTATTAAATATTTACAATAGAAAATAACATTAGTCGATCATTATATTACAGTTTCCTAAGTGGTATTGATCATAGAAGCGTACAAAACCAAAATTTTCACCGTAACGAGCGCACTGTATAAATGATGATTTTGTACAACTGAAATTTTTTCTTAAATTTTCCATATCGAAACACACTTCATTAACATTTATAAAAATATTACAGTCATTACTTATTTTAAAGTAAACTATGCGTATTTAATTATATTACAAGAAATTTCGGAGGATAATTGATGATGGTGTAGTACAGATATGATTTTAATACAATCTTTACGATAATTAATTTCGCGGTTTTGTTCTATCAAATATAAACATTTTTAAAGACGCTTTATTTAATTTTTGATGTCTAAAAAAATAAACATTGCAAGGTTGAACAAGCGGCGTATATTTTAGAGGTATAATGTTTCTACTGTATACTGCTCGTCAGTAATAGCGTTTCGCGGTGTACGAGTCACTTTGGTCTGTGGCGACGGCGGCATGTGTGCGCTAGCGCGTCAAGCTTCACACAACAAGGCCCGGTCGGGGTGCATGGTCTCGGAGGACGAACCCCGTCCACCCGGCTACGGTGCAACATATCTAGTTTTATTTCTTAGTATAAATGTTACTTACTACTAATAATCCAACAAGAAGCATGATTTAATAATACTTGCAATGAGATTTCAATTTCAGTTTCATGAATTGAAATTACTTTCTTTGGTGGTCTTCAATGTGCTTTAACTTTTCAAATTTTGTGGCGGCCGAAAAGGCCGACACAAAGTAAAACGAAGAAGCGAGCGCCAGGAGGACGGCAATCCGGCGAGCGGCAAAACGCAGCCCGTCATACAGCTGTGTACGCCGCAGTAACGCGATCGCGCCGATAATAGAATAAACAACCGCTAGGCGCCGCATATAAACAATTGCCAACCCACGAACAAAAAAAGACAAGGACCGGTATAAATAAGGCCAGGATCCGCAAAGAAATAACAAGATAGCAAGTTTTGTCAGCTTTTGAGATAACGCTACTTGTGCTCTGATAAAGACGCACAGCAGCGAAGAAAAAGCCAAAAGGAACGAGCAGAGTACACGGATGCCGTCTAAAAAGATACGACGAGGCAAAAGCATCCGATAAAACCGAAGTGGGTCCCTGCGAGCCCGGAAGAGACCACAGGCCTTACACCGGAAAGGGACGCCAAAAACAACGTTCCAAAAATCCTCGAAGAGACCGTCTTCCCGCTGGGAACACCGGGGATCTTAAAAGACGTTACTACGCTTCAGACGCCTACAGCGAAAGTAAAACACATCACAGGCTTCGTGCTAAGGCTCTGGGTGTTTCATAAAATAAACTTGAATCCACCACGGCTAACAAGACCACCGAAACTTTTTTTACGAGGATCACACGATCAGAGAATTTAGAGAGATACGTCGCTCAACTGACTAAAACCTCCACCAGCCTTGATAACCGGCCTAGGAGAAAGTATCGCGACACAGACGGAAAGACATTTATTCGTACACGCACCGATTGTGGACGATAAAGGGACACAAGCGGACCTGTGGGCGACCACCTCCGAATCCTTACAGGACAAGAACCCGATAACGTATCCCAAAAATGAAAAGTGGGGGCCGATACGAGTTACACTGCCGGCACCCTACATCACGTATCGAAAGAAATTATAACTCTTTTTGTAACGGAAGAAACCCGGCGCTGTAAGGCGCACAATACAAGACGAAAAGCAAAAATTGTATTTAGTGTAAATAAAATACGGACATACATTTTAAAAAGATCCGTCGTCTTACTTGAAGAACCCCGCCAGCGTCCGATCCTCCTGCTCTCGAAAAAGTTAAGTGTCCACAAACTTTATTATAGGATCGCCAAATTTCAATATCACATGCCTTTACTTGTAAACGCATATTTGTATAAACATTTTTTGATAATAAATTGTCACATAAGATTGCAAGAGCATTTTCAAATTTTTCTTTAATAATTTCAGTTTTTTCTGTGTTCAATAATTTTCTAATTTTTTTAGATAGATTTAAAAAGTTTTCTAAAATTTTATTAATATTACTATATAAATTCTAATCTCCAGTTCTTACATGAATAAAGTATTTTTTTGAATCACAATTAAGATTAGAATTAATTTTTGTATTTTTTTTGTCCGTTTGATTGATTTAATTTTTTTCTAAATGGCAAAGAAGGATAATCAAGTTTCAAACACGAGGATAACTCTTGATTGAAATTACTAATTTTAATATTTGGAATTATAAATTTGGAATCGAGCTAATTAAAAATTTTTTCAAATTTTTCTTTAATTGTACGTATTTCTTCTTTTTCTTTATTATGTTTTGTTTTAAGTGTTGAAAGTACAACTTTTAAATGCTGTAATCTTGTCGAACAAGTATTTTTTAAACAAATATTTAATTCTTTTAATATATGTAACGGTCCTACTTGCCCGGCCCGGAATCGCTCGGTGGAGATCACGGTGCAAGAAGCCGTGCACTGTTTATATGAACGAAATGTATACTACAAGTTTATTCTTAATATTTACAATATGTACATGCTTGGGTTGTTGGTCCGTGTAAGTGTGAGTCTTGACAGTATGTCCACAAGCAAACGTCGGTCGCAAAGGTGTTGGTAAGAAAGAGTCGCATGCAGGGCGGCGGTAAACGCTTTTTACAGACGGGTCGGTAGCGCAGGGTTGCATGTACATCGGTCACGGTTAGGTTGGTTACCCTGACATGGGTGTAGCGTAGAATCGCAAGCACAGCCTCGGTCGCAAATGGGTTAGCATCGCAGGGTCGCAAGCAAACGTAAGTGGCTAAGTTAAACAAGGCTGCAAACTAGACGGGAGCAATGCTGGTCGCAAATAAAACAGTGAATTGGGGTCGCAAGTAAACGGAAGTAACGCTAGTTTTAAATGAAACGGTGAAGCGGGGTCGCAATTAAACGGAAGTAACGCTGGTTGCAAATGAAACGGTGAAGTGGAGTCGCAATTAAACAGAAGTAACGCTGGTCGCAAATAAAACGGTAAAGTGGGGTCGCCAATACCCGGGGTAGCGTTGTACGTAGGTAAAACGCTAGACGACGGATGTCGGTTGTGCGTGTCAGGACGCGACGGTCGGAGATATCATATTAACGAAGACCGCGCGGTCAGTGTATCGACGCAGGGAGTGTTAGGCCGGTGGGAAATCTTCTGGGTAAACCCCAAATCGGTGTGTCGCAGATCGTCCAGGAAAACTCCCGAGACGGGCAAGTTTGTCGCCAGAGAGTCGACAGAAATTCCTTCGAGTCAACGGCCAGTGCTCCGGATAACCCCCCAGATTGCGACCGGGAAATCCCTCGAGTTTGCAATCGGGAAATCCCCCGAGTTGCTGATTTGCGGTTCGTCCGAAATACTCTCGAGACGGGTAAGATTGCCACCAGGAAGTCGACCAGGTTTTCCCCCGAGTCGACGGCCAGTGCTTCGGGTAACCCCCGAGATTGCAACCGGGAAATCCCCCGAGTTTGCAATCGGGAAATCCCCCGAGTTGCTGATTTGCGGTTCGTCCGAAATATCCTCGAGACGGGTAGGATTGCCACCAGGAAGTCGACCAGGTTTTCCCCCGAGTCGACGGCCAGTGCTCCGGGTAATCCCCGAGATTGCGACTGGAAAATTCCCCGAGTTGCTGCACTGTGGATCGTCTGGGATAATCTCCCAAAACGGTGTTGCACTAGGAATTGCCTCTCTATTGCAGCTGTGTGATCGCAGCGAGAGCCGGATCGGGACAAAATACCGGTCCATCCGCGGCCACGGCTTTTATACCCGTTAGTCGGAGGTAGAGGTATCCCTAACTCTTCGGCCTTCGGTGGTGGTCAACCGTGATCGTGCGCTTCCGGCGCAGTTCTAGTGTCCGGGCGTACTAGTCGCCCGATTAGTGGCGGGGCAGCAAGGTCTCGTCACATATGTAATTAAAAATTTTAGATAAGTTCTTAATAGATGAAATATGTTCTAAAATCTGCAGTTTTGTAGATTTTATCATGATAAATTAAAAAATATGTTTATAAAAGCGCAAGCGTAAAAGATAGCGTTAAATAATTGTTTCACGTTTGTTGCAACGAAGAAAATATAAATTGTTTATTTACTTGCGGTCAATTATTCTTTATTGACATAGAATATCTGCAATCGTTATATTTGACAAAAAATTTAAACAGTAAAGTGGAAGAAAGCTTTCACCTCGAGCCAAATACCCATTGATCTCCAATTTCACGATTGTATGTGTCTGCGTTCAGGCGTTTGAGAATTGAAATTGTGGCGAAGGCATATGCCTCGCCACTAAAGGGCAAAGACCCACCTTGGACGGCAGAAAGCCGTCCACCGGAGGATGACGGGCGAACACCAGCCCAGGCGGCACCGGACGCGCCAGATATAGTTCGCCGGACGTTCACCAGTCCGGCGATGGCGCACGCCGCCGAGTTGAGAGTAAGAGTTCCCCCACTTTCATCTCGGCGGCTATATAAGCTGAGCTCGCGGCAAATCAGGTATCTTGTGCGGTCCCAATCCTCGATCACATCCTCCAGATCCTAAGGCTTCGGGCGCTCCCGAAGCCTCTCGCATACTCTCCGACTCGGGCGCTCCCGAGTCGAACTCGGACGCTCCCGGTGAGAGTTTTCGCCACCTTGGGCGCTCCCAAGGTAAAGTACAGATTCAGGTTTTTGGAGACATTGGGCGCTCCCAAGGCTCCACCACCAAGGCGACCGAATACCGCCGGCGCCTTCGGATACTCCGGACTACTGAGATCCTCTAGACGGGCGCTCCCATCTAGACTCTGGATCTACCGTACGGCATTCAGCCGTCGACACCGCCGCAGTCGGGCGCTCTTGATTGCCGCCGACCAACAGGGCATTTCGTGCCGACACGATCCCCCGGACGGGCGCTCTTGTCCGGCACCGGATCCGCTGCGCGACAGCTAGTCGCCGGCATCGCCGCGGTCAGGCGCTCACGACCACTGCTCCTCGGGTTATCCCAAACAACCTCGGCTTCCCCGACGGGCGCTCCCGTCGGCCCAGACCGCATTTAACCTCGACCAATCGCGGTCCCTCGAATCCGCGCAAATTTTGGTTCCGGCAAGCTTCAAATCCGGCTACTACGCGACACGGAAAGTCGCTACCGTTACAAAATTCAGCATTGAATTTCGACGCGCGCGATTATCGAAAAGGAAATTGAGACGGAATATAAATGTTGAGGTTATTGTACGGACAGATTTAATACAAAAAAAAAAAAATACAAATTCGAGGAACAAAGCAAGGCTTTCGAAAAATCTTGAGGTGCACGATCCGCCGGAAATTTTCAAGATTAATTTAATCGCGAGATTCGGACGATCTTGCCGCGCAAACTTGATTATGATGATCGCGATCGCGAGGTTCGAACCAAACGTACAATATTGATGTTGACAGCGAATTTAGAAAGACTCTGAGTTTCGACACAATGATGATCGCAGCTTGCACGCGATCGCTTTATATAGGTTCGCACAAGACCAAACGGTAACGCAACGTTTGGATAAATTCGAATTGATCGT
Source organism: Cardiocondyla obscurior (assembly GCF_019399895.1). Classification (NCBI taxonomy): domain Eukaryota; kingdom Metazoa; phylum Arthropoda; class Insecta; order Hymenoptera; family Formicidae; genus Cardiocondyla; species Cardiocondyla obscurior. The sequence goes on from NC_091877.1 coordinate 5,049,551, forward strand.
CATAACACTACGACGACCGGTGCGAAACCAAAATAGGCAAGCGAGATAAGCAGAAAGCTACAAATTAATAACGGACAAACGAACGAAAATAAAGTTGTTAGACGATAACATGAAAATTAAGAATATTCTGGAACCTGTATAGAAATTCGCAAAATAATATAATTTCGGCGACTTTTGTCCAATATTCGACGTAACAGTATGTATAAATTGCTTGCCATCATCGAATATCAAGGTACATCAAAAACATCAGGTATAGAACATTACATCGCACATACACATCGAATAACAGGAAAATGAGAAGTTTATAATGATTTATGTCGTAGCAAAAAAACCGATACATTTAACAAAAAGAATAATGTTACAAAAAAAGAAATTTTCTTCCTTAATGTTGCGGATTATGCGTGAACTTTGCCCGGGTGAACGGGACAGCGCGGTTTTTCTGCGTCAGGCACGAGACTCGCACGTAATGACCGGAAGAGTACACGTGCCGATACGTCGAATGAAATGTTTTGCTTTAATGTGGCTCGCCGAATGAGCTGACCAATAAACTAATACGCGCGATGAGCAAACTAGAAAATCACTTAATGAGCTAGACCGTTAATGAGCCGTATTCCGGTTATGAGCGTATGTTCTGGAACCCGTGAGCACGTAATGAGCCCGCGGTATCGCGTGGGCCTACCGTAAGGCGTATTCCGTCGATGAGCGGACCGAAACTCAGTACAAAAGAGTGCGCTCACAAAACACCGTTTGTTCGCGCTTTTTTTGTTAATTACTAGTTTTGTTTCGTTAATTACTCGTTTTGTTACTTTTTCTTGGTAACGGTTGTTTATTAATTTTTCTATTAATTACAAATTTAGTTATCTGAGTTTAGTTATCTGACAGAAGTTGACGATTGATGTTGTGTAATAAAGTATAAAAGGTTTTACTTAACGATTTGAATATTTGTGAGTGTGAGTTCCTTAATCGGAGAAATAAGTGCCAAAGCGGTTTATTCCCGGAACTTAAGTGGCCACTTTACTGTAACGGCACAGGCTGTTCCTGTGACTCAGGTTATTTCTGAATTTTGGGCTGATCCCGATTTAGTGACAAAACGAGCTGTTCTCGTCTAAGATCTTGGGCTGTTTCCATTCAAGGAAGCAGGCTGTTCCTGCTAACTCAAAAGTTTCCTTAGAATGTTTCACGCTGGGGAAAATATTTCATTATTTAAATACGAATTCAGAATTTTGGAATTCTCACAGTTTGAAAACATCCTTGTAGAATTTGAGAGACGAATATTTAATCTTTTTTACTCTCCGGTTTCGTGAGAAAACAAATCCTTTATTTTTCAAATCTTTCCCGTTTACTATATTTAAATTTTCTAAGATTTGTAATTATTTCTCTAAAGGCTTTTTTCTTTCTCCCATGTTGGGGGAAGGTTTTTATGCCCATTAAATTCCTTTTATTACATTGTTTCAAATTTGTGTTTTATTTTACTAACTTTCGTTTTTTCTTTCATAAGGTTTTTCAGCCGCCTGGTAAATATTCTATTGTACTCATTTAAAATAATTTTATTAACGTAAACACCGTTGATGAGCTAGCCGAAAGGATCGTTATCAATTCACTTTGCGCGTTTTCTCACAATAAATCGAGAACTGACTTAGACACCGTGTGATCGCTATAAAAACCGGCACAAGAAGAAGGATTAGAGCCGGCAAATGCAGCACGTGGCGCGGATAATAGACAAATTACCGGTCCGAGACGTGGTGCCACCATGATAATTGGCGACCGCAATCGTAATTACTAGCGACACTAAAATAAGTAAAACGCGGTCTTGTTGAGTGGACCCAATAAATCGCGAACACTTAATATACAGGGTCTCCCAAAGTCATGTAGACAAACTTTGGAACTAGGTAGATCTCATCATTTTAAGACGAAAAGTCCTTTATCATTTTTTATTCCGAGTAATATTAAGCGAGATAATAATTATTGAAAATTATATCTTTTGGGCGAAACTTACTGCCCCCCCCCCCCACACCGCGCGGAGACGTTCTATCCATCGGTAGTCCCCAATCCTTGCGTTCTCGATCATCGATAAGAAAAGTGAAGGCGCGCGGGGCGAGACAAGCGGTTACGATCGGCCCGCCTATAAACTGGTTTAAACCAGGAATCAAAGAAAGGCGACGACGCGTAACAATACAAAAAAAATTATCGATGATCGAGAACGCAAGGATTAGGGACTACCAACGGATAGAGCGTCTCCGCGCGGTGTGGGGGGCAGTAAGTTCCGCCCAAAAGACATAATTTTTAATAATTATTATCTCGCTTAATATTACTCGGAATAAAAAATGATAAAGGACTTTTCGTCTTAAAATGACGAGATCGACCTAGTTCCAAAGTTTGTCTACATGACTTTGGGACACCCTGTATAAAACAAAAAAAATATATTAAAAAACAAAAAATAAAATAATAAACAAGACAAAAATATTAGTAGAAATATGTATATTATATTAGCATATAAATGTTAGATAGACAGAAAAGTTACATGTATAACAAAAACAAAAATATAACAAAAAACAAAAACATAACAAAAAAATAATGAAAAATGTATAAAAAATTTAAAAAATAAAAAACTAAAAAATTTATTAAGAATAAGCATTAGGTATTAGCGTATAAGCATTAAATAGACAAATACATTATGTATACAGGGTGTCTGGTTGAGTAGTGAGCAGCCCTATGACACTCAGAAACTATCGTGTCTAAAAAGTGAAGCCTATCCGCTACGCGGCGCTAGGCTGCAGTTACCACGGTCACAATAGTATATGCTGCCTAAAATGCTATATTATATGCATTATATGCTACTCATGCTGCTTTCAATTTAAAAGAAAACTCAGATAATTCTCACTTATAACATAATTCTGTGTTTGTTATTTAATTAAAAGACATTGAAAAAAGACAGAATTATGTTGTAAGTGAGAATTATTCAAGTTCTGATGCAAATGAAAAGCAACTTTATATATTATAAATAACATATACTATTTTATAAACTGAGTAGACAAATATTAAATAATAAAATTATTTTTGCAATATTTTGTTTTATTTAATTTTTATAATGTTTAGCTATTTTTTTAATGTTTTGACTTTGTTTTTTTTTTATCACTGTTAACTTTATAACAATACTGGCGCATGCGAGTAGAAATATAAAAATCAATCATTTTACAAAAAATAATTTCTGCATGTTCCTTACATGGAAATGTTAAACTTTTAATGTCAATATTTTCAAGATTTTTATCATATACGTCTGCCCGTTCGCAATATTTTGAAAATAAATATTCTAAATATTTAATAAAATTGAACATTTGTAAATTAGGATGCTTTAGACGATTTTTTTCTGAACTTTGCATGTTTAATAACATCGCTGCAGGAAATAAACTATGTACTCTATTACTAATGTCAGGAATAAGGTCTTGAATCAACGAACTCAAGGTCTTTGTTAGCTATCTTAGATTTTGTTGCCCGTGAGTCACACATATCAATATTCGCGCTGCGTGACTTCTCGGCTATTCTTTTATGATCCTATCCTCATTATTCATTATCTATCTCATTGTCTTTATTCCGTTCCGATCGCTCTACCAAGACGGATGTATTCTCTTAAATAAAAACTCTTGTACTTTTCAAGTTGCGCGGCCTTTTATTTACGGACCTTTTTCGACAACTAATAAACACATTTTTGCATATTTTACATTTTATGTTTTTTTCAATATAATTGCATAAATATCCCGTTGTATAATATACAATGCAATCTGTTATTTCTGGTAAACTGTAATCATGTTCAGACATAAAATCGTCAAAAGCCCATTCATCATTATTTATTACAGCATCATTTAACTTATCTTTTAATTTTGTTAATGATGTTTCGGTACTTGAATTGTTGTATAACTGTTTGATTTCTGAGATTGAAATTAGCGGTTTTGAATCTTCAATTAATGAACAATTTCCGTACCGTGGTGGTTTAAAAATACTAGTTGTACTTAAAATTTTTTATAATTGGAGAAAAGTGGGAACTCCAGGATGGTCATTAGATCCTGCTGCTTGACGTATTGATCCAAAAAATCTCTAGAATAATGTAAAACAAATAATATAATAAAATATAAAGAAACAATTTTGTGCCAATAACATAATACAGAAGATAAAAAAAGATATTAAAATGTAACATGATGGTTTTTATAATAAATGCAGAAACATCAAACCTCAGGTGAATCTTGATTTAGGCGATCTGTTAATACAGATAAAAAATTTTGATGTGTGGTTAGATATTTTACTAAATCCAATGCTGATTTTATTGTCACTCTGAGACCTTCAGCAGTTTGTCTTGTTAAAAATTGCTTCTCAGAGATAGTACCATCAATTTTATGTTGTTCCCAATTATTCAACTTTACTAAAGATTCTTCTAAAATCTAGTCAAAAATTAAATATGTTTAGCATTAAAAAATATACTAGCTATTATATGTACATAAAAGTATACCTTATAATCTGTATTTTTGACAGTCACACCTTCAGAAAATTTATTACGATTTAACGCATCGAATAAGTTATTTATCCATTCACAGAAGTTAGCAGTATCATCACATTCTTGTAACTCAAGTAAAAAGTTTTTATAAAACCTCAAACCATTAGCCATTGATTTACTGAAAACCTGTAAAAATAATGAATGTATGAAATATATGGTTAAAAGATTAAGATGGTAATTACTATATTGTGTTATAGTAAATAATTTGTTTCACTTGAGCAGCTAGACGAACTCTCATTTTAGCTGCATGAGTAAGCGTTAAATGATTATATGTAATTTTAGGGCATATTCGCATTCGAGCTGGTATTGTTTCATCTTTATTTTGTAATATGCGAAAATATTCCCATTTAATTAATTTTTCATTAGAATTAAGCTGACAATAAAAATGAAGAAATTAAATTTAATTTTTACACTATTGAACGGTATAGATAAATATTTCATTTAATTCATTTATGAGTTAACACAATGTTTATTACAATTTTGTATTCCATATTATTACCTGTAATGATGTTGTGTATAATCGGTTTCTGATAGTTTTTAAAATATGTGGTGTATCTGAAAACACATACACCACACGCTCATTACTAATTGGATGATTAAAATAATTAACTACTTCATTTATTTTGCCGCATACATCCATAATGTCCCAAAATTTTCTATTTGTTGCTGCACCGTCTGTTATTACCCCATGAATTTTAACATTAATATTTTCCAGTAACGCAATAGCCTATAATATAAAATTAATATACATAATATCACAATATTTTGCAGAACTTTGAGAAAAACATATCATACATATATGTATATATATTATATTTTGTATTATGCATACCTTAAGTACAAGTTGTGCAAGTACTTCTCCATGTACAGGTCCTTTAGAGGCAAACACAGCTAATGGTTGAGAATAAGAGTCAGCAAGTGATTGAATCATAATTACTAATCCATGATCTGCTTGTTCATTTAAATAAGTTGATGGAATTCCTTCATCTCCAAAATCAATTAATCCTGTATAAGTGAGATTTTTTGAATTAACATTAACTGATTCTCTAAGATGTATTTCATCTTATAAAATTATTCCTTGTTTTTCTATATCTGTTTTCTTTTGCAATGCAAGTTCAAACATTAAAAAAAAATTTTTATCAAAGCCACATGGACTATCAATAAGCGAAAGATATCTGAAACAAAAAAAACACATTTATTACATATATTATTATTTTCTGAATTAGATATTGTTAAACAATAATAATGTAGTACCTTCGAATAGTCCTAATACATGGAACAGGTAGTATTTGACTTTCTCTTAAAAAATTATAAGCCTTAGGGGACTTCATGTGCAATAATAGGCATAATAGAATCCATTCTTCATTATATCTATGCCTTGTAGGATTTTTTTGTTTTGCAGATTTTATTATCTCCTGTAGCGTAATCAGCTTATTGTGAGAAATGTTTGTCTCTTTTAATTTATTTTCTATATCTTTTATAGAAAGTGTTTTTACTTCTGTTTCATTATGTATAAGTTCTTTTTTCAACTTATCTATCACATATTTTGTTCGAATTTTTGTTTTTTGTGCTCTATAATATTTTTTCCGTAACAGTACAATTTTATTTTCTTTGTATGTAGTTGTATTTCTTGTATTGTTTGTATTTTTTTCATTGTTTGTTATTAATATCTTTTTTTTTCTCGACGTCTTTTTTGATGTATTGATTTTTGTACAATAGCACAAAATTGACATTTGTTTTTTATGATAGTTGAAATTAATAAACACTTTTTATGTCTCCATGTATCACTAATGTCTTTAAATGCTTCGTTATATCCAATTTTTTCAATATAAACTTGGCTCTCATTTGCACCACAACATATATAAAAATTATCCACAGCAATTAATATTTTTTGTAACTGGTCTATACTGTTAATAGGGCGATAAAATATAGATGATGGGAAATTTAAAATGGGTTGCTTTAAAACATTTACTTGTATTCTCATATCATCCTTTAATATTACTTCTTTTATTGAATAAAATGAATATAAGCTGTTGTTTGATTTTATTTTTTTACATGTTGGTAAATAGAAAATTAATAACCGTGTATTATCATCATTAATTTGCGTATGTACCCATTGCTTTGGTAAATTTATTTCCTTTTTGTCAATACTATTTAAAACATCATAAAATAAAAAATTTGTTGAATCATCTTCTAACTCATACTGTATGTAAATAATCAAATTGAACTGTAAAAGACTTAAACCAGGTGGCTGAAAATTCTTATAGAAGAAAAGTTAGTTTAGAAAAAATAAACTAACACAAATAAAAAACTCAAATTTGAAAATTAGAAAAAGGAGGATTTAATTGGCATAAAAAACCCTCCCCCAGCATGAGAGGAGGGAAAAAGCCGTAATTGAGAATTACATTTGATACACAAATTCTTAACAAAACGCATGCATGCTTACAACCGGAAATTACAAAGAAAAATGTTAATTGAGTTACTCACAGATCTGGAGAAAATAACTTAAATCTGGATCTTAGAAACGATACCAAAACCTCTTTGTTTCTATCCGAATAAATTATAAATTTGTTCCTTCTTTGTGGAAATTATGAGTCGGCAGGAACAGCCTGCTTTCTCAAATGCGAACAGCCCAATTCCTTTTCGGGAGCAGCCCGAGCAAATTACAGGAGCAGCCTGTTTCACAAATGGGAGCAGCCCAAACAATTTACAGGAGCAGCCTGTTTCCGTTGTTAAAACTGATAGATAATTTTCTGGGAGCAGCCCGTAATATCACTTAATTTCCCGGGAACAGCCCGTAATACATTGACAATTTTAAAATTTATTTCTCTGCTTTATTGACAAATACTCTAATTTCACAAACATGTGTCTCCGTCAACATCTGCTGTTAAACTAACAAACGAAACCGAACATGTAAATAAAAAACCGAGAAAATCAATATTTTTATCGTTGCTAGGGAAAGAATCGAAACGAGTTTAATAACATAAACCGAATAAATTCATTATGTGAAAAAAGGCGCGAACACATACTCTATATGCATTTCATTTTGTATAATTTCATTATTAGTTTCATTAGTTTTATCACTTTCTATATCTGGAATATTCTCAGACCATGGAAATTTGGATGGTATAGCTCCTTTGCGTAATTTAGGTATTTTATACGGTGCAGACTGAATAAATATTATAATAATTAATATTTTTATTTTATAATATAATAATTCAAATAACTTACCACTCCAACATCATTTCCTTCTTTATCATAAAGTTCTCGTTTCCACAGAATATCACATTCTTCAAAGTGATGATGGCAAATAGCTTGGGTTGGTTTAATTAAAATGTCTTGTCTTTTTAAAGCTGTTTGCCACTTTTTTTGTAAATCTTCGTTCCTTGGAACGAAAAAAAAATGCACTTTTTCCGGGTTGGATGTGTACCCCGATGTACAACCAACTACAATGCACCGCGTCATATTTAAATTCCTTTAATTAGATTTTATATTAATAATTCAAACAATTGAAAAAAAAGTCTTTACTCTTTTAACACTGATTTCTTACTGACAGTTATTTACTTTGTTTGCGACATGATTAATCATGCAACAAAGGATAAAAGAGCTAGTAGTTGATTCTTTATTTGAAAAGCTTACACATATGAAATTTAAACCGATAAGATTCTTTATAAGGAGTTTGTTGAATGCACGCGAATATAATAATTATAATACATTAATTTCATTTTGACTCTCTTTATAACATAAATAAATATATACAGGGTGTCCCAAACAATGTGTCACTCCCAAAAACTATGGGTAGAAAATTGAAATCTAAGACGAAAAGTCAAATGCAATTTTTAAAAATTCTCAATAGTTTTCGAGAAAAAAATTAAAATATATAAAATGTATACAAGTATATATATAAAACAGTATATATACAAAATATAGTATAATACAAAATATCGTGGTAAAGACAAACAAGATAAATAATAACGCACGGCGGTATTCTGATATTCGCTCGAGACATCCCGCGAATTACACGTGCGCTTACAATGGCGTGCAGCTTGACACGCCGAAGGAGAGATCAGCCAATTACTAAGCGACAAAAAAGCTAAGGCAGAGTCAATGCTATTAAGCGTGGATCGCTTCTAAGAGCGCGCTCTTATTCGCTCAGTTATACAAATTCGTATCGATGTTACGATCACGAATTCGACAAATTGGTAGTAAACTTTTATAATTATATTCTTAATGTTTACCTACACCTGAAAGATTTTCCGCTTTTCGCGGGACACCCTGTATAATCATTCTCGCATACTTCGTTCTTTTATCCTAATAGCTACCTTCTCGTCCCGATATCACAACACAATACAATACTTAAAACTAATTCTTAAATCTAGCGATATTATCCTCTGCTTCTCATTTATATATTTTTTATTTTCTGTGTTTCCGTTCAGGCTCACAATTATCTCATTTCTTTTTTCTTTTGCGCCAATTATTTTTTCTTTCTTTCTTTTTTCTCTTTTCTAGTCTTCTTATCCTAGTCCCTATTATTCTCTTTTCTTCTCACCCTTTTCGCATTCTTATTCTAAACCTTATCGCTCAATCTCTCTGTCTTTATTGGACCTCCGCTTTCAAAGTAATCGCGTTTTTTATTTTTATTTTAATTTTCTCCTTTCCTGTTTGTAATCTTTTGTTTTTATTTAATTGCAGGTACGAAATCGATTAATAGATGCGGAGTATATATCTTTGCTACATCAGATTTATAGTGATAATATAGAAGGTCATTTTTATAGGGGATTTATGATAACTGGGTCTGAGATATCCGAAAACACAATTAAAAAAGTAGAACGTTCTTTATACATAAAAAGACCAGTATGTTTCATATTTTCAGGATTAGAATCTCAATGGTTTGGAATGAGTAAGTAAATATTTACTCTTTTTTTTTTTTTTTTAAACTTTTGAAAAATAATGAAAGAAGGCATTTTTAAAACGTTCTTAGATAAAATATGTAAAATATTATAAAAACAACATTCTAAGGTATTTAAAAATAAGCATTCTGAATTAAGTATTTTTAATATATTTTTATGATATTTGTTATATTTTATAAATATATTTGTTTTTGGATGTGTGTTATATAAAATGCATGTTTGAAAAAACATTTGAAAATGTCTTATTAAAAATATTTAAAAAATATTTTATTTAAAATTTTATGAAAAAAATTTTTAATGCTATTTTAAAGTTTTTCTTTACTGTTTAAAGATTTTTTTATTCAATAATAAAGCTAAATTATTTGTAATATTAATACTTCGATAATAAAAAATGTTACAGTGGCATCATAATGACATTGCTTTATGACAGTTAACTATGTCACAGTGATATTGTAACAAAGTTACAGTAAAATTCGAATGTTCGCTTTGTCACAGATGTAACATCCGTATGTAACATCATTATTATACCGGTGATATAAAATATAAGAGTGATGCAATTTGAATATTACAAATTAGTTTATGTGGCATTGTTGCTGTAAGATAGAACGTTGATGAAACAAAGTATCGAGTGCCTTTTAAATTCTTTTAAATGCAACTTTTTTTATTCGTAACATGCACTATTTACAGTTTATTTTTGTATTATCTCAGGCGATGCCTTACAGCTCCGGGACAGAGTCCTCTCAAAATTTATGTTCTCTGTAGCTAATTTGAACAACTGTCAGAATGACCAGAATAGGTCCTAATTTGTCGTCTCCTGGCAAAGATGGAAGATGCTTTTTTTCTGCAGAATTAGTGGTCTACGGATTGCATTGCCTGACCGTGCCGGTGATCTGCGTGCTGTATCGAGTGCCTTGATTCGGGTTCCTCGGTATGCATCTCTCTAGTCACCGGTGTTGGTCGCAATAATGATAGCGCATTTAATGGCGCCCAGTTTCACAACGGATTTATGAACTGTCAAATGCGCACGTTGCTCGATGCTAGGAACGTTCGTGGAGACCGTGTTAGTCGAACCGGTAGTAAGTCTAACACAGTGGATGCTCAGGGCCTCAGTTGAAAGTCAATTTGCCATAAATGTGAACTGGGCGCTGTAACTGGCGTTGGTTTTAGTCACAGAATCGTACGTAAGATTTCCACCAAAAACCTCCCAGGTGAAAAAACGGATTTCTCCGCGTCAGTAGGATGCATGGCTGGATCTCGGTCACTCGGCCAATGCAACCTCAGCGATTTCGTCAATAACATCTTGCAACTGTTCTTATTTCAATTGATTATATTTTACTTTATTACTTTATTTTTTTGTTTTAAGTGGGTTAATTCTTTCGTTTATTCTCATTTTGTTACGTCGTTGTTGCGAGATTTTATTCCGAATGCTTACTCGAATTCCTGATGTAACCGGGGTTCGGGTTACAACAATAGCATTCCAGTTTTGCTTGTTTATTTTAAAGGAAAAATAATTTCCTTTTTTAAATGTTTTGTCGCTTCTTTTAGTTCTGTGACTATTTTTTCTATTGGAAGTATCCGCAAATTTAGAATATCTCTTTTCACACGAGTTAAAAAGTCAACTATGTTGTATACATCATTTAATACGCTCGTGACTAATACCTATAATACGAATAGGTAATCTACCGCGTAAAATCTTTGCGTCAGTTGATTGACTCTTCAGCTCATGTAAGTCGTTGCGTTCGTTAAGATTTGAATGTAATATTCCACTTTATCCTCCATTATTTTTATATGCTCTATAGTTCATATTTAAGGTTTTTATTTAGTTTTTGCGATGTGTTGCAATGTTTATTGTCGCGAGTGTATTAATTCGAGCTGTTCTGCAATATGTTCTTCGTCGTCTGCATTCATAAAACCAAACAGTGTTTTTTCCTCTTTTCAAACGATATCTATTAATCCTCTTTTTTGAATGTGTATCCCGTGTATAATTTGAAGTCGATTTAGTGATGTCGTTAATTTATTGCTTTCCGCGGTCGCAACACATAATATTTGTTTGTATTTTGCGCCTATGTGATTTTCGTCGGTTTTGTAAAAATCCTCGCTAATTCTTTTGCTTTTCAAATGTAATTTTGCAAATTATTGACATACAAATATATTTTTAATACAAGGAAATATATTTAATTACAAATCAGGAGGCATGGTAGTGTCTCGCGCCAAACATAGGCGGTGTATTATCGATCCTTTCTTATGCAAGACAATGTTTGAAAAATTCGTAGATTTTCAAATCTCGATAACGGCTGAACCGATCGTTTTGTAACCAGGTTTATCTTGTAGCTTTAGGTCATTTCTAATTATTAATGCTTTAATTTTTTTCGATATGTATTCTATTGTACGAATGGAAATATCGCGACGCAAACTTTTCATTTAAGAGTAAAATACGTTTAAGAATCGTTGTTATTATCATTGTCATCGTCGTTCAGTCAGATTTCCTTTTCGGTTTTTCAGCAATAGGTTGTACTCAAGTTGCTCAAAGTTAACATGACATATATAATAACCTTAAATCAAGAGGCACGGGAGTCTTGCGCCATGTACAGACGCACTGTACTATCGAAATATCGAGATTCTCTTACGCGAGACACCGTTTAAAAAAATTCATGCAGACAACGCTCAATTTGCTTAAAATTATAAGATTAAACAAACTTGTAAAGTAAAGTTCAATCTCAATTCTGCCGCTCTCGTCCGGATGGATGTATAACTATGTATTTATATTTTTATGTCTACTTTATCAACAGTATTTCAAAATTGAAAAATTTAGCGCTTACGCGACCCAGCGGTACGCATGGCGCTAGACTCGTTCTGAGCGATACGTGGCGATGCGCGCGCGTGTATCGCCATTATTCAAAATATCGAGGCAAATTCAAGTGAAATGGGAGGGTAAGAAGTCTATACAAGGAGACTTCAGGATTTGAAGATCCATCCGGGCAAGACCAGTAGCATAATTAAGATTGAACTTTATTTTACAAGTTCGTTTAATCTTATAATTATGCCGTTTGATCTTATTTAGATGGATGTATAATTATGTAGATGTTTACAGAGCAATTTGCCGAGGAACACTAATGATTTATTAACTTAAGTATTGTTACGCCCGGTATACGGAGCAGCGTGAAGCTGCCGGCTCGCTCCGAAGTTTCGGTTCCCCGTTGCTAGGGGAACGAAGATGTTTGATTTTGGTTAAAATGACAGTTCTGCCCGTGACTTAATTCGGTGCGGATGTATTTGATGTATTTGGTTAAGTCCGATTAAACTCTTATCTTTTCTTTTTCTAAATTCGTCTTCTTCTCTTTCGCGGAGCTCGAGCGCCGCGAGTGTGAGTGAGTGAGAGAAAGAGACGCGAACGCGGAGACGTTCGCCGACCCGTTCCCGGCGTAACATTTTGGGGGCTCGTCCGGGATGGCTACGCATACGGTGAAGAGGAGGCAATCCCGTCAGGAGGATCCTGCTTCGTCTGAGGCGGCGGCGTTCGAGTCGCTCCGTCAGGAGATGCGTCAGCTGCGGGTCGAGCAGGAGCAGAGGGAGGAGAGTCTGCGGACCGAGATTCGTCTGCGTGATGATGCGATCACGAGGATACAGAGCCGAATCCTGCAGCTAAGTCCCTCCAATAATTTTTCGCGCGTTTCCGGTGTTCTTCCGGCGGAGGGGGGCGCGAGTTTCGTTCCGGATGTCCCTTCGGTTGAGGGTGACGCGCGTTCCGTGTCCGGGTTGAATTTAAAATTAGATACATATAACGGTTCCGTTCCATTGCGGGAGTTCTTCTCCCAATTTGATTTGATCGCTCGGGCGAAGCAGTGGGGACAGGAGGCGAGAACTGTTGCCCTTGTTTCTTGCCTTCGGGGCAGAGCGCGTTCGGTTCTCTGTACTTTTCAGGATTCCGAGAGCATGGGCTACGCGGAGCTTAGAGCAAAGCTCGAGTTGTGTTTCGGGGAACCGCGGTCTTCTCAAAATTATTATTCTCTTTTTACAAATCGGAGACAGAAAGAAGGGGAGGATTTTGCTTCTTTTGGGACGGAATTAGAGCGGTTATCCCAGTTAGCTTATCCTGAGTGTCCCTATGAAGTACGGGACAAGATCGCTTGTGCACAGTTTATTTCTGCGTTGTTAGATGGTAGGGTTAGGAGAACGCTGCAATTAGAAGGGATCTCTTTACTTAAAAAGGCGATCGAGAGATCGAAAGTGATCAGGACGATTTTCGGGGAATCTTTCGATAGGAGAGCGTCAGGTTTTCAGGGGCGCGCGAGTTCTTTTAGAAATTTTAATTCTTTTCGTTCGGAAAAGTCCAGGGGGGACGTTAAGGAAAACGAAGAAAAGGGGGAAAGTTCGGTAAATCCTAGGAAGAATAAAGGGAATAAGTTTTCTCGGGAGACAAAGGGGGGGGGGCTCGAAGAGAGTGTTGGCTTTGTGGGAAGCCAGGACACTTCCAGAATCAGTGCTCTACCCGTAAGGAAAACTCGGAATAGTCAACCTCTTTGGGGGGGGGAGGAGTCGGCTAAAGGAAAGGGGGCCCCGAGGGAGTTATTTTCCAGGAGAATCGGTTATTCTTCACGCGATTTTTGTTTTGCAGGAAAGATTAATGGTAGGAAATGTAATTTCAGGGTTGACATGGGCTCTGATATTACTATTTTGAGTTCTAGGTTTTTCGGAAAGGGGAATTCAGGTTTACAATCGCTTAGAGAGGGGCTAAGATTTCGATATCCTACAGGGGAAGATGTTTCTGTTAGAGGAGAAGCTAAAGTTTCTATGGAGGTAGGGAAGTTTGCTCTTGAAATGAGCATGTTTGTAGCGGAGATTTCGGATGATTGCCTTCTCGGGGCAGATTTTCTGAGGAAGGTTGGTTTTTCCAAAATCTTTGATGAAGCTTTTAGTTCTTGTCGGAATTCTTTGAGGGTGGCCAGAATCAAACAGACTTTCGGGGTGAATTCTTCTTTTCCTCAGAAGCTTTTTGAAGAAAGCTTAAAAGAATTAAATGATGAGCAGACGAATGTAGCTTCGTTATTCTTTAGAGAATTCCAGGGGACATTTTCGGAGGAAATAGTTGCAGGGAATTGCGAATTAGTGAAACATAAGATTGATGTAGCGGACGCTCTTCCGATTAGACAGGTTTCTCGTCGGATTCCTTTTCGAATGAGGGATGAGGTTGATGGAATTATCGAAGATATGAAAAACCGTGGGGTAATTGAGGAGTTGCAAAGTCCTTGGGTTTCTCCAGCAGTTTTAGTCAAAAAGAAGGATGGGACAATTAGATTCTGCGTCGATTATAGGAAAGTTAATGCGGTTACGGTAAAAGATTCTTTTCCTCTTCCGAGGATTGATGATATTCTAGATCGTTTGGCTGGGAATTCCTGGTTTGCTACTCTTGATCTTAAGAGTGGGTATTGGCAAATCAGGATGGATCCAAAAGACAAGGAGTAAACGGCTTTTTCCATAGGAAAAAAACTTTGGCAATTCACTGTCATGCCTTTTGGTCTCACAAATGCTCCGGCAACTTTTGAACGGTTTATGGAAAGGGTTTTGGAAGGGCTTCTTTCTAAGAGTTGTTTTGTATATTTAGATGATGTAACAGTTTTTGGAAGGAGTTTCGAAGGACTTATGGAGAATCTTAATAAAGTGTTTCTTCGTTTAAGAAAATTTAATTTAAAAATCAATCCAGGGAAGTGTGTTCTTTTCAGTAGGAAAGTTAAGTACTTAGGTCATGTGGTTTCTTCAGAAGGGGTAGCTACTGATCAGGAGAAAGTAGCAGCAGTAATAGATTGGCCAGTTCCTCATACGAAGAAGCAATTGAGAAGCTTCTTAGGTTTTTGCTCGTATTATCGGAGATTCGTGAAAGGTTTTTCTTCAATAGCAAAGCCACTTCATTATTTGACGGGAAATTTGGTGAAGTTTTCTTGGACGAATGATTGTCAAGAGGCTTTTAAATTCTTGAAGCGGGCCTTAACTTCTCTTCCAGTGTTAGCGTTCCCGAAAGAGGAAGGTTGTAACGGTGCACCCGGCGATGCACCGTTCCGACCACAACAACGGCCGGCCGCCGGACACAACACCGTCCGACGGGGACCCGGGGCGCGGTGCGCCCCAAACTTTATAATTTCATCTACGCCGGCACAGCACGGCACCGCGTAGCCGTTCCGCGGCTAAGTCCATCCGCGGACTTAGCCGAGCGTCTCTGAGTGCCGACGAACCGCGCCGTCGACGTCAAGGCCCGTCGTTACCGAGCGCGCCGCATCCCGGGGCCTCGGCGCCACGCGTCACGCACCCCGCTGAGCCCCGGCAACCCTGCGCCGTCACTTTTTACGTATAAAAAGTCGACGCCAGGACTCAGCGGGACCGTCCTGATCCGTTCGCTCTCGAGCGAACATCCGTTCCAAGAGCACGAAACCACGGGGTGAAGAGAACTTCGTCTCGGCCAGGAGATCCTGGCGCTCACGATTTTCTCGTTACGATTTCCGACCGAACGCACGACTAGGTCGTGGGGTGGAGCGCACTCCGCTTCCTTCGAGGACTCTCGATCCTACGTCGGCGGCACGGAAAGAATCGAAACGCAATTAAGATCCCGTCGCACTGCCGTGATCCACGGGGTGAAGAGATCTCCGCCTCGGCCAAGAACTCTTGGCTAACGACACAGGTCAAGGTGCATCCTGCCCACGCGTATCGCGTCCACTGCGGTCCACCAACGCATCGATATTTCCAACCGCGAACTAGATCCATTGTATCGCGATCAATAGCACGGCGGGCCCCGCCCGTCACTCTGCGCCCGCGTCCCGCGTACCGCCGGTCCGCCCGGCAGGACCGATCACGAGATCTACGATCCACGGCTAAAACCGCGCCCACTGTTCCGCGCCCGCGGCCCGCGTGCCGCCGGTCCTTCCGCCAGGACCGATCCCGAAATTGACGATCCGCGCCGAACACCGCGCCCACGATTTCGCGCCACCCACCGCGCCTCACGTGGTGCATCCGCGACCATCCGCGAATTTACGTCTAGCGCACGCGTTATATCGATCCGCGATCGAAAGGGCCGACGCGCCCACCGGCACATTGTATCCACGCGCCGCACACATATTCATTGTCATCACGTTCACATTCTGTTGCATGTATATAGAGATCTCGGCGTCGCTTGACCAAGCGAACGTCGTCGTTGAGCAATAAATCGTTCTTTTGTTAATTATATCCGTCTCGGTGCATTCTCGACCTCACCTACTCGAATCCTGCGTCCCGACGAGCGTCCCGGGCTCGCTGGCCCGTCATTCGAGGACCACGCAAACAGGTCGTTTCAAGGTCAGTTTATTTTAGATACTGACGCTTCTGGAATAGGAATCGGGGCTGTTCTTTCACAGAAGCAAGGGGATGAGGAGAAAGTTATAGCGTATTTCAGTCGGGTTTTATCAAAGTCAGAAAGGAATTATTGTGTTACTCGACGCGAGTTTTTAGCCATTGATGATGCAGTCAAATCTTTTCGTCATTTTCTTTTAGGAGGGAAATTTTTAATTCGCACGGATCATATTTCTTTAAGGTGGCTCTTGTCTTTTAAGGAACTCGAGGGTCAGTTAGCTCGCTGGGTAGAAAGATTACAACAATTTCAGTTCGAAATTGCTTACAGGAAGGGGACTTCTCATGGGAATGCCGATGGTTTATCGAGACGGCTTTGTGAAGCAGAAAACTGTCGGTATTGTTTTAAGGTTGAGCAAAAAAGTCTTTCCGAGGGAGGTGAGACTGTGGCTCGAATAGTCTTCCAAGAAGAAGAGTTAGATCTTTGGAAGAAGGATCAGCGGGAAGATCCGAGTCTTAATGTTTTAATACAGGCAAAGGAATCTGGGGAACGTCTTTGCCGTTCGGGATTTTCTTCTTCAGATATAACGGGAAGAGTTCTTAATTCATATTGGGATTCCCTCGTTTTAGAGAACGGAGTTCTTTATAAGAAATGGATAGCTCCGAATTTGAAGAGGGTGCTGTTTCAGTTAGTGGTTCCTCGTAAACGGATTAAGGGGGTTCTGGCTGATGCCCATGATTCTCCTTCGGTTGGGCACTTTGGAATCAATAAGACTCTAGATAGAATTCGGAAGCGTTTTTATTGGGTTTCTTGTAAACAAGATGTAGAAGATTGGTGTCGTTCGTGTTCGGTTTGTTGTTCAAACAAGAGACCTTCCGGCAAAGGGAAATCTTCTTTACAAATTTACAATGTCGGATCTCCGTTTCAGAGATTGCAGATGGACGTTCTTGGTCTTTTTCCTATATCTTCTTCTGGGAATAGGTTTCTTTTGGTAATTGTTGATTGTTTTTCTAAATGGGTGGAAGCATTTCCGGTGAGGAATATTAGGGCAAGAACGGTAGCTGAGGTTTTTGTTAGAAAAATTATTTCGAGATTTGGAGTTCCTGAGGAAATACATACAGATCAGGGACGAAACTTTGAGTCCGGTCTTTTGAAAGAGTTGTTGAATCTTTTGGGGGTTAGGAAAACTAGGACTACTGCTTTACATCCACAATCGGATGGGCAGGTGGAGCGACAGCATCGTACAGTTTTGGAATATCTTTCAAAATTTGTTTCAGAAAATCAAAAAGATTAGGATCGTTGGATTTCAATGTTTTTGTTAGCTTATAGGTCTTCGAAGCATGAGGTTACTGAAGTTTCTCCGGCGGAGCTTTGTTTTGGCAGGGATTTAAGGTTACCGTTAGATTTGACGCGGGGAATGCCTCCTCAATCTTCTCAGTTTTCAGCTTCTCAAGGAGAGTTTGTTAGGGGTTTAAGACAAAGGCTTGATGAAATCCATTCTCAAGTCAGGAGGAAGATGGCGGTTAAGTCCTCTCATGTTAAGGCGTTTTATGATAAGAATGTTCGGGATATTTTATTCCAAGAGGGACAGAAGGTTTGGTTTTTTAATCCTTGTAGAGTTAGAGGTAAGGCTCCTAAATTACAAAGTAATTGGGAAGGACCTTACTTGATTTTGAAGAAGTTAGGGGAGGTGGTGTTCTGTATTCAGAAGTCGCCTAAGCATAGGAAAAAAGTCGTTCATGCGGATAGGTTGGCTCCGTATTTTGAAAGGAAAAATTTTGGGGGCCGTGTTTGTTTTTTTTTTTGGGGGGGAAAAATTGATTTTTTTTTTGATATTGCTTTTCTTCTTTTTCTCTTTTGAGGAGGAGTTTAACTAGACGGGGAGGAAGGAGAATTTTCTTTAGGAGGAACGTGTTCCGCCCCATTTCGAGATGAAGGAAAATTTTTCGTTAAGAAGACTGTTCTTCCCATGGTTTTTGATCTGTGGTTTTCCATGGGACGAAGGGCTAATGCCGGAACAGAAACTTGGGGAGACCTTGAGTCGGAGGGTCCACAGAAAGTTATGCCCCCCCTTGTTTGAAGATTTTAATTTCGAGAAGAGGAGCAGCGGAATCGAGCTGAAAGCCAAGGACGGAAGCATCTTCGCGCTGAGGAAGATTCTTCGCGTCGCTTCGTGGTGTTCAAGAACTTGGACAGGAGTCCAAGGTGGAACAGGAAGCCACGGAGGCCCCCCCTGATTGTCGGGGCGACAATCTGGAGGAAGGGGGGGGGGGCAGTGTTACGCCCGGTATACGGAGCAGCGTGAAGCTGCCGGCTCGCTCCGAGGTTTCGGTTCTCCGTTGCTAGGGGAACGAAGATGTTTGATTTTGGTTAAAATGACAGTTCTGCCCGTGACTTAATTCGGTGCGGATGTATTTGATGTATTTGGTTAAGTCCGATTAAACTCTTATCTTTTCTTTTTCTAAATTCGTCTTCTTCTCTTTCGCGGAGCTCGAGCGCCGCGAGTGTGAGTGAGTGAGAGAAAGAGACGCGAACGCGGAGACGTTCGCCAACCCGTTCCCGGCGTAACAGTATTATCATATACGAAAGCTCAAATATACAAATCTTTCAGTATAAAATATAGAATTTAACGGCCAAACAATTTGATCGTTCTCATAACCTGACCAAATTTATACTGGTATTACGACAAAATAAATACATTCTAAATAAAAACATCTGTGTTAGATAAATCTACATGTAAAATAAATACTAAGTTATATTTGCAATATTGCATGGATGAAAATCAACCTAAATCTTAACAACTTAACTAAACATAAAATATACGCTGTGCTTAAAAGAAAAGAAAAGGTTTTAGGTTCAACTAAAACATAAGAAAAGTAATAAATTGTTAAGCATACAAAGCGTATAACGTTTTAAATTATTAAAAAAGTATTAGTAGTAAATTTAGTGGGTGTGTCTGCGTGAGTCTCTTTTGGTCACTTAGATCCTTTGGATCCTTTGTGACTCTCCACTGTTTCATCAAGGATGTATTTTTGTCCTCAGCCTAGCATGATCTGCCAGGCTTATCAGACTGTTCACCCTCGCTTCTTTGAGCTGTACCGGGTCTGTAAACATTTTTCCCCAGGATAGATATCGTTCAATCGCCAGTACTGGACAGTGACACAGAATGTGTATACTGTTCTCGTTTTCTTCCTCGCATAGCCTGCACTCGTAATGCTCCACTATACCTAGGTTATGCAAATGCGCCCTGAGGGTTCCGTGTCCTGTTAATAGACCAATCCCTATTCTCAGTTTTTGTCTGCTTATTGCCAGGAGTTCTTTCGTCCTCTCTGGTTTGGGTTGTTCCATCAGGAGCTTTGCCTGCCGGCATCCCGATTCGTTTTTCCACGACTCTCGGTGCCTTTTCTTAAACAGCTCTCTGATTAATCTTTTTCCCATGACAAAAGGGACGTACACGTCCCGCCTTGCAGGTTCCATTAAAGTTTCCTGCTTGGCGAGCTCGTCAGCCACCTCGTTACCATGTATGCCCTGATGTTCAGGAATCCATACTAGGGTGACTTTCTTAGTCTCCCCCAGCTTGCTTATTGCCCTCATGCAGCTCCAGACCGTCATCGAGTCCGTGCTATACTTTACTAAGGCATTGATTGCTGCTCTGCTATCTGAGCAGATGTATATTTTTTTGCTTTTGGTTTGATCAGCAATCTGTATTCGCGCGCACTCGGCGATTGCTTTTACCTCGGCTTGAAAAACCGTGTCGTATTCTCCTAGAGGCAGACTAGATCTATGTTTCTTTGTGGGTCCATAAATTCCTGCCCCATGGCGGTTATCTTTTTCCGAGCCGTCTGTAAACAAACCATACATCAGGTCCCAGTCCGTTCAGGAAGTCTGCTTTCCTCCACTGTTCCCTGGAAGGTATGATTATCTCTGTGGTTTTCCCTTTCTGGTATTTCTTGGGGATTCTGTCCTGTTTATACGTGAAAGAAGAACTGTTCAGGAAGCCGAGCGCCGTATGGCCAATCCCAGCATCCCTCCACTCCCCCTGACAGTGTAGTCTATATGCCGTTTGTTTGGCATTGTGAATGATTAACTGGTCCAGAAAGTAAATACACAGCGCCACTTGTAGCGCTGCCGTGGGTGTCGTTTTTTGAGTCCCTACTGCAGCCCTCAGGTAACTTCCCTGTAGGCTCTTCAGTAGATTTTTCGTCTCCACCTTTCCCACTCTGGGCCACCATACCATTGCTGCATATGTAAGCCTGGATAATAGCACGGCTTGGTACAGCCATAGTGCCACCCTCGGCTTAAGGCTCCAGGATATTCTTAGTGTCCTTCTATAGGCCCAAAAGGCCGTGTAGAACTGTTTTCTATTATCCTCCAAATGGAGTTTCCAGTTCAGTTTCGTATCTAGTAAAATCCCTAAGTATTTCACCGTCGTTACGAAGTTTAATTCCTTCCCCCACAGTTTTATAGGCCTAATGGGTTCTGGTTTGTATTTTCTGGTGAATATTATGGCTGAGGTCTTCTCGGGGTTAACCGTCAGTCCCTTAGCCTGACACCAGTTTTGTGTGATTTTGAGTGTTCTTTCTATGAGCTCCCCAAGGATCGGTAGAAATTTCCGTCTTGCTATTATGGCTATGTTGTCTGCATAACCATAAGTCAGGACTCCCGCTGCTTCTAGTTTGCTCAGCAGTTTATTTATTACAATGCTCCACAGCAGTGGAGAAAGCATTTCTAGCTGTGGGCATCCGTTTGTGGGTGTTCCTTGAACTGATACTCCCCTATGTTCAACGTTCAGTCTCCTGTTCGCAAGCATACTCTGGATCCAGTCATTCAGTGCTTCCGATATTCCATGTTTGGTCAGGGCTTCTTGTATTACCTTATATGAGGTGCTGTCGAAAGCTCCCTCAATGTCCAAAAAGACTCCCAGTGCATAGTCCTAATCCTTCAGCTGTCCCTCTATCCGCCCCACTAGTCGGTGCAGTGCTGTTTACGTCGACCTGCTTTCCCAGTAGGCGTATTAACAGGGGGCCAGCGGGTGTTGGATCAATGGCCCTCTTTTCAGATATCCATCAACTAGTCTCTTCAGTGTCTTTAAAACAAAGGAGGTTAGGCTGATGGGTCTGTAGTCTTTGGCCACTATGTGCCCGTTTCTTTCCGTCTTGGGTATGAAAACTACTCTAGTTCCTCCCCATGCTTTTGGAACGTATCTCAGAGCTATACTAGCCCTGAGTAATTTTGTTAGTGCACATCAGCACCCCCAGACTCTTTTGTAATAGGGTCGGAAATATGCCGTCTGGTCCCGCTGCTTTATAAGGGCCGAATGAGTTTACTGCCCATTTTATTCTTTTAGGATACACGATCTTGGCTGCCAGTGACCATTCCTTGGACTTGTGGATATCCCTAGGCTTCTCTCCTGTGTAACCTGCCTTATTTTGACTCGTCTGCAAGCCTGGAACGTGGACTTTCATTAAGTGTGTTAATGTGCTTTACACGTTATCCGTAAATTTGCCATTTGGTAGTTTTATACAGCTCAGATGCGATTTATCATTTGTGCTGAGGATTTTGCTTAGTCTCGAAGCTTCTGCTGTTCCTTCGATAGTTTTACAATATTTCCTTTAGCTTTTGCGCTTGGTCTTGATAATGGCTTTGCTGTATTCCCTTTGAGCTTGCCTAAAGCTCTCCCAGTGGGCAGCTCGTCCAGTGTTTTTTGCCTTATGAAAGAGACATCTTGTGGTCGATCTGAGCTTTCTCAGTTTTTGGTTCCATCATGCGACCCTGGTCTTACCACTTTTTTGTCTCTCCAGGCAATTGTTTTTATAAGCCTTGATTATTACCTCCCCAACGCTCTGTGCTGCTTTGTCTAAATTATTTTTTAGTGTGGAATCTGGTTGGGATTCTGATTACTTGGGCAGTTAATTCCGCCCTGTAGTCCTCCCACCTGGTCTGCCTTGGGTTCCTTTCCCATGTTATCTCCGTTTCCGCTTGCAGGGTGTAGCGTATGCTTCGGTGGTCCAATCTCAAAAGTTTATTTAAGACTCTCCAGTCTCTCACCAAGCCCGCCAGATCACTCGTGCAAAGCGTTATATCTATAACTTCCTGTCTCCTTGAGTCCATGAAGAAGTCATTGCCTTGGTTGAGGATGATCAGCTTTGACCTAACAATAAATTCATGTAAATTCTTTCCTTTTGGGTTGATATTCGTGCTCCCCCAACTTAAGTGATGGGAGTTTATGTCACAACCCAAAAGTATTTCGCATTTTTCGATCCTGGCCATTTCGACCAGTTTACTCACGCTTTCCTGCGGCGGTGGTTCCGGAGAGTTGTAGGGTGTAAGTTGCCAGGGTGTTCGCAGGAAAGGTATTAAGTTGTAAATGTTGGTAGGATTTATTTACAGGTATGATAAGATATATTTACAAGGTAAGGTATTTATCTTTAGGTTTGTCTCGTGCGCCTCGTATTTGAGGCGTGTTCAAAAATGCCGCTGCTTATTGCAGACGGCGTTCTCTAAAGCTGATATATGGTGCAGTTAATATCACCCGGATCGGCCCCCAGCGCTCGTCCCCAGGCAAAATTCACGAATCTCTCTGGTCTGTCTCTGTTTGTGTCTCAGCGTTAGAGACCTCAGGGAAAAGTGGCTCTGTCTGCCTGGCTACGCTGCTGTGGAATATCCGCCGTTGATTCTTAATCGGTAGAAGATCGATTGGATGTAGAATCCACTTTCTATAGAAGACTCCTGGGTCAAGAGGCTTTGTTTTGATCGGCGGCTGGATCGATCTAATTTGAAGAACAACTAGTTCTTCTGTTAGAGGCTTCTTCGGAGGTGGTCCGGGAAGAGTTGCGGCTGGTAGCTCTGCCGTGAGCTTCGTCTTGGTGAGTCCTTTGGTAGGTTTTCTTTCAGCTGGCTTTCCGAATGGTGAGTGCGGTGGCGACAGTAGCTCCGGTGGTATCGGCCAAAGCGGAAGAAGTGGTACTATTAGGAGAACTGCTGCTAACTGTTGCCGGAGTGATCGGTGTTTTCTACTTCCGGCTGCGTCTAGTTTTCTTCCTTGGGACCTGCTTTTCCTCCAGAGAAGCGGAGCGGTTTTCCATAGGAAGTAGGCTGAGCTTACGATATTTCAAAATACCTCGGGAGCTATCTTTCGATGCTTCACCTTGGCAGGATGGATCGTAAAAACCCCCTATGGAGCGTGTCCTTATATCCAGGGGTAAAACTTATTTTGCATGTGGGTGACACTTACGCTCTTGTGGCCACCTAGCGGCTAGCGCGAGCGGTCGCCACATAAGGCATGTAGACGGACCCGATGTACAATTCTCTGGTCCTTCCGTTGATGTTGCAAGGTCCGATCCGTATCACCGTCTGGTCTCCGTCGCTGACCTGTGGAACTAAAACTGCATCAAGTTTTTTTACCAAAATACAAGTTCTAGGCTTGGTGCTTGAGCGGGCATAATATAATTTGCTACATCCTCCCAAGTTTTTTACAGCATTATTTATGAGCCAAAGCTCTTGTATTAATGCTATAACTGTTTGCACTATAGCCATGCTCTTGGCTAAGATCGCCGAGGCGCTTTTGCTATGGTGCAAGTTAATTTGGGTTATTAGCCGAGCCCGGCCATTTCTAAGCCGGTTCAGCCTTCCCAACCGTCTTTCCCCTTTATCAGGACCCTTCTTGCGGTCCTTGTCACGCAGCTTTACAGCCGCCCGACCCGTCCCGCAGAAGGGCCTAAACCCACAGGCTCTCAGTGCCTCGAGCGATGTCCCGCCTACCAGGCAAGCGAAATGGGAGCTTGTTTCGTTTCCCCTTCCGCTTCCCCGGGTGACAAGCTACTCCCCGGCCTCGAGATCCTTGTTCTGTCTGTCCAGGAATCTCAAGGCTTTCTGGGCAGACAGCCCCAGCTCTACGTGCACCACCAAGCGGTAGCGCTTTGGAAACTCCCCCGCCGGCAGCACACGCAGAGAGCCCGCCTCCAACTTGAAGCCCAAGGCCTGGCTTTTCAGCCAGTTCCTGGTCTCCTTGTCGGTGCAGGCGAACACGAGAGCCCTGTCTCTCCCACGACCCGGAAGAGGTCGGAGCCCTCGTGCCCTCCGGAAGCTGGAGAATGCTCTTCCGGATCACTCTCTTGATCCAGGCGACCTCCTTAGTCCCCAATTTCTTGTCAGAATAGCCCTCTAATACGAAGGCTAATCTGACAATCTCCTTGGCTGCCTGGGCATATGATCCCTGGTCAGTGACCTTAGGTCTCTTGCCCCGGCAGTCATTGGGACTAGGAGTCGTGTGGTCCGATCTGGTCCGTTTGCACATTCCAGGCCAGGCCCTACCACCCTCCCTTCCTAAGCAGCTTCCTAAGCAGAGTTAATCCAGGGGAGTCACTTGTTGCTCCCCCCTTTTCCCCCTGCAGCTGCTTCTTTAAACGGCACCTCGCAGCCCCGCTTCGTTTATTTTTGGTTTTGGGACGG
The DNA here is from genome assembly GCF_019399895.1 of Cardiocondyla obscurior. NCBI lineage: Eukaryota > Metazoa > Arthropoda > Insecta > Hymenoptera > Formicidae > Cardiocondyla > Cardiocondyla obscurior. The sequence goes on from NC_091877.1 coordinate 5,074,770, forward strand.
TCCTCCGAGGGACCCGTCCCATCCCCAAGATTTTCCTCTGGTCGAAAGCTCTCTTCAGAGGCTTCGCCCTAAAGGGTGTTATCTAAATTTATATTTTCAATTTTGTTCGGTTCCATGTAGATTCTACGAGTGTTTCGAAAGCACGGTATCACCCGGACAGAGCCGCGTTGCCCGGGGCTTGGCTTCTTACTCTTAGATTTCGCCCGGTGTTCAGAAGTTACCGTTCAAGACGCAGCTCCTCCTGCGCCACGCAGCCTTCGGCAGGGTCCGAACACCTTGGCTTGGGTGAGCCACTCCTTAGTCCCCGGTAGAATAACCCGCCCCACGTTTTCACATTCATTCATACTCTCCTCGCAGAGAGTCCCATGCACCGAGAAGAGCCCGTTTATACGGTTTCTCTTCAGTCACACTCGGGGCGGACTAAGCCGATACAGCAGAGTACGCCCCGTTGGCTCTTTTACTCGCCGTGAGGCAGGCGACGGAATCCCGTCCGTCACCAAATTAGTTGGTGACGGGCGCGATCCCCTTCATCCTCCCGGCTAAGCCCATTCATCAACGGCAAGGTCTCGTGGCTTCCAGAGTGGGAGACGTTAACTAAATAACAATATATATTTAAGTAGAAGAATCGTATTACTGAGCCGTTTCTAATCGTGCTAAGTAACGACTGACTCTAGAGAGTATCTCTATGTAAAGTGAAAATCGACGCTAGTAGCTAAAGCGAGCGAGAGGAATTTCTTACGCTTCTATACGTCATCCCCACTCGGTGGTACAACATGGCAGCGAGCCAGGGGTCATAGGCCAGGTGTGCCTACACGATTACTCCGGATCGATATTGATTCGGCGTTCGATTATCGCCTCCGATTCTCAAAGGCGATTCCAGCTCGCCTGTCTTTTTCTTTTAATCATAGTACAGAGTTTATCAAGTGTGCCTCGTGTGTATCAAGTGTGTAGTGTGCTATCAATTTCTCATTAACTTTTATTTATTGTGTTCGACTCATCGGCTTTGTCTCATCGAGCTCATTCATCAACGACTGAAATCACCGCGTGCAACTCAAAAACACTCACCGATCAGCACGCAGCACGTTGAATCTTGTGCTCAGTAGATCGGCAGCTTCTCACGTGCATGGCCTGTAACAATTAATAGAATTGTGCGTGTTAATTATTAGTCCATTGTGAAGCAAGACACTCAAAGAAATTTATTTCCCAGAAACATTTTGTAACTCATTAGAAACACTCAAGGGCTATTCATTGTGCGTCCACGTGCGCTAGCACACGGTGCCTGCGTGACTCTCCCCCGTCGATGAACTTGTCCTCTGCCTTCTCGCTCGAAACGATCCGGCCACACTCGCGCTTACCAGCTCGAGGCGTAAATAATTAGTAAATAATTATACAACAGGTTAATTAAAAAATGCTGACAACAAAAATTATACGAATAAACATATTGTTTCTTGTGTTATTCGTTTCATTTATTTTATAATTGTACATACGTTATACATATACAGGGTGATTTGAAACATGTATGTAATCCCTGAAAGTACGTGTTCTGGAAAGAATTCTAAGACAATTTTTCTTTTTGTAAAAATTTATCTGAAGCCTAGTTTCCGAGTAAATAAATAAAATATTTAGCGACTCACCGATCGGATCCATGAAGTACCCAAAGACGTCGCAACTCATCGTCAGATGGTAAAAAGTCCGAGGCAATTAGTTTTTACGCACGATACACAAAACTATCACTAGTTTACACGCATTTGATTAGAAAGTACATGCAAACAAAGCAATCGGTATTATTAATTAAATACTATCAATAACAGTTGCTTTCTATTTACATTAGCACTCAGACAATTCTCACAGAATTCTCACAGAATTATCTGAGTGCTAAGGTAAATGGAAAGCAACTGTTATTAATAATATTTAATTAATAATATCGATTGCTTTGTTTGCATGTACTTTCTAATCAAATGCGTGTAAACTAGTGAACGTTTCGTGTATCGTGCGTAAAAACTAATTGCCTCGGACTTTTTACCATCTGACGATGAATTGCGACGTCTCTGGCTACCACATGGATCCGATCGATGAGTCGTAAAATATTTTATTTATTTATTCGAAAACTGGGCTTCAGATAAATTTTTACAAATAAAAAAATTATCTTAGAATTCTTTTCAGGACATGTACCTTCAAGGACTTTATACTTGTTTTGAATCACCCTGCATACAAAGTATTTTACATAAGATTTCGCTCCCGAAAACTGTGGATAGGCAATGAGAAATGAAACAAAAAGTCATGTACCATTTTGCAAAATTCATAATTATTATCGAGCAAGAAAATAAAGTCTTTTGGCAAACTAGCGTCAAGAATACTATGAGTCGGGCACAACGATGTAGGTACGTTAAAGGGAGGATACGGAATTATTGCGCGACAATAGTTGCTCGTTGATTTCGCCTATTACCCCTAAGCAATTGTTATCAGACAATGATTCCGCTTATCTTTTTCCCCTTCGTTGTCTGCCCCGTCCGACTCATAGCGTTTTCCGCGCTAGATCGCCGAGAAATTTTATTTTCTTACTCGACAACAATTACAAATTTGGTAAAATGGTATTGGATTTTTTGTCTTGTAGTCTCAATGCCTACGTACAGTTTTTAGGAGCGAAACCTTATGTTGAACACCCTATATATTAAAAATAAAAAATGGTATTATTCAATCTTATATGACCCTAGATGATATTCATCATATAAACATGTAAAGTGAGGTATAGTTTCTTTTGTACACCACGATGGTCGATATAATAGAAACCGATCAATAGTATTATTAAAATAGTACGAAAGACGCTCCAGCGCCCATGACTAGGCAATTATAACAAATTGTAATTAGGTTAGTTAATGATGACAGTTCATGTAGAAGACAATAATTGTAAAGACGTAGTTAAGTAACGACATAATATTTTTGTTCCGTTTTCTTCAGGTAAGAACCTAAAACTGCATCTTTAGATTAATAATGCGATTTCAATTTTAATACATTGTACATATTATTCTCAAAACACAATATTTCTCCAGTTTAGAAGAACCACCAAAGTGTTCTTTATTCCGAAAGAACAAAAGACCATTCTCTTTTAAAGAACAAAGGACCATCCTCTCGCTTGAAGCATAAATAGCTTACAAACATACAAATAAAAAATTTTTCCGACATTTTTTATTTTTAATATACATATATACAGGGTGTCCCACCACAAGTGGATCGCACCGTGGATTTAGATACATATTAGAAACATAAATAAAATAATCCTATACTAATTTATAATATTCTCAACCATTATTAAGAAAAAAATTACTTTGTCTAATGTAAATGCGACAAGAAAGCTGCCGGTGAGTGTGCGCAATAGGCGACGGCGCCATTCCTAATCTTCTCTTGTTAGTGCAATAAAATATTTTGTTTACATTTATAATACAAAATCAATAAAAATAATTTAAAAAATTAGAAAAATAATAAATTTTATTCAAAATTTCTCAATCCGAGGTGTTTCTTTAGATATTCTGATATATGCAAAATTTTTTTTTTAATTGCAGCACTATCTATCTGAAATAAAAAAAGTTTCAATTAAGCTACATTTTTTTCTTGTAGAATCCGAATCTGCAATAAAAGAGAAAAGTTTATTTTTTAAATTTTAAAGTAACCCCTGCCCCACCCTCAAGAAGAACTAGAAGTGGGTTACTTTTAAAACCATTTAATAGATTCTGAAAAAATATTAAATATGTATTTTTAGTTTTTCAATCTGATATGTATTTTTTGAAATATTTAAGTGGTTTTACTTAAACGGACTATCTTATATATCCATTTAATATTAGTATACAGATTGTCGCATGGTTTTACTAATAGTACTCGCAAAAAAGTAGAACTTAGTACAATAAATCAAAAAGTCCTAAAAAGAAGTTTAAAGTGGATTTTAATAGGTAATAGTAATGTGCTTTAAATAAACTTGCAAAAAGATTGCATTAATAAGTCTCGCTATCAAGACAGCACCTCGTGACTGATCGCCGGCGATCGATCAATATCAATCCGTCGTTCGATTATCGATTCCGATTCTCGAAAGCGTTGTCGGCTCGAGCCTTATTTATTGTCTCACTTGCTGTGTAAAAATTGCTTCGTGTGCATCAAGAGTGCAGTGTGCTTCCTCAATAATCTTGTCAGTTTTGACTCATGTCATTGTCTCATCATGTGGAATCATCAAAATCATTGGCGTGTGCAACTCAGAAAGACTCATTAACAGAATCATTTGGAAGAATTCATCCGGCAGCACGAGGCGTGTTGAACCTTGTGCTCAGTAGCTAATCCGACTTTGCAGACTATTTCTCGTGATAATTCATATAATTACGCTTGAAGTTACATCTCATTGCGAAATCGATCGATTAGTAATAGAGAGATTTAACTCATTGTTCACTCAACTGGAAACTCATCGTTAACATTATCTCGTGGTCACGTGCATATCACGTTGTCTCTGAGTGACTTGATAATTGTATCGAAGGATTAACACCCGCTTCTTCATCATTTTTCTGTAACCGGCCACAACCGCGTTGTCACCTCAGCGGTAGCATAACTTATCCAGTAAATTTCATTTTTTATACAGAACTTATATGTAAAATTTTACTGTTAATTTTTAATATTTATTTTGCACGCAAAGTAGAAAAAATTTGGTTATTTTTTTCTCAAAGTTACTCAATTTCTGTTTTTGGATACAGATTATTCAGAGCACAGTACTATTACCTATAAAAATTCACTTAGAATTTTGCTAGAGTGCACGCCAATTAAAATGTACGTTCGACAAAAATACACACATTTCCACAGTACGTAAATTGTAAGCAATAAAAAAATAATTTTGATAAAGTTAAAAGAAAACGTAATATAACAAACAAAATTTTAATTGATATCTATAATAATTTCTTCAAAAAATTCATCACATTACTTTTTTTTACGCTATGTAACCTTTTTTCTGTAATAATCTAGATATAATTTAATAAAATTTTTTGTAACAAAACAAATAAGGGCGTATCGATAGAAACGATCACTACGCTCGCAAGTATAACACGTCGAACTCATTGAAGGATTAGACAATTAATTGATTGCAAGACAACATGAGTCAGATGTATTGCATTGCTATTCTAACAACGGCGAAACAAAGCATTGCTACATTTCTTGCAACTCATTAATCACCTATTTCAATCGTTGTTTAAGTCTGACATACAACAATTTAAACATAACAATTGCTTCTGTCGATAAAATCAAATCTCAATTATTATTGCAATAGTCCAAAGTAGTATGGGACTTTTTGATTCATTTCATTAAGTTTTATCCCTTTGTTAGTTGAGGAAAACCGTAGGACACGATGTAAATATGAATGTTGATACTTATAGCAAATATTTGATAATTGCAATTGAATATTAACAGGTCGCTCGCTAATAAAGTTCCCAGTGTTTTCTAAGGCAATTAAAAATTGTGATAATGCTTTGAAATCGTATGGCATACTACTCACAGACGTTTTAACAAATACGGAAGAAAACATTTTCAATAATATCATTAACTTATTATTGGGAATTATTGGAACACAGGTAAAATACTGTTTTTGGTTAAACATTTTAATATATTTTGCTACATTAAAAATATGATAAAATTTAACTTGTATTACAAAATTAATAAATAAAAATTAACAAAAATTTTTTTTATACTTTTAAAAAAAATTTTTGTTAATGTAGTTGAATAGAAGTGCTTTTAGCTATTTAGTCACGGGGTACATTGCCTCCACTCCGCTTATAAACTTTTGTATTTTTATATTTCTTATTAATCACATTATACAATATCTTTACTATCTTCCTAAGTATAAAAATACATCTCTAAACCATCCTATAATAATATAACAAAATAACTATCAAAACTATCATCTGAGAGAGTGAGAAAGAGAGAGAGAGAACCACACATCATATCGCTGTTATATCCCGAGCCCCTGGTAACAAAAGGCTCGAGAATAACGTCGAAACCTAGCACGCGCGCGACAGTTTAGCTAGATCGGCAGAATATCGCCGATCAAGGTAACCCGACATTTCCGGTCGGGACGCGACGCTCCAAGAAGGCTCGCGGTTGCCACCCGCGAATTGCTGATTGCTAAGAATTTCAACTTAGCAACAGCAAGTTATAAATATGAGGACTCGCGGCCCGAACGGGTCATTCGTAATTAAAATCGTGCGAAATAAACTACTGTGCTACTGATTAAAGAGGAATTAAAATAAAGAGTGCCATAATATCTAAAGAAGTCTAATTTATTTCTTCCGACTACATCTGCGTCCGGAGAACGGACCCCACAGCACCCTTGCGGTGTAACATCGCTGTTGTAACCCGCCAGCGCACGCTGGTCATTGACCGCCGCGTGCGCTACATTTTTATACACAACTCAGTAGATTGCCAAACCGTTGGAATCTGCTGAGCCTAAGAAGCAGTCTTGTCAGCTTTTCGTCATCGCGCGCTATCAGCAGAAGGCAGTAGGGCACGCGGCTACTTCCTTCTACTATTTCGCTGACAAGACCAGAATTAATAATATAAAATGCACGAGCTCCGAAGCTCGTGCAAGTCAGTTAGTGAGTACGAGCTAGCGACTCGTAACTCAGTTACCGATTCTCGAAGTCTGCAAGGATAAATAAAGGCGACACACGTATTTAAACAATATATTTATTTATTAAACCGTCACCCATATACACCGTGAACGTGTAATATTTGGAGGACGGACCCCGTGCACCGCTCCGGGTGCAACATCGCTGACTATATTCATTCATTCTTTTTCACGCCAAATTCTCTCAATTAATCCACATCTTTTCCTTTATTCTTCCAACTTTCTCATCCACCCTTATTCCTACCCTGTGTCTTTCAAAAATTTTTATTACTATTTTCTTTTATCCCGTTTTATCTCCCCAGTTCATACATCCTGTGCAGATATGTTTTCATGTTTCCTCTTCTCCCCAACATATCATTCACCTTCTATTTTTTTACCTTTTCCAGGATCTATTCTCTTTCATTTTCTGTCCCAGTCAATATCTTGCTATTCTCTGCCATCTTTCGTCCTTTCATTCCTTTTTCAAATATCTCAGTATCCCTTCCCCCTTTATTCTTTCATATTACTTGTTACATTTTGACTTCCCAATCTTCTTCTGTCTATCCTGTCTGTTAAAAGGTTATAAATAATAAGAGCAAATTTTGGATATACAGTGACTGAACTATTTGATCAAATGTTTGATTATTGATCAAAATCGCATCAAATTTTTTAAAATAAACAGTGAAGAAAGAAAACTGTTAATTTTTTATTAAAATTAGTTAGTTTTATACAAAATTAAACGGATGAAATTAAAAAATAATGGTTCCATTTGTACTGCATCCTAAAAGAATGAAAAATGGCATTTGATCAAATAGTTCACTTTAAATAGTTTCCTTAAACTAAAGCCATTTTTTTCTTACATTTTAATATTTGGTGTAGCTTCCTTTTGCATTAATAACTGCTTTAATTCTACGAGGCATTGATTGTATCAAATTGATACAAGTGGACGCTGGAATTGAATTCCACGCAGCTTTTGTGCGATTCCATAGTTCGTCCAACGTCGTACAACGAGGCTCCAAAGTCAAAGATTTCTTGAGCTCACCCCAGAGATGTTCAATCGGGTTCAGATCTGGAGACTGTGGAGGGCAACCCAACACTAGGAATCGTTGACTTTGGAGCCATTGGGTGGTGATCCGAGCAGTGTGTTTCGGATCGTTATCGTGTTGAAAGATAACGTCGTTGTGTAGTTGCTGCGTGGAATTCAATTCCAGCGTCCACTTGTATTAATTTGATACAATCAATGCCTCGTAGAATTAAAGCAGTTATTAATGCAAAAGGAAGCTACACCAAATATTAAAATGTAAGAAAAAAATGGCTTTAGTTTAAGGAAACTATTTAAAGTGAACTATTTGATCAAATGCCATTTTTCATTCTTTTAGGATGCAGTACAAATGGAACCATTATTTTTTAATTTCATCCGTTTAATTTTGTATAAAACTAACTAATTTTAATAAAAAATTAACAGTTTTCTTTCTTCACTGTTTATTTTAAAAAATTTGATGCGATTTTGATCAATAATCAAACATTTGATCAAATAGTTCAGTCACTGTATAAACTGAACGAAACTTTTACTTAAAATGTATCTGCGTGCTGTACAATCTCACAAGAAGAAGTAATAATAAAAACAGTAAAGAAAAACGCGCCAGAGCGTCGCTAAGAGAATCAACAAAACTGTTGTTAAGGAGGAACACTCGTGCCATCTAGTTATGAAACCCATGCTTAAGCACGAAATTCATGATTGACTTAACACTGTCTCTACAAACGTTATTATCATTTTTTCTCCTTGTTCTCTCACGTTCTTTTTTATCAAATAATTGAGCACGTAGATCTGATCTTTTGTTCCTCTTTTTCTCCTAAATCCCATTTGACTCTGTGATAGAATCCCCTTATCTTTTTTTTTCTTTTCTTAATCTTTTCGCCAGCACTGCCGCATACACCTTGTATGCCGTCTGCGTTAATATAACTCCTCTATAATCTTTTGTCTTTTCCTCCCTGCTCTTTTTTATTATCAGCACTACTACTCTCACTTTCTAATCCCAAGAGAATCCCTCTTCATTCCATATTTTATTACAAATTTCCCTTAACCTCTTTTTCTTAACTTTACTTCTTTTCCTCTTTACTTCGATATCTCTTTTATTGTAACTACAATCAAGTGATGATACGAATTCACTTCGTATTAGTGTTATTCATACAAATGTTATTTGATACAATTTTTGCTGTTGTTATTCAATCCTATCACTGTTATTTAATTCAGTTAAAATCAAGTAGACGTGGATAGGTGGTTGACGAATAATATTTTTACTTCAGGATTTTACTGGAAAGTATTTTTATTGATTACAACTGTGAACAACACAAGCCCTGAATACAATGAGCGCTTAAACACAGAAAAACAACAATAGCAATTAAACAATATTGGCAAAATAGCAGAATTATTACAGAAAAATTTACACTCAGATGCGACTTGTGAGTAAATACCTTTACATTGTTTGGCTTTCTTCCTTTGGAATACATAGGGACTTTCTCTGCCGTCTTATTTTAATTCTAGTATTGATTGTCAATCTTATTTTTAGTCACGTATAAGTCTTATTGTCACGTATTCTACTTAGATGTGTTAATCACGTTATCTTGTTAATATTCTTTAGGTATAAATTTACTCACATTTCTACTAGTATTTCAACAAATTCTATCGCATTTTAACATTTAATTCTTCTCTGTTTAATTAGCCTATACTTTCTTATACATTCAAAGCGGTGTAATACTGAAGAGTTGGATAAATAAATTTGGATAAAATAACAGTTTATATCTTTAATATAATAAATGAGATTAACAAAAGAGATACACTTTAGTTTTATTTTCTAATCTTGACCGGACCGTACAATGTTACATGAAAGGCTTCCTAATTGCATCTGAGATGCTTTCGTTCATTCAGTGGCCCGCTGGCTCTTTTGTTTCTTTGTTCTTAATCTATGGATACAATTTCTTACAGATTCATGCATATGATTTATTCTAATTTCTTTTTTTGTCTACGAGGAACATATTACTACTCTAATTGATAAAGCACGTTTTATTTTTATAATATTAAATTACTGCATAACACACATTTTGTTATATTGTTTAAATTCTCTAAAAACTTTATTAAAAAAAACTTATTAACAAGGGTACTTATAATTATTATAGTAAATGAACTTACCCCGGCTGCGGGTTTATAAACGAACGTAGGACTTACTCGCAAGCTCTAACATGTCTAATACGTGCGCGTCTCCTAATCACTCTTTTGTTTTACAGCGTGGCGCGGATCGGTAACTTACATATCGATATTACAGTTTTCCGGATTATCATATAACACCTCCCCCAATATCACGAATTATCTTAAATAACTTATAGATATTCACACGGAGAGTATCGGTGTGGCTTGAATCTGACTCTTTGAGATCTACGAACGACTTCTCTTTGATTCTCCTCAACAACATCTTCATCCTCATTCTCTTCTACATTTTCATTACTGTCCGCTTGATCCTGATCATTGTCATTCGCAGCCCTTTCTTGTACTTCTGTATCATCCTCAATAATTCTTTCCTCTTTACGGTTATCACTTTTCTCACTCTGTATTTTAATAATCTGATCGCTATGTCTTTTAAAACTTTTCTCGCCAGATTTGATAATATACACGCAGGATCCCTGACTTTCTATAATGTGTCCTACTTGCCATTTCTCTTGCTTATTATTGTACATTCGAAATTGTACTAAATCGCCTACTTGTATTACTGATTTCTTCTTGTTATATCTGTCATACATTTTATCATTATACTGTAACATTCTTTCCTTAACACTAGGAACAAGTAAGTCTAAACGCGTACGAAGGTTTCTCTGAAACATTAACTGAGCTGGGCTTTCTTTTGTAGCACTATGTGGTGCTCGTCTGTAATTAATCAGAAAATTCGCTAGTTTTGTCTGTAAAGATCCGCCTTCGTTTGACAATTTTCTTAAACCTATTTTAATCGTCTGTACGCAACGCTCTGCTTGGCCATTCGAACTGGGATGATACGGTGCGCTTGTAATATGTTTAATTCCGTTTTCTGTTGTAAATCTTTTAAACTCTTCCGAAACTAAACTTGGACCATTATCGCTAACTAATACCACCGGAATTCCGAATCTAGCGAAACATTCTCTTAAATATTCGATAGTTACCGTGCTGTTAATTTTGCTTAATTGATATACTTCTAGCCATTTGCTAAAAGCGTCCACGATAATTAGGAAATATATACCTTTAATAGGTCCAGCGAAATCTATATGTATTCGATACCATGGTGTACTTGGGTACTCCCATGGATGTACCACCTCTTTATTCGGATTGTTTCTTTCAGATAAACAAGCAGTGCACGTTTTTGTTATTTCTTTAATATCCTCTTCTATTCCTTTCCAATAACAGTATGACCTCGCGATTGCACTCATTTTAGTTGTGCCTACATGTCCTTCATGTAGCTCTTTAAGAACCTTATTTTTAAGCGACTTTGGTATCATTACTTTTATACCTTTAATAATGCATCCTTGTTGTATTGTATATTCAGCTGCATTGTTCGCGTTTCCTTCCCCTCTTAAAATTGCCTTATATAATTTAGACAGCTCTACATCTTTTTTAGTTTCTTTCGCGATCTCCATAGCCGTTACTGGTATCATTGCTAATTGATTAAGTTCGAATATCATCGGTTCATCCATATATTCCTTCTCTTCGTTTTCTACTGGAAATCTTGAGCAAAAATCTGCATTAGAATGATCATTAGATTTTCTGTATTCAATCTGATATGAGAAACCTGATAAAAATATCGCGTAATGTAGCATTCTTGTTGCGCTCATTACAGGTAATGCAGTGCTTGGTGCGAATATTGCCTGCAACGGCTTGTGATCTGTCTGCAATATAAACTTTCGTCCGTACAGATAATCAAAAAATTTTTTAACTCCCCAAAATATTCCTAAAGCTTCTTTATCGATCTGAGCATAATTACGTTCTGTTTTATTAAGTCTTCTACTAACAAAAGCTATTGGTCTCTCTGATCCGTCTTTGAAACGATGACTTAAAGTTGCTCCTATTCCATATGCGCTCGCATCTGTCGCTAAAACTATATCTTTTTGTGGATCGAAATGACATAAAATTCGCGTGCTCGCTATTTCCTTTTTAACTGCTTGGAAAGCCTTATCACATGCTTTTGTCCATACGAATTCTTTTTCCTTACTTAATAGCTCATAGATAGGATGCAGCAAACTCGATGCATTTTTAATGAATCTGTTATAATAGTTAACTAAACCTAGAAAAGATTTGACTTCGGATACATTCGACGGTGTTTTAGCTTTCCATATTGCTTCAATTTTTTCTTCAGTTTTATGTAATCCAAACTTATCAAGTTTGTAACCTAAATAATGTATCGCCTCACAATCTATCTCGCACTTATCTTTCTTTAATTTAATTCCTACCTTTTTGCATGTTTCCAGAAATTTTTTAATCCTATCGATAAACTCTAATTTATTGCTTGCTGTTATTTTAACATCGTCGTAGAAAACTTTAATTCCCGGAATTTCTCTGAACAAATCATCCATGACTTTTTACCATATGGCCGGCGCATTTGTAATACCATACAATAATCGTTTAACGCGGTACAATCCTTTTTGCGTAGTTATTGTAAGTAGGTTAGCTGTACTGTCATTAGTTTTTAAATGTAAGTATGCCTCTTTTATATCAAATTTTGCAAAAAATTGTGCGTTTTGCATAGAGGCCAGTATTTCTTCTATTTGCGGCATCGGATAATATTCTGGTATAATATTTTTGTTAACAGTGACCTTATAATCTCCGCAAATACGAATGTCTTTACCATTACTTTTTACTATGGGAACTATTGGAGTTGCCCATTCAGAAAACGTAGTTTTTTCCAAAATTCCAAGTTTCTCTAATCTGTCTAATTCACTATTAACTCTTTTAGTCAACGCGTACGGTACCTTACGTGGTCCCAAATGAATCGGTTTACTATCTTTATTAACTTGTATATTTGCCGATATACCTTTAATACAACCGATCGTGTCCTCAAATATTTCCGCGTATGACATCATTAGCTTATTTACTTCTTTCTTAACGTTAAGATTATCAGATACTTGAGTATTATTAATTTCCGGCCAATCCAATTTAAATTTGTACAGCCACTCTCTACCGCACAGAGTGTTGAGTTCCCGGTCAGCTACATATATATCTCCTGTGCTACACTGATTTTTATATTTAATTTGAACTGTTGCTTTACCCAATATAGGAATCCTATCCTTAGTATACGACATAAAAATCGAATTAACTCTTTCTAGTCTTTTAATTTGGGGTGCAATCTTTTTAAATGCTTCTTTACTAATAATACTAATGGGACTCCCTGTGTCTACTTCCATCTTACAATCCTTATTATTCAAACGGACGGTGACATATATCTTTTCGAAATGCGCTTGTTTAACCTCATTATCAATCGTATTAATATACACATAATTAGCTTCCGCATTTTTACGCACATTTTCCTTATTACTTGCAAACCGACATATTTTTGCTGTATGTCCGGTCTTATTACAAACGAAACATTTAATGTTTTTATCTACTAAACATCTAGCTCGTGTATGCCCTGTCTTTCCGCAACGGTAACACTTAATTATTAATGTATCCGAAGTCGTGTTCGCAAATTTTTTATCTTTGTCATTTCGGTTTTCAACGCTTTTCTTACCAGTATTTTTTTTATGATAACTCGCATTTACTCTCGTAATTTTATTAACGCTAACATTACTTGTTGGTTTAAGCACATTTGCTTCGCCTTCCGCCTTTTCCTCTGCTAGCACCTTGTTGATCACTCTCTCCAGTGTGAGATCCGCTGTGCTTAAGAAATATGTTCTCAATTTGTCGCTACGGATGCCTCTTACAATCTGCTCCATGAGTTCCTCTTCGAGTCTTGTATTATCACCAAAGTTGCAGTATAGGGATAACTTTTTCAAATCAGCCAGGTACTCGCGAAAATTTTCCTCTTCTCGCTGTTTCCTGTCCCTAAATTTGTGCCTCTCCATAACGGTTAGACGTGATGGACTAAAATGTTTTGAGAAAGCCAGTTTAATTTCCTCATAGCTGCACTCTCGTACGTCCTTCGGTGTGACCAAAGTTTTTAATCGGGCATATGCATCTCCACCAATACTGCTGAGAATAAGTTTCTGTCGTCTTTCCTGCTTAACCTCCATGGTCTCACAGTATAGCTCGAACCTCTCGAAATAATTGTTGACTTCCTCTCCTTTTGAGATATCAAACGTCTCAAATAATTTTAACTGCGATTGAGCCATGCTTGCTTTTATTCTCGCACGCGGTTATTATAACCTCAATCCGCGTGCTTTTATTTCTATCCAATTTCAGTCCTACCGACTGCGCCAATTGTTATATTGTTTAAATTCTCTAAAAACTTTATTAAAAAAAACTTATTAACAAGGGTACTTATAATTATTATAGTAAATGAACTTACCCCGGCTGCGGGTTTATAAACGAACGTAGGACTTACTCGCAAGCTCTAACATGTCTAATACGTGCGCGTCTCCTAATCACTCTTTTGTTTTACAGCGTGGCGCGGATCGGTAACTTACATATCGATATTACAGTTTTCCGGATTATCATATAACACATTTTAATAATGAATACTTTAATATAAAGTTATTTTTCAACAAATACATTTGCTGGTTCGGTCACCAGTTTTTGGTTAGAATTACATTTAATTTTATTTTGTGGCGCAAATTGTATAATTTGGTCGACGTCTCGTTTCTGAATTTTTCCAGGTTTAAGAGATTACGAAAGTCGTCGGTAAACTTGCACGATGTCGGTATGACAGCGGGAAAAATTAAAATTGTGGATTCGGGAATATGCTAAGAACGTATTTTATTTACGTAACGCACAAAGTATTTGTTCTTTTTCTAATTGACAATGCTATTTACTTAAAGATGTTGCACTAATTTTTGTACATAATTCTTAACATCTTTACCACGAAGATCAATATGGCACAATTATGACACGTGCACAGATTGTTATTCTTGTTATACACTATTTTCTTTTTTAGATTTTCAATTATAATTTGAAGTACGCCATCCTCTTCTTCAATTCATATTGCATGATTGTTAAGTCTTCGTTTGTACACCTAAGCAACATAAATGATACAGGGTTTTTCATTACATGTTATTAACCCAGTAGAAATAGGTCGATCTTTTAAACAAATAAAAAATTAAATTAATAATTAAAAGTATTAATAATTAATAATTGAAAGTGATCGCGATAGAGTTAGTAAATACGGAGTTAAAGCGCGGTGAGGCTCGTAATGATACGCGTTCTGTACAATATTTACAACGGCGGGCGGTCGGTCCGATCACACCGCCGAGTGAGAGCGTCGGTTGTTGGCGCGGAATGAGCGAGACAGAGCGCGGTGTGTATAAACGCTTTGCGTTAACAAGGTTTAAATCGATGCCGGCGGATTTAAAGCGCGGAACGATTGTCTTACTGCGCAAAGTATCAAAACGGCGCGGCCACGTGCTTATGGTAGGGCGTGGGAATGGTAGCGCATGCAAAGCGTCGATTAACCGAAATATCTCAGTCGAGGCAGAGATTACTCTACCCCGGTGATCTTGACGGCGCAAGAGGAAGATAGGAGGCTACGGCGATATTGCGGCTTATCCTGGGACCGAGAATACTCGGAAGAGGCAGAGTGATCTCTATACCACGAGCCGGAAAGCACGCGGATATCTGTCGTAGGCTGGAGTGAGCACCAGGAGTTCCTGGTTGAGGCAGAGCTCGCTCTACCCCGGGAATGCTTCTACTCGGTGTCGGACTCGGTGTTCGCTCGAAAGCGGAAGGAGCAGAAACGATGTCAGACAGCCCCGACACCGCCTTTTTATATACAAAAAGGGTAGGTGCCGGGGGTTCGCGGTAAGACGATGTTTTTCGCTTGCGGCGCTAGGTTCCCGTCGCGGCGCGGTCCGGAACGAGGAGCCGCCGTGCCGTCGGCTCGCTCGGGCTCGTTCGGAGTCGCTCGACTAAGTTGGACTTAGTCGCGCGTTGGACTTAGTCGTGGGACGACTCAGTGTTCCATCGTTCGTTTTGAATTAAAATATGTTGGGGCGCCCCGCACCCTATACTCTTCGCCAGACGGCTGGTCGATTCGGCAGCATCGGCGGGTCGTCTGCCGGAAATGATGCACCGTCGGGGTGCATCGTTACAACGTTTTATACCATTTTGTGAAATTCTCAACCGTTATTGAGAAAAAATTTAAGTGTATATAACATATAGACGTAAGAGCAACAAGAAATATGCAAGTGAATGAACGCGACAGACGAATGGCTACCAATGGCGCCGCTGGTTGTCGCGTTCACTCACTCGCAGTTCCTTTGTCGCTCTTAAACTAGATATTATAATTTATTTTCTTAAAAACGGTTAAGAATTTTACAAAATGGTATAGGACTTGCTGCACCGCAGCCAGTGCTGTGGGGTCTGTTTTTTAAACGGACGGTATTCTGGCGGGTAATAATACAAATAAATGTAGTCACTTTGTAATTTAATCGTTGTCCTTATTTCAGCGCTTTCTTTTGTATTACACTTGAGCGTATGTTAGATTCACGGATGCAAATACGTACCTCGTTGATTAATCGAGTAAAAACTGTCCGCGGCGGCCTACGAGCAGCCGTTAATATACTCAGTTGTTGCTAAGTCAAAAATTATCGCAATCAGGAATTTGTGGGTGGCAACCGCGACGTTCTCAAATCGTCGCGGTTGGTCAAAAATTCCAGAGTGACCTGATCGGCGAGGTTCTGCAAATTCGGCGGTTTTGCTTCGCGCGTGCAGAATCTTGCCGATTACATTTGAGCTTCTTGTTGCTAAGGATTCGAGATGTAACAGATTTCTTAGATTGATATGTGGCGGTTCACTCCAACGATCACCGTCGGATGTCGCCACTTACATCGTTACTGATTCACCGGTGCAAACAAACTTTGATCCCGCGGACTTTGTTCTAACAACGTGGTAATAATTATTAAAGGTTTTCCCCGTGGAGATAATTATAATAAAAAAAGGTCCAGGGTCCAGCACCCAATTTTATCAGACAGTCAGAGCTCTTCCGTCTCTCGTGGTATGTACACCGTGCCGTATCTCGATCGGTTCCTTCATTCATTTTTGTATCTTTTGCAGCTTTGCTTATTCTTTGTATTATTAGTATATTTTGGACGATCGTCTCTCAGTGTACACGCCGTGTCGTGTCATATTCGGTTCTTTCGTTTATTTTTATATCTTTAGCAGTGTTATGTCCTCGGACTCCACATCTCCTTTTTTCCGACACGCGTTCAATAAATTAGATAAAAGGGGTAAACCGTGATTATTTGGTGACGAGAGAGAACTTCCTAGCTTCCAGAAGAAATAATTTATACTCTGAAATCCTTATCGCCGGATACTTAAATTATACTTAAAATAATCACGCTATAGATGCCGACGGAAATCTGAACAGAAAACTCTTCAAGAGATATTAAACTAATAGGGACCTAAAACGATTTAGAATCAATATCGAATATCTGGCGATAAGTGAAGCACTTGAGATCGCAGTTATACCGTGGCTCCGAAGTATAAGCAAACAAAAGGCGCGAAAGTCCTGCGGTCGTAAGAATATGACACGCGACAGGATCCCATAAACAAACACGACCCGGTAATAACGAAAATGAGCCTTTAAGAATTTTCTCCCAACTGTCAATGACAATATTCTGGAAAGTTGGAAGGGGAAGCCATGCGGGCGGAGATTAGTATGAACGAATCTTTTCTCTCGGGCCAATAGATATCGGGAACTCCTCACCACTAATTGAAAACCTAAGGGCGAAAACTAGAGCTTAGGAAAATCAGAGAAGGGATAAAATCCGAATAACCAATAATTAAGAAAAAGGAAAAGTGGAGGGACACGGCTGGCAAATGAGAACACTGACTTTTTCAAAAATGAAAACCCGGCGCTAGTCCTCCCCTTTTCCGAGGTTATAAAACCGCGTGTTTCGGCGAGACTCAATCTCATTCAGTCTCTGAATCATCTCCACACGATTAATCGCTCTTGTAGTTAAAAAGTGACTTGTGACACCATTGTGAACGCTCAGCAAATAAAGAGATTGTCAAGGACTCGTCCAAGAACAACCGAAGACAACAAGAAGTAAGTCTCAACATTTATTTTACCCTTATTTTCTCCTCTCCTTCAAAACGGTTCCACTAAAATTCTAAAAATTATAAATATATATACATCCGAAATGAATTACGAGGGTATTGTCGGAATGCCGTTCGCATTCCACAAATCCGGCATCTCTCTTGAGTCCTTCGAGTTCTCCAATGACTCGACCTGGTTAATGGCCTTCCTTTTGTCGAGGTTGCGATATGCCGCCAGTAAATGGTGACTATCAAAACCTTAGCTTGAGTGAGGGTCCATCCGGTCAGAGAAACTGGAAGAATCTCTAAGGTGATGTATAGAGAGATCCGGAAGGAGAAATCTGACGTAATGCCCTGACATTTTTCCTCTATAATTATTTCAATTAATTCAATTCTAAATTGAAACCTTTTAGTGGAATCAAACAATCTTCGGTCAATTAAGAAAAGTCGTGCCCGGAGGAACCGGAAGATTCGGGAACTAAGAGAACTAGTCCGAAGTTTTTTTATTCAATTCCTGTTCGCGGCGGCGTCAAGGGAGGTCTCACCCGAACCTCCGAAACGGAGATCAGAGCGGTCATGGTCGCCTCTTCCTTTCGCTCCTCCTAACTCACCGTGTAACGGCGAGTGCCCGGAAGTTGAAAAAGGCTCTCCGCCCCGGACACCTTCACCATCGCGATCAGAAACTCCGACGCCATCCGAGCCTGAGTCGGAGCAGTTCCGCCCTACTTTTTCCTCCTACACTCTTGACAAATCCTTAGATTCCACCGAACCTTCTCCTGGAGCTGCTCCTAGAGCATGCTCCTCTCCGATCCCGTCACCAACTCTTTATCCTGGGGAACCCGAGGAAGTCGGCTTCTTTGCTAAGGACGAAACCGTCTCTTGGCAAGAGTCTGACAGCCCGGATCATTCCCCTTCCCCCTCCCCGAGTGTACAGTTCCTCGAGGAGCAAGAGGAACCGAGAGCGGTCGTAGACCCTCTTCTCGAGCTCCTCCGTAGAACTTGCACTCCGTGGACGGATCCTGTCCCGGAAAGGGCTTATACCATAGGCCCTGACTACTTCGATCCCGAAAAGATCAGGAGGAAAGCCAGGAGGGCGACTCCTAATTAAAATATCCTTATTTACTATCTCGGGGTGGAACTCCCCTTCTTAGCCCCGATCAGGCTCATTGATCAGGTGTTTCCAAAATCAACCGCACGAAATGCGGAAATTATAGAAATCGATCTGGAGTAACATCATTAGAAAATCATGCACATTTGTAAATACACGTGTTCACACTTAAATTCATTACAATCATTTTTTTATTACTCATAATGTATCTACTTAGTTTAAACAATGTTTAAAATTTATTTAATATTAAGACCTTTTTCTTTTTCTTTTTTTGTAATTCTTTCTTTTAATTCGTTTAATTTGTTCTTATATTCCAATATTGTACTTTATCAATATTAAATTTGTCAACTTGCGTAATTGAGAACTCAGAAATAGTTATTTCAATTTAACCAAAATTTCCTTGTTGCGAAAAATCACCTCCGGTTCTGTCCCAGGGAATAAGAAACAAATTTCTTTCCCTAAAAAGAACCAATATAACGCGCTAGCTCTTCCTCGTAATCGACTCGAACCCATTCCTAGCGCGTTTACGCGTGGCATCTCCAAATACGCGCCACGCAAGAATCGGCTGTTACGTCATTCTCCAAATCTTTTCCTCCTCCCTTCCTGCTCTCGAGCCTTTTCCTAAGCTTCCGAGAAGCGGTTAACAAACTCATAAAATACTTCTATCCCTGACGTAACAGCAGCTTTTATTGGTTTATTGTATTTTGACATATTCCGGATAATTGTTTCTCCGGTCTGTGTGATTGAGTCTAATACGACGTACAACCTTAGCAAGCCTGGCCAGGCTGAGCGCTAATACCAGCGATTTTCCACCCGCGGGGCGAGGTATTTGTTCCAGCGATTTTCTGCCTGAAGGGCGAGATATTTTTGTTAATTGCGACCCATCGCAATAAAGCGACGTACGGACCAGCACTCCTATTCTGCTCGAAGCAGATTCAGATAAGATCTATTTCTTTTCTTAAATTTTGTATTTACATTTGCATTATTTTATTTTACATTATTGTTTGACATATTAAATTTTATATATAATTTGTTTAATTGCTTTTTTCTTGATCTCTTGATCTCTTGACTTGACATTTAATTTTATGACATCTGTGAATCCTTGTGCAACGGTCGTGCTTGCACCGTATGGGCACCGTAAACGTCCACAGATAAATAAATAAATATTTATTGTTTCCTTTGAAGTTACATAATTTCATATACATAACAATACTTAACTCTAATCTTTAAACTACGCGATAACATCCGTTTTTTCTCAATTATATATTTTCTATTGCTTTCGTTTTTTTTTTCTTGTACCAATTAATTCTATCTCTTTCTTTTCTCTCTTCTCGCCTTCTTATCCTAATCTCTACCGTTCTCTCTCTTTCTTCCTTTTCTCTTTCTCTCTTATCTGTATTTATTCATTCATTCCTTCATTTTTATTTTACTTCTTCCTTCCCCTCTCTCCTGAACTCTTCCAGCTTCTTTATCCATTCCTCTCCTTTCTTTTCTTTATCTAGTACTCTTTCCTTTTACTCTTGTCATTTTCTCTCCGTCCTCCACTTTCCACAACTCTTTCAAACAGGCTTCCATGTTTCCTTTTCATTCTCACACATCTTACGTCTGTTTCTCGCCTCTTTTTCCCAATACTTATTACCCCTCATTTACTCAATTAATCTATATCTCGTCATTCTTTGCCATCTTCTTTCTCCCTATCCATCTTTTAAATAATTGAGATTTCTAATCTTTTTACTCATTTATACCATTTATTATATTTTGATTGTATTATCTTTAACTTTTTTTATTTTCCTTGCTATTATTTTTCCTTTTTTTCCATTATCTAATACTATTCTCCATTTATCCATTTTTCTTCTTCTATCTCTTCTCTCATTATTTCTCTTTTTTCAAAGAATTCTTTTCTCTCTCTCTTTCTCTCATTTTGACATATTTACTCCTCTTTTCTTCCTTTCCTCTATTTCTTCTCTGCATCTTCGTGCAACTCCGTTTTCTTTCCCCTCTATGAGTCCTTTCTCATATCCGTATACTTTTCTGCTCATCCTCGTCGTCATCTTTTCTCTTTGCAATTCCTCAATCATCATACATCCCGGCGTACTTTTTTCCCTCCCAAAATCCATCTCAAATATCTTTTATATTCTCTCAATTGCTTCCCATTTTCTCCACCCCCACATCTCCACTACATATCTCATTAAATAACCTTAATCTTTTTTTCCAGTCATCTCCAAACTTCCATTTTCCTATATCCCAAATCTCTTCCATTATTACCGCCGTTTTTTTTACACTCTCTCTTACTTGAACCCCTTACCTACCGTTTCTTTTTGACATGTATTCTAAATACTTATAAACACCCATTTTGTTTGAAAGTGAATGAGCAAATTAGATACGTGCAAGCACACTAATACGCTGTTTATTAACTTTCAATTATAATTAATCACTCGTCAACAACGTTTTAAAGCAAACGTATGCGCAATCACAATTGAGCGAAAATAGCAGGTAAATAGAACACACAGGCTGTATTCTGACTCGCATTCAACGGATAGCGCGAAGCATACACTGTATTCTTAGAACCGCGAGCTCGGTTTCACAATACACGCAAAGAATTCCTGAAAACGCAATGTACGTCGTGTACTCGAAAAAACTGGTGCAATGGCATAGGAGCCGAGCTATTTTATATCCGCATAACACCAAATAATTTCGGGACGTTGCTTGCGCGGAAATTACATCACTTGAGAAAGTTCTAGGAACCTTCGTTGTTAAATTACTATAAATTGTCCTAAAATTCTCTATGATAGATATAATCTCTGAGTTAATGTATAATTCATCAGTGTTTCTATCTCTAATTCAAGGGCCTCAGAGCTGTAAAAAATAAACACTCGTTTTCTTTTCTATTTCACGTTCCGATATATGTATCTATATTTACAGTTTATTACAGTGGGCTCACGGTCCGATAAACGTATTCCAAATTACACGGAGCTCGCATTTATTTTTTCGTCAGTTCTAATTAATACTCGATAACACGTACCCGCTGTTATATTTTAATAATTCGTTTTTTTTTTGCCGAATTACTGACTGTCTGGCCGGCCGCACCTGCTCGTGCTTTGACCAGTTTCTTTTTTCTTTTCCCCGCATCGGCGCGCTATTTCGGCGAATCAGTCGCGGTTTTCCCTGATTTATCGCCCTCTTCTTTTTGGGGCATCACGAATCGACCGCGTGTCGATCATAAAGGCCTTACAGAGCTATTGATCATCAAAGTAATCAATCTAAGACCAATTCCTGCAGTATGAGTTAATACAGTAGACATGAGTTGAAGGAATAATTATTGCGGCTCGTCTTTCTTCATTGCATCTTACAATTAGCCATAAATATACAATAACTGTCATCATTCTACTTGCATGTATATTTCCCTGATTTAAAAATCAGTTACACAACGCTCAATGTAATTTTTGCTTGAAAGAAAATATATAAACCCTGATGGCCATTGAGCAAGGTTATGCAAATGATCTTTTATTAATTTCTTCTGGACACTTTTTGTCATCTAGATGGCATCTATAGTGATTGATCTCATCAACATCAATGTTAAGAACCCAGCTAGTTTAATAAGCTGGATTAAATCATTATTAATTTTCTCTCTAAACCTATCTACTAATCTTTTCACATTTTCGTAAATTAAACTTGACTTCATATTGCCTCTATTCAAATACAACTAACTCATTTTTTCTTGCTCTTGAGCACTGAATCCGTAAGGCAATCGATATATATCTATCTCTTGAGGTTTATTTTGTGGAAGAATTATTCCTTCAGTCATAGTAGCTGACTTTAAGAAATTATTTAAATCTGCTTTAAGATCAATTTGAAGGACCATATATGTTAGTTGATTAAGAGACCCTTCTAATACATTGACAAGTATTGGATAAAAAACTTAATAAGGAAATTTACCAGTAGAGAATATACCAAAAAATTAAAAGTAAAAGAAATTGTACATATAACCAAGGAACTTATTAATATCTTTTAAGTTTGTAACGAGGTACAGACGAACACCTTGTTCTGGTTAAACATCGGCCGGCGGGAAATGGAGCAGTGCGGCCCGACTTTCTTTTAAACGTTATCACACCGCGAGCATTGTATTGATCGGAGCAGTTAAATCTCCACGGCGGACCTAGCCGAACGCTACCGACGGACATCGAGCTCACCAAATGTACCTAGCGCGGTACCGCCGGGCAGAGTCGCACCAAGTGCTGCGGCGCCGACTCCCGCTATTCCGGGCAACCCCCACACTTTTTAAGATATAAAAAGGCGAGACCCGGAGATGTCAGTTGTTCTCAATCTACCAAGATAACTACCGGATCTACTGTTTGGAAGATCACGACTTCAAGAGCCACTTCAGCACAAGGGTCGAGTGTTCTCAATCTCTGCCAAGTATTCTTGGCCGCCGCTTGCCTTTCATCTGCCAGACCGAAGCCGAAGGTTTTTGCCAGTAGTTTGGGGTAAACTTTGCCTCTACTGAGAATTCTTGGTCACCTGACAGTTCCAGGCCTTGACCGGCCTTCAATTACTAGTCGGTCTTCCTGGAACACTGCGTGAGCTAAGGTGAAGCGTGCTTTGCCTCAGCCGAGTATTTTCGGCACTCGTGGCCCGTGTCCCGCGAATTCTCGCACCTCTCGTTACGGAACCCTTCAATCCTCCGAGCCACCACCACCGGTCCGTGCACCGCCAGCCGGATCTCCGTCACGCGTTACCGGTCCGCAAATTAACGTTTTCCGCAAATAATCCGACTCGCGAAATTTAGCTTCGTCCTGCGCGCACATATACATCATACATACACATATACAACACAAGACACCTGCTTGTGTTACCGAGAATCATCGCGTTTGTAAATAGTCAACTCATTGTATATATCCATCTGCCATATTAAATGCATTGTATATAGATCATTTAAATCGTTCCAACTACATTGATTTTTACGATTCCGAAACACCCGGTCGGACCTAGATCGCGATACGCGTCGCCGCCCTCTACAGCGGCTTGTTGGTTCGACGTCCGGCCCCAATCATTAGGGGGTGTTACAAGTTTGATGATATTACTAATTCTTTATATAGAACCCGCAATTTATCATCAGTCCAATTTGCAAGAGTAATTACACTAGGCTTTGGAACAAAGTGTTGTGTATTTTAAAGTAATTTTGACATATACCTTCAAACAATATATCCAATTCAGTTCCAACTTCGAACACACTTTTTCCACTCTTTTCCTTTTCCATTTTTACTGTATTATCTTTCCTTCTTCCTTTCTACATCTCACCATCATCGTCTTCATTTCTCCCTCCTTTTCCGCCAACAGTACAATATAATATCATCTGCATAGCTTTACGTATATATCATATATTCTTTTATCTTTATATCTTCCCAAGTATAAGACTTTCCTATTTGTCTTTAAAAAATCTACCTTTTCCTACTGGGTTAATAAGATATAACTGTAAAGAAAATCAAGATATAGAAAAGTGTTGAGACGGTTAATAGATAAAACACTGTTGAATAAAGCAGTAAATTAATAAAATGTATTTGTATAAAATATGAGTAGTTACAAAAATGAGATCTTACAAATAACGCCGCAGAGATGGTACGCGGTCGTGGCCGATTTAATTAACGCGAAAAGGCGGGTGTAAGTCTTCCGAATATGCGAGTTACGCGGAGACACGCGTTGAACACGTGGCCGGTAGATGAGATTCGCACAGAATTTAACAATGAGTTTCACGCTTGAGTTAGTCTTTACATTGATATCTGTCTGTTTAAAGGTTTTTGAGAACTCGCACTGAGTTTAAACAATGAGTCACAATTATATTAATCGTGAGTTCACACGCTGCGAGATGTGATGAGCTACTGAGCACGAGGTTTAACACGCCTCGTGCTGCAGGATGATGTCTTCCAGAAGATTCTTGGCGTGTTGCACACGGCGAAAATGATCTGGATGAGTTGTACTGGAGACAAGGCGATGAGTTGAACGATGAGAAGCACACTGCACGTTGTTGCACACGAGGTGATGCTTGGCACGGCTAGACGAACACTGATAAGCCTCGAGCCGGCAACGCCTTCGAGAATCGGAGGCAATTATCGAACGACAGATCGATATCCAGCCGTCGCCGGTGATCAGCCACGAGGTGCTGCCCCCGCGGCGGTGACATAATTAATTACTAAATTTAAATCTTGAACAGTATTTGAATTTCTCTTTTTTACAATTATCTTTGTTATAATTATCTTTTTATATGTGTGACTATCTTAATCTCTGAACCGTCTCGACAAAACTGCGCTTTGCCTGGACCGTGTGTCGTCGCTAGCTTGGTTCGGCTCTTTGTGTCTATTATCGCTACCTATCATCTATCTCAAAAAAAAATTAGGCACGCATTATATAGACACGCATATTAATGAATAATATTTATTGAGATATAAATTTACTCTTTAACTCAACAGTAACAAAACACCCTGTATAGTAAGCGAACGTTTTGTAAGCAAATGCAAATTAAAAAATTTGTTCGCTTATTTTAATTTAAAGTGACCTAACAGTCATAAATTAGTGTACGTACTTTATTTTTGGAAAAAAATTTCAATTCCGTTCAGCGATTTTAAAAAATAGTGTATAATACGAATAAGTGGTAAAACAGAGAGCTTGAGTTGCAAATTGATGCTAGTTTTTTATATCGAATAATTGTAAAATTGCTATACTTATCGTTTTTTATTTTTTTTCTCTTTTTTGTGTAAAAATAATTTTATACACTTTTATTATACATTTCACAGATAGGAATAGTCGATCTCTTAACATCTATTGGTATCTTTCCCGATTTTATAATCGGTTATTCCATTGGGGAATTAATCTGTGGTTATGCTGATGGATATTTAACAGCAGAAGAAACAATTCTGTTAGCATATTTTATTGGTTTAGCACTGTATGAATCAAAAATAGTTAAAGGTACAATGGCTGAAGTTAATCTTGATTTTGAAACCATGAAAACTGTATGTCCTCCAGACATTGACATAGCTTGTTATAACAGTACGTCTAATTTTATCATAAGTGGACCAACAGATTCTGTAAGAGCATTTCTTTTCAAGCTACAGGTATGTTATAATTTAAGTAAAAATATATTAATTTTTTAGTTTTCAAATATCTTGTGAATGTAAACAATTCTTACGATTTTCATATTTTTTAGGGCAATAATAAAACTATAAGAGAAATATCTTGTGGTAATATACCTTTTCATAGTCGTTACATGATACCTGCAGCAAGTAAATGTGAAAAATATATAAATCAAATATTACCACAAAAAACGTTTTGTAGTTCAAAATGGTTGACTACATCGGCTTATAAATGTACTGATACACTTTTACCTTTATTTCCAAAACATTATTTCAGTTATTTATCATCATCTGTAATCCTGACAAACACGATATGCTCAATTCCAAATGACGTAGTAGCGATTGAGATATCATCTCACAATATTTTACGACACATGAAAGATTCTTTACATTCTACAAATGTAACACTATGTAATGAAAATAATAGTGTTGAGAAATTTTTAGAATCAATTGGAAAACTGTATAATGTAGGATTACAACCACAAATTGCGAATCTTTATCCAAAAATACAATTTCCTGTAAGCTGCGGTACTCCAATGATTTCTCATCTTATCAGGTAAAATACATTTATGTTAAAATAAAAATAGACAAAAATTAGCGAGAAAAAGATACAGTTTCATGAACTACAAAGCGTTTAGATAGATTTTATAAAAAAAAAGATTTATTTAAAATGATACTAGATACAATTTTTTATCTCTTTGTGCAACAATTAGTTTTGTCATTTGTTTGATTTCTGTTTATGCAAGGTCTTTTTTTAAGCGCGGTGCAAAATTTTCAGAATAAATTTCTAATGCTTAATTGAGAAAAAAAATATATCATTATATGTCCAAAAATGATTAGTTTCTTAGTTATTACGATTTTTGTAACACAATTTTTACATCATCTTAAAAAAATTTTCAATATGTCTACCTGTACGCGATCTTGCGCGATCGCGTTAGTTTAGAAATAGACTTGCTCAGCAATGAGCTCGACGCGTGAATCGATTGAGCGGGAATGAGATGGAGAGCCGATCGCAGGAATTGAAAAAAAACCAGAATAATTAAAATGACAGAAAAGGGAACTCACTGTATTTACAAAAAAAAACACAAAGAAAATACAATCGCGCCGGTGAAGGCAAGGATATCAGTAACCGAGCGGAAATCTTCTTGACCCGGCTGATCCGTCGGAAATCTTGAGAGTAGATGAATGATCTACCCGACCGTCGGAGATCTTGCCGCGGACGACGGAGATCTTGAGAGCGCGGGCCGGTGATTGCCGCGAGCGCGAATCCCTGCACTCCAGCGGTAGCGATAATTTGTAAATGGATTGGCGCCGAAATAATGAATTCACGGAAATTGAATTCACGGAGTTGCGATTAAGAGCGCAAGAGAAAGAAAAATATAAGAAAACTAAACGAAAGTCGTCGCACGAGAGCGAGCCGATACACAAAGGCGAGACGCACAGGTGCGGAGTTCGAGCGAAACTAGTCGTCTTTTCGCGGTACGGAGCCTAGGATAGTCGGAACCCGGCGACGAAAACAAAGCGAAGTCAGCGAAATATTCGGTTTGAACTAGATTAGACTGACTTCTGCCGAAAACAAAACGCGTTGAACCATCGGCGATTCAAGGATATCGACAAGATCAATAAATACGCGACGGTAGACTCGAAATATCGCGACGCTGGAGCACATACTAGGCGCGAGAATTATAATATAATTTAACCGCGCTGCAATTCATAATCGAATGAACACTACCTCTTATCTGAATACAAGCTTCACTTTATCGTCTCGTTAAGCCGCAAACACGTTTTTAAATTTCTAGCGTGGTATTTGAATAATTGCTACAATTCGATCGCGGAAAGTTTCTACGTCATCTACTGCAAATTAATACACTAAAGACTTTACATAACCTCATAGAAACAAGTTCAATAGGTTTAAATCTAGTGAGCGTGGAGACCAAGCCATTGGTCCACATTTATTTAATCATCAAACAGAAAAAATCCTATCGAGATGCTTGCGGATAATGCGATGATAATGTGAGAATTATGTTACAAAGTCGTAATAACTCTGAAAACTAATCATTTTTAGACATATGTGAGTAGCAACTGAACACGAGTTCAACATTGGAAGCGCCGAGGAAGACACGGAGCTAGAGAAGAAACCATGTTTGTGGTGAAGATTATTGCGACAACGGCAATGTCATGCGCCGCGCGGGATTAATCCGCAGACCCACCCCTTTCCCGCGTAAATCGCAAGCATTGCGATTTATGTGGGTTAGAGATGAGCTCGCAAACTTGTGAAATACAAGAAGAGGAAAGTGACACGTTGCACGTCACACGTCACTACGAGTGTTACTTTTTCCCCGCTTTTTTGTTGTTTTTTTCGTGTAGTGTAGAAAATATTAAGGGACCGGAAAGTAATATCGTACTTTTACAAATAAGTATTTACAAATAAATTTTTAACAAATTTTTTTTTATTGATAATGTAATTATCCTTGTTATCGACAACTTTTTGTCATGTGTAAATTTTTAAGTAATGTAATGTGTAAATTTTCAATGCCGGATCGATTAAAATCAATTGGTTTTAGAGCAAAATATCTAGAGAAGGCATTTTGGACATCATTAAAATTTTCAAATTTTTTGCTACTTAAAAATGTTGTAATAATCAAAATAAATTAAAATCCGATAGTGCAATATTTAGCAAGTATGGTAGAGTAATATTTCCCATTCCAATTCATTAATTTTTTCCATGGTTTTATTATTGCATTATTGTGTTGTAGAATAACGTCTTTTCTGTTGAAAATTGCTAGGCACATTTTAATTAAAAATTGATTAACTCGATCCAATTATTTATAATAAAAGTCTGCATTCACAGTGTTACGTCAGGACAATTAATTTTATTTAATTAATTAGTTGGAAAAAATTCCTTGGAATGGACTTTGCCGGTAGGGTAGGAAAGTGACGTACCACCGAATTTATGTGTGATTCGAAATTTGAATCTACACAATTTTCACGCGCACATTATTTTCGGATTTCAATTGAGCGCGTAAGTGGTTCTTTTTAGAGAAAGGAAATGAATCCTTATTCTCTGGGATAGAACCAGGCGTGATTGTTCGCTTAGACAGGGTAATTTAGGGTAATAATAAAATAATTAAGTCACGATTTGAATAACGCAAAATTAACAATTTAATTCTAAATAAATGACTCTAATTACAAATAAAAAAAATGATCCATACAATGACAAATAAACAATTTAGAAAAATTCAATCAGTTCGTTTGAGATATAAAAATAATATGAAAGTTTTTACGGAAAAAATTAAATAATAAGAAAAAGGTTGAAGGCGAATGAACAAATATAAATTTAGCATAACGAAGGTTGAGTATTTACATTATATACATGAGTGTGTGTGTGTGTGTGTGTGTGTGTGACTGTTTTAATAATTAGTCCAGTGTGACTTCCTCGATCTCCACCACCCTCGCTGTAGATCTCGGGAAGACCAAATTTATCAGTCGCATCGGGGTCAGGAAAGGAAATTCCACCCCGGGATAATAGATAAAAAAGTGAGAATCAGGATCAGACCGAGCTGCCTGAATCCTGATCTCCTCTGGTTCAAAGTGGTCAGGGCCGATGGAGAAGGCCCTTTCTGGGACAGGATCTGTCCACGGAGTACAGGCACTGCGGAGGAGCTTCAGAAGAGGATCTATAACCTCTCTTGGTTCTGGACGCTCCTCGAGGATCTCTATACTCGGGACCGAAGATGGAGGTTGATCGGGGAAGTCTACTCCTGGGAGAGAGATAGATTCATCTTCGCCCAGAGAGTCGGCTTCCTCAGGTTCGAAGGGAAAAGGAGGTGGTGAGAGAGGAGAGGAGCAGGCTCTTGGCTCACCTCCGGGAAACCGTGGCTCGGAGATGAGGGAAGAATTCGGGGTATAAGAAGGAGTCGTGGGGCGGAATTGTTCCGATCCCGGCTCCGTGGACTGACTTGAAAAATTGACCTCGATGGTAGGATTTGCAATGGAATTGTTTAGGCTCTCCTCTTCTTCTGGGAAATATCCGTGTAACGGCTCCGGATCGCCGTGGATAGGTGATGGTGGCGGAGGGCCCGGACGAGGAGACCAAGGTCTCTCTTCGTGGCGCGCGGGAGAGACGAATACCTCTTCGCTTGGTGCCGCCGCGAGCAGGTATTGAATGAAGAAACGGCGGACCAGCTCCCTCAAGTTTTTGATTTGTTTCTTCCGTCGCGCCCGACTTTTCTTCAGGGTTTTCTTATTTAGAGATTTTACTATAATTATTAATTGATTTTAATTTAATTTGAACAGAATTTTGGAAAGTTTAATAACAATGGAGTGAAGGAGATTCGTCACCGACGAATTCCGAAGGCCTCGACCCGCCCATGAGAGATTCCGCGTAATCTATCTTTGGGGAGAATCGCTTGCCGATTCTTTAGCCGTGGACAGTCGCCAAAGTTCTAGCAATATTTCGCGGCGTTAACCACAGAAAATCGCTAGTTATTCGACAGCATGTCCCGACCGGTGTTCGGAAGTAGGTATTCTCGCACATTTAACGGATCACGGGAACAATCAGAACAGAATCAAAACCACGGAAGCTCGACTCGGACATTTCTTTCTCTCTTAGATAACACTTAGGAAAAAATTAATTGAAAAATATATTTAGTGGAATCGTGTTTTCACAGGGATACATATTAAATCGTTGGAACTTACTTTGTAGGAGATCTTCAAACGGCTTCTTCGATATCTTGTGGATCGACTTGCACACTCAAAACACTCACGTTAGTTTTAAGCAAACTGATTCGGTTTGTAGCTGAGATGCAAGAGAGCGTGCTCAGCCTGAGCACAAGATTTTATAAGCTCGGAAAAGGGGAGGACTCTTCCCGAATTTTCATTTTTCTGAAATTCTAATCTCTCATTTGCAGAGCTTATTCCTCCACTTTTTTTATCTCAAAATTATTGGGCATTCGCACCTCATCCCTTCTCTATTTCTTAAACTTTTAAGTTTTCGCCCTTAGTTTCTAAATTTTGGTGAGAAGTTCCCGAAATCCATTGGTTTTAAGGAAGTAATATGCCTACGAGGCACCCCTGCTTCAACGAGTTACCCCTTCCGAGCCTTCCAGAATTTTTCTATCATTTCCATCGAAAGATGGTAGGGTAACTTTTACTTTCCATACGACATATGGTTACCTGGCTTTATTGCTTTTGCCTGCGCCACATATTCCGGTAATTTCGGGCCTCTCGCGCCCTTGGTTTTTCTAAAGCTCAGGATCTGTACGCAATTACAATTTTAAGAAAAAGTTATTTTTTCTTTTCCTGTGACAGACAGGTTATCAAAGTTGAAATATTTATGAGTTCTTAAGTTTTTGATTTTTTGTGTTATGTCTAGACAAATTCTTTGTCTGACGTTCCTTGGCGCCCGTTTGCAATTTGTTGCATGTTTTTTATGCTTTCACGCAACAAATTGTCCCGGAATATGTTGACGTCTGTTGAATTATCTTCTGAAAGGCTCTGAAGTTCCTTTTTTTTTATGTTACAATGGACTACGGTCTACCTTCCCCTTAACTAAAATTTTAATATACGTCGAAAATAAGAGACGCGGAGTCGGAGACGTAACAACAGTTTATCGAGATTTTAGCACTTCAAAATGAACAATCCCGCGAATATTCCATCAAACACACAAAAGCACTTTTTTAGTGTGTAAATCTGGCTTAGCTGTAGTTCGTGACGATTCATTCAAAGAGAGCCATTACCTTTTGCGGTTTCGATTATCATAGTAGACTTATTTTTCATTTCCAGTGATCAAGCGATCAAAAAACGCTGCTGTATTGTGCCGTTGAAGCAATAAGTTGCATGTGGTGAATCGATTAGCTTTGTTTTCTTTGGACATTTTATGCGAGACCCAAACTCCTGCTCTGTTTATTTTACCAATCTGTTTCAAATGTTCTTGGACAGTCGATCAAGTTTGACTAACAAAGAAGGCAACCTAAAAATTCAAAAAATCTGATACTTTGTGTGCATGTAGAGTAGTTCATCTGTAATACAAAACTATTTTTTGTTTGTGCTAAATTTCACATTAAAGGGATGAAATTATTCCTTACAAATAGAAGGTTTTTTTGCTTTTGTTAGATTATAAGTAAATTTATGATGTGTGTGAGTGAGTGATGCGATCATGTGAAGGTAAGAAGAACGGCACAAAAGAAAGTGACCAATAAAGATAAGAATAAAAGAGAGAAAATTTGAATCAGCGAAACACCGCACAAAGCAGAGAGTAAGAACTTCTACTACGCTCACATGTAGTAAGGACTGTCTCGGTCCATAAAGATTTAGTATTCGGTAGTCTGACAGTATAGAAACAAGATCATATGTAATCAAGGATTAATAAAGTAATAAATTCAAATCAAATATAATTTATTAAACCACGAATTCTAACAGCTTTTTTTGATACAACTCGAAAACTATTCAAGATATCAAAAAATGTTTTATACACAAAGTTTATGGTAAAAACACCTCTGTTTAATTGCAGTAGTAGAATTACAAAAAAAAAAAAATTTTTATTTTATAAACAATTTTGTTAACAAATTTTTTTATGCTTTAATTAATAACAATTTGCTTCTTTAAATAACGAAATAATAACAAAATAACTTCAATATCCCAACAATTTGCTTCCTTAAATGACATTTATTTATTTTTGCCCGTCACTTATACCCGTCACTGTACTGTAAATAATACTCATATTTTTCAAACTTTGATTGTTTATAACTTTTTAATAAAAAACGAGCGTTTATAATTTCGGTAATTTTATTTGTTTGTAAATTTTCTTTTTTTGATTTATTAAATTTAGCACAATATATTATGTAATATTAGTCGTAATATCAATTATATAATTTTATTTAATATAAAATAAATTAAATAACAGCTAAACCAATCGAATAATTAAGAATGGTGCCGTCACCTGTTGCGCTCACTCACGCGTAGTTTCTTTGTCGCTCTTGCGCTAGACAAATTAATTTTTTTCTTATGTTACTTCAAGGGATGGAAATTTTGTGTGAGTTCGTTAACCGCTTCTCGGATGCTTAGGAAAAGGCGCGAGAGCTGGTAAGGAGGAGAAAAGAACTTGGAGAGTGACGTAATAGCCGATCCATGCGTGGCGGGTATTTGGAGAGGCCACGCGTAAACGCACTAGGAATAGGTTCGAGTCGGTTGCGTGGAGAAACTAGTGCGTAGTATTTGTTCTTTTTAGGGAAAGAAATTTAATTCTTATTCCCTGGGATAGAACTTGAGGTGGTTTTTCGCAACAAACGATATTTGATTTAAATTGAAATAAATAACTCTGAGTTCTCACTAATGCAGTTAATGAATTTAATATTAATTGAATACAATTTTAGAATATAAAAACAAATTAAATGAATTTAGAGAAATAATTATATAAAAGGAAAGAGAAATAGGACTTAATAAGAGATATATTTTAAACATTTTTAAGAAAAAGAAAACTTATTGTTTATAAAAAAAAAAGGTAACAGAATTAAAAGATAACAAATGTGAATATAAGTGTATGTACAATGTATTAGGTTATGTGTAATAAAATTATTTTAGGTCGATCTCAATTATTTCCGAGATCTGAGCTGTTGACCTCGAAAATACTCGTTCGACGAGCCTGATCGGAGCTAGGAAGGGGTGTTCCATCCCGGGATAGTAGATTTGGATATTATAATCAGGAGTTGCCCTTCTGGCTTCTTTCCTGATCTCCTCGGGATCAAATAAATCGGGGCCTATTGTATAGGCCCTTTCCGGGACGGGATCCGTCCACGGAGTGCAGATTCTCCGGAGGAGTTCGAGGAGAGGGTCTACGACTTCTCTCGGTTTCTTTTGCTCCTCCAGAAATTCTACGCGCGGGGCGGGGGAAGGGGAATGTTCCGGGCTGTCAGGCTCATGCCATGAGATGGTTTCATCCTCGGCAAGGGAGTCGACCTCCTCGGGTTCCCCAAGATAAGGAGTCGGTGACCGGATGGGAGAGGAGCATGCTCTAGGAGCAACTCCAGGAGAAGGTTCGGAGGAATTCAGGGAAACATCTGGAGTATAGGATGGAGAAGTAGGGCGGAACAGCTTCGGCTCAGGTTCGGAAGATGAAGTCGACCTCGAACGCGACGGGGATGGTGTTCGCGGCGGAGTATTCTCCTCTGACTCAAGGTCTTCACCGTTTATCGGCGAGTTGGGAGGTACGGTGGGCGAAGGAGACCATGACCGCTCTGATCTGGCTTTCGGAGGTTCCGGTGCGACCTCCCTTGGCGCTGCCGCGAATAAGAATTGGACAAAGAAGCTTTGGACCAATTCTCGTAACTCCCGTATCTTGTGATTCCTTCGGGCGCGGCTTTTCTTAATGGACCGAAGGTTTCTTGATTCCACTAAAAGGTATAAATTTGAATTTGATTTTAATGAAATGATTATAGTGGGAAAATGTCAGAGCAACACGCCACATTCTTCCTTCCGGATCTCTCTATAGATCGCCTCAAAGATTCTCCCGGTACCTCTGACCGAATAGACCATCACTCAAGCTAAGGTTTTGATAGTCACCATTTACTGGCAGCATATCGTAACCTCTGACAGGAGGAGACCCATTAACCAAATCGAGTCAGCGGAGAATTCAAAGGATTCTAGAGAGATGCCTACTTCGGAAAACGCAAACGGCACCCTGGCAATACCCACGTCATTCATTTTTCAGGAATATGAATTTTAGAATTTTAGTGGAATCATTTAAAAGAGGAGGAGGTAAAAAGGTTAAATGAAATAATGAGACTTACTTTTTGTCGTCTTTGGTTGCTCTCGGACGAGTCCCTCGGAACTTCTTTATTGGTATCGAGTTGAGACAGCAGAGTCACAAGTCACACACAAAGGCGGTAGTTTGTTCGTAAAAAAATTTCAGAGAGTGAATGAGAGGGAGTCCCGCTAAAACACGCGGTTTTATAACCTTGGAAAAGGGGTGGGCTAGCGCCGGATTTTCATTTTTGAAAAAGTCAGTGCTCTGATTTGCCGGCCGTGTCTCTCCACTTTTCTTTTTCTTAATTATTGGTTATTCGGATCTCATCCCTTCTCTGATTTTCCTAAGCTCTAGTTTTCGTCCTTAGATTTTTAATTAGTGGTGAGGAGTTCCTGATATCTATTGGCCCGAGAGAAAAGATTCGGTTGTACTAAACTCCGCCCGCATGGCTTCCCCTTCCAACCTTTCAGAATATTGTCATTAATAGTTGGGAGAAAATTCTTAAGGACTCCTTTTCGTTATCACCGGGTCGCGTTTGTTTATGGGATCCGGTCGCGTGTCATATTCTTATGACTGCAGAGCTTTCGCCCCCTTCGTTTGTTTATACTTCGTAGTTGCGATCTCAAGTGCTTCACTTATCGCCAGATATTTGATATTGATTCTAAATCGTTTTAGGTTCCTTCTAATATTCTTTGAAGAGTTTTCTGTTTAATTTTCCGTCGGTATCTATGCCGTGATTGTTCTAAGTTTAATTTAAGCATCCGGCGATAAGGATTTCGGAGTGTAAATTATTTCTTCTGAAAGCCTGGAAGTTCTCTCATCACCAAATAGTTACGGTTTACTCTTTTTATCTAATTTATTGAACGCGTGTCGGAAAAAAGGAAATGTGGAGTCCGCGGACGTAACACTTAATAACGGTTGGAAATTTTACAAAATGGTATAAGATTTTTCTATTCGTCTTGACAAGCCTTACCTATTCCTACAATTACTATACTTTAGTATGGGACACCCTGTATAATCCCAGAAATGGAAAATTAGAAGTATTAAACCAATTCCATCACAAAGTAAAATATGCAAAAACTGTTACCAACTGAGTAATCGATTTAAAATCATCTCAAGATCCTAGACGGATAATGATTCCGATACATCTAATCTCTAGATTTATCGTTGTTAGAATTATGGATGTTTTGAAAGGATAGTGAAAGGACTCAATGTTAATAAGATTTATTTAATGTGTTCACGACGAAGTCGTCAGACTAACTGACTGCAGCAAAATAAAGTTTCGTGCATTGCCGCGTCACGTATACAGATAACATGTACAGTCTGTAATAAAAATTGCATGACTGATTGATTACAGTCCCAACACTCCTCCTATCAATATGTCATCTGGCAATAAGTACTGAACATGTTAATAAAGCAATAAAGAAAACTAAAAGTGACTACAATAAACAAATTAAACTACGAAAAAACTACGTGTAAATAATATGTCAAACCAATCCCATAGATTTAATACATTTTTCGTGTTTTACCCTTGGTAACGTTTTTGTGAGAATATCTGCGGGCATGTTTTCGGAGAGCAGATAAACTATTTCGACTATTCCTTGTTCTTTAACTTCGCGATAAATGATATCTAATATCTATGTGTTTACTACGACCGTGAAATATTTGATTCTTGTTTAAGTTAATTGCGCTTTGATTATCGCAATATACAGGGTGTCCCACCGTTAGTGTGACAACGCTCGTAGGGGGGTAGATCTCGTTAAACTGAGCATAAAAGTCCTTATCCACTTTGCGATTTTTCAAATCATATTCGAGATATAAATTTTTTTAAATTTGTATAATACAACGTATGAGTTTTACGTTCTATAAGAAAATAGCACGGCCTACTCAATCATGCATGGGCCGACGCTCGGTTGTAAAAGTGCTGGCCCGGCTGTCTTGCCGCTATTAATATTACAATTTTGGTTGCTAAGCAACCACCCAACGACTGACTTATTGATTTTTACAAAAAAGATATCTATTTAAGATTATCTATTTTTTAAAAAAAGCATATGCATTAATTAATAAATTAAATAGATTTTTATTGTTCATAAAAATTTTATTCATTTTGTGGAAGCGTTGTCGTTTCCACACCACCTTGAGGTAGACAACCGCACGTTTTTTTTTAGTAGTATCTCCAATAGGCCTAATCCACTCTCATTATTTAATTCATTAACTGTTCAATATGTTCTCCTCGTTCTTGTACGCAGAGAGCAGCTCTTTCCGTTATTTGCCGCGTCGCTCGTTGTGCCATATCCGGTGTAATTGTTTCGAAGGCTCTAATTATTCCTTCGCGCATTTCATTTAAGTTTGTATCTCTTAAATATTCTACCTTATTTTTTATGTCCCCAAATAAAAAAATCTAAGACATTTAAGTCGGGCAACCGTGCCGGCCAAGCAATAGGCCCACCGCGACCTATCCATCTATCAGGGTATTGTTCGTTTAGTATATTGCGAACATTCCGGTAAAAATGCGCGGGAGCTCCATCATGCTGAAAAATCATTATTTCTCGCATACGGAGAGGAACGTCTTCAAGTAATACGGGGAGTTCGTTGTTTAAAAAATTTGCATATGCTTCTCCCGTCAGTCATGCAGGCAGAAAATACGATCCAATCTGAAAATTATCCGTAAATAAATTACATATTGTACTTTATAAGAAAAGTTGTTTAAGTCATAAAACAATTATTAATTACCACTTTATTCGCTATTATTCCTGCCCATACGTTGATAGACCAACGATATTGGAATGAGCATTGGCGAATGGCGTGTGGATTTTCTTCTGCCAAATACACAAAATTTCTTGTATTAAATACGCCATTCGGTGTAAACGTTGACTCATCCATCCACAAAATACGGTCGGAAAAATAATTATTTTGCCGACATTGTGCTAGAAGTCCTGCTCGTATAATATTATTATTAATTTAAATAAAAAAACTTTGTAATTATGTTGATTAAGTTAAATTGAAAAAGAAGTACTTTCGCAAAAATTAATTCGTTGAATTTTGTCTTGTGGCAAGAGTTGCTGTACACGTTTAAAATGACATGGATGTAAACCATTCAATTTTAATACTCTATGTACAGTGTTCCGCGAAATATTTAACATGTTTGATGTGCGGCGAAGACTATTTTGTGGATTGTTATAATTCTTGTAAAATGTGCTCTTCATTATTTACATTAAAACGTCGTGGCACATCGTGATGCTGTGCCATAACGAGTCCTGTTGCACTTGCTTGTGCAACACATCTTTGAATTGTCACTCTGGACGCTGGTTCTCGATTTGGGAAACGTTCCGCGTAAATACGAGCAGCGGCTCTGCCATTTTCTCCGGCCATCCCATAACAGATAATCATATCTGTATAGTCACTTGTCGTAAATTTCATTTTTACTCTTATAACTCGTACAATGCGCGTATTTTACTTTCGCAATACAAGAAGACTCAATAAAGATCACAAAAACTCATTAAAAAAAAATGACAAAACGTTTTTGATTTTCATCTTTAAAATTTATGTTTATTTTGTTTTCGTGATCCTCGTCGTACTCACGATTTTTCAGCATGATGGCTCCCGCGCATTTTTACCGGAATGTTCGCAATATACTAAACGAACAATACCCTGATAGATGGATAGGTCGCGGTGGGCCTATTGCTTGGCCGGCACGGTTGCCCGACTTAAATGTCTTAGATTTTTTTATTTGGGGACATAAAAAATAAGGTAGAATATTTAAGAGATACAAACTTAAATGAAATGCGCGAAGGAATAATTAGAGCCTTCGAAACAATTACACCGGATATGGCACAACGAGCGACGCGGCAAATAACGGAAAGAGCTGCTCTCTGCGTACAAGAACGAGGAGAACATATTGAACAGTTAATGAATTAAATAATGAGAGTGGATTAGGCCTATTGGAGATACTACTAAAAAAAAAACGTGCGGTTGTCTACCTCAAGGTGGTGTGGAAACGACAACGCTTCCACAAAATAAATAAAATTTTTATAAACAATAAAAATCTATTTAATTTATTAATTAATGCATATGCTTTTTTTAAAAAATAGATAATCTTAAATAGATATCTTTTTTGTAAAAATCAATAAGTCAGTCGTTGGGTGGTTGCTTAGCAACCAAAATTGTAATATTAATAGCGGCAAGACAGCCGGGCCGGCACTTTTACAACCGAGCGTCGGCCCATGCGTGATTGAGTAGGCCGTGCTATTTTCTTATAGAACGTAAAACTCATACGCTGTATTATACAAATTTTTTTAAATTTATATTTCGAATATGATTTGAAAAATCGCAAAGTGGATAAGGACTTATATGCTCAGTTTAACGAGATCTACCCCCCTACGAGCGTTGTCACACTAACGGTGGGACACCCTGTATACGCGTCGGATCTGTCACGCAGGGTTCGAATTTCATATGATTTACTATTCGTCTCATATAAATTACTTCTTTGGAGACTTCTGATAGAGACATGTATTCAGCTTCCATTGTAGATAAAGCAACAGATTTTTTTTTCTTAATCCTCAGCTGATAGGTCCGTTTGCTAACATAATTACGTTTCCGCTACATGATTTACGGTCTTCAATGTCGCTTGCCCAGTTCGAATCTACGTAGGCTTGAATGGGTTTATTGTCCTTGATGTAAGTTATACCGTAATATATCGTGTGTTGTAAATATCGGAGTAATCTTTTTGCTAGTTTCCAGTGTGCCTCTTGTGGATCGGAGCAGAAACGGTTGAGTGCATTGGTGGCGAATGCCAGATCTGGTCGCGTTGTGTTAGCGAGATAAATCAGGCTTCCTATTAATTCTCTATATGGTTTATTTTTCATGTTTCCTTCTTTAGGTTCATCATTCAGAGTCATATCCTTCGTTAGTTTCTGGTTTGGATCTAGTGGAGTAGCGAATAGTCGGTTTGCAGTCTTTCATTCCAAATTTTTCTAAGATATCTGCAATATATTTTTTCTGTGTTATTTTTATTTCTCCTGTTGTTCCTTTTTTTTGTATTTTCATTCCCAATAGTTCGCTCACAGGACCTAGATCGTTGATCTAAAATTATTTTTTCAGGATTTCTTTTACCTTATGTAATTCATTAATGTTCTTGGACGCTATTAACAGGTCATCTACGTATATGAGAATTATTATTTTATTATTTTTATTTTTACTCACATAAACGCAAGGGTCAGCTTCGGTGTTTAACATTCCTATTTCTTTTAAATAAGTATTTAGTTTTGTGTACCAGCATCTGCCTGCCTGTTTCAATCCATAGAGTGGTTTCTTTAGTAAGCATACCTTATTTTCTGCTCCTTGAACTTTCAACATCTCAGGTTGCTCCATATAGATTTCTTCTGTTAATTCTCCTTGGATATATGTGGTGACAACGTCCATCTGAACTATATACATTTCTTCTTTGACGCATCCTGCAAAAAAGGCACGTATTGTTTCGTATTGAACGACTGGTGCGAAGATTTTTTCGTAATCGATTCCTTGTCTTTGTTTGCATCCACGTATTACTAAACGTGATTTATATCTCTCTATTGAACCGTTTTATTTTCTTTTGATTTTGAAAACCCATCTATTTGTTAATACCTTTTTGTGTTGTGGTCGTGGCATAAGTTTCCATGTTTCGTGTTTCTTGAGAGGTTCATATTCATTTTGTATCGAGTCCAGTCATGCTTGCCTATTTTCTCGATTGTGGATGTCTTCTATGCTAGATGGTTCTACTTGAGTTTTTTCGTTGTCTTCTAAGTTTTTGCGTAGATTTCTTGGATTTCCCTTTTTGCACTACCTCATCAACGTAGGTCTGGTGGGCATCTTCCGTGAGGTTTTTGGAGTTTCGAAATGCGTTGGATTATTTTCTTGATGTTGTTGAATCTGCTTCTTCTCTTTTTCCTTTCCGGTCGATTCTTTTTCGGAAGTTATTTCACTTTTTATTTGTGCACTTCCAAGTCTCTCTGGCGTGTGTTCCTGCGAATTAGATTCGGGGTCCCATGGCGAATCTAACGGGGTTTTTAATTTTTTCGTGTTGATCTTCGCGGGGAGTCTTAAATCTTCAGTGAAGCGTACGTCATGCCTTTTGATGATCGTCCTTGTGCCGAGTTCCCATAGTTTATATGCTTTAGATTCTTGTGAGTAGCTGACTAGTATATAGGCTCTTCCTTTTGGCTCAAATTTGCCTCTTGTTGTTTTCTTCTCGAGGGTAATAACTTTACTGCCGAAGGTACGCATAAAACCAATGTAAGATTTTCTTTTTGACCAGGCTTCTGTGGGCGTTAAGTTTTCCAAGACTTTCGTTGGACATTTGTTTCGTATGTACGCGGCAGTGTTGATTGCTTCTGTCCACAGGCTTTTGGGGGTTCCAGATTGCAGTAACATGCAGCGGCCATTTCTGTTAAAGTTCGGTTGGCACGTTCTGCGACTCCGTTCTGTTGTGGGCAATATTCAACACTCAATTGCCTCGCAATTCCATTTTCTTCAAGGAAGTCGTTGAATTCCTTTGAGATATATTCTTTTGCGTTGTCGGTACAAATTTTCTTTATTTGGCAACCGGTTTGTT
This sequence comes from Cardiocondyla obscurior, assembly GCF_019399895.1. Classification (NCBI taxonomy): domain Eukaryota; kingdom Metazoa; phylum Arthropoda; class Insecta; order Hymenoptera; family Formicidae; genus Cardiocondyla; species Cardiocondyla obscurior. The sequence continues at coordinate 5,116,165 of NC_091877.1, forward strand.
TTTTGGCACGTAATTTATAAGATTTAAATGCTGTTATCACATCTAATCTCTTCTTTAGTATTGCGACTTCTATGTATCTTGACATGTCGTCTATGAATGTGACAAAATATCTCGCACCTCCCAGGGATGATACTTTCATGGGGCCGCAAATATCCGAATGTACGAGTCCAAGCCTCTCCTCTTCTTTTCGCGTAGAGTTTTTGTAAGGTAGTTGGTGAATCTTGCATTTATCACAAGTTTCGCAATTAATTTCTTTGAGGTTGCCTCTGATGTTGAGCCCTTTTACCATGTCGCGTGTTTTTAATTTATTTAAATCTTTTAAATTCAAATGTTCAAGTCTCTGATGCCAGCGTACGTGATTATCTTCCTCGTTGTTTTGTGCGTATAAAGTCCCTCGTTGATTGGCCTCTTCCACGATGTATAGTTGATCTTTTCTTTTGGCTGTCAGAGCTGTTGTTCCATCCGGTCAATTCACAAATGCACGATTTCTTTTAAATGTTACCGTATATCCATTATCAGTCATTCGTGATACGGACAAGAGGTTGGTTCTGAACCTCGACACTAGCATTATATTATTTAACTTAATGTCATTCGTTCCACTATTCCGTACTTTTACTTTTATTTTCATATTTCCGCTGCCTTCGGATAACACGGACTGATCTCCTGCTGTGGACATCGCATTTTTCATTTGCGTTTATTCCACTAAATTTTTCCTTGTCATTACACATATGACTCGTCGCACCACTGTTCAGGCACCATCGTGACGTGCTTCGTAAATTAGAGTACTGCGCACTTGCGAACATAGCGTCTTCTACATTATTGCTTACGTGTCGTCGTAATTTGCTTCTGCATTTGATAGCTCTATGTCCCATTTTGTTGCACTTGAAGCACTTGTCAGTAAATTTCTGTGTTTTGACAGGGTTGCCCTTTGCATTTCCACTGTTGTTTTTGTTATTTGTCAGTAGTGCATTGTTAGAGTTGTCTTTGTGTTCATCTTGATCAGCTCTTCGTGCCTCTTCTTCAATGAGTTTTGGCTTCAAGAAGTCCATTGTGGGTGTCTAATTGTCTGAAAATTTAGATTAACTCGCTTAGAAATTTATCGTCGGTCACGATACGTTCCGTGTTTTCGTTCCTTGCTATATTATTTTAGTCGGTCGCCGCGTATCGCTTATTATTTTCTTCGACAGGTTCAATACGTTAGAATCGGATTAATCCGGTTTTCACTGGTTATCTCGCCACCTGTTTTGTTTTTCATTTGCAATGTTTCCAAAAAGCAAGGGCTCGGTTCTGCCAAAACACGGGCAGTTTCGCTCGAAATTCGATACCAGTCAGATTGTTGTGCTCATGTTATCACCGCTCAGTTCCAACGTCTTGTAATTTCGCTCGATCACGATCATTGGATCGTTCCGTTGATTATTTAGATACTTCTCGGTTATTTTTTTCATTTTTTTTTCTTTTCTTGGTTTTTTTTTACTACACGGTCATTTGCGGTGCAAGGTTTCGCGATCGCGTCATTTTCCGGCTCGCGTTCAAGATATCCGACTCTCGCGACAAGATCTCCGCCGATCGGGCGGTAAACCTACCGCTCTCGAAGATTTCCGACGGGAAGGCCGGTCTAAAAAAGATTTCCGTTCGCATCAAACGCCGATCTTGCACTCGCGATACCGTACATTTGAATTGTAAATTTTATGTATTATTTTTTTTGTAAATATATTTTCTCTTTTTTCTCTTGTTAATTTATGCAATCGTTTTTTTTGTATTTGCCGACGTCACATTCAGGCAACGCGTCGAGCTCAGTGCTGAGCTGTTATCACGGAAAAAACATTGTACTTTCTCGCCTCAACGCGTACATAAATTAGTACATAAATTAGTGGGTATCGCATCTCGCGATTCCATAGCGACACAGAAATTCTCGTACTCGGGTGGTAATGAGTTCAATAATACTATTGACACTACTTCTTGTGGCAAAGTTATCCCAGCATCTTCTAATGCTTCTGTTTTGTCGTTGAAACTGTTTAGATATTGCATCATGCTTTGACCGGGCTTCTTTTTCATGCGATATAATTGTTTGTATAGAACAGATTTTCTCACTGGTCCCTTGGATTCGTATGCGTCAACTAACTTTTCCCATGCCTCTCGGGATGTAGCTGCTTTCTTGATATAGCTTAGTTGGTTTTTAGTGACGCTTAGTAAATTTAAGACTAGAGCCTTTTCATTTTTTGCTCGCCATTTGGTGGCATTCCCTTCCTTCGCAATTCGGTTCCATTCGTATACTTCCACAGCTCGTTGCATATCAGTATGCTTTTTATTTGCTCTTTCCATGATTCATAATTAGTGTCAGTGAGCTTCTCAATACTTTGAGTTTCGATTGTAACGGTTGAGTTAGTCATTATTGCAATGATACCACAGTCCTTTCGTTACACAAGCGATTATTGCTTGGGCCCACAACCTGTTAGAATTATGGATGTTTTGAAAGGATAGTGAAAAAACTCAATGTTAATAAGATTTATTTAATGTGTTCGCGACGGAGTCGCAAGACTAACTGACTGCAGCGAGACAAAGTTTCGTGCATTGCCGCGTCATGTATACAGATAACATGTACAATCTGTAATAAAAATTGCATGACTGATTGATTACAGTCCCAACGATCGTTAAAGTATTAATTCTTCTTCACAGTGCACTTTTGACTGCAAAAACCTTTTGCAGTTGATTTTAATTCCGCAAATTATCTATCGTAAGCTGCTCATAGATTATAAATGTTTAACTAAAGATTATGCTTGTATATGTGGAAATTATGTCGACAATGTTACATTTTGGGCACTTGTAAAACAAATTACAAAAGAAGTTATTTGTAAAGAACAAAACACAATCAGTGATCTTATGTTTATTTACTATCAAGAGTTAAACAAACAAAATTAAAAAATATTAAATATAGATAATACTGATTCTATTCATGATACGACATTCAAAAATTGATTTGCTATCGATAAAGATCAATTTCAAACTGTATGCAGTTTTTTAATAACATTTCAACTTAATCACGTTGTTATTTTGCTTTGTAAAATGCGAAGTTTTCTTTCTGGTAAACAACTTTCATTTTTATTCGGTGTTTAGGATTCAAGAAAATCCGTTGCGATAAAATGTTCAACTTAGCTTTTTAGTTTATTCAGAAAACGCGTTTGCAAGAATGCAACGTTGTTACAAAAATTTTGTTGGAATTGGAACGGAAGATTACACGAATTAATTAATATGCGGAACGATTTTATTTAGATTAATGATATCTCGTGGGGGTATAGACTTGACGGTTTTTTTACGACTGGCTGCCGGTGTGATCTCGCTCGATCCTCTCCTTCGTTTGCACACACCGGCAGAATTTACATATTTTCAAATATTGTCGGTTTAACATGCACACATCTCGTGCTCGCAAATTACATATAGACATTTCGCACGCGTACATCTCGTGTTCGTCAATTCTATACATTCGGTGTTTGTTGGAAGAGTATTACAAATTATATGGATTTAGCAAGAAAAGATTCATATAAAAATTTTTTTTTTTATTTTATTAATCGAAATAATCGTTCAGTATTACTTGTTCATACGACACCAATATCGAAAGTACTATTCGACATTCCCGTCAATAAAACCTGTATAATGTTCAATGCCACCTATCGCCTGGCTCAAAAATCTGCGAATTTAGCACTACAAAAAAATTTAATAAGTGAACAGAAAAAAATGCCGCTGATCAAACTTATGATAAGTTGTTCTTCAGATGGTTTTGTTTTATATGTTTTTGGACCGTATGACGCAATACATATTAATGCGACAATATTACAGGATTGTTTTCAGAGATACCCAAACAACATGAGTACTATTCACAAGGGTGATACGATATTAGTTGACAGAGGTTTTCGTAATATGCTACATTTCTTAGCTTAAGAAATAAAATTGAAAGTTTATTGTCCAGGACACAGCCAATTTAATACCGCAGAAGCAAATGCTTCAAGATATATAACCCAATGTCGCTGGGTGATAGAGCAAGTCTTTGGTCGTCTCAAAAAGAAATTTAAGATTTTTTTATTGCCATCACATATGTTACATCCCAAGTTCCTGATAACAAAAGGCTCGAGAATAACCGACAAATTCCTACGCGCCTAGGCGTCGTCAGCGCGTTCAGCGGCGCTCGAGACGGTTTAGCTAAGCCCGCGCGTAGACTTAGTCGCGGAACAGTGGTCGGTATCCCGTCGTTATATTTCGCGCTTGATAATAATTTAAAAATGTTTGAGGCGCACCGCGCCTCGGGTCACCGCCGAACAATCTTGTGTCTGGCGTCCGGCCGATGGTACGGTCGGAACGGTGCATCACCGGGTGCACCGTTACAGTACAAGGAAAAAGATCGAAATAATAAAACGATTGAATTGAATAAAAAGAAACAATTTATTTACGATCCTGCGTTAATCCGGAGATTGGACCTCACAGCACCTCTGAGGTGCAATACGTAATGCAACTCTTAAACACGATTTTAACTCTATATATTGCTTTTGGTCTCTTGAATTTAACTCACAAACCAATTTTGAGTGGTGTTATGTATGAAGGCATAGCACAGACTCTGAAATTTCGACTTAACGTTCCTAATCGTTTGCAAATTATCGTCTCAAAATTCAATCTTTTTTAGTTGAGATCATTATTTCTCGGAATCGAGTATACATTACTCGATAATAATGAGAACAATCAACTCATTGGATTTTTTGATCTTTTGATGGATGATCTATGTTACTTGAATTTTGAACCTCATCAAATATGCAATGCGATTTCATAGTATGCAGAGCATCTGGTATTAAAATGAGTATTGCGTGTATGAGTTAGAACTGAATGAGTTGAGTTATGCTACCGTAGGGATGGCAACGCGGTCGTGGCCGGTTCTCCTTATGACGAGATGACGGTTGTAAGTTCTTCGAAGAACGAGTCACGCGGAGACGACGTGATTTACACGTGGCCGAACAATAAGATCCGCACTGAATTTAACGATGAGTTTTTGAAAGAGTTTTTGAGATCGTCCGTTGAGTGTTCAGTTAGCGTTCACTCTGAGATATAACTTCCTCGGATAATTATATTAATTACCACGAGTCTTTAAGCTACGAAGGCTGGCGAGTAAATGAGCACAAGGTTCAACACGCCTCGTGCTACCTGATGAGTTCTTCCAGATAATTCCGTCGATGAGTCTTTCTGAGTTGCACACGGCAATGATTTTGTTGATTCCACACGAAGAGACAAAGGGATGAGTCAAAACTGATGAGACACGATTCTTGAAAAAAGCACACTGTACGTCGATGAACACGAGGTGATCTATACACTGCGAATGATATAATGAGAGACACTCGAGTAACACACCGGTAACGCTTTCGAGAATCAGAGGCGATAATCGAACGCCGGATCGATATCGATCCGGGGCGATCGACCACGAGGTACTGCCCCGCGGCGGTAGCATGCTTAATTATGGTGTAATCTTTGAATAGCATCAAAAAAAAGGATTATTTTTGGTGCAAAAGTTTAATCCAAGGCCGAAACACCCATCAGCAGCTTTAAACTATGAAAAGTATGACATCTCAGTTGCAAAACCTACACTGATAAAAACGCATATAAAATCTCGTTATGGTGATAGTAAATATCACTACATCTTTGTTATAATAGACAAAGCAAAAATTTAACGAGATTCAATTCGTGAGTACTATTGTACTTGTAAAAAAGGTACTAGGAATGCAAGTTGTTGCAATTATGTTATGACAATTATAGTTCCTCAGATATACTCAATACAATGAGATACAAATACCTAATCTTAAAATATGCGATATATCTATCACAATTAAGAAAACAACTGTACATAGTGAGAGGCAAGAGGTCTCAAAATTAAAAAAAAGCACCCCGATCAGTGAAAGACGATGTCAAATTGTTTTAACTTTATCTCTCGTGAGGAATTATTATGCTACACAAAAACAAAAGTCATATTTAAATCTGACGTTTAAAAAATTAATAAAAAACAATATGTTGTGTGGATGTATATTCATAATTGAATTAATCCAGTACTTTAGAAATTCAATTTTTATTGTTCGTCTATATACAGGTTGTGTTTACAATTTTTTAAAATCGCACCCATTAGTGCTTTGGTTTGGTGACGGTCAAAATCTCACTGCTGAAACTCTCTATATGAGATGTGAAGGCCAGTGAGTGTTACGCGGATGAGCCTCCACTTCTCATCGTCAGAAAGAGTTATTGATTTGTTGTTGGACGAACTCTCCGTCGTGGCCTAAGCGTTCGTCTGTGTCCCAGTCTCGGTAGTCTGAAGTGCGTGCCAAATCTTCTTGGTCTGGATTCTCTGGTGTACCAGTGGCGGAGTTACCAGTGCCGAGGGCACCCGGTGCCAGCTAGAACTGGTATATTTTCAAATCCGGACGTCCCCGGGATTCAGAAATACCCTAGATGGCCGCGTAAAACGAGGTGACGGTATTGCTAGCGACTGGAAAACTCTCGGCCGAATCTATATAGTTATCTTCTTCTGCGGCGCTGATAATGGCGTTGGCAACGGTTGTTATCGAAGGATCCCGATGAGAGACTGCATCGGTGGAAAACTCTCGATGGCAACTGTTTTCGGTTTGTCGGGTTCTTTTGCCGTGATACTATCCAGCGAGCTGATGTCCGACGCCAAAACCGGCGTTATCGGCGTCTTGGGCTTTCTCCGGCTGCGCCATGTCCTACGGGTTGCCCTGGTGTTGCGGAGGTTTTTGATTTGCTGATGCTTGTGACTTTAGGCGGTATACAGCCCTGTTAATTAACTTTTCTCACGACACTTGCGATATCCCCAAGTGTCGCTTGTAGCTCACTGTGCGTTACCTTGCAAGCTTTGATATGGCCTACTGTGCGTCGTTCTTCAAGCACTAGTTAGGGTTTACGCTTCCTGATCCGAGATCGAAAAAGTGATTTTGGATTCGGTCGGGACATCTTACACAGTCGGCCTAAAATATTCTAACTCTCGAGCTAACGCTTTGTCCGTTGTGTCGCCTAGTGGTGCGTTTTTGCAGCACGGATTGAGACGACGGGTTGCCGTTTGACTACGGCCCGAGCTTGCGGCCTCGTTGTCGTTCAGCGGACGGTTATTTGTGGCGGTTTGCGAAGGCCGCCGCATATTCTAATATGTAAAATAAATATTATTACTTGGTAAAGATACTTGAAGAATTTTATTAATTTTCTTGGATTATGAGAAATTATGACTTTTACCCCTTCATATCTCTGTAATCGTGCCCTATACTTATCTTAAAATTTTTCTGAAAATAATATCTCATTATATAGTAAAATTTGGCATAAAAAAATTTAAAATTTGAGGTTTAAAAATAGACTAGAAACATATTTTTTTGCCGTCACTTTTTTACATAAAACTGAATTGATTTTAGCAGATAATTTGTTTATAAGAGTATTATAAAGCAAAACAGTATAAAACTTTGTAACTTGTCTGTATAAGAATTACCTACTTTCAAAATACCGGTTTATTGGTTTGAGACATTCTGTATAGTAATTTTTAATAACGCCTACAGATGGGATCATTCAAAAGATGTATTTGTACCACGACATAGTGAGAAGAAGAAAATTAACTCAAGAGAAACAACTCTGGAAATTGATGCAAATGATGAGGACTTCATGTATTTAACAGATCATATTGTTAATAATAAAAATTTATTTCCCGCTATGGGATACCTTTTCATATATGGGAGATGATTGCATCATTAAAAAACCAAGAATATTCTAATACACCAATTGTATTTGAAAATGTTCATTTTATTCGTGCTACAATGCTATCAAAACAAAATAAAATCAACTTAACTTTTTCGATCCAAAAAGGTAATATTGTTACATTAATTTAAATTGTTATTTTAATACTATATCATACAAACGACATTTTAGACAGGATTTCAAAGTGGATAGTATACGGCTACGGTACGGTAAGAAATAAATTAGAATTTTATGTTCAAAGATATGTTTTAGAGCCGGTTTCACCAAGTCCAGTTAACAATTTTAACCGTAGTTAAACATGGTTAATGCCAGTTAATATCTAACTGCGTTTCATCATTCTTTTTCCGCAGTCAATTTACCGCTAACTGAAGTTAGTTTTAACTCACGGTCAGGGAGTTCATTAGTACCACTAGCCGGCTGTTAATACAAGTAATGTATTAATGTATTAATGTATTCCTTCGTGAAAACAATTGTATATATATATTTATTTTTATTTTAATTAAATATTCTGCATCTATATCTATTAAAAGGTCTTTCTCCGCGGCAGAAAAATTACTGATCCGACTTTTTTTTGCATTTTTTTAGACATTTTAAACAATATATTATGTCGTTGATACAATGTAACCAACACAAAACAAAACGTCAAAATCGTCACTCCAAAGCTATTATAATCTGGTCGCTTAATGGCATGCTACCTTCGCGCCGTGTTTTATTGATTTATTCTCTAGTATTTATCGATGAACCAATCGGAGCATTTTTTCTTCGTTAGCTAACTGAAGAAAAATAACCGACTAAATACGTTCGTGAAACGCAGCTCAATTAACTTTGTCAGTTAACTTTAACGGCTGGTTAGATAACGCGAGTTTATTAAGTGAGTTGGTGAAACCGGCCCTTAATCGCATTTTGTTTTTATCATTGACAAGATATTTTTTTTCTAATTAACAACTAATTTTTGCACGTAATTCTTAACATCTTTATTGTTATCATCAATATTACACGTAATATATACTACATCAATTTAATCTAAATATAACTATACTCTTTATTTTTATATATAATCTGCAATGATATTAGGTATACAAATAAATTTCCGCCATTTTTTATAAAACATTGGGCATTTGTTACAAAAAAACGGTATCTGTGTTTAATCGAAGTATTGTTCATCGTTTGACACTACTTTTTGTCATCTTTCAAGCAGAATACGGATACCGCGTCGGAAAAACTCTTCACTTTTTGAGTTTATCCACGTGTTGCACCGTGGCCGGTGCACGGGGTCCGTCCTTCGGAGCCAACGTGAGGATGCGAAGTCAGGCGTTTTATGAAGGATTAATAAAGTTCTTTTTATTTTATACTGTGTTCGTTAAGTTACTTACTCAAGTTCCTTTTTGCTATGTTATGGCGAAGCTCGTCTTCGCGCGGTATTTGATTGTTTCCGGCACGCGACAGATCTCACGTTACACACGTGAGGTGATTAGCAACTGCCCGTCGCTGCCGGTCCGCGGGTATTTAACTGTGGCACTCTTTCAGTGTCAGCAGATTGCATTTTCGTCACTCGGTTACTGGGTAGTGCAATCTGCTGTTCTCGGTATTAAGATCTCGCAACTCTTTATTTCGTGGTCTGTATTTATTTAATCTTTTCAATTGAATGGGTTGCTGAGGTAGTATTTTTTTAATTCTGTTGCGAAATCTTATTCCGTGTTATTTAATTATTTCATTCTTACTTAAGTCTTACTTAAGGTTATTGTTGTATCATGTTACAACACACGACTCGATCCAATTTTTCATATCTTTATACGATGTGATCAAAAAAAATGAAAATCAGATGAAGCAATGTCTGGCGAATATGGCGGATGGAGTAAAACTTCCCAATTAAGTACTTGCAGATAAGTCTTGACAGGCGCCGCAACATGTGAACGAGCATTATAGTGCAGAAAAATAATTTCGTCGTGTCTGGAGTAATAGTGGGCGCGCTTTTCCTTCAGTGCTCGATTCGATCTCATTAATTGCGTTCGGTAGACAGACCCAGTAATAGTTTCATTCGGTTTAAGCAACTCGTAATATACCACACCTACCTGATCCCACCAAATACACAATAAAAGTTTTTTTCCATGAATATTTGCTTAGCTGTAGATGTTGAAGCATGGCCAGGTGGTCCCAATAATTTCATCTTTTTTGGATTATCGTAGTAGATCCATTTTTCATCACCATTGACTATACGGTGCAAGAAACCTTTTTGTTTCTGTCTGGCAAGCAGCATTTCACATGTGCAAAATCGGTGTTCAATGTTTCTCGGCGTTAGTTCATGTGGAACCCAATGTCCTTGTTTCTGAATTATTTCCAATGATTTCAACTGATGTGAAACTGCTTGTTGAGTCACTTTTAATGTAAGTGCAAGTTCTTCTTGCGTTTGGCACGAATCTTTATTCAGTAATTCTTCCAAATCCGCATTGTCGTATACTTTTGGCCTTCTGCTACGTTCTTTGTCTTTGGTGTTAAAATCACCGTTCTTGAACATTTGAAACCACTCACGACAATTTCTTTCACTTAAAGTAGCCTTACCGTATGCTTTTATAAGCAATCAATGCGTCTCAGCTGCAGATTTCTTCAAATTGAAGAAATAAATTAATTGTTCCCGCAAATAACGCTTATTTGGTTCAAAACTTGACATTTTTGCACACAAAAGAATATACTATTCTGTTAAAAATTAATTAATATGTCGAGGTTAACTTGTTAACAGGTGTTCAACCTTACGACAACGACGTTTTAAATAACAATTTTAATCGTAACTTACTGGTGGCTCCAACTTTAATCAAACGGCGGAAACTTATTTGTACACTGCCTGCCAATAACAGCGTTTGACGGTGTACGAGTCGCTCCGGTCTGCGGCGACGGCAGCATGCGTGCAATAGCGTATCAAGTTTCACACAAAGAAACCCGTATGTGTGTCGCGAAGCGCCGAGATTTAAAGAACGTGAAATATCGTTCATTAATATAATTAATTGAAAAAAACATGTAGAATATTAATAAAGTTAACATTTTTATTTTAAAATTATATATTACTGTCTTGAGGAAGACAATTTAATACCTCGCTGTTTTGAAAAAGACAATTTAATACTCCGATGTCTTGAAAAAGAAAACATATTTTTTTTCTAAATATATTATTAACAAATTATTTTTGCATCATTAAATTTCAACGCAATGCCGCCGCACGGTGCACGTAAATATAAAAATGTATTAACGTTTGCGGTGTATACGAATACATCAGACCGCGTGCGATGTAAGCAAATATATCAGAGTTAATAGCGAGTTAATAGCGTTCGAGCAACATATACGTCTGTCCTTACGTTTTCCATTAAAAAAAACGTGTGCGAGCGAGAGGGCTAGTGTATACCGCTTTAAACCCGTGCATCGTATATAGCATCACGCGATCACGCGGTAAGCGCTTGGTTTTTCATATGATTGCGCGTGTTCTCACATCTGAGCACGGTGTTTGTGTTGTCATTTTGCGCGTGTTTCTTATGTCAGGTTGATGCCCTCTGCGTTTTGTTCGTTTTCGTCGTCCAACCGTCACAGACTTCTGTTCTCGTATTTTCTCGTCTCTTCAAGAATTACGTTTCTCCGGTACTCGAACATATCGGATTCTTCTAGATGGATGCGCGGGTATATAACTTCCCGGATTTCGCAATCGAGTCAGTCACACAGTCTCGCGAACCCACTTTTTTCAGCGATGTTATCCGATTACACGTGCTTTTCGATGTGAATCTACGAGTGTTAAAAAAAGCGTTGCGTTCTAGACGCCGATAATTCGGTCTGTATTACTTCGTGTTTGTTGTCGTTTTTTCTTAATTCATTCTCGGTGATTGAAGCAATTTTATGTGACGTTTGACAGTTATTGAGAATAAACACAGACTTTCTCGAAATTTTATTCACTTTTCATTGAATTACAAACAGTCATCTTTTTCGCGTGCTACAATTTCTTAAAACCTCTGTGATCGAACTTTATGCGCTTTATCGTCTTGTTTGTTATTTGCGCTCAGCGCAATTTTTTGCTCTCTATCTTTATCTAAAAATTTACTTTTAACTAATTCTACCGTTAGTTTATCTTCCAATCTTGTTTCTAACGCTGTTACTAAAGTATTATATGAATCTAGTAGACTACTCAATAATAGTGCGATTATAATTTTATCTTTTAATACTTCTTTGAGTACCGCTAATTGATCTATTGTATTTAGTATTGTATTTATATGACTCTCGATGTCACCACTGTTTTAATGTCTTATACTACAAATTTTCTTAAACAGGAATATTTGATTCGTCAGCGTCGCTTTCTGATAATAATTTTTCAATGCCAATCAAGCTGCTCTTGCATTAATCGTATCCTTTATGTGCCTTAGTTAATCATCTTTAATCAGCAAACCGATTAGCGCTCGCGCTTGCTTATCTTGTTTTTGCTATTTTTCATTCAAACTTGTTGATCTAGGTTCGCTTAATGTGTTCTACAAATCTTCCTTTGTTTATAACGTCTCGTCTGTCCAATATATAATTTGGGAACGTTTCATCGTATTTGAACTGTATAATTAACCATCTTCTACTTTTGAGAACACATGCAATTGGATCATTGGTAAATTTTATAACATAGTCCGTTGTGCTCTTTCTATTTTTTCTATTTGCAGCGTAGTCTGAGTCGCAGTACAGTTCCAAAATGTTAAAATGTTCAAGCTTGATGGAATGTAGGATGACTGTCTCCAGATTTCCTATCAAGTGTCTTAAAGTTGTTATAATATTCACTACAGACTTTCAGACAGATTACGAAAGATAAAGCATGTGACGGAAACTTGTGAGAATATAAAGGTATGAATATGAATATTATTGAGAGGGCGGTCTTTAAGTCCCGCCATCAGCACTCAGAGTCCATTGTGTCTCCCCCTTCATGACGTTTACCGGCCGGCTGTCGCCTTCTTCCAAAATTGGAAAAAGCTATCGGTCGGTATCTGTCGTATTTGCTTGGGCTCAAGTAGAGCTGAGCCCAGCATTACTAACCTTAGTCTTGCGATCGCCTGACATTGGTCGAGTACATGAAGGCTTGTTTCTTTCTCTCCACACACCCCACAGCTGGGGGTATCTGCCTGTGATATTGGAGGTTACCGTGCCTTGTTAGCATCTGGGTTACTTGCCTGGCATCTCTCCTGTTAAGTGACTTGATGTATTTGGCCAGATCCTCCCCCGGGGTTTCTCCTATAAGGTTTTTGGCCTGTTTACACCTGTCGTTGATTTCCCTTTTCCAGTACATTGCGTTTTGGTCCCTAAGCCAGCCACGGATCACCTCTCTGCTTATACAGAAGGAGATCCCAAGAGCTCCGGGCTCCGGGCCCATAAACTCAGCACTGGTACTCGCTTTCGCTAGCTTGTCGGCTTTCTCATTACCCTTTATCCATGCGTGCCCAGGGACCCAGGTCAGAGTAACCTCAATGCTCTCCGCTACCGACTCCAGGACTCGTTTGCAGTCTAGGATCAGTTTGGAGGTCGTGACCGAAACTCCGAGCGCTTTAATAGCTGTTTGGCTGTCCGAGCATATCTTGATGTGACTTTCAGTTTATCTTGTCAAAAGCACTGTCTGTGCACACCACATAATTGCTACCAACTCGGTCTGGAAGACCGTTACCGAGCAGAATCGATTCCTCTATTCCTAAACGTTGATTAAATATTCCTGCCCTGGTTCCGTCGTTTGTCTTAGAGCCATTTGTAAACCAGATGTCCCCATTGAGCAGGTTCAACCTCCGGGCTTCAAACCAATTTTTACGCTCGAAAAAGACCACCCAAATGGACTCTCCCCGATGCAAAAAGCTGTTGTTCTATCTTGCCCCATGCTGAGAACGGAACTGGATAGTACTTGACGTGGGAATTTTGTATGTCTGCATACGCTCTTACCCCATTTATGCTCGCATTATAACCGAAGAACGGTTATCGCGACGCTTGCTACCACTTCTAGGTGTAGTGGGCCAATACCAAGTAATACGCCCATTTCCGCTACTGGGGTTGTGCGCATAGCTTCTAGGCTTTTTCTGAGTATAAGGGCAATAGTGTGCTCTACCGTCATTCTGGCATGTGTCTTCATTGCCCGGGGCCACCACACTACCAAAGCATATAGTAGCCTGGGTCGAAGTATCGCCGTATAAATTTATTAGTATCGACCTGGACTTAGGCCCCAAGTTTGACCAAATGTCCTTCTGCATATCCAGAAATATGCGTTTATGCTCTTACAGCGTCTATTAAGACGGTCCCTCCAGCTCAGTTTGCTATTCAGGATTACTCCTAGATACTTTACTGAGCCAGTTGGGGTTAGTCTTGTCCCTCCCAGGGTGGGCTCCTCCATGGAGCCCACCATTTATTTGTGAGTGAATATGACAAGCTCAGTTTTTCGTGGGTTCACGGATAAGTCAGTCCTTCCACCATCTTTCACCTCTGCAAAAACCCTTTGTGTGAGCTCTGGCACTGGCTTCAAGAAAGGGCCTCTTATAAGGATCGCCAGATTGTCCGCATATCCTTGCGTGTAGAACCCCTATTATTAAGTGTACTAAGTAGTCTGTCCGTAACTAGACACCATAGTAGTGGGGAGAGTACCTCTCTTTGGGGGCAGCCTCTTCTCACTCATCCTGTGACCTCGGTCGTTCCTTGTGAGGCAGTTACTCTGCGCCCAAGCATTCCACTCTACCAGTTTCGCCGATTGTTAACGCGACAATTTTAATTTTTACTTAATTTCGAGACAAAGAAATAAAGTTGCAGAAACAGATATATTAACATCAACGCAAAAACAGTATATAAATAGTTTAGCTAAACATTGTAAGAGTAACGACCGATAGACAATAGATTATCGAAAAACTGCCAAAAAAATGTACACAATACCGAGGAGGTTATCGACCGCTCCAAGGTAGTTCGAAGCGAATAGACTAACGAAATCCTTTGTTTTCAGGTTTCACTATTTTTGCAGCCAGTTCCCAGTCTGGGTTGTGTAATAGCTGTTGTTTTGGCCTTTCTTCTGGTGAGCTGTCCTCTGCTTCTTTGCAGAAGCCAGGACAGTTTTCCTCCAGAAGGTAAAGGAGGCATTGCTCTCTCATCGCCAGATTACCGTCTGGCAGCTTGATAGCCTCCAGTGTGACTTCTGGATTTTTGGAAAGAACCCTGCAGAGTCTAGCGGTGTCGGGCAAGCCCTTTCCCGACTCGCAGAATACTTCCCAGTTGTTCTTTTTTGCCTTGACTACAGAGTTCCAGTATTTTTTTTTTTTTGGTCTTCTTAAAGAGGTTCCAGTCGAACTGAAAGCCCGTATTCCTGGCTCTATTTTAGGCTTTACGTGCCCTCTTTCTGAGACTCTGTAATCCGGAGTTCCACCACGCTGTGTTCTCGGTGTTCGTAACTGTCCTTTCTGGGCAGTTTTTCTCGTCGCTGTTTATCAAAGCCCTACAAAGATGTTCCACACAAAGCTTGATTTTTGCTGTGTTTTCATACCTCTTGGAAAAGTCTTTTAGGCCACTCTTTAGGTCCTTCTGAAACAAGTCCCAGTTAGTTTTCCTAGAGTTTCTCATTCTGATCGTTTTCGGTTGGGCTTTATCCAGTCTAAAAACGATCTGCCTATGATCTGACAAGGAGGGTTTATTTGACACTCTCCAGTCGGTCACTTTCTTCAACATCTGCCTAGAGAAGATGGTTAAATCCAAGACCTTCCTTCTTATTGCAGTGCAGAAGGTGAGCTGGTTGCCTATGTTGATAATCTCCAGGTCCGTAGACGCCAGATATTCCAACAGTTTTTCACATCTTTTGTTGGTATTCGTGATTCTCTAAATCACGTAGTGTGCGTTCGCGTCACAGCCAATAATCAAGGGGATATGCTTTTTTGACAGTAGCCCACCAGTTCCTCCAGATGTTGGGGAGGCAACGCGCCCGCTCCGTCGAAGTAAGCTAAGCACACTACAATCCTTTCTACGCTATTTTCTGCGCCAATAAACTCTAGTTTAATCGACACTACGTCTCTGGAACAAAAAGCCGTTAGTAATTCGGCATTATTGCCTTTGATTGCTATACATGCTCTGGGCTTTATATCGCCCGTAGCTTTGTATAGCTTTCCGCATCTCACTAGTCCCCTGATGCAGTTTTTAACGAGCCATGGCTCCTGGATCAGAGAAACCGCTGTATGCATCATAGATAGTCGCCTAGCAAGAACAGCTGAGGCGCTCTTACTATGATGCAAGTTAATTTGAGTGAAGCTTACCCCCGTTCTTTCTCTGAATTTAAGACAGAGCTGCTGGGTTCGCCTCCTTACTTCCCTTTTTCTCTTCCTGTGCCCGGTTTACCTTTAAAATACTCCGGTCCATTTTAAGGAACGGTCTGAAATCCTTGTACCCAGTACCTTAAGTTTCAAGACACTGATTTCCAAGATTCCGAGAATTAGGTTCCTACCTTTATCAGTGGCTCCTACGTTCTCGGCACATATTCGTCAGCCCGCCGTGGCAAGCCCCGGATTCTGCCTCTCCAGTCGCTACAGAACGACAGCTAGGGTCTTGAGTAAACCCGGGACCCAAATCACTGCCCTGTTCTGCTTTTGAAGCACTTCCAAGCCCATCAACTTGAGCTTGATAGCTTCCCACGGTGAAATGCTGTCAATCTGGTCTGATAACCAGCTCAGCGACATCTTGTCCGCGCACTTCACTACTGCAGCACCTGCTTTATGTTGGGTGTTGCAGAATCTAGGCACGGTATCCTCTCGGATCCTGTCGATCTCTTTCGAGACCGCACCCTTCAGTAGTCTCAGACGCTCAACGTCCAGTCCTTCATCAGGGTAGCCCTCCGCCACTATTACCCTAGTTAGGAGATCTGCGCTGTGGTGTAAGTCCTACTTTCTTGAGCCAGGCCTCTTTACGACGCGTTCTGCCGATGGAGGGGTGTCATTGGAGCTCATCCGACGCTTGTTACCAGTGGTTCCCTTGGCTCTTCTGCTCGGTAAAGTCGGGCCAGTCGAAGTTCCCTGGCTGATTCCCTCACGAGCATCAGCCTTGGCCCTCCTGGCCTTCCTCTTTTCAGCACCAGAGCAGTTCCTCTTTTGAGGTCTCGCTTTGCTTGCTCCCATATTTGTTGCGTCTACGACTCCAGCTGGTCCCAACTGGTTTTCGTTGGTGCTTGCAACCGCAACAGCGTCATTTAAGATTTTTTCCGGACTCTCAATTGCTAGTTTGTTTATATGGCTTTCAATATATATTTTAATCCCACGACTAGCTAGAAAAATAACGGTCAGCCCACGCAGAGCCCGCATGCGTAGGTAAGTTATTTACTCACGGAGTTTTGCTCGGTTCTCTGAAGGCATCGTTAAAAGTACTGCAATCCCAGTGTCACGCAGCCTTCGCCACGATTGTTTCCAGCTTGTTTTGGAGAGTTGGTTTGCGGTGCAGCCTTGCCCCCAAGACGGGGTTTTACTTCCGCCGGGGGCGGGTTATAGCCCTCACTACCCAGACGCCTATCCAGCACATAGAGTTTTACGTCTGGGCTGGAAGGCCTTCTGAGCGTCTTCCTATCCGCCACCTGGAGACGCGCTCGGTTGACACTCAACCTTAGAGCCTCTACCGGCCCGAGGTCAGTCAGTCCCCAAGAGAGACCGTCGACCTCGAGCCCACAAACGCCCACTCGGAAAATAAAGGTATAGATCAAAGTAAATTAAGAAATGAGAAAAAAGAATATTGATAGAAGACAAGAAGATAGAAGGCAGAAAAATCGGAGAAAAGAAAACAACATAGGAGAAAGCGAAAAAAAAAAAATCTAAAGGGATAAAATCGGAAAAAAAGGAAAAAAAGATCGTTGAAAAGATAAGTTAAAAACTGTAACCGAGTTTGGACGGAAAACGATAAGAAGGAGAAAAAAAAGGTTGTGAAAGAAAGAGAGAAAAAAGTTAATATGTGTGGACGCTTATCCGTATTAAAAGCGCAGGAGGAGGTTTCGCTGGCAAGGTCCAGAAATTATCTTTGACAGCTCCTTTTAATGATAATCTGTAATTTATTATTTACAATATGTACAAGTTTTATTTTTTTTTGGTATTGAATTATGCGCCTCGCGGCGCCGGCTTTGCCCGTACAAAAATCGGCTTTAAAGCCTCTCGCGATATGTGATGTGCGGCGCGGTTATTGTGACGCGTATAGGGCCTTACTTCTCGTCGCCGGAATATTTAAGCGGCTCTTCGATCTCTTCTTCTGAAGTGGTAGCCCAAAGGTCAGTCTGCACCCCTTTTTCGTTCGTTGTTGACGCGTGGTCAAAAAGGTGCTTTTCCGTCTGTGTCGCCGCGTTTCCTCCTATGCCGGTTATTAGGCTTGGCGGCGGTTTTGGCCAACTCGGCGAGGTATCCCTCCAGATACGTTGGTCGTATGGGCCTCTCAGGAATATTTTTGGAGGCCTTGTTAATCTTGGCGGCTCTAGTTCGATCTCGTGAAGGAACCACGGTCGTAGTACAAAGCCAGTGATGTGCTTTGGCCTCGGTGAAGGTGCTGGCTGCGTCGTAATGCCTTTCAAGATTCCTGGAGTCCCCGGCGGGAATATCACTTCCTCTCGTATCCTTGGCAAATTATTATTTTCGTCCTTCTCGTCCGGCTTATCGCTTCCTTCTAGACTCGGCGGGACGTACTTAGGCGTTTTCGATTGACGCCGGCCTCTACGTGTACGTTTCGGCGGCATCCGTTTCTAGAACTTTATCTTTTTCAAGTAGCTTTCGCTAATGTGCGTTTTGGTCTCGCACTAAAAGCGTACTTCCACAAAAAATGACGAATTCGCTTTTTTGTATCGCTCCTGTCGATCCTGGCTTTTTTATATTCGCTTTTGTTCTTTTTTACTCGCGGGTTATTAGTTATTTATCTGCGGCTCCTAGTGGTTGTTATTATCGTTATTATTCCGTCGTGTTACCGCGGCATACATAGCTGTATGTCAGGTTGCGTTTTCTGTTTGCCGCACTTCTTACCTTCTGGCGCGTTACTCTTTGTGACGGCTTTTTTGGGCCGCCACAATATGGATTATGAAATAAGAAATAATAAGCACAAAAATCTTAAGAGAAAAAGATAAAGACAGAATAACGCTAAATAATTGGGTTGAGAGAGAAGAAAATTTTATGAAAAATTTAAAGAAAGTAGTGAATAAAATATGCATAAAAATGCAAAAAAAACAAAAAAAATGTAAGAAAAAAATAGAGAAACAGAGAAAATAAAGAAGTAGATAGAAGAAGACAGGTGACGAAGAAAGCTGAAAAAAAAAATAATAAAGATTTGGAATGTAGAGAAAGAAAAATTAAGAAAGAAGATAACAGAACTAAAGAGGGAAAATAAAAAGACGGAAATAAACTTAAGAAAGAATAAACATAGTGATCAAAGGAATATCATGAGATGAAACAGAAATATAGAAGAAAATAAGAAAATTTTCCAGAAATAAATTAGGGATAGAGATAAAATTTAAAAATGTATATGAAGTAAAGAGTATAAAAACGAGCAGCGGTTAAAACTTCTTCAAGGTCATTCAGAAAAGTGACCATAACAACATATATCAAGGTCGAAGTCAAGGTCATTTAGAAGGGTGACCATAACAACATATATCAAGGTCGAGGTCAAAGTCATCGGATCTAACTACTCCAAAATGCCTAATTATCTAAAAAAAGAAGACAAGTAGAGAGTAGTTGCAACATACTTTCAAAATATAAAAATGGTCATAAAGAAGATAAAAGAAGAGATCAAAGAAGAGAAGAAAGAAAACATAATAATCAAAAGAGATTTTTATACCAGAATAAGTAAGAAAGGCGAAATAAGAACAAAAAATAGAAAGAAGATAACAAAAAAATATTATAAATAAGATAATTAATAAAGAAGAAGAGACTTTTCTTAGAAAAATGGAGAAGAGAAAATAAGCGGTATTAAATAAAAGTTTTAATACAGTAGGTGAATGGACATATATAAGCGAAATAGGCACATGTGTAATTAATTATGTTGCAGCAAACAAAATAGCAGAATAAAGGATAATGTTGAGAAGATAAAGATAAAGAAAGATAAATAATATAGAATACCTGAAAATTGAGAAATACAAAAGATAGTGTAAAGAAGAGAAGAAAAAACATCAAGAGGAAGAAGAAAGAAAGATTAGAATGATAAGAAACGGAAAAGAAGTACGTCAATATACAGGTTATCCTAGACCAGCGTCACATTTTTTAATGGTAGGTAGAACTCGTCGAAATAAGACGAAAAGTTTTTTATCATTTTTAAAAACTGTCAACTTTAACGAGATATCAATTAAAATGTAAACGCGTGTGAGCTACAAGTCAGCGCAGACTGAGCGAGCGCGCGATAGACGATGGCGAGTATCGCTTAAAAAAAATGGGCGAAAGTAGTGCGCAGCGAGCGAGACAAAAAGACAACGCGCGAGCGAGGCGAGGTGACAACACACGAGCGAAGTAAACGATTTTACGCAAGCGAACAAGATAAACTTCCGAGTTTACATGCAATTATTTTCCATTTTTACCAATTTAAATGGAAAGCACTATCGTTTCCGCACCATCAGATGAGGTAGATAGCTCAGTGCGTTTTTTGAAAGTGGTATTTCCAGTTGGCCTAATTCACTGTAAAAAATTCAACGCAGCAATTGTTCGAAGTGCAGCCCTTGTGCTTGTAAGCAAAGTTCGGCTTTTTGAACAATTTGTTGCGTTGAATTTTTCACGATGGATAGGCCTACTGGGAATACCACTTAAAAAAAACGCACTGAGCTATCTACCTCATAAGGTGGTGCAAAAACGATAGTGATTTCCATTTAAATTGGCAAAAATGGAAAATAATTGCATGTAAACTCGGAAGTTCATCTTGTTCGCTCGCGTAAAATCGTTTACTTCGCTCGCGTGTTGTCACCTCACCTTGATCGCGCGTTGTTGCTTCATTTCGCTCGCGTATCATCGCATCGCCTCGCTCGCACGTGTCTCCTTGTCTCGCTCGCTACGCGCTAGTTCCGCCCATGCTCATTAAGCGATAGTCGCCGCTATCTATCGCGCGCTCGTTCAGTCTGCGCTTCCTTGTCGCTCGCACGCGTTTAGATTTTAATTGATATTTTGTTAACGGATGAGAATTTTTTAAAATGATACAAGACTTTTTGTCTTATTTCGATGAGTTCTATCTACCAATAAAAAAGTGACGTTGGTCTGGGATACTCTGTATAAGTAAATATACAGGGTATCTCAGACATAACGAAGAAAACTAAAAGGATAGATAGAATTGATTTAGACAAGTAAAAAAGTCCTGTACCATATTGCAAAATTCTCAATCGTTATTGAGAAAAAAATTAAAATGCATAAAATGTATAGGCGTAAGAGCGACAAGGAAGCAGCGCGTGAGTGAGCGCGACAGGTGAATGGCTAGGAATGGCGCCGTCGTCTGTCGCGCTTACTTACGCACAGCTTCTTTGTCGCTCTTACGCCTATACATTTTATGCATTTTAATTTTTTTCTCAATAACGATTGAGAATTTTACAAAATGGTACGGGACTTTCCTATTTGTATTTTCGAGTTCTATCTATAACTAAGAGATGCTCACTACTCAACCAGACACCTTGTATAATGATCCACAATAAACAATCGGAAATCGAAAGATATTTGATAGTATACTTGAATATTTCCTAAGTTTTGAAATTTATTTTTATGCTATCCTAAGCACGCACGGTTAATTCTTATAGTACGCAACGTCTAAACAGATTTTTGTTAATCTGAAAGTGTTGAAACCACTCTCGGACAAATTTAAAGAAAGACAATGTTTTTCAATAATAGCGGCCTTACCGTGAGTATTTGAGAGCATTTGATGAGCTTCAGCCGCAGATTTCTTTATATTAAAACAAAGAATTAAAACTTTCCGCAAATGACGAAAATTTTAGCTTGTAAACTGACATTTTAAATCAAGAATAACTTTATGATACAGACACAAATTGACTAATATTTCGATGGCGTTATGTTAACAAATGCCTAAGCATTGTACAGCGTTTGTGATTTATGTATTTCAACTATTTACAGCTACAGATATCTTTATTAAAAAACGACGGAAGCAAAAGTTGTACACCTAATATATATTTTTATTTGCTAAAATTATAATACATTGCATCAACATTTTCATATATGTTTAGGTGGTAATAGATTCGAAATAATGGAAGGAAATAACGCTATTGTTACTGGAATAGTACGAATTCCAAACAATATTAAGAATGAAAAAATATGTATAAATTTTACAAAATATATCGATGACGATGAAGAAATGAGTACTAAAGATATATATAAAGAACTAAGGCTTCGTGGTTATCAATATAAAGGATTATTTTGTGGATTAAAAAGTATGTCAGTTACAGGAACAAATGGTCATATCGCCTGGACATCTAACTGGGTGTCATTTATGGATAATATGTTACAAATGATGATTTTAAAACAAAAATCGCGAAGTCTTTTCGTGCCAACAAAAATTGGCAAACTGATAATTGATCCAAATTGTCATTTAAATTTAATTCAAAACTGTTCAACTGAAGAAAGACGTAAGTAACATGAGTGACACAGTCATCAATCATCATTAAATCAATTTTATTTTTGTTGCAGAATTATCTGTACATTATTACAAATCTTCAAACGTTGTAATATCTGGAGGAATAGAAATTTGTGGCATTGTGGCTACACCTATATCACGACGGCAGAAAACGACTAATACCGTTCTCGAAGATCACAAGTTTATCGCCTATCGCGATTTAGGAACTATGTCGTTGCAAGATGCAATAAGAATGTCGGTACATATTGCTCTTGAATGTTGCAATCTAATAAACATTAAAATTATTGAGTTTGTCGATGATTCCGATAAAGTGACACAAGAAGATTTAAATTTCCCATTTATCAATAAAATTTTAAATGATTTACCTCAAATTCGACATAATACCAAACTTGTGACAACTCACGAAAAACTTTTAGATATTACTTTACCTGACGTTTGTATAACGGAAGTTTCTAAGTTGTCCAAAGACGAAAATTGTTTAATAATCATGGGTTTGAATATTTTATCAAAAAATAACAAGAAATTATATCAACAGTTACTGCCTCTGTTAATGCCACAAGGTTTTCTAATAACTCTAGAAAAAATTAATGTGATTTACGATTATTCATGTTTGAAAACATATGAGTTGGATGTTATAGTTGAAAAACGTATAAATGATAAAATGTTTTTACTATTAAGAAAAAGACAAAAGATTGAAAAAGTTCAATACCAAATTGTACATATAAATAATTATGACTTTTTGTGGGTCAATGAATTAAAAGCAATCATAAATATTGAAAAGAAGACTAAAACAAATATAAAAATAATACTTGTTGCAGAAAATTTTGAATGTGGACTATTAGGTCTTATTAATTGTTTACGAAAAGAATCAGGAGGCGAAATGATTAAAAGTATATTTATTCAAGATAAGGAAGCACCTAAATTTTCTTTGCAAGAACTGTTATATATAAAACAACTACAATTGGATCTACCTATCAATGTTTTACGTCCTAATCATGTTTGGGGATCTTATAGACATTTTCCATTACCATTATTAGAACCGAAACCCGTACAAAATGCTTGCATTAAACAGATGGTTCGTTGGAAAGTATATTTTTATTGTGAAATAAATTGTATTTTAAGTATTTATTTTATTTGTATTTACACTAGATACCGGGAGATCTGAGTAGTTTTTGTTGGGTACAAAACAAAATACCTTTCAACAACAATTGTAAGAATCTTATAAATGTAATATACGCGCCTCTTAATTTCAAAGATATTATGTTAGCTACTAACAAAATCAACATTGAATCTATTGAGACGTTTAAATACGGTGATACTATTAATGCCATTGGTTTGGAATTTGTAGGATTCGATATACATAAACGACGAATAATGGGAATGTGCACTGAAGGGTAAAAAAATTAATGTTTTTATTAATGTTCTTATATTAATAGAATAATTAAATATCATTAACATCATTAAAAATTTTTTACACTATTGTATTTTTTATTTAATTTAAATTACATGTTTAGTTAAATCACAACCACTTTCGATCTAAGTCTTTGCATCAAAAGAATTTGTTACAGTTTAATCCTGATTCAATATATTTTATCATTAGATATTAAGCTGTCATTATTATTTTTGTTTTTAATCTTCGTTTTCTTACCTATCCCTGGGCTTTTATCTCGAAGATAATACAAAAAGACATTACATGTCAATCCAACTAGGCAGTGCATCTTCGACAATCACTTCAACGACACTTTTGAGATAATTACAAGTGTATGCGCTCCGCGGTGGGACCTGACGGACACCACGCTAGCTTTAGCCGCCGTCACCGCAGTGAGTAAGGCCATTATTGCCGGTCACTGTACAACACGGTTCACATAATTTTAAACCTGGTTGATGAAAAGCGGATGCTGCGGTATCTCCTCACAGAGTGACATGGCGTGAGAGGGTTCTAATGGCCGTGATGACAATAAAAGATCACTACGCGATACTTCCGTTTCACTATGCGTGTTTATTTTTTATCCTAAACGTGCGAAACTTATAAAACGATATAAAAGTCACTAGATTCAAGACGCTGATACAATTACAATCGCTTCCTTAACAGCTCTGAACAAAATTTAATGCGAAATATAGCTAAGCATGCTCGCTGCGCATGCTAGTAAAGCAAGATGGCCAATGCGGTTCTGAATACAATCAAGCGACCAGTCTAAAAGTCACTCACTTAATGCCAAACCAATGGTAAACGACATCGTAAATTCAGTTGCGCTAGACCAGTGCTCGGAATTAGTTGCACATTTTGGCCCGATTCCAGAGACACCGCCTCCTTTCCCCACTACACTTGACGATCGGCCGGCCGAGTCGTCAAACCGCGCGCGCGACGCTGTTTCTCAGGAGCGTTGTTACCTAAGAAATAGACTGGGGTAAGGGATATATTTAATATCAATTATAATAGTTTTTCACATCACCTACGAGGTACTATTATTGATGCGTATAGGCCTACTGGGGAAACCACTTAAAAAAAAACGCATTAATAATAGTACCTCGTAGGTGATGTGGAAAACTATTATAATTAATATTAAGTATATTTCTTACTCCAGTCTATTTCTTAGATAACAAAACGCTCCTGAGAAACAGCGTCGCGCGCGCGATTTGACGACTCGGCCGGCCGATTGTCAAGTGTAGTGGGGAAAGGAGGCGGTGTCTCTGGAATCGGGCCAAAATGTGCAACTAATTCCGAGCACTGCGCTAGACCAATGAGAGAAACACGCGAGAATATAAATTGAAAGTACGCTAAGAAGCAACTCCGGGAAAGGACTCTCATCAATAATTCCAGAAGGACGAATGACAATGTAAGAATATTGAGTAATCTTGATATATCAAAGAGAAAATTAAACACCAACAGACCTGGTGATATAGCACTTATAATTACGATTTGTTATTAACTTAGACGCATGATAATAGCATTATAACAAACTAATTATAAAGCTGGAAACAAATTAGAAGGCAGCGTTACAATTCAATAAGATTAGTTAATATTAAAGGAATAGGAACTTAATTGCCTAAACAATTAACACACAATAGAAAGTTTATAGTAATTCTTTGCGAGAGCGTAATAAGCGAGTAAACAGTTAAATTAACTATGTCAAAAATAGTCTACACTGCTGTGTGAAAAGGGGCGCGACATCTTAACGCAAGACTGTAGAAGTGATCTCATGATAGTTTCAAAGAACCTAGGTTTGGACCTGAAGCAGTTACCACAATTATTTAAGATGTTACGTGCGGTGGATTTCAAACCCAAAAGCCAAAATGCTTGTTTCACAAAAGCCATAGTAGATTAAAAACCACAATATAAGTTGAGCAAATGCTTTTGTCGAATGACAAGTTTGGTTAATGGATTCCCCTGCGACAAAACAATTTGGTGATGAGCGTTGAATGATAAATGGAAATCTCTTAATCTGCCGTTGACTCTCATTAACTTGTCATTTGCTTAAAATAGAGAGTGTCCTTAATCGATTGAAAAATTCAATTGCGCTGTTCTCAGTCAATGCTCAATATTTAGCAGGAAAACTCCACATTTGAACAGCGATGAACAACCTTTTCATGGATTCTGCGATTTAGTTCGAGAATACAATTAATGCATCTGGACTTTGAACCTTGGTATAAGTAGCTCAAGCAATAGAATAATATGCAAAATATCTTGTTAAATGAAGAGTAACAGCTGATAATATGGTTAATAAATTCGAAGTTAGTAGTGCTACTTGATTTTGAGAAGGTGTGACTCGTGAATTACTAACGGGTTTACCGGCTATTTTGACTCTAAGGACTTCAGAAATGAGAGTTCGGTGCTACCTCAAAGTGTAATCTACTAGGTTGCTAAACAGTAGCCCATTAGAACGCATCGGCTGGATTATTGG
The DNA here is from genome assembly GCF_019399895.1 of Cardiocondyla obscurior. NCBI lineage: Eukaryota > Metazoa > Arthropoda > Insecta > Hymenoptera > Formicidae > Cardiocondyla > Cardiocondyla obscurior. Next base: position 5,142,420 of record NC_091877.1, read on the forward strand.
CGGATTTTATGTGTCATCATATTACAAATTTGGTTTACCGCTGTATCTCGCCGACCCTGTTAACAACGAAAACAGATTATCGCTTGAAGAAACAGCCAATCCAGCGCAGAGCGATGGTAAAGTCCGACCATAGATAAGTGACTTCTATCGGGACATAAATGGTTTAAACTACCTTGTTAACGAGCATTGATAGAAGCAGCTGATAACTCGAGCCAGAGTAAAGATATGGTTTTTAAAAGATGAATTCTAAATTTAAAAATAACTAACAAAAGCTGACATTGGTATTCATTATTAAAAAAAAAAAACGAATATAAAAATGTCTTAGATTAAACGAAAGATCCATTGAAGGTAAGTAGGTTTTTTAAAGACAAGTAGAAAAGTTCTATACCGTTTTGTAAAATTCTCAACCGTTATTGAGAAAAAAATAAAAATATTTAGCGTACGAGTGACAAGAAAACTGTAAGTAAACGGGACAGGCGACAGCGCCATTTGTATTCATTCGCTTTTTGTGCTCACTCACTCGCAACTTTTTGTCGCGCTTTTGATAGATATTTTTATTTTTTTTCTCATTAACGGTTGAAAATGTTACTAAATGGAGTAACACTTTACTACTTGCCTTTAAAATACCTACCTACCCTTAGTGAGTCCTTTATTTGATGTAAGACACCTTGTATATACAAGCACCGTAGGCACAATGGCTGGCGTCAAAAAAATCCATGGATTTAAATCTGCTAATATCACATAGGAAATATTACGCGTGGATTAATGCTAAAATCTTGCAAATTTGGTAATTGTGCTTTGCATTGCATCCATTTAGTGTGAATAGACTAAGGAGCAGACTTATCCTAATCAATTTTTGCTAGCCATAACTCTCGGACAATATATTTTGCTACACAATGCTAGGACCCATTAGACCTAAGAAATGAAACAACCTTGAAATATAGGAAAGAATAGAGCGCTTCGTAGATGTGTCAGATTAAAGCTAAGACTCATAAGTAAATAAAAAGACGTCACTTTGTTGTGACCAAGAATTGCCTAATAATCTGAAAACTCCTTCTTTGTTTATCGGTAAATTGTGATGTAACTTAATTACCTAGTACCAGGAATCAGCTCATTTCTAATACGCCGGGTAAACGACCGGGGCCCAGCATATTGTCAAATGCAGAAATCTGCTGAGATTACACGAAAGGCGCACAAGTATGATTTCGCAAATCGTGGAAAGCACCTGAACGTTGATTATCACTTTCCGCAGCGAAATCGGCTGATATTTAAGATCTGTTTTGACAACAGCCAACTATAAAAGGCGCAAACTGACGGCACGCACCGGTTAGTCACAATATCTTGAAACGCAACACGTAACTCTACCCGGCGAGTAACGGTGCAAACACTGCGATACCTAACACGTTTGAACTCTTTAGGCTTGCAGTCGCAAGCGTAATAAACAACGTTCAAACGGTAGTGTGTGATAACACTGAATAGATAAGTGTGTTGGATTAAAACAAGTTTCATTAATTGACCCTGATCACTAAATTTTCTGTCTACAACACTCGGTCCCGAAGGTCGAACCGCACACACCGGCTACGGTACAACAATTTTTGTCATCAGTCTTAAATGATAAACCTGATAATAGTTGGGCACTATTAAAGCTTCATTTGGCAAACTCGAAGCACCCAAGTTTTTGCAGTTTAATGATTTGATCACGGACTTGCAGAGCCCTGTCTAAAAAATCCTTACCTATTAGCATGTCAGTGACATACAAATCTCCATATAGATACAGAGAGCCTAAAGAGAACTTTTTCTCGTATTAATCGACAAAGTGAATTAAAACTCACATTGTGAAATAAGAGGTAACTGAAGTGCCATAAGTTATTGTGCATAAACTAATCTCTTGAATCGGAAAAAAGCAGTTTTTACGCGACAGAATTTTCTGGAGAGACGAATTTGTTGGATGCACCAAAAGCTGCCGATACATCTTAATTAGGCCGTCTACGAGAGTGTATCAAAAAATATAGAAACAAATGAGAATCGATAGTAGATCGTTTTAGACAACTGAATTTATTATCGTCACATCATTTATAGACAGCCCAGTAGTAGACTTACAAGAATCATCAAAGATTACTCTAAGTTTCGAATCCTGGAGACCTTCTTTTTTTGTGCAATGATGTAGTATGTAGTATTGAACGATGATGCCGGTGGGAAGGTTGCTTCAAGATTTTATATAGCCCAGAAATAAGTACTTTTTCATGAAGGCGGAGTAGTGACTTTTTAGCTCGGAATCGCGGGCGAATCGGCGTTCAAGGTAGTACAAGCGCCATAATGCAATGTCTTTTAAATCGCCAGGATCTGAAAGTAGCTTATCTCTGAGAGAAAAACGCACTATGCAGAATTTCTCTGAACTCCGCAAAACGGAATTGAAAAAGTGCTTTTCGTAGTTATATTTTTTTGCACGTTGTGTACACGTGATTGTCGTGGGGAAATTCCTTAAAGTTCCAAAAACACTCGAGTTGATCATTCATGTCTGAAGAATCAACGAGGAATGCAAAAACCTGAACTGTCTCGACGGCTGACGAGGGGAATGCAATTTGCCTGCTAATATCCATTCTAACATCGTTTTCTGTAAGAGAAGGTGTATCCAAAGAGACTTTTTGTTCGATACAAAAAATCTCAAAAGACTTCTGTTCCGAGCAAAATGTAAATTCTAGCAAACAGCTTAAAATTAGGGTCCGCCAATCTCATGTTACGTAGAATGGAAACGGCGGAGAGTTTTATGTTTATATTAGGCTGTTCATCAGTGATGCGATTCGTCAGGATGCAATCAACTCTTCATTATTATCAGCTAACATTGTATTCAACGTGTGGTGACTAGTAGTTCTCATGGGAATATCAGTCTTTATAGAGCAGAAATTTAACCTAAAGCGCAAAGGTAGGCGTTAAATAAGTAACCGGAGAAAACGTTTTATCTATTACGGAAATAGAAACTTTAAAAACACGAAGAGTTAGATCCAAATTGTTGACAGATTGTTTGGTTATAAAGCTGACCTAGTAGCCAGAGTCTAATAGAACATGTTGCCTTTGGGAGGCATCCTTTGTGGGTACCAGCATTATCGCAGAGAAAAGAATAACGATCTGCTTGGCTCTAATGCTGACAGAATGTGTGGATCGAGTCGCGAGAGCTATTTGTTGAACTGTCGAAGGGCTTAGGTAGTTGAATCGAATCGTTAAGATGAGAAGTCTACCCGGAGGTGTGCGATTGTAAATGTAGAAAGTAAATGTAGTAAATGTATTGTGCTTGCTGCCACATGACCGGCAAGTACCGAATAAACATTTATTGACAAAATGTGAAATGGAGCGTAAGCAATTTAGGCAAACCTTATGCGTCCGTGCAATTTTGACGCGTTGTAAAATTGGTAGCGCCAAAAAGTGCTTACATTGATATAAAAAATGCTTTTCTCTGCACATGTAACATTTGGCCTTTGTGGCAGCATGGCAGGAAAAAGCCATTTGCTTGTTTAATGAGACAGACTCATTTTTGGGTCGATTCAAACACCTGACATTGTTGCTCAAAAAATTGCATGTATTATTAGAAAATGGGAAGCACTTCGCCGATCAATGACCGTTGTTATTCGTGAAAAATGCTGGTATCAAGCTTAACATACAAGGTGTATACCAAAAAATCCAATTGATCCATGGGGTGTTTGAAATTTGGAATTACACGTGACAGAGAGCGCTATTAGAAATTCTCCTTAGATCAATTGCATTCTCTTTAGCTTTCTCTAGCCATGCTAGACGCATCCATGAGCGCGCCAACGTGATTTATAATAATAGCACGTTTTTTTTTATCGAATCGGTCTACAAGCAGGTTCCACGCGAAAAAATAATTATTGTCGGTTATTTTAAAATTGCTTTAGATGTTTTAAAAAGTGGTCAAGATCACTCAGGAAGGAGACCATGATAACATATGTCAAGGTCATTGAAATCGAAGAAGATGACCCTTTTCTGCTTAATTATCTAAAATGTTTTAGACAAAAATGGTATGACTTTGAAAAAAGGACTGTTAGAGCAAATGGTATTCTCCAACAATGATTTTATGCCCCTGCTTGAGAGGGCAGCGCGATATCACTGAAACCTCGAGTCAACCCGATGACCGGAATGGGCCACGTGCCACCGGGATGATTGCGTCACGCACGCAAGTAATTACACGAAAATAAGCGGTCCTCTTAACTTAACTTAATAATGATCAAACCGGCGAGACAATAAATAAAATAAGTGAGCGATAAAACAATGTGAGGCGTATTCCGATTTCTTTGAGCGAACGTACAAGAACGCCGTGAGCACGTGACGAGCACGCCGCGACAACGTGCACAGACAGTGAGGCTGTATTTGTTGAACTGCGTGAGCCGGCTTACTGTTCGGTATGAGAACTATTCTCGCACTTTGAAATGAGCAATGCCGTTTGACCACTGGTCAGGAGCTGATGAGCACAATGAGAAAATCACTGAGAGAATTCAAGAGCCAAGTTTACACTACAACGTCCGGAACAAGAAAAAAGATTAGAACCGGCAAACGCCACACGTGGCGCGGATTATCAATAAATTATCGGTCTGTGACGTGGTGCCACCACGTAATTACCCGCTCCACTAAACAAAAGCGTAGTCTCGTCGAGCGGGCCCGTTAAATCGTTAACAAGGACATATTGTAATATTATTGATTTAACCTTGAATAATTTTTTGACAGTCGCGTAAAAATCATCTTCAATTTCTTAATTTAAAAACTTAATTTTTTATTGCAGATTTTTTTTCCATCAAAATGTAAGTAACATTTGCCGGAAACGTTTTTCCGAACAATATCATTTTATGTACTTGAAATAATCTTCAAAATGAATTTTGACGACATTTTAAGGACATTAGTAGGAAATAAATACGGATTTTAATCCGCGTGACATTGAGCGGGGCATGGGGACGGGAAAACAACCTGATGCGAGAGGAACACGGGGAAGGGGAATTTTATTGGCGCGAAGACGAGGGATTGTGAATATGATAGACTAACCCACTTCCATTGTTTCTCTTTACATGTCTTAACGCCAATGAATTCTTCTTCTGTCCCCACACTCCGTTCATTGCTCTCGCAAATTAGAACTCAAGGTATATGCGTTTATTCAACAATGTCTCTACTTTTTGACAATTTGTATTTTTATTAAGCACTGAATCTATTTTTAAATTAAATCAACTATTTATTTACACATTACACTAATTTTATATAAGATTAGAATTGAAAAATAATTAAAATATAATTTTTAACTATATTTTTCATTTAATCGACAATAATTAATTTGCATGTAAAAACAATAACAGTTTTTAAATTTGGAAGAAAAGCGGTAAAGAATAATAAATTAAAAATTAAAGTTTTATTATAAAAATATAAAAAATCTTTTAAAATGCTAAAAGTTACAAAAATTAAAATTACACTTACATGTCTTATAATTTTTATAATTACTAAAACTAAAAACTAGAAAAAATAAAAAAACGTTTATAATAGAAATCAATTCATATTTATCTCAACAAACACTTATTTACCCAATATACAATATATAAATATATTAAAGTTACAAAATTAAAACATTATTACAATAAAAAGGTTAAAAAAATTAAAATTACATACACTCACAACATACGTTATACATAAAAAATACAAAAGTTACAAAATATTTTAAGAAATCGTAAAAAATTATATATTATTAATCTGATCTAAAATTGCAGTGATGTTGTCAGTAGCCGCTGCCAGTCAAAGATCTAAATTATTTTGCGCAGGATAAATTTATGTAGCTTGGTTATCATGGAAAATTACAAAAAAATATTAATACAAAAAAAATGTTATTATACAGGGTGTCCTATACTAAACGGACGTAATTTGAGAAATAGGTAGAACTGGTCTAGACGAAAAGAAAAGTCTGATATCATTTTGTAAAATTCTCAACAGTTATTGAGAAAAAAATTAATTTGTCTAGCGCAAGAGCGATAAGGAAGCTACGCGTGAATGAGCGCGACAGACGAGTGCTAAAAATTGTGCCGTCGCTTGTCGCGCTCATTCACGCGTAGCTTCTTTGTCGCTCTTGCGTTAGACAAATTAATTTTTTTCTTAATAACTGTTGAGAATTTTACAAAATGATATAAGACTTTTCTATTCGTCTAGACCAGTTCTACCTACTTCTCAAATTACGTCCGTTTAGTATGGGACACCCTGTATATATAACAAAAATATTTAAATAATAATATTGTTACGTCCAGGCCGTTGATAATTAGAGATAGATGGATAAGGATGAAGCAGATCTGGGTAACTGACCTTAAAATCTCGAGATACACAACAAATAGTGTACTCGAGAAACCGTTCACACCAAAGGCTAAGATAAGAGTCAATGTCTCGGAAGACAATATGACGTCTTATTTAAGCCGCGTGATCGGTGGCTGCTTATTTTAATAAGGTGATAGAAAAATCACCTGTTATCAGGGATGGGGCCGGTGCGACTTAAAGTTAAAATAATCCGAAAGACAGATTTATAAAAAGAAAACAAAAGAACAATGTATATTTTCAGAAAAAAATTACAGTTGAATGATTATAATATTATTAAAAAAAATACGCAAAGGTGTAAAAGGGAACGCTAAGGAACTGGAGGAGAGTAGAAATTTGATAAATGTGATTCAGGAAGAATAAAAGGAATAGGATGTTCAGGGTGGTATACAAAAATGACAGGATCGTTGTCGGATAGGTTAAATTCGGTTTTAAATGCTGGAGGAGGGAAAGATTAATATTCCGTGGAATCTTGAGGTGGCTGAGGATATTTGGCTGCGACTTTGTTAAGGAAATGTCTGTATCGATCGTTAGTCAGAGGAGAGAAAGGAGAGTTAAAAGAATGAGAGAAACTCGGAAGTGCTATCGGTGGAGGGGTAGAAGGGTCAAAGGAAGGAATAAAATTCGGAGATTCTACGGGAGTAGGGAAATATGAAGGGCCTTGAGATTCACAATAATCTGCATATAGTCTTAATTTTGGATAGCAAATTCTACAGTTATAGCTTCCGCCACATGGCATAGGAATTCTTCTTTTTAGTTCCACAAGCAAATAATCGTACTCGGAAAAACGATTTTCTGATTCCGCAAGAAGGCGTGGTTGCGTTCTGCTCACAATAATAAGTGATATTGAATTTAGTAATTTTAACGGTTATTCGAGAAAAATGAATGTTTGACTTACTACTTAAGGCTGTTTAGAAATTCGGGACCCGTACTTATAAAATGCCCTTGGCGTATATTCGTCCTACTGGCGGATCAGCGGATTTGTGGTACCGGTGTATCGGCAGATTCGTACTTCCGGCGGATCGGCAGGTTTGTGCTTCTAGCGGATCGGCTGGTTTGTCCTTCTGGTCGGAGCACGCTGGGTTATCACATGGATCGCGGGTATAATTACGCCCGATGCCAAGAAACTTTTTGAGAATGATCATCCAAACGGCCCGCTCGGGCTTTTTATACGAATTCATAAAGGTGTTATTTATTGGTGCCGCGTGCACCGCTTATCGTAGGGCTGTCTGATTCATTTTTCTCGAATTTTCCATTTCCGAAGAAAAAATTCTTTTCTTATTAATAATTCACTTGACTTTTTATTTACTATTAGTCATTGTTCTGTCCGATGTCAGCGCGTTAACACTCACACGGTAGTTCGTTTTTTATATAATATATTTATTGTTCGAATCACGGAGACATTAAGTCTTACAAATACTTTCACTTTAAAATTATTAATTTCACCCGCAACAACGCCTGATAAAGAACGAACTTTATCGGTCGCGTGGCGAAAACGCACTTCGCGTACAGGCGCCTTCCTGATAACCAAATAACTGGTATCGTCGCCTAGGGAAGGATGGCCACTTCTACGTTTAATCTATTACGGAATATTAGCGCTTTTATCAAAAGCTTCGCCCGTCGAAGTCGCACGGTCCGAGGTTTTCTCTAGACTGATTTCGGAAGTTCGGTTTCTTCGCAATTTCGGGAAGAAAACGGGGGAACTTTCTATGATTGGTCGAAACAGTATAATAAAATCCTTCGGATAGGATATCGGTGACTCTCTTGAAGTCTGGATTCCTTTCGCGACGCTAGAGATAAGGCTCTATTGTTCGGCCTAAAAGCCGCGATCAAAAATGCCGCGTCGGCGGGCAAACTTCTTTAATCTTTCGGCAGTATTTCTTTATTTGTTAGTCGTGCACGACAACGCGTATACGTGTAAATATGTATATACAGGGTGTCCCAGATCAGTGGGCGATGCTGTAAATAATAGGTAGATTTAATCAAATTAAAACGAAAAGTCCTTTACCATTTTGAAAAATTCTCAGTAGTTTTCGAGAAAAAAATTAAAATATATAAAATTTATAAGCGTAAGAGCGACAAGAAAGCTGCGCGTGAGTGAGCGCGACAAGCAAATGACTAGAAATGGCACCGTCGTCTGTCGCGCTCACTCAGCCCACGCTTCCTCGTCGCTCTTACGTGTACATAAATTAATTTTTTTCTTGAAAACTATTGAGAATTTTTCAAAATGGTACAGGACTTTTCGTTTTAATTCGATTAAATCTACCTATCATTTTCGGCATCGTCCACTGATCTGGGACACCCTGTATATGTGTTACGATACATAACAGTCATCTTTATAAAATCAGAATGTTCTAGAAAAAAAGAAATTAAAAAGGGCGTGGACGTAACAATATACATACAATAAAAAAAAAAATATTATACATACTTTGATCCCATGTCGCGGGGTCCTAGCACGCACTCTGTGCCATGTATTCAACTCATATAGGGTGCCCGATATAATTTTGCTCCCGAAAACTATAGATAGTTATTAAGAAAAAAAGTCGAAAAGTCAAGTATCATTTTAAGAAATTTGTAATTGTTACTTAGTAAAAAAATTAAATCTTTAAAAACAAACGTGAAGAATGCTATGAGTCGGGCGCGATAAACGACGACAAAAGTATATTAGAAGAGGGATACGGAATTATCGCGCAACATTAATCGCTTGCTAACCCCACCCACCTTTATTAAGCAATTGCAGTCATGCAATAATTCCGTCTATCCCTTGAAAATATACTTCCGTTTTCGACTGCCGCGTCTAACTCACAGTGATTTTCGCTCGTTTGTCAATTTGTCATACACCCGCGTAAAAAAGTAGCTATTACTCTTGTAAAGGAGAAACAATATGATACGGACAATAAACCATTTATTGTTTGCTTAACAATAAGACGTGCAAAAAAAAATTTTGAATGGGATAAAGATAAAAAATTATTTATTATACAAAATGTGACAAAGTCACTATTAAACAAATCACCTCTCGGCCCCGCGCCGCGACCACTAGCCGTCGGCACTAAAAATATTCGCGCAATCTTGTAAAACGGCATTAGGTAACACGGGCCGACCATCCGCCCGCAACGTATAATACGGGCCGACCATCCAACCGTGCCGCGCACCGCTACAAGTTGCTCGTGAGAGGGTTTCCCCTCTCTCGAGCCCACGGATATATAAACTAGCTCAAATGCGAGTCAGCACCTTATTTCGATCTAGAGAGCACTCCAGAAACCGACCCACCGGGACTTGGGCGCTCCCAAGCCTTTTCTCAACCGGGCTCACTTGATTCTCGATACCAAAACCGACCGGACTCGGGCGCCCCCAAGCCTTTCCTTCACCGGACTCTCTCGGCCCTCGACATCACTCTCTACCTGACTCGGGTGCCTCCGAACCTCTTTCCTTAACCGGGCGCACCCATTTCCAGACACCGTTCTCTACCCGACTCGGGCGCTCCCGAGTTTTCTTCCTCAACCGAGGGCACTCGGCTCCAAGCACCGCTCTCTACTCGAATCGGGCGCTTCCGAGACCCTTTCCTTAACCAGGCGCACCCAGCTCCAGTTATCGCTTTCTATCCGATTCGAGCGCTCCTGAGCCTCTTTCTTTGAATGGGCGCACCCGGCTCCAGGCACCGCTCTATCTGACTTGGGCGCTCCCAAGCCTGTTTCCTTTAACCGGGCACCCCCGGTTTTTCTACACGATCGCGGAGACCCGTCACGACCAACACAACCTGGACGGCCCTACCTGTGCCACTGCGCCAAAGACTCGCGACCGCGGAGCTCTGTTACAACCGACACGACCTGGACGGCCCTACCTGTACACCCGCGCCAAAGATTCGCGACCGCGGAAACTCTGTCACGACCGATAAATCCAGAACGGCCTTATCTGGACACCGGCATCAAGATTTGCAACCGCGGAGACTGTTACGATTGTTATGACCTGGGCGGCCCCCACTTGTATGTTATCGGCAAAGACACATAACCGTATAGAATTGTACGAACAACTCGGAAAAAACAAACATTTTCTCCATACAACTGTGACGCCGTTCACAGACATATAATTCGAAGCTACACGATCACTTACGACTCGGGCAGGAAACTCACCTCTTTTTTGTAAATATCAACATTTAAAAATACCTTTAATAAATCAGTTATTTTATTTAATTTACGTCTCGGTCTCTGTCCGTACCCCGGATCCCGCCGAGCTTTGTCCCCGGCCAATGATACTGTGTTACAAAGTCTATATTAATATTTATATAACTTCATCCATTATAAACAATAATTGAATATTAAAATAATAATAAAACATAATTTTAAAGTATTATTTTTATTGCACATCTCTATGCATCATTTAAACACCATGCATTTTATTAAAATATGGAAGTTAAAAATTTATAATTGGTTATCAGCATGAGCGAAAATGTAACGTATATACCTCGGTGAAGATATACATGTGCGAATGAGAAAAAATATGATACGCATGTAATAAACTTCTAACTCAGAGTTACGACGTAATAATGAATAAGAATTTGAAATTAAAATTCAAAGAATAATGTAGGATACGGATCGAGAATGATTATTATTACGTTGTTAAAATAACTTTTATTTAGAAAGATGATCTGCGTTCAGTGGCTCGCAAGCAAATGTCAAAGTTCTTTTCTTGTTAGCACACAATCGACTCGACTCTTCCTTGTCTCTCTACGACTGTCTCTTAGCGACGACGACAGTTGTTACTTTGTTTGTTTGCACATACATTCACCCCCGTTCTCTCCCTAAGGCCCACCCACTCTCACCTGCCGCGCCCGACTTATTATGTGCTCCGCGCCAATTCGTCAAAATTCAGTAATATCTTACTCGGTAACGGTTACGAATTTTACTAAATGATATCTGACTTTTCGATTTGTATTCCCGATATCTATCTACAGTTACCGGGAAGGAAACCTAATTTCAAACACTCCGTATAGAGAAATAATTTTATTGACACGAATCATTGTTTCGAGCACACGTTCGTCATTATTGTGCCAACGTTTGTCGTTTTTTATCGGACAAAGGTTTGTTGTGAAAAAAGTGCTGTGCTAAAAAAGGACTCTGTTCTGACTCATTACATTTTTAAGAGTTCCATACCCTGGAAATTCTTAGCACAATTTGAAAAATTATGCATTTTCTTACTAATGAAAAATCATTATGCATTGTCGTGGAAAGATGGAATCGTTTCATACAGCATGACTAAACAATTAATTACGGCGGCTGTAGCTGGTGCGAACGGTGACAAGGTGTTACGTCACGTATATGTCAAAAGATATGAGAAACGCACGTAGTTGGTTAATATGCTCGACGCCGATGTCAGAAAAAACCACATCATTGAAACTTATAGTCTGCCTTCTTTCAGTTTGTATCCCGATAATAATTAAATTTTCGAAAAAATACTTTGATACAAAGTTATTCAACTCACTTAGCACTAAAAATAGAATGAATGAAAAACACCCTTTTTTGTAAAAAAATTTGTTTATTAGTATTGTGAAAACGAAGGACATTTAAGGTTACTCAAGGTTATCAAAATATTATATGATTTTTTCTTAGATGTTCCACAATTTTAATAATAGGTGTTATTTCATAATCTTTATCCGTTTTCAAAAAAACATAGTAAACTTTTTATTAGACTCGCTCTGTATATATAGTATTCGGTTTTGCATGTCACTTCTGAAATTTGTCCATAAACAATAATAATTTAAGACAAAAGTCATGTACAATTTTGTAAAATTCGTAACCGTTATTGAGATAAAAATTAAAAGCGTAAAAGCGACAAAAATGCTGCAAGAACGGTACCATTCGTAGTCATTCACCTGTCGCGCTCACTCGCAGCTTCTTTGTCGCTCTAACACCTATACATTATACATATTTTAATTTTTTTCTCAGTAACGTTTGAGAATTATACAAAATGGTACAAGATTTTTTTACTTATCTCTGAAAGATTAACCTATCTTTATGAGTTTGATAATAAGGGATGGGACACCCTGTATATACTCATATACATTTTATTTTATTATTTTATTTATTATGTTTAGAGGTATGTCGAATATTTGTGTGACTGACAAGTATCTTAGTTGGGTTGTACCAGAACAATGGACAATGGAAGATGCAGCAACGGTTCCAGTCGTGTACTGCACGTGTTATTTTGCTTTGTACATGAAAGGTAAAATTCAAAGAGGAAACAAAGTTTTAATTCATTCTGGTACTGGAGGAATTGGTCAAGCCGCAATCAATCTTGCGCTTTATGAAGGTTGCGAAGTATTTACAACTGTTGGCACTGCCGAGAAACGGCAGTTTATAAAAAACACTTTTCCCTCTATTCCTGAAGAAAATATTGGAAATTCTCGAGATACTAGTTTTGAACAAATGATTATGCAGCGTACACAAGGTCGTGGAGTAGATATTGTACTGAATTCTTTAGCTGAAGAAAAATTGCAAGCATCTGTTCGCTGTTTAGCAAATGGTGGTCGTTTTCTAGAAATTGGAAAATTTGATATGGTTTCCAATAACGCATTGGATTTAAATACTTTTTCTAAAGAAATCAGTTTTTATGGAATTTTATTAGATAAGATATATTCTTCAAGTTTAGAACTAAAGAAAACGCTGTGGGAAGGTATAGTGAAAGGTTTAACAAATGGCGCTATCAAACCTTTGTGTAGAAAAATTTTTGACAAAAGTGAAATAGAAAATGCTTTCAGATATATGGCTGCTGGAAAACATATTGGCAAGGTACAATTATTTTTGAACATATGTAAAAGTATAAATTATGACACAAAAAAATTTCATAAATTAAAAATAATTTTTTTATTTATTAAATGTTATAAAAATAATAAAACATGTAAGTTCAGTTAAATTTAATTTTGTTAAAAAGTTCTTACATTTATTAACAAGTAATATTAATTAAAAAAAATTATTTTTAATTATTTTTAAAGAATGGAAAGTATTTCATTCGTTCTGAAGTGTGCTACGAATTCGTCTAAACAAAAAACATGATATAACAATATCATCAATGTTATAACTCAAGTTCCCGCAAACGGAGGCTTAAGTTAAATCGATAAGTTTCTGCACGTACAGAATAAAAATGCAATTTTGCAAAAACAGTAATTGAAACACCGAGCGATATCTGGACGCTACGATAGCTCTCACGTATCAACCGTTTCCATTCTTAGCAAATTCAGCTGATTGCTGTGATTTTATGTAGCAACAGTCAGGTATATTAGGGACCGCCTGCGAGCCGCTCGCGAGCAGTAAGCAATTGCATTTTATCAAACACGCATCATAAATTCAATACTACTTTATTGGACTACTTTTTGCCCATCAGTCCGAAAAACAAACCTCTTAGCACCGGTCACGGTGCTACAACATACAATATATTTATATCAATCGAATGTTTGCTCGAGCAAAAATAGAATAAAATTTTTTTTACATTTTGAGTCATAAAATGACCGTAGCGCACTTCGCTTCTATGTGTATTTTATATATTCTAAAGGATTTTTTATTCCGTAAAGCCAAAAAAAAAGATTTGATCCTTAAAACAAAAAATGATAAAAAAGGAAGCTCCAGAATCTCCTTAACTGTTGTTTTTTCATCTTAATCTTATATATGTCCAAAATAAAGCTGACGTTTTAAACCTCCTAGCGACAATATTTTAAAAATTATGTCTGACGTTTGACCGTTTTTATAAGTAAAGTGTCAGGTTAAACCGTCAATTTAATTTTTTGACAACATACAATTAAAATTTTTTGAAAAAAAACACGCGTACAGCACATTCATGGTTTGTTTTAGTTATTATACAAGATGAACGAAAAAGGTTGGAACCCTTTAATATTTCGGAAAATATAAGGTTTTGGAAAAACAATAAGTTGGTATCATTGGTTTGACATTGCAAACTCGTTTTGAAGGTCACCATTAATTTCTTAAATTAAATACCTTATTTTTTATTACATATTCTTATAGCCGTAGAGTAAGAATTGTTTTTAAACACAATGTAAAATATAAAATTGCCGAAGGCGGACTTGTTTGATTGAAATTATATGAAGTGTCTTGTTCAAAGATGATAAAATTGTAGTACTGCTTGTCATGTCTAACACCACAACGTTTAAAGTAACAAGTTTCCGATAGATGGCACTTTTCTGTTCAGCCATCTTGCCTCATATTATTTAGTGTGTTTATAATTATCACGAAAAAGATGATAAGGAGAATGTTCTTAATTTAAGGTTTCTTTTTTTTCTTTTTTTTTAATAAAAGATGGGTAGGGTGTTATCATCTTCGAACGAGATACTTTATATAATCTCGATCAAACGAGTCCGTCTTCAGCGTTTGATCGTACGATTATATTACATGTGTTTCGTTCTCGATAAAAAAATTGTAGGTTTTTAGAGTTAAGTAATAATTTTTCCTATTTTGTTAAATTTAAATTTTATATTATTTTATTGAATGTAAACTATATATTTTATTGAAAATAAACTTTATAATATTTTATTAGTATAAACTTTACAATATCTATAATAATTATTTTATAATTACATATGTATATTTGACATTAGGTTTCTGAATAGGTCTGTCATAAAATTGAAAAAATGTTTGAGAACTTGGTGCCCATTCGGCACTGCGTCTTATTAAATATCTACAGCTCTTTTACACTCTGCCAATATTGAAGCATGTCTTGTGCTATATCCTTTAATCTGACTAGTATCAATCTCTGCTTTTTCTAACAAATTTTTAATCCAATGACTTATCGTTTGTGAAGATGCTGTCTTAAACGGTTTTTTTGTTGTTATAAATAAATTTTTTGTATATGTTTTTTAGATCTTTAGTGTACTTTAAAAAGTCTATAATTGTAGTTGCTACACATAATTTTAGTCTATCTCTAAAAAATGATAGAATTAGTTCCGGCTGGAATGCTCCGGGCTTTGAGCATTTTGTTCTTTCTGTAATTTTTATATTTATATCTTTATTTGACTTTATAATGTTATTTATATTAATTAATGCTAATGTTTATAATCTTTGTCCTGTAGAAATAGTCAAAAGAGTGGCTACTTTTTCAGCAACTTTTCTTAATTTCAATTCTTTAAAGGGAGGTAATTTTTTAATGTAATTAAGTCCAGAAGTAATATCCCATGTAGAAAAGTACCTTGGTTTTGATGATCTTTGTTTAAATACCATTTAAAAAAAACGAGAAATTAATCCATTCTTATTTATGTCATAAATTGAAATTAAGGAAATTGTGGAACGAGTAGTATTTAACGTGTTAAAACTAGCACCTTCTGTAAAAAAATTATATAAAAAACTAATAATGACAGTTGTACTCGCATTATATAAGTCTACTTTTTTAATATAAGTACATTTGCACTATCGCTTTAAACTACAATCATACTGTTTCAAAGTTGACTTTGTAATTGTATTAATCATTACATCTATAGTCTTTTCTGATAATTTTTTTTTCAAGAATGATTGCCTGATAATTTGCCTACCACCAATGTGAGGTGGGATGCCAACGGGTGTATTCTGTTTCTGGAAGGAGACAATAGTAGATTGTTATTGGGTTTAAATAATATAGTGGGTTCACAAAAGAGAGAGGTGAATAGAGGATACCACGGTTGGGTTGGCCATAAGAGTACCACAACTGTGTCTGTCGCCTTATTATTAACTATTTTTCTTAAAGTACAAAGAATAAAAGCAAAGGGAAGAAAAACGTAAAAATTTTTTATTTTTCCATGATTTGGTAAAAGCATCAATAGCATCAGCCTCCGGATTTGAAAAAAATCTAGAATTAATTTTTTTACATTTTTTGTTTATTCTGGATGTAAATAAGTCAATGGAAAAGGGACCAAAATAACTTTTTATTTAGTCAAAAACTTTTTGGTAAATTTCTCATTTTGTATCTGTTCTAAACTTTAGTAATAAACAAGAAATTTTACGATTGTCAATTGCAAATTAGTCGATTCTAAAATAGCCTAGCGGATGATGAAATATGCGCTTGAAAAGAAATAAAGAACAAACAATTGTTTTGAGCACCAAAAGTATATATACAGGGTGTATCATTCCATATTGACAAACTGTCAGAGTTAGATAGGTCTCGTGAATACAAGTTAATAAGTCCTGTGTGTGAAAATTCTCAATAGTTATTGAGAAAAAAATTAATTTGTCTAGCGCAAGAGCGACAAGGAAACTACGCGTGAGTGAGCGCGACAGGCGACGGCACCATTTTTAGCTACTCTCTTGTCGCGCTCACTCACGCGTAGCTTCCTTGTCGCTCTTGCGCTAGACAAATTAATTTTTTTCTCAATAACTATTGAGAATTTTCACACACAGGACTTATTAACTTGTATCCACGAGACCTATCTAACTCTGACAGTTTGTCAATATGGAATGATACACCCTGTATATTCCTGAGGCATAAAAATTTTCCTTTTACGTGGGAAGAGGGAAAAGCCATTCAAAACCTATAGAAACAATTAACAAAGGAAATTTGATACAGATTATTATCACTTGTACGACCTTATGCAGTCTTTAGAACAGCGCTTGCGCACATAAGTCAAAAACTCGTCACCATGTATCTTCCAGCCTTCTTCAACGTTTTGCATGCCGTTAGAAAGCATCGACTCACAATTTTGTACCGTCGTTGCTCTAGCGCGGGCGTATGCAGAGTGTCGCAATCGTGAAAGAACGAGCTTACCGTGAAGTGCCGTCGCCGATCACACACGGGTTTGCCACGTGCCGAATCACCTTGCCAACGGCAAATTCAGCACGTGGTTCGCTAACCTTTTGCTCACGGTGGATACCGGGACGGTCAGTTGGCTCTCACCTTAAACTTCAACATCCACAGTTCGTCCTTTGATTCGGTATTAACAATCTTCTTGCTGGCTTCACTATCTTCTTCTTTATCGCGGTTTACGCTGGAAAAATGCTGCAGTGCTACAACTCATATTTGTTCACTGCGTACACACACTGCGCCACACGTTGCTGCCGCATCACTACTCAGCTCCACAGCAGATGACGCAGGCACCGACCAATGATCGTACAGCAGCACGATCGTCACCGTAAAAGTTTGCCAAGCAATAATTTGGTTAAAATTAAATTAAACCGAACAGTATCTATATTACTATTTCAAGATGCTCTATCAGCTTCTATATTTTTAATTAAAGGAATGTATGTGGACGTTGACGGTGTCCAGCCGGCGCTACAAGTCGCGCAGAATAGGGGGTCACAATTTAAGACAGAAAGGCAGACACTTGACAAATTCACAAACAAAATCAGATATATTTAACAAACAAATAAAGAAAATAACAAGCGATAATAAACACAATAAAAAGTAAAGTACAAATTATAAAAAGAAGCGATCCTCTCATTTGAGGAAATAAAAGCGGGTCGGTATAGACCGCGTTTCACTTATCTGTATTCCGCAACGGCAGAAGAATGCTGTCGGCAGCGGACGCAAGGAACTCGCAGTTCGCAGCTTGCGGTTCGCAATTCGTGGTTCGCAGTTCGCAATTTGTGATTCGCAAAAGGCCTGGCCAGGCTTGAGCACGCGGAGTGATTCGCACGTATGCACTCGATGCACAAACTGGAACGCGGTTGAAAGAATAAAATATTAGAGTATAAATTATAAAGTGTCGTGGAAGACGACAACTCAGCGATGTGCTCGCTCTGAAACTTGGAGGGACTCTGAGGGCTCGACTGACGCAACGAGCCTCTAGAGCTATTGTTCAGAGAAAGTAAATCGGGAGAGTCCCGGAAGATTAGCCGGGGAAGTCCCGAGACAAAGTCCGTTCATAGAGTGAATAATATTAAAAGAAAGGCCGCGGGATTAGAATTTGCTTCCTCCTCCGGACGGCCGGTAATGTGTGAGGTGACGTCATCCGACGTGCGAAGTCGGAGGGATCCGCCACATGTATAATGCTTTCAGCCATATTTTCCTCTCTTCATACCATTCCCAAATGTTTCTTGAAAGTTCACTAAGATGTGGAAATTGTACTCCACCTGCTTTATTTATATAAGAAATAGCTGTGTTATTATTTATTCTGATTAAAACTTTGCATTGTGATAATTTAGACGCAAAACATTAATTTACAAAATAGACAGCTAATAATTCTAAGTAATTAATATGATTTTTAATTTCTTCTTTGTTCCAAAATCCGAAGGTTTTAATGTTGTTACAATAACAACTCCAACCTGATAAGGGTAAATCTAAAAATATTTCTATTGCAATTTTCTGAGTTTTTATTAAATTAAAACCAGTTATAGCATTTTGTTTCCACCAGATAAAATTTTCTAACATGGCTTTAACTAGAAGAATTTTTCCTTTATGATTTCCACCATTAAATTTTAATGCAAGGAATTTTTGTCTTTTTAGACGTTTACAATGAATGAAACCATAGGCTACTGCTGGACAAGATGCTGTTAATACTCCTTAAAATTTTGCAAATTCTCTAATTTTGTAAGATTTTTCAATTTTAAAATTATTTATCTAACTTCCTATGTAATTTTTTTTATCTGTTAGATTTAAGAAAAGATTAACTGAGTCAATAATAAAACCTAAAATTTTAATTTTTTGTTTGGCTATAAATGAGCATTTTTCGTATTTTATAATGAAACCTAGATCTTTTAATAATTTTATTGTTTTTATGGTATTTTCATCATATTTATTTTTCGATTTGTATACAAATAAAAAATCATCTAAATGTACTACTAATATTATTCCTTGCAGTCTGAGTGTGTTAACAATAGGTTTCATAATTTTGGTAAAAATATATGGATTTGTACGTAAACCAAAAGGTAAACATTTAAATTAAAATAATTTTCCATTAAATTTAAATCTAAGAAATTTTTATGACTTTCATGAATTGAAATTAAAAAATATGCGTCTTTGAGATCTATAGAACAAAGAAAATTGTCTTTAGATATTAAATTTAATGCAGATTTAATATCTATTATTTAAAAATGTTCAGGTTGAATAATTTAATTTAATTTTTTAAGATTAAATGTGAAACAACTTGAACCATCGGATTTTGAACAAGAAAATAAAAAAAAATAATTTGTCTATCATATTTTCTACACTCTTCTACAGCACCTTTGATCAATAATTCATTAATTTCTAAGTGTAGTTTTTCTTTTTCTTCAGATGAAAAATTTCTTTCTTTAGAAGGAATTTCTTGAAATGGTATTTTAGTGAATAAAATTCTATAACCTTTTATACAATTTAAAATAAATTTATCAGATGTAATATCTTTCTGTCTATAAAATGTTTAAGACGTCCTACTATGTTATCTAACCATATTATTTCTTCGATGATGATGGGTTCATCGTTTGAGACGTAGCCTTGACTGGATCCTGGAATTTTTAAGGTCTCTTAAATTTTATTTGACGACGTTTCTGTTAATAACCCGCCTGATGATAACCCGTCGGTGGGTATTTCTAGTTTTCCTGATTTCAAAATTTTTAAGTTTGTTTTACTGATATTTTTTCTTTTATATTAACACAGACCTTTTCAATTTCTTTTACGTCTTTGACTTTTTCTTTTAAGTTGTCTCCATATAGCCATTTATCAGAAATTATAGTTTCCACTACTGATTTAACATTTTTGTTTAGTTGTGGAGTAATAAACGATTTTCTAGTTACAGATCGCTGATGAAACACGCCAGTCAAAATTTATCCAGCATGGATTATATAATCAGTGAAAACATTGTCGTCAATTCCTTCTTCTGAAGGATTAATTATTATAGATACTGCTTCACTTGAAGCAGCTATAGCGGTTCCTACACAATTTTGTGTATCCACAAAGTATTGATCCTTCTTTTTTGCTATATCGGATAATAATGAAACTATTTCCAAATTTAATTTAGGAGCTTCCTTATAAAGTTTACTTTTTCTATTATACATTTCTAAAATTTCTTTTATGTTTTTCTCTGGAAGACCTTTATTCTTCCATTTTAACCAAGTATTTTTTAATTCAGGATGGTATTTTATGTCTTTAACTTTAGCATTATTAAGATCCATTCCTAAGACCTTAAAGGCATCATCTGTTGACACCTCCTATTCAAGAGATTTCTCTACACTTGTACTTGTTCTGTTCTTTTTATCATTTCCATTATCTAAAGAGAAGTTAACAAAGAAAGAAATGAAGGACAGCACTAATTGTGCAAATATAATATAATTATAATAAAAGCCTTTATAAGTCATATGAATTGTGGTAATACCGTATGGGTGTTACCTCTCAACTCTTGTGTGGAAAGATGAGATTCTTTCTTGTAAAATAACTTACTTACCGAACAAGACCTTTGATGATTTTAAATTTGGCAATAATGTTCTTTCTAAGACGTTACTAACGTTTCTACCATTTTTGTTAGGTTATGAATTTGTTTTTGCAAATCATTAATTTTATCATCATATCTCCACCATTTTGAATGCCTTTTTTTATGGGATTTTGATCTTGATCTACATTCTTTTCTTCTTGTTCGACATACTCATATCGACCGATTACTTAAAAACAACTTCTAAACTAGCTACACACGATGTTGATGGTTCGACACAACAACACAATATGAGGTAAGATGGCTGAACAGAAAAGTGCCTTTTATCGGAAACTTGCTACTCTTGTAACACGGTAATTTCGGGTCCGGAAAGCTCGTCGGAAGCCAGAGTGCGAGTGTAAAGAACCGAGACTTGGTTAATCGTAAAATAAAGGATTTATTAATAAGAAATAATGTAGAGTCAAAATAATACACTTAATCTAATAATTGAAACAAAGGAATAAACAAAGTAATAAACTAAAGATGAATTGAACAAAACGGCCATCCGCCGTGAGCTGGATTCCAGGGGAACGCTAGTGCGGGTCGCTTTGGGACGTATCCTAGGTAACAGGCCGTATCGGGCATACAGGCTTCCGCGGTTGCGAGTGGGCGACGCGGGTTACAGGACGGGCCGCTCGGGCCGTATCGATCATACAGGCTTCGCGTTCGCGAGTCGGCGGCGCGGATCACAAGCCAGGCCGCTCGGGCCGTATCGGTCGTACAGGCTTCGCGTTCGCGAGTCGGTGGCGCGGATTACAAGCCAGGTCGTTCGGGTCGCATCGGTCGTACCGGTCTCGCGTTCGTGAGTCGGCGGCGCCGCGACTTAATTTGCCTACGAGACGGAACGCCAGGGCCGTGTCGGCGAGAGAGAAAGAGAGCCGGGAGCGCCCGGTCGAAGGAAGGCTCGGGAGCGCCCGAGTCTCGGAGATGTCGGTGTCGAGGACGGCCGGGAGCGCCCGGTCGAAGGAAGGCTCGGGAGCGCCCGAGTCTCGGAGATGTCGGTGTCGAGGACGGCCGGGAGCGCCCGGTCGAAGGAAGGCTCGGGAGCGCCCGAGTCGTATAGAGCGAAGTCGGTTTCGGAGGCCGGGTGAGCCCGGTCGAGGAAGACTTGGGAGCGCCCAAGTCCTGGAGGATCGGATGCTGGGGTGCTCTCCAGCGCGGAAAAGGTGCCTCGTCTGCGCTCGAGGCAGCTTATATACCCGTGGGCCCGGGAGTGGGGGACACCCCACTCCCGAGCGGTCTGTGGCGGCGCGCGCTGCGGGCGGCTGGTCGGCCCGCGCGTAAATTAAATTTTGGCCGGGGCCGCGCGAAGTCTTTGGCGAACGGTGATGGTCGCGGCGCGGGGTCTGGAAAGTGCAGTTTTCGTGGCTTAGTGCCACACTCTAAACGTTGTGGTGTTAGACATAACAAGAGTACTACAATTTTATCATCGAGAACGAGACACAGGGAATATAATACATTCCGGTCTTGTATATTCCGGACGATAATTTTTTTGTGGTACGCCGTGTCGTGTCTTACTCATATCTTTCGTTTATTTTTCTATCTTTGGCAGTTTTTGTTGAACGACTGTATAATTGACATATTCTGGTCAATCTTTCTTCTGATCTGTGTGGTTGAGTGTTGTACGACGTACAACCTTAGCACAAGTCTGGTCAGGCTGAGCATTTATACCAGCGATTTTCTGCCCGCGAAGCAAGGCATTTATATAAGCGATTTTTTGCCCGAAGGGCGAAGTATTATTAATATTGATTGCGACCCATCGCAATAAAGCTACAAACGAACCAGCGCTTTTATTCTGCTTAAAGCAAATTCAGATAAGACCTATTTCTTTTATTATACTTTGTATTGACATTTGTATTATTTTACTTGGCTTTATTGTTTGATTAATTAAATTTTGTGTTTAATTCGTTTAATTGTCTTTATTCTTTGATTTCTCAATTGTGACATTTTTATCATAAAATCTGTGGATCATTGTGCAACTATCAAGCTTGCACCGTACGGACATTGTGAACGCTCACGTTGCTTTTGACTTTTCTCTTGCTTTAGTGCTACTTACAATGGACATAAGACACGCTCGGACAAGATGAGACAAAAGACTATCATGCACTACTCGCAATTTACTTATCTTATGCACACACTTACATTAGTCAAAATTTTCTATCACGCAAAACATTTAAATATAAAATAATTATATCTTAACACGATGACGAGTCAACCGTGTACTCTCTTTGTGAGTTAATTGTCAATTTTGCCTTTGTTGACTAAGTCAATTGTTGATCTTGCCTTAGTTGGTCGGATTCATCAATGATCTTGCTTTAGTTAGCCATTTTACCATAAAAATCATAATAACTTCGAAACGACTGATCGAAAATGAATTCAACGACAGTGTTTTGGAAAGCTCTCAGGATAAGGTATAAAAATATGCAATAAAAAATCGGGTATTTAATTTAAGAAATAAATGGTAATATTAGAAAATTTTTATCTTTTTCTTACATTCTGTATAAATTGTATGTTATTTTCAAATTTATTATTGCGTTTTTGAACGGTAGATCTCTTTTTAAACTTCAAAAAGATTGCTTATTTTTAATAAAGTAACAAATTATGTATATAAATTAGTGCTCAGAATAAGATGTATATTTCGGTCTGATTCTAAATTCTCTACCTGCGTTCCCTCACTATCGCTCGAAAGCTAACGGCCGAGCTGCCTATTGCGCATGCGACGTTATGTCTCAAAAGCGTTTGTATGTAACAAATGTAGTGAGATAAGGTTGTACTATCTACCTAAATGTTATCTTTAATTATTAAAACTTTCATTTTTAAACACTTATACAGTCAGTGTATAAAGTATTCGGACACGTACAAACTTACATTAAAAATTAATATAATTATCATAATAAAAATTATAGAGGTAAAGTAATAATATGGGCGTATTCATAAATCTTTAGAGCAAGGTTTAGTTTAAAGAAAATTTATTTATTTAAATCGTGTACAAAGATATATGTAAAAAAATAACTTCAAATAAACGAAAAATGTAAATTCAGAAAGTATTCGGACAGTTAAAAAATTTTTAGACAAACCCTAATATAAATAAACACAATCTACCACGTTCAGCACATATAAACAAAGCCATTCAGTCTCGAAGTAACTCTTGGCGTAATAGGTATAAGTATTCACCTACTTGTTATCATGGACCGTAAAGGATTTGAAACAACCGAAAGTAAGTTAAAAATTTTAATTCGTTTACATAATCAATGTAAATCATTAGCAGACATTAAGAAAATGGTAAATAGATCAAGATCAACTATCTACAGTATAATCGACAGATATGGAAAAAGGAAGACTGTGGTTAATAAACCAAGAAAAGGACGCTCACGAAAAATTAACAAACACGTTGAGCGAATAATTATTTGTAAAGTTAAAACTGATCCTTGAATAAGTGCTGAAAAAATTGTAACAGAGCTTGAACAATATGAGGGGATAAATGTTAGTGCTAACACAGTACGAAATTTACTTTGGAAAAATGAATATCACGGCAGAGTGACACGTAAAAAATATTTTATCAATGAGATAAATATAAAAAAAGACTGGAGTTTGCAAAACAGAACATTAACACGCTTACGGAATTTTGGAATCGAGTTATACAGGGTGTCCCACGAAATGCGGAAAATCTCTCGGGTATAAGTAGATATTAGGAATATATTTAGAAAATTTTAACATCATTTTGTCGAATTCGCGATTGTAACATTTATACGAATTTTTATAACCGAGCGAATAAAAGCGCACTTTTAGAAGCGGTCCACGCCTAATAACACTGACCCTGCTCCAGTTTTTTCGCCGCTTAGCGATTGGCCGATCCCCCCTTCGACGGACCGAGCGAAGATAAGAGACTGCGACTAGCCTGCATAACTTATCGCCGTCGAATTAATTAGTCGTTATAACTCTATGCTAAACGAATATATAAAAGGAGATGGAAAAGTTAAATATTTATGAAATAAAATTCAAAACGAATGTATTTCACTATTAAGAAAAAAGTTAGAGAACATATAAACTTCAAATAAAAAATGCCAGAAAAAAAAAATGCCAGAAAAAAAAATGCCTTTTCTATCATGTTTGATTGCACACCAGATGTAAGTCTTCAGGAACAAATTTGTCAAATAATTTGCTACGTCAATCTAAAAGATAATAAATATAATATAGAAGAATCTTTTATTGACTTTATAAATACATCGGAAAAAACAGGGGAGAGACTTGCAGCAAAAATTTTAGAAAAATTACGGCTTGACGGAAGTAATTTTTCAAAATGTCGTGACCAAAGTTACAACAATAATGCAAATATGGCAGGAAAATATAAAGGTGTCCAAGCTCGTTTATTGGAAATTAATGAAAAAGCCACATTTGTTCCGTGCGCTGCACATTCTTTAAATTTAATCGGAGTTAATGCAGCAAGCGTATCTTTAGACATGACTTTTTTTTGGAACAGTACAAGAATTTTTTAATTTTTTTTCAAGTTCCACTAGTCGGTGGAAAATTTTAACAAAATATGTCACATTAACTTTAAAAAAACACGCTGATACTAGATGGGCATCTAAGTATAACGCGATTCATCCTTTATTTACACAACTTGGTGGAATTCTTACTGCTTTGAAAAAAATTTCAATCAATATTACATTTAGAGATGCAGTTTCAATAGCAAGAAATTTGATTCAGGAAATTAATTTTACATTTGTCATTTATTTAACAATTTGGGATCAAATTTTAAGCCATATATTTGTAAATGTAAATTTAATTTTACAACAATCAAATATTTCGATAAGTAGTGCTGCAAAATGCATATCTGGTTTGAAAGTCGTTTTCAGAACATGAGAAATGAAGAAATTGATAAAATAATTGAATGTGCAAAAGAAATTTGTAATAAAAATGAAATCGATGCAAATTTTAAAGATTGTCGACAAAGAAAACGAAAAAGATTCCACGATGAAATTGAAAATAAAGAAGAAACTTTTTCTCAAAAGCAGTTGTTACAAATAAATTTATAAAAAAATTTAGATTTTATATTATCCAGTCTTAATTGGAGATTTAAATCTCTTTATGATGTGGCAAATTATTTTCAGTTTTTGACATGGGAAGAATTAATCAATAAGTATAAACGATTCAAAGAAACACGCTGCAGATTTGGCACTTTACTATTCTTCTGATATAGATGTAATCGACTTTGTTAATGAAACTGTAAGTTTCAAAAGCATAATTCAAAAACTTATTCCAAATATTAAATCTGCATTACCATTAGATATTTTAAATGGTATATTAAAATACGGTTTAAAGCCAGCATATCCGAATATTGAAACAGCATACAAAATCTTTTAGAATCTTCTGATAAGTGTAGCAACGTGTGAAAGAGGATTTAGTAAATTAAAACTATGGCACAAGAAAGATTGTCTGGATTATCCATTCTGTCGATTGAATATAAGATCGCAAAACCAATAAATTTTGATGACATTATTGACGATTTTGCTTTAGCAAAAGCTCGAAAAGTAAAACTTTAAAAGTTTTATTAGTTTTTTTTATTCCATCCTATTTATAATCGTATTGTAATTGTGTGAGTCACCTATAATTTTTATTTTATTATATGATTTCTATATTCTATATGCATAGAATGATTATTACTATTCAGTTTTATGTTTTAAAATTATATTTTATGTAATTTAAATTATATTCTAAGTTTTGTTGCACCCGAGCGGTGCAAGGGGTCCGTCCTCCGGGACCGTTGTTTAGCGGTAGACGTGTAGAGTAATAAATATGCCGTTAATAACAATAACGTACTATTCTTTATTTTCTTCCCTTCGTTTACACAGTATACTTGTAGCGGTACGAGTCGCTAGCTCGTACCGAACTAACTTGTCCGAGGTTCGGGGCTCGGGCTTTTTATATAATATTACTTTTCGTCTTGTCAGCAGAAAGAGATGACCGTGTGCCTTACTGCCTTTGTTGATATCTTACGTAACTGCTGTCGAAACTGTATCGTAGACTCAGCAGATTCCAATGGTTAGGTAATCTGCTGAGTCTTTATAATTTTTATTGCACACGATGTGTCAATCGTCTGTGTGCAGGCTCGGGTTACAAGTTTAAAATTATATGTTTAAAAAATTATATAAATTATAAATATTAATTTTCTTTTAATTTCTTTGTAAACCCGAACAAATACGCATTTATTTTTTAACGTAACTTTTATTTAAAGGGCACTAGAAGACTAACTTGTCCCAGGCGCCAAATTACCTAGGCACGACACTGCTTCTAGGGTGATGTGAAAAGTTATTTATAAGTGTTTCAAAAAAATTTTAATAATTAAAGACAACATTTAGATAGATAGTACCTCCTTGTTTCATTATTTGTTAAATACAAACGCTCCTGAAACATAACGTTACACGCGCAATTGCCGTTAGTCTTCAAGCGATAGTAGGGGTACAAAGGTGTTATTTAGAATTAGGCCAAAATGTGTATCTTCGTTGAGGATACAGTTGAATGCTTAAGCGAGTCGTTAAAACAATGAAGCACTGTTCACTTAACACAATTATTTATTGAACAGTTGCACTGCAAGATACAAGTGTAAATTTAAGAAATTTAAATTTACTGTGCGTGAGCAATTTACGGCGAGTGAAAAAAATGTTGCGGCACGTGCCGGGTGTTTTTTAGTAATTGCAAGGTTGTAACAAGGAATATATGTTCCATTCATGGATTTGAGAGATACTACTTGAGAGGCATTGTCGCAGCATCAAGAAATGGCCATTCCTTTGTTAAACAAAAGAGCTGTGGAAGAAAACAGTTCCGAGAAACTATTGAGATCTCGGAAACTGTCTGCTTGCTAATTTGACAAAGAACGAAAAATTCAAATAACGCGACTATTAGTTTTAAGCACTTGATTCGATTGCTCGAATATCGAGAAAAGTTGATGTTATTTTAATGGCTAAAACAATGCTTCTTGAATAAGAAATAGCGTGTTTCTTTTGGTGGTATACATCTTATTCCGAGCACTGATATAAATTATACATAAAAATTATACATATAAAAATAATAACTTAAACTTGTAAAAAATTATTTAAAAATGCCCATTTTGTTAAGATTAATAACGACAAAAAACAAATTTTGTTGTAATTTTTACATTCGATATTATAACTACATTTTTCTTTTTTATAATAAACAAGTTTAAAAAATGCATTATTTAAACTAATGACAAAGTTTATGACAGTGTTATATTATTTATAAAATTATAATAAAATGGTAATTACAATATAATAAAATAGTAAAATATTTATAATTAATATATTAAAAATTTTTATGTCATATTTTAACCAATTCTCCGTAGATAATAATAAAAGTTCGTAATGAGAACGATCCTTTAAATGTTCCATTCTTTGCGCATCCAAAGTATTATTGTGTAGAGCATAAATGCTACATTATTTTGGGTGGACTAGGAGGTTTTGGCTTAGAACTAGTAGATTGGTTGGTACTCCGAGGTGCGAAAAAATTAATATTGACATCAAGAATTGGAATTAAAACAGGTTATCAACAATCAAGAGTGAAATTGTGGCAATCTTATGGTGTAGATCTACACATTATTACAGTTGATGATAATATGAAATATAAAGATTGTGAAAATATATTAAAATTTGCTGAGAGAAAAGGTCCAGTGGATGCTATATTTAATCTTGCAGTTGTTTTAAAAGATTGCATATTTTCAAATCAATCACCACAAACGTTTGAAGATTCATTTAAATCAAAAGCGTGGCTAACAAAACAAATGGATGAATTGTCAAGAACAATATGTTTACAACTTCGACATTTTGTTGTTTTTTCCTCTGTCTCATGTGGAAGAGGAAATGCTGGCCAGACGAATTATGGGATGGCTAATTCTGTAATGGAAAGAATTTGTGAGAAAAGAATGGAAGAAGGATTTCACGGTTTAGCAATACAATGGGGTGCTATTGGTGATGTTGGACTGGTCGCTGATATGCAAGAAGAAAATAAAGAATTGGTTATAGGTGGTACATTGCAACAACGAATATTTTCTTGTTTGGATACATTAGAAATATTTTTGCTACAAGAAAGAACTATTGTAAGCAGTATGGTTGTTGCTGAAAAAGCAAAAGTGGGTGGATCAATGAATATTTTTGAAACTGTTGCTCATATCATGGGTAAGTAGTATTATAATCAACAAATATAAAAAAAAATTATCTGAAATATTTGTAATTACCACGATAAAATAATGAGAAATTATGAAATTCTTGAATTATATAGTATTTAACAATA
This sequence comes from Cardiocondyla obscurior, assembly GCF_019399895.1. Lineage (NCBI taxonomy): Eukaryota > Metazoa > Arthropoda > Insecta > Hymenoptera > Formicidae > Cardiocondyla > Cardiocondyla obscurior. The sequence goes on from NC_091877.1 coordinate 5,171,416, forward strand.
TATTTGAATATAATCAAAATTAAAAAATAACTGATTACAAAATTTTGTTATGGATTATTATATTTTTTTAAATCTACAGCACACTCTTCTTTTTGACTACAGAACACCTCCAAATAATTCAATCAATGTATTATTTTCGACTTGCTTCTCTTTCAATCCTATATTCTTATTGTATTTAGGGCGCTTGAGATTGAAGGGCGGAAGAAGTGTTTCCTACGATTGTCAATCAACGCTAAACATTCTCTCTACCGACGCACTGCATGAAAGAGTTGTATTGTATTTAATAAAAAGTTTATTTATCTTTGGGTAGTTGTTTAACATTTTGATGTTACTATGTTCTGATTTTAAAAAACATTGCGCTCTTCTTCTTCAAACTCGTTATGAGTTGTTTGCTCTTTGAAAATAAAAAATCATCACATTCAGATTTTTGAACTGCAAGAGAATTTTCACTTTAAGTAGATCGGATTTTTAGTAAATCTAAAATTTTTTTCTATCGCCACTAATCCAATTCAATTTAAATTTGGGATGCAAACAAGCTGCGATAATTAATTCTTTTTTTTTTCAAATGTTTGTAAAAATCTAAAATAAAAAATAGTAATTTGTAATTTACTTGGCAATATTCTTTTAAAAATTTAATTTTTTTGTCGGTTAATCGCTGCAAATTACAGTAGTCCAAACATTGATTGTGTTACGTCCGAAGACTGAAGTCAAGAGAGATTCAGAAAAATCGAAAGGTTACCGATGCAACAGGGCAAAAACTTTTATTGCCGCTAATACAAAGGAAGGGACTGTATCGTCGCGGCAGAGGCGCACGTGCTAAGGTTTCGAATCTCGGGTCAACTCCTTAATAGGCGTTTTAAGGCCTTTTCCAAAACGCGTGTGGCCTATGGCCCTTTTTTAATAAAAGAATTTAATCTTATTTATTGGGATAGGGCCGCGCAAGCCTTAAGCAAATAAAAACCAGAGCCAGTTTGTGAATGAATGGTGATTGATTTTATTTAAATTGAAATGGTTTTACACTTTTACGGTAGACTATTGCTTAAATAAATAAATGTAATTTACAATTATATTTGTCTCTTGCTTTAAACAAAAATATTATTGTAGATATTTGTGTATGTTCGCGGGTGTACAATTTCTCGGTATGAGTAGCTTTACATATGGTTTTCTTGATGAATGTGTGCGTGATGGCAGTGTGCATGAGAGTGTCGGCAGGGCGAGGGTAAATGAGAAAAATTAGAGATTCTAAGAAAAAAGGATGGAGGATGGGTTGACCCGAAGGAACAATTACTTATCTCTGCTCTGTTGTTATAATAAATATGATGAGAGCCTGTCCAAATACAATTTCTTTCAGGCTGTTCGATTGAAAATGAGCATGACGAGCAAGGAAACGGTGTACGAAATTCGGAATTTCTTCCGCTTTGATAACCACACATATAAAAAACACAGCGTGGTAATTGAGTTTCGCAATTGCAACACGCTGGGGGTTTTCGGTTAAGAGGATATTGATAATTTTCAGTTTCACAAAAACGGGAATTCGGTGAATTATTATCGGGAACGTAGATAGAGGAGTTCTCTTCGAGGTAAAGATTAACGGTAGGTTGACGGGATATCGAGGTAGGAAAATCTAAATCTGTAAACGAATGATAATTTTCAGATTTTGAAGGAGATTGAGAATTAGAAGGAAATAAGTGCGAATCAATTTCGAATGGGAGATAGATTAAACCTCTCATTACATTGAGAAACCGTAGGAATGGATTCACAGCGCGGCGCCGTTTGAGTGATATCCGATGTAGTGTAATTGTATTAGTTAATAAGCGCGAAGGGGTTGAATTAGCTAAATAAAGATGTGTTGATGGTCTAGATGGAACAGGTCGCAAATTCTCGGTAGGTTGTTGACGCGTTAAATTCATGAGATATTGTTCAAAGATTTGAATATTTAATTAGTCATGTTACCGCCGCGGGGGCAGCACCTCGATATCGATCCGTCGTTCGATTATTGCCTCCGATTCTCGAAGGCGTTGCCGGCTCGAGACTTTCATTGTTCGTCAAGCTGTGCCAAGCATCATCTCGTATGCAACAACGTGCAGTGTGCTTCTCTCGGAATTCTTACTCATCATGCTACTTATCGTTCAACTAATCGCTTTGTCTCCAGTACAACTCATCCAGATCATCCTCATCGTGTGCAACACGCCAAGAATGTTCTGGAAGACATCATCCTGCAGCACAAGGCGTGTTAAACCTCGTGCTCAGTAGCTCATCAGATCTCGCAGCGTGTGATCTCACGATTAATATAATTGTGACTCAGTTCAACTCAGGGCGAGCTCTCAAAGACATTTAGACAGACAGATATCGATTTAAAGACTAACTCACGCGTGAAACTCATTGTTAAATTCTGTGCGGATCTCATCTACCGGCCACGTGCTCAACGCGTGTCTCTGCGTAACTCGTACATTCGAAGAATTTCCATCCGCCTTTTCGCGTTAATTAAACCGGCCACGACCGCGTTACCACCCCCGCGGCGTTAATCGTAAAAATCTTATAAATATCTGAAATTGTACTCATTTTTTATACAGATATGACACTATAATTTTCAGGGGAGTTTTATTAAATGTTGTGATGTCTTCCCTTTCTTCTAAGATTTATATATTCTAACTCATCTTTGCTGGTTGCGGCTTGGAGTCTGGCGATCTTTGTAGCTGCTTCCTTAGAGGTGAGCGGGGTAGGCTGAATGATGGTTTCGTATTTTCTGTTTAAGTAGGTTGGTGAAGGCGTTGAGTCTCTGACCCACAGATGTTGCATGGAATTCTTCTATCAGATTTCTTCCTTCCACTTGTTCGTTTGCGAATCGGGCAGTCACGATTATAATACTGTGTTTCTAAATTCGATAGTGCTTTCGCCCTAAAAGCGCGAGGCTTATATAGCCGAAAAAGTCAAAGGGAGGGAGTATTGTCTCATCTTCTGATTTTTGCATTCTGCTCTAATTCTGATTCATTGTTTGGAATTTTTACAACACCAGTCGCCTTGACGTTTCTTAGCTGTTGCTGCTCATGATATTATATATATATACAGGGTGTCTGAAATAAAACTTTGAATATGAAAACTGTGGGTAGGGAATCAAATTTGGAGACGAAAAGTCCTTTACGAGTTTGTAAAATTTGTAACCATTATTGAAAAAAAAAAATTAATTTGTATAATGCATGAGCGACAAGGAAGATGCGGGTGAGTGAGCGCGACAGACGAATAGCTAAACATGGCACCGTCGTCTGTCATGCTCACTCACTCACCCGCATCTTCTTTGTCGCTCATGCGTTATACAAATTAATTTTTTTTTCAATAATGGTTACGAATTTTACAAATTCGTAAAGGACTTTTCGTCTTCAAATTTGATTCCCTACCCACAGTTTTCATATTCAAAGTTTTATTTCAGACACCCTATATATATATATATATATATTTATTATATCCCCTGGTGATTGTTGCGCAACGTTTGTTTGTTTCGGCATCTCTTTATGTTTTAGTTTTAGACGGATCCATCGTATGTCTTCATCTGATTTTATTCTCTTAATATTTTCTATGGCAGAGACAAGTTCTCTGTATTCTTTATTCAAGGTAATAAAATCGAAAGGGGAGAGTCACAGTGTCCGTACCCTTGCTATGCAGAAGGGCTTTTTGAAGTGTCAGCAGTTGCGGGAGCCTTTGTTTCGTTTTACGACTAGCTAATCATCGAGTTTTGTTGTAACAGTTTTTCTACATATTATTTAAATGGATAAAGGAAATTTAATCTTAATTAACTTGATAAATGCTGGACTATCGATAATATTAGGTGTACAAATAAGTTTCCGGCAATTTTTATAAAAAATTGGGCATTTGTTACAAAAAAAAACGGTATCTGTGTTTTAATCAAAGTATTGTTCATCGTTTGACACTACTTTTTGTCATCTTTCAAGTAGCATACGGATACCGCGTCGGAAAAACTCTTCACTTTTTGAGTTTATTCACGACTCGATCCAATTTTTCATATCTTTATATGATGTGATCAAAACAAATGGAAATCAGATGGAGCAATGACTGGTGAAGATGGCGGGTGGAGTAAAACTTCTCAATTAAGTATTTGCAGATAAGTCTTGACAGGCGCCGCAACATGTGAACGAGCATTATAGTGCAGGAGAATAATTTTGTCGTGTCTGGAGTAATAGTGAACGCGCTTTTCTTTCAGTGCTCGACTCGATCTCATTAATTGCGTTCGGTAAACAGACCCAGTAATAGTTTCATTCGGTGTTTGCGAATCACCCCTTTAGTTGTATAAGCGTTCTTCGGCGCTACTCGGTACGCACGTTACATTTAACGGGCACGCGAAGAAACGGTGATCCGACGGCGAACATATACGAACGTGTGCTCGTTTTATTTTCGGTTCACAGTTTTTTCATATCGTTCGTTACTATTCGCGATCGTCGGTATAATTCTCAGTGATCGTTCGACACTTTAATTAGACGTTTGTCAGCTCCGCACGTTACACGGTCTTCGATTAATCCCTGTATCGCAAGACAATCAATTCGTTCAAAATCTTTTTGATACATAAGGGATTCTTAGGCGTTGCCTTGCTGCAATTGTGCAATCCGCGGTGTATGTTTTCGTGCTTGATTCGGGAGTGCGCTTTTAATTCACCGCACATTTCGTGGCGATCACGTGATCGGTCGCGTACCGCGATCTCTCTGAGCAACTCAGCCTTCGGTTTCCGACGTTTGCGAACAAGATTTCCGATCTGAACGGACGTGCCGCTACGCACGTTCCCCAAGATTTCCGTCGCGTCGTGGGGTTGCATTTTCCGGAGATCAAGATTTCCGCTCGATCATTCGATCACGTGATCAACGCTCGTGCGTTCCATTGCATGGAACCCAACATCTTGTTTAATGAATATTGAATAAAGCCGTTAATTGTGTACTTTAATCAAGTGTTGTGCAGTTCTCTTTTTTTCACATCTCGTTTCCTCTAAACATTGAACTATTGTTTTGACTATCATCGACCATTCTAAATCCGGTATTACTCGTCATGGCGAAGGTCAGCGCTGTGTGGAACCGGCCTACAAAACTACACCGCGTACTCTGATCGTGATCTTCCACACGCAAACTTTCGGTTTAAGCAACTCGTAATATATCATATCAACCTGATCCCAACAAATACATAATAAAAGCTTTTTTCCATGAATATTTGGCTTAGCTATAGATGTTAAAGCATGGCCAGATGGTTTCCATAATTTCATCCTTTTTAGTTTATCGTAATAGATCCATTTTTCATCACCTGTGACTATACGGTGCAGGAAACCTTTTCGTTTCTGTCTGGCAAGCAGCATTTCACATGTGCAAAATCGGCGTTCAATGTTTCCCGGCGTCAGTTTATGTAAAACCTAATGTCCTTGTTTCTGAATCATTCTCAATGATTTCAACCGATGTAAAACTGCTTGTTGAGTTACTTTTAATGTAAGTGCAAGTTCTTCTTGCGTTTGGCACGAATCTTCAGTAATTTCTCCAATTCTATGTCGTCGTACACATTCGGCCTTATGCTACGTTCTTTGTCTTCGATGTTAATATCACCGTTCTTGAACTTTTGAAACCACTCACGACAACTTCTTTCATTTAAGGAAGCCTCACCGTATGTTTCTATAAGCAATCGATGCGCCTCAGCTGCAAATTTCATTAAATTAAAGAAATAAATTAATAGTCACCGCATATAACGCTTATAAATTAACTAATATGTCAAGGTTAACTTGTTAACAGGTGTTGAACTTTAGGACAACGACGTTTTAAATAACAATTTTAACCGTAACTTACTGGTGGCGCCAACTTTGATCAAACGGCGGAAACTTATATGTACACCTAATAGATAAAGGCAGGGTATCTTTAATAATGAAACGTAATATTGCATCATTAACATTTTCTGAGAAACAGTTCGTGAACCCCATCTTTCTAAATTTTGCTGTTTTTTAACGGGATTTTCTAGGTTATCTTTATTACGTCTTTTACTTTTTTTTCCTTTTTTGTCTATTTCTATGTCTTTTGAGTTATATTGATGTTTTGCCTATTCCTATCTTAAAAAAATGGTGCGTTACGCATAAATTAGCTTTTTAATTGTTGCCGTTCAAAACCCATGCTGATTGGTCCTCTTTTGCTTGACTTGTTTTACGCTAAGCGAGATTATAAATATCAGCTGTCAAAGAAAAGGTTTTGAGATTTGATTTATGGTTAACCTTTGGCGTGAAACAAGCCAAGTGATAGTTTAACGTCAGCTATCGAAAAAAAGGTTTTTTGAAGTTTTTTCTCGCTTCGAACAGGAAATCCGGCAGGACCCCGTCGTCGATCTTAGGCAGCATCCGCTTGATTTTAGCGTGGAAACATGAATCCCAGTCTACCCATTGGGGGCCTCTCTGTACGTCCTTTAGCCGAGCACAAGAGTGACCGAAAAACTCACTACTCTCCTTAGGGAGGTGTACCAAAAAGTATACTTTTATCTCTCTAAGCACCACCTGAAGTGAGCTCTAGGTTGACTGCTAGCACGAAGCGAAATTGATTCGGATCGGCAGGTTTATCTAGGGTCCCCGGAGTTATCTGACTCTAGTAGAGCTCATTTATAGATGCGACGCCTAGTGGCGAGTTTGCGTATTGGCGGCTCGCTGCCGCTGGCGGTTTGCAGTTTGGCAGGCACGAACTTTCGTTTAGCGGCAGTGCTGGTGCTGACGCTTGTGGTAGTCTTATGTAACTTCCACACTAATTAACGCAATATTCTTAATTTTTATAATACTTGCATGGTTAGAACCTATGAGGCTTTAATGTAATGCGTTGAGACCTTCGGACTATCGATTCTCGATTTTTTGTATTTAATTTTTCTTTACTAGCTTCTTCGTTATTTAAGACTTTATCAATTGGATCATTAATACGTTCATTAACAGTCTCATGTCGTCTTTGTAAATGCAGTTATTATACTTAAACTCTTTATCATTAATTATTTGTTTTATTATTTTTGATTGAAATGTCTCTTGTATGTACGACTGTCTGACTCGATCAAGTATATACACAATTTGTTCTTGAATTTAATCAATCTGCTAGCCATTGCTCTATCTTGTTTTGACAAACTCTAAATTGTATTGACTCACTTAACTTAAATATCTAACATTTATTCTTATTACTTAAACACATTGTTCACGACTCGGTAATTGATAGATTGAACGAACTTACATGTAAAGTTCGATCCTAATTATGCCCGTTGTCTCCTCCGGATTGTAACTATGTAGTCTGGTAACTATGTAACTTGTACGTCTTTTACAACAGAGTACAGAGAATTCAAAATAAAAAAAACGAAAGTATGCGATTACTCGCGCTCCGTTTGCGCATCGATCGTCATAAGTTCAAAGTATAGGTGCACATTGCAGGTTTTATAGGGAAGGAAAAAAAGAAAAATATAAACAAAAAATTTGTTATAGAAAATAAATACGGGAGGGAAGACCATCCGGATGAGACAACGGGCATAATTAAAATTGAACTTTACAGGTAAGTTTGTTCAACTTATTAATTATGCCCTGGTTGTCTTGTCCGGATGCTAACTATGTAGTTGTTTAAATTTCTGCAATTTGTCACAACAGAAAAAATTAATTTATTAGGACAATATATAATAACATAGTTGTTTGGACTATCAAAGTAAAATGATACATAAGTAACTTTTATAAGTACATAAAAAAATCAAGCCCGATAATTATGCGAGTACTTATTAAAGATAAATAATAAAAGACAAATTTAAAGAAGTAAGGTAGCATTTGAAAATTCTTCAGAATTGAGAATAGGTCTATGATAAAACGTGATGAAAACACGAGATTCACCAGACCAACAAGCAGCGCGTTTAATAAGGTCGGTGGATACACCTTTTGCTGCGGCATTTGAAGTAGAAGCATGACAAGTACTGTGTGCTGAAAAAATAGAAACTTTAATTCCACAATCCTCGAGAGCTTTGCGAATCCAACGGCTAATAGTTTGCGGTTTTACTTCCTTAAAAGACTTGTTAAACAAAATAAATAAATAATCGTACGAAGCAGAACGTAAATTAGAAGTCTTCTTTAAATAAAATTCTAAAAGCCAAACAATGCAAAGGCTATCGTGATTCAAAAATCGTGAAAATGTAAATAAAGGTTGAGGACGGCCAGGGGCTGTAGTTTTAATACGGTCAGAAATTCGAATAATTAATTTTTCGCCTAAAGAAATCTGAGAAATTTTAATAAGCGAAAGAGTTTGAGCCCGATGACCAGTAGCTAAAACCAACAAAAGAACTAGTTTTTTAAAAATAACGTCTAGTGAATATGTATCATAAAGATAAACAGAAGCGAAGTGGTTTGAAAACTGCTACACCTTTACAAAAACGTTTAATAATAGGATGATTACCAATTTCATTATGCGAAATCAATGAAATCGCCGATCTCATAGTATTAAGAGAAGAATATGAATTAACAGTAGGTAACTTTAAAGCTAGAAAGTTTAATAACTGAGAAATAGAAGAAGTAAACTGGGAAACTTGAAAACATTAACAGAAATACCACCAGGATCGTAGATGTTGGAAGTATTGTTTAATAGTAGAATCAGAAAGAAAAGCCGTAAGTGCCGGAATTGCCAATTGAGGTACTAGTCGGAATGAGAAAGCTTCCCAGATAATCTGGCGACCCCCAAGGAAAGAGTCCTCCACTCCGGATGATAATTTCTAAAAGGAGAAAAAAATAGAGAAAAATTAGGAGAGAGAATTAGAGTTGAAGATAGAAGACAACAAAATAACGGAAACCAAAACTGTGAAGGCCACCAGGGAACTACTAAGGTACCTGTAGCACCTTCGTTTATCTTTCTTAAAATTTTAGGCAAAAGAATAAACGGAGGAAATGCAGAAAAATTTAAATTCTCCCAAGTATATGTTGTGACGTGGCGGCTTTTGCTGCTTCGTCGGAATTCCCCACGGCCGTCACAAAAGCGCAGCGGCGCCGGATAAATCGCGGTAGAGAGAAGAGCGGGAAGGGGTCGCGGAAGTCTCCGGGGGCTCTATCTTTATTTGAGAGGCAAGAATTAACGATCGCGATTTTGTTAATTCTGTTGCTATTGTATGTCATCGGGGCTACGGGCCGTCCTTGCCGGGTGAGGAGCGAAAGCCGCGGACCATATGCGGAGGCGCGAACTTCCGGATGAGAGGATAAACGGATACGGGCCCGGGATGGGAGGCCACCCATTCCGAGAGCCTTGGAAGAAACCTGTCGCCTACGCATCTTGGCGCCGAAAGTAACCTGCGGGGGAATTGACGCGAAAGCGGACTATCCAAAACCCGCGCCAACCGGCTAGTGCCGATAGGGCTCTGTGAGGGCAGCTGCTCGCGGGGACAATCGGCGACGTAGCGCGCGGAAAAATCCGCGAGACCCGAGAGTGGGGATACGCCGATCCTCGTGCCGAAATTTCGCGCGGTCCTCGCTCTCTTCCGTGTGAACTATCGAGATAGGCGGACGTCCGTAGACCAAGCGATCGATCTAGAGCTAGCGACAGACCGAAACCGAGATAGCGAGCAAGAGCGGGAGAGTGAGAGAGAGCGAGGCCGACTTGAGAACCAGGAAGTGTTTATTCGGTGAGATCTTCCACCCGCATTGCGGAATTATTATTTTGTGAAACCCTCCGCTTTCCGGGGAGACTGTCGCGGATTCAGACGATACCCAGCCACGTAAAACGGACACGCGGGCCCGATAGATTGCTTGGAGGATCCTTGTCGCAGGGCAAGGACTTAACATTAGAGAGTGGCCGCCGACGGGCGTCTGAATGCCGGTGGCAGGACTCTGCGGGGAAGAACGGGGCGAATATCTTGCGTTTATTAATTGTATCATTTGTGAGTTTCTCGTGAGTCACGTCCGCACGGAGAGCCCTCGGCAGCGGTTGAAGCCGGGAAAGAAATCTCGCGATCTCGTTAACAACAGGCGACCGTATGCGGGGATTCTTTGGTGTTGTAACGTCCCGCGAAAACACGTCGCGTGCACGGGAGGCGCGTGGCCGGCACCACAACAGTCAGGGCCGACGCGAGAGTTACGAAAAAGTGAGATCTGAATAAACTAATTGTTAGCGATTTTGTATTATTAATTTAACGGCACGATCAAGGTAACTCCCCGGCCCTTGATCGCGTTTATCCTTTTCTTTTCGTTATTTTATATAATTTTTTTTATTATTATTATTTGATATTCCGTAATAAACAGCTTCTTTGTTCATTCGATTTTTGGGTGTCACGTAAAACTTATTTTGTGCCGTCGTTTCCGTCTGTCCGAGAATTCCGCCCGTTATACCCCGCCCCTCTCCGTTCGAATGAGCTAGCCCCCGCGCGTGACGGCAGTTTGAGTTTATCATTATTTGCTGGGAAAAGAGAATTAATTCGCGAATAACATCGGCACAGCAGAGCCCGTGTCTGGCGCCCAAAACCATATCGCTGCGTGATCACGCCGTCCCGCCCTGGGATACAGCTGAGGAACCGCGACCCCTTCTCCCTCCCTATCCCTCGTGTCACGGCGGCGCGCAGATTTTCCGTCCGTGCTCAGCCTTCTCTTTGGTTAGCGACTTTCCTCCGTAAGGAGGAAAGTATAAATCGTGACAATGTATAAAAGCGACAACTGCAAACGCGCTTGGGTCAAGGAACCAAGAAATGTAAGCCTCATATTTATTGTTTAAGATGGACGCAAACAAGTCTACATCGAACGGACCAAATGTAGAAATAATTTGATAAAAAGCATTATCAGATAAAGACCATTCTGTATCCGGATCCAAGACACGAGATTCAGCATCAGCAATAGAGATATCTGAAGAAGAAATATATGAAGCAATAAAAAGATGTTACGATTTTCGCACTAACGCCATACTTGTCTGGAAAAATTAAAAAGAAAAAGAAATTGAACGGAACCAAATTTATTATTATACGCAAGGGCCGTTGTATTATCAATCCGAAGAAGGAGATTGCAATCATGAAGATTTGCTGCAAAGCAACGTAAACCATTAAATACAGCTTTAAGTTCAAGAGCATTAATATGTCACTCTTTTTCTTCTTGAGACCATCAGCCATGCGTTCGAAACTCTCGGCAAACAGCCCCCAGCCACTAAGAGAGGCGTCAGTAAAAATTTCTTTGGCAAAAAAGTATAAACGAATTTTAATTGATTGATCAAGATTAGAAAAGATATTATTCCACCAACGAAGATCTTTTTGTAAATGAGAAGAAAAAACTATAATAGCCGAATAATTGTCATTATTATTATTAAGGGCTAAAAATTTTTCTCTCTCTACATTTTTAATATAAAGGAGCTTATATTGAATGGCAGGTCAAACTAATATTAAAAAACCGATAAAACTGGCTAAATTTCGAATAATACATTTATTCTTACAGAGCCAGGAAGATGTAAATTTCAATAATTTAGTACGGCAAAGAGGAGGAATAGCAATAGATTGCTCTATAGAAATAAATATGAAACCTAAATATTTACATTTAATAGAAGGTTCTAAATTTGATTTAGAATAATTAATTAAAAATCTAAGAGAATTAATAAGAAAAATAGTGGCGTGGATAGAGGCTCGGCACTTAATTTTAGAAGGGCTCAAAAATAAAAAATTATCTAAATAAATAATAATTTGATAGCCATTTTTAGGAAAATGAGTTACAACAGGGCGTAAAATCTTCGTAAAAAGTAAAGTCTTAAAAATTTTCGATGTTTCTCACAAATGGAAACTAATAGAAAAGCATCCTCAAGGTTAAGAGTAGTCATAAAAAAACCAGGTAACATTAAACGTACAACCGTGCGCCAATCTTCTAATTTAAAATGCGGAGGTATAATAAATGTATTTAAATCTTTGAGATAAAATATAAATCTTTTTCCGCCCGAAGATTTATCTCTAAAAAAAAAGAAGAGAGAAATTGATCATTAGAGTATTTAGCACGTACTACAGCTCTTTTGAGAAGCAGACGTGTAATCTCTGCATCGCAAGCAAGAGATTCCGAGTTGGAAAAAAGAGGCTCAACAATAAATGTTCTTGGAGGCGGTGAACAAATAAATGGGATATGGTAACCTTCGACCGTATTTAATACTAACGGATCAGAAGTGATAGACAGCCAAGCTTCATAAAATGCACGTAAGCGACCAGCAGGACTTACGTTGTTCAACGGCGGTGACGGAATCTGGTGCAGGAATGCGGCACAAGGATAGCGGCTTTGAGAGAAATGATTCCCTGTCTGACAAGCCGACGACGGACGGGCAAGGACTTGGCGGTTTCCCGAGTATGTTATTTTGTTTGCTTGAGGCTGGTTACACTGAATCGTTTGGCGAACAGGTTGAAATGATTTCCTCCCAAGATGCAGGGTAGATTTTTCCGACTCTCGGCCAGTCTTTTCACAAATTTGAGCCGTTTTCAACGATTCTGCTAAATTTTTTCCAAATAAGAATTTGTCCAAAAACAGAATGTATTTTACAAAATAATAGTCTTGTTCACTTACATTAAGTAGCCACCGACAATACTGCATTCTGTGAACGTCATCGTTATTATAAAGTACTTGAGTCAGACTGACCTTATAAGAATGGAAGCGAGCTGACTTTAAAGCCCTGCAAACTGATGCCTGACTGATTCCAATTTTCCGGGCCACGGCTCGCGAACATATCGTGGGCTCGTTGACCACTGCTTCTTCGATTGAGGCTGTATTAATCCGCCGTGTTTGGTCTATACAAATATGAAAAAATGTTAAAAGATTAACTTATTTTAACAAAAGCAGTTTAATTAAATATTTACCTGCGGGTTTAAAAGATTGAAATTGTCCATGGCGTCGTAGTCTCGTCACTAATCTCCCAAACAATTTAAAATAAGGTTGTCTCCGCTCGGAGTACCTCCGAAAATATTCTCTCGTGGCTACGAATGATTGTTCGTTACTCTGTGCGTAAACGAATATCATATCTAGCAATTTACTATTTGAGAAATTGCGTACCATGGTTTCGGCCTCAGTGGAAATTGCTCATATTTAAGATAAAAGAAAGATAAACGAAAAAATTTGAAAAATGTTTTTTTTGTTCGTCTATTTTTTTATCTTTTTTTTGTCTTCTATGGTACCGCAATCTATGGAGCGCAGCGAAAATTACAGTCGCGGTCGGTAACCCGTCTTATATGGTAAATCGTACTTCCATCCTCTCTGATTCACCCTGTATTGCAACATCATTTCATTCACTCTTGAAACTATTAAGTCAATTCGCGACTGGTACTCGAATAACGGTGTATCGCCGGAGACACCTATGCGCTAATTCGTCTTGCTAATTCGTCTTGTGGAACTACGTTTTCATGGCGAGTTAATCATTCACCCGTTTTTTGAACCTTCTTAACAATTATTTTGACTTAACAATATGTTTTATAACATTTATTTGTTTTAATATAGGGTTGAAGAACATAAAATTAGTGCCTCCAAATGTTCCATTGGCCGAAATGGGTATAGATTCGATGATGGCAGTGGAAATTAAACAAACATTAGAAAGAGAATTTGATACGTTTTTGACGGCGGAAGACATTAGAACTTTAACTTTTGCTAAACTTCAACAAATGTCAATAACAACCAAACAAGAAGAGATACATAATACAAATAGAACTGATGCAAATAATTTGGAAGGTTTAAACATTCTGGTTCGAAAAATAAAGGATTCAGACTTTGTTCCAGATATTGCTATAGAACTTAATACAAAAATAGAAGTAAATCAAAGTCATATCTTTCTTTTACCTGGAATTGAAGGATGTGCAGCTGTATATATGTCTTTAGCATCACGATTTAAATCTTCTGTAACGTGCTTACAATATGGTGTACTTAATATGCCCAACGAATGTCATTCAGTGATGAAGTCCGCCGCTTACTTGTTGCCTGTATAAAGTTTTAAATATTTAACATTTTCATTATTTTTTAAAATATTTATACAGAGTGTTCCAAACAAAGTGTTAAATCGAAAACTGTAGATAGACACTAGGAATGTAAAACAAAAAGTCAAGTATTATTTGGCAAAAATTATAATAATTATTTAGTAATTAATTAAACATCTAAGTCAACAAGTGTCTTGAAAGCTGAATTTTGGACATGGCAGGCCATGGCAAATACTCTTTAAAAAAAATGGATACAGTCAGCGAGCGACAATAGGCGAGAATTAAGCGGCAAAAGAGCGTTTTTCGAAACTATGTTATATGTTGTGAACACATCGTCATTTTTTCACTGCGTTTTACCAATCTATCGTCATTCGCCGACTCCATCAATCTTTTTTAGAGAATCGCCTGTCAGGTACATCCCATTATTTTCAAAGTGGTTATTATTAAAAAAATTTTAATTAATTACTAAATCAATTACTAAATTACCCGTTTATATTGTATTAAGACTCATTTGTAGCGCGACAATTTTTTATGTGTTCACGTTCAGACAATGAATTTAAATAGCGTTCACTCAGCTATGAGTGCGGTTACGTGTGGAAATATAGGGCAAAGAGGCCGGAAAGCGAAGAAGTTGAAATTGCCGAAATATTAAAAATAAAACTTGAGTTGTCGTTAGTTATTATTTAATACATTTGCACAATCAGTTGACGATACGAACTGTACGGAAACGATCAAGAGACGATCGGACAAAATTCTTAAGTTGATTTGTTCCGATGGAGATCTCGTTAGGATGGTCGATAAACCACTCGACTAACGGATATCTTGAACGCACGACGGAAATCTTCATTGTGACATGTACTTCGTAACAATAAAATTTGAGCTATGGCGCGAGAAATTAAGTTATAAAGAGGACGATCATGAATAGAACGAACAAACTCGAACTTCCGTTTGCTTAGCGAAAGATATGTTTGAAGCGATGCTCACTGCTGATTGATTCTCAAACAACTTTGCTTTTATCTCGGTGATGATCTTCACGTAGCAAAAAATTCGTGTTGCGAGATTTTCGCCACGACGGAAAAATAACAAAAGCCGCAGCGATACGCGAATATCATAATAATTAACATGCAAGATCGCAGCAGGTGCGAACGATGTACCGTTCGAAACAATATTAAAATACAGAGAAGCACTCGATTTACGCGATCGAATAAACGCTTTATCGTGACAATTGCATATAATGTCGTTGTTTTGATAATGATTACAAATTTTGCAAAATATTACTTTTTGTTTTAAGTTTTTATTGCCTACCTACAGTTTTCAAATTTTAAATTTTGTTTTTGACACCTTGCATAAATATATTTAATTTACCAACCTGACATCACCAAAAAATTGTAATATAATATTGAAACGACCGTAATTCTCGGAGCCTCGAATATCGGGCCAGCGGTAGATGTCCGAATGTGCTCGCCGGGAATACAGGATTCGAGATAGAATTGTAAGGTCCGTAAATGTACCGAGACTGAGTGACCTATTAATTGAGTATTTATTTAATTAAGCAATAACAATTTAGACGAACGCGTAACTGAAACGTCGCCGAATAGAACAATTACAATAACAGAATTTAATAGTGCAGCGATTCGCGGTGACCGTAACGTTTCTGCGTCGGATCGATACGGCGATTATCGATATGCGGATCTTCGGTAGGCGGGCCGTTACAATACTTTCGGCAGCCGCCTAGATAACGCCCTAATAGATCGCGAGGCTAGTCGTGCGAATCTTACCCGCGGTCGCGAGCCTAGGCGTGGCTTCGCTCGCGTACAAGACGCGGGACGCGATGGGCGCGAGATATCGTAGATCGCGACGCGAACGCGGTTTGGAACAGATTAGGATGGAGCACTTGTTCGGTGTTGCAGTAGCCGAGAGTACTCGGCCGAGATCTGTTCACCCCGGTTTTGTGCAACGGTGCAAAAGGAAAGTCGCTTCGGTAATATGATCGTAGACACGGGATCAAGATCACTCGAAAAAGGCGAAGTGCGCTTCACCCCACGAGCCGGTCGTATGTATCGATGATTACTGTCGGCTTAATAGACTTCTTTTAAGCAAGCGTCAGGAGTGCCTGACCGAGGCAGAGTACGCTCTACCCCGTTTGTGTGCTTGCACTAGAAGTCGGTCGGTCCGGACGTTCATTGCGAGGCGAAAAGATCAAGAACGGTGTTCGTCTTTACAAATTCGCCTTTTTATATGAAAAAGGCGACGGCCGGGGGTATCCCGGCACGTGGCGCTTGACGCGGTATTCCGCGATACCGAACGCGGCGTGTTCGCTCGGCCGAGCTCGGGGCCGCTCGTGTAAGTCCGTTCCGCGGGACTTCGCGCGTACACGTTACATGTAATAATTGTCGCGCCGATGATCGGTTTCTTCGGGAGCGCCCCGCGCTCCCTATCCTGGCCGAGAAGGTGGTCGTCACGGCCTCCGGTAGTTCTTATCCGGGAACGATGCTTCTTTTCGGAGGCATCGTTACAATATTAATATATAATATTAATATTATATTATATACTATATATTAATATTATGTATTAATATTATATTACTGTTACTTTTTATTTGATAAAAAGTAATAATTGTTTAACAATTTTCTTATTTTTTATCATTACATATACAATTATGTTCTTTTGCTTAGCACGTGTTGAAAAAAATGAAAGATGAAAAGAAATTTTTAATAGTGGGTTATTCATTTGGATGTCTAATTGCTATTGAATTAGCAAGATTATTAGAAGCTAAAGAATTCTCAGGACGGTTAATATTAATAGATGGTGCACCAGATCAAATAAAACTTTATGTTGAACGATATTTTAATTATTCTTCACCGGAAGAGTTAGAAAATCTGATACTGCTTAGTTTGCTGGAAATGTACACAACAGTGACTAAAAGCACAGTTAGTATTCTGTACAAAATAGATATATAGTTCTTATTGTAAAAATTTAATTACATAAATTTTATGGAACAATATAAGAATAATTTTTTAATGTCTTCTCAGAAATCCGTATTTCTAAACTTTTAAGTGTTTATTGACAATATATGTAATAATATTCAAGTTTGAAAAAATATAAAATTTGTAAGAATAAGTATTTCAATTTGTTTTACTGTCATATTAGTGGTGATATTACTTTTGTTGGATATCATGCAATCCATTAATTTTAATTTATTATATTTATTGTTATAAATTTTATCCAACATAAATTTTTTTGTATTTACAGGTTGTAACAAAATTAAATAATTGTATTACATTGGAAGAAAAATTAGAAATATTTCATGCTTATTTTTCAATGAAATTAAATGTATTAACAACTGAAAATCAAAAATTTGTATATTTTACAATTTACAACCATATTATCGCTTTGCAAAATTACGATGTATCTTCTTTACCTCGTCTTAAATCATCTATAACGTTGCTAAAACCTACATCTCCAATTATTTTTTTTCCAGATGAGGATTATAGTCTTCACAAGGTAAATCTAATATAAACAAAAGTGTACTAAACTTAATACAAAAATATTTTTTTTAATAACAAAATCTTTATAACAAGAGATGTATTCTTAGATAACCGAAGGTAAAGTGCAAATTTATTATGTGGAAGGAAATCATATCACAATAATGGATAACGACAAAATTATATCAGCTATTAATGAAGAAAAAATAGAAGATATTATAATACAATAAATATGGACTTTTGTTTCCGAAGCGCTGCGTGGTAAATGGGTAGTGTATAAGAGACAAAAAAATTAATTTTGTATAGAAATAAAAAGAGAGAAAGTGGAGGGAAAGGGCTGGAGGTGAAAAAGGAATAGGGAAAAAAAAGGTGAAAGTGAAGAAAAGGGTGCAGGTTTAGAATGAAAGGTGAAAAGTAAAGGAGAAGTTAAGAAATGTAAAGAGTAAACTTTGGAGACAAAGAGTGAAGAAATGAGTGAAAAAGGAATTGAAGAGAAAATGAGAAGGAGTGTTACAGAAAATACAAAAAAGAAGTAAGAATTAGGGAAAAAGGAAAAGTTAGGAGAGGAAGAAAAGAGAGAGAAGGATAAAAAAAAGGAAATAAGATAAAGTAAAGAAAGGTCTGTAGAAATAAGTTAAGGAAAACGGTTGACAAAGTGACAGTAAGATAAGAAAATAAAGCAAGGTAGCATAGGCGTAAGCAAAAGATTAAAAAAAAGTAGAAGGTATATAAAAAAAGGTATAAAAAAAGAAAAAGAATGAAGGGTATTGGAGGGTATAGAGAGGTATAAAAGCTTAGGGGGGAATTGAGGAGTATTTTAAGAGAAAATAAAAAAGTGATGGACTAGGGAAAGAAGAAAGGGAAGGAAAATAATAATGGGGGAATTTTAATACATAGATGGGAAATAAGGGGCGAAGGATATAAAAAGAAGGAAACAAGAATAAAGAAAGATGTAGTCAAAGGATGGAAAATTTAATGATGCGGGGAAAAGAATAATAAGAATATTAGAAGAAACGGGATTGTCAATTATGAATGGAAAAGGAAGTAGAGACGAAGAAGAATGAACATATTAAGGACCAAGAGAAGTATCAGTAATTGATTATGTAATCGGTATTGAAGAGATGTGGGAAGTAGTTGAGCAAATGTAAGTAGGAAGTAAAATAGATTTGAATTATTTTCCGATAATTGTAATGATAAAGAGAAAAAAAAAAACAGAATAAAAGAAAAAGAAAAAAGAATAAAAATAAACAGAGAACAGAAAAACAAAATTTTAAAGAAAAATAAGAGAAATATAGAAAAAGGAGGAAAGAACAGAATGGAAAAGAGTAAACAAAAAAATAAGTACTGTTTTGAATGTAGGATAAGAAAAAGGAAAGGAAAAACCAAAAAGAGGATGGTGGAATGAGGAGTGCAAAGAATGGAAATGTGAGGTAAGAAGAAAATTAAGGAATTGGTGAAAAGAGAAGGTAGAAAGAGAACAGTATAGAAGAAAAAAAAAGAAATGTAATGAATTATGTAGAAAGAAAAAAACACAATGAAGCACAAAGATGAATAAGGTAGGCAAAAAATGTGAAAACAGATGAACAAACGAAGAAGTTATTAAATAGAGAAAAAAAATGGATTAGAGAAAGAGAATATATAAAGATGGAAGAATGAGATGATTATTTTGGAGAGATATTATGAAATTTGGAACAAAGTGTGGTGAAGAGCAAATGGAAAAAAGAAAAGGGGAAAAAGAAATAAGAAGTAGGTAGAGAAAAAGTTGCAAGGGTCCTGAAGAAATTAAGGGACAAATAAGCAGTAGAAGGTGACGGGATATCGGAAGAAGTATGGAAATAATGAGGTGAGGAGATAAGGGAATAGGTATGGATAATGTGCAACAATGTATAAAAGGGAAAGGAATGGATAAAGAAATAAGAGAAAGAAATTGTGGTGTCGGTGAAAAAAAATTGATAACGGGAATAAAGTATAGGAATACTGAGTTATAACAATAATGCCTACTCTTTATAAAGTTTATGTAACGATACCGACGGAGAGACTGGTAAAGGAGTTGAAGGTAAAAGGAATACTAGATAAAGGACACGCGGGACTAAGGAAAAAATGGGTGCAATGGATAATGCGTATTCTATGAGTTATTTAATGAATAGACAGATAAATAAAAAGAGGGAAAACTGGTATTATTTATTGTAGATCCCAAGATAGCGTTTGATATGGTTAATAGAGAAATTTTAATAGAGTGTATGGAGAAGAACGGAATAAGGAAGGGATTGGTGAAACTGTTGAGAAATAACTTTATATTAAAATATTATTTAAACTGAGTGTGCTATATAGTAATATAATATTAAGTATATAAAACGTGCTTCGGAGTCAAAAAGAGTGTAATGAACCGTTAGGACAAAAGATATAGATTCAGATGAATCATTAGTACGTGCTTGAAAGAAATAGTATCCCTAGATTAAGAGACAAAGAAACGAAAGGGCCAACGGGCCACGAAATAAACCGGAGCGCTTCAGATGCATTCAAGCAGCCACTCAGTGAATATCAGTGTATCTCATTTATTAATTATATATTAAATCAAACAGTTTAATCATTTTTGTACTTCAATTTATTCATCCAACTCTACAGAAACGATGCAGAAAATTAATGAAAGAAGGAGAAATAAGATAAGAATAGGAGAAGAAAAGAGTAAGAAATTTTGGCAGAATGAGGAGTAAGAAAAAAATGTTCGTTAATTCCAATTCTCTTTAATATTATGATAGCGGACTTAGAAGAGAAAATGAGATAAAAAATGTGATGGTAAGGTTAGAAGAATATCTGGAAAAGAGAAGATTAAAGTTAAATTTTTAGAAATCTAAAATAATGAAAGTATATAAGAAAGGTACTTAAAATGGATGATAGGAGTGAAAAGATGCACGCCGGAATATATGGTAAAAGAGGAAATGCAGAGAGAAAAGATGAAGACAAGGATGGAAAGAAGAGCATAGGGATATGGGAAGAAATTATTAGACAAAAAAAAAAGTGGAGTAGCAAAAAAATGTAGAGAGGAAATATAGAGGAAAAAACGAGAAGTGTAGAAATATCAAGATGGGAGAAAGAGAGATGAAAATTCTTCGAAAGTAAAGGGATAAGAATGGGGAAAAAAAGAACTCACTCACGCGCAGCTTCCTTGTCGCTCTTAAGCCTATACATTTAATACAATTTATTTTTTTTCTTTATAACGATTGAAAATTTTGCAAAATGGTACAGAACTTTTCTACTTGTCTTGATTAATTCTATCTATACTCTCAGTATCCTTTATTATATCTGGGACAACATGTATAGTGGGAAAAGAAAAAGAGAAAGAGATGTAGGATGTATGGACATGAGGAAGAGACATGGAAGCATGTATGGAAAAGATGAAACTTTGGGGGACGAAAGGAACATGGAAAGATTGAATGAAAACAATGTTGGATGAAAAGAGAAACGGAGTGAGAGAGAGAATAAAAGAGTGAGAAAAAGTATAAAAAAAATAGAGAAAGAGAGAAAATAATAATAGAATGGCGAGGATCAAAAATAAGAAAAGAGAAATGTAAAGATTGTATTGTAGAGTAAGAAGTATATGTAAGTGCGTATTAGTAGTAAGATTAATATAAGAAAATTTGTAACTCTAAGGGGAATTCAATAAATATATTTCTCTATAATACAATAAATATAATGTAATAATATCTACCATTAGAAATGTAAATAACAGATATTGTTTATCAAAAAAACATAAATGAGGAATAAAATATATCATAAATTTTATTAACAAAAAATTTAAGATTATTAATCAGCAAAATGTATATAATAATGTTGCTCCGTGGCTGATGCAAAAGAGGTTTGCTCCCCGGTTAGCCGAAGATTGGAAGAAATGGGTGGCGACATAGAATAATTCAAAATTGTTTTTACAGTTGTTTAAGCGATTTCATTGTTACCCTCGTGTATTCTGTGTCGTCTACAATAAATTATGAGCTCGGATCGAGCGAGACTTTTCTGTTTCTCGTTCTTATCTCAAGCAATATTGCAGCACACAATTCTTCGGTTGCACTCAGTACGTTAATCTTAATGTATTACATTAGTCCCGTTCGGCGTTTGGAGCTTTGTATTTATATTCGGCTGTTGCCAAGTGCAAAAATAAACAGACAGGAGTATTTCTTCAATAAGCTTCGATCAAAGGTTTGATGCTCGTCGCGATTGTTGAATCGAGTAAGTCTCAATCGGTAAATTTCTGCAATTTGGCAATTTGCTACGCGCATGCAAAAACTTGCCGGTTTTGCTCTGAGGTTTTGTTGCTAGAAGGCTCGGGTTACAATAATATAGCGTTGAAAACAGAACAAACTTATTGAAAATGTTTCAGCATTGTTTCAGATTTATTTAACATATTTATATTTTGTAAGTAGTATGCTGGTAGCACCGAGATGACAAACCTCATTACGTCGCTGGCGTCACACACGTCAAAAGCGTTGTTACTTCTGTTACGTCTCCGACTCCGCGTCTCTTTTTTTGACACATATTAAAATTTTAGTTAAGGGGAAGGTAGACCGTAGTCTATTGTAACACAAAAAAGAAGGGAACTTCAGAGCCTTTTAGAAGACAATTCATAAAACATTAACATATTCCAGGACAATTTGTTGCGTGAAAGCATAAAAAACATGCAACAAATTGTAAACAGGCGCCAACGAAAGTCAGACAAAGAATTTGTCTAGACATAATACAAAAAATCAAAACCTAAGGGGCTCATAAATATTTCAACTTTGATAATCTGTCCGTCACAGGAAAAGAAAAAATAACTTTTTCTTAAAATTGTAATTGCGTATAGATCCTGAGCTTTAGAAAAACCAAGGGCGCGAGAGGCCCGTAATTACCGGAGTATGTGGTGCAGACAAAGGCAATAAAGTCAGGTAACCATACGTCATATGAAAGGTAGAAGTTTCTCCACCATCCCTCGATGGAAATGATAGTAAAATTCTGGAAGGCTCGGAAGGGATAACTCGTTAAAGCGGGGGTGCTTCGTAGGCATATTATTTTCTTAAAACCAATGGATTTCGGGAACTCCTCACCAAAATTTAGAAACTAAGGGCGAAAACTTAAAAGTTTAAGAAATAGAGAAGGGATGAGGTGCGAATGCCCAATAATTTTGAGATAGGAAAAGTGGAGGAACAAGCTCCGCAAATGAAAGATTAGAATGTCAGAAAAGTGAAAATTCAGGAATAGTCCTCCCCTTTTCCGAGCTTATAAAATCTTCTGTTTTGGCGGAGCACGCTCTCTTGCATCTCAGCTACAGCCGATATAGTTTATTTGAAATTGACGTGAGTGTCAGAGTGTGCAAGACAACCATCAAGTACAGAAGAAGCAGTTAGAAGATTGCCTAAAAGTAAGTCTCAACGTTTCAATATGTATTCCCGCGAAAATCGATTCCACTAAATGTATTTTCCAAACCAATTGTTTTCTAAGTATAATCAAAGAGAGAAGGAAATGTCCGAGTTGAGGTTCCGAGGTTTTAATTCTGTTCGGTTGTTCCTGTGATCTGTTAAATGTGTGAGAATGCCTGCTTCCGAATATCGGCCAGGATACGCTGTTGAATAACCAGCAATTTTTGGTGGTTTACGCCGCGAAATACTGTTGGAAGTTTGGCGACTGTCCACGGCTAAAGAATCGGCAAGCGATTCTCGCCAAAGATAGATTACGTGGATTTTAAAGAAAAACTGGAAATATTAAGATGCAAGGGAAAACTGAAGGAAAGGACGGAATGGATAGGAGACGATCTGACAGAATATAAAAGGAAAGTGGAATGGCTCATAAAGAGAGAAGCGGATAGATTGAAAAGAGAAGGAAAACAGATAAAAATAGGATACAAGAAGATATGGGTAAATAAAGAAATGTGGATATGGGATGATTTGAAGGAAGAATTGAGAAAATGGGATGGAGCGAAAGAGTTTGAAAAAGAAGGAAATAAAAGGAAGAGGGTGATAGTAGATAGATTGAATGCAAGTTTCGGAAAAGGCGCGGAAGAAGAGAAGGAAATGAGTTGAAAAAAGTGGAGAGAAAAGATGAGGAAGGAGGAAAAGAAAAGGACGAAGAAAAAAATGGAAAAAGGAAAGATAAAAGGAAAAAAGAAAAAGAAAAGGAGAAAAAGGAGAGAGGAAAGGAAAAGACGGAGATAAAAGATAGAAACGTGAGAATAGTTTTTTGGAACGTGGCAGGAATAGAAAACAAGGATGAAGATTTCTGGAAGAACATGGAGAAATGGGATGTGATTTATATGTGTGAAACTTGGTTGGAAGAAAAAAAATGGAAGGGGTTAAGAAGCAGACTGCCAAAGGGCTACAAATGGAAAAATAAGAGGGCAGAAAAGAAAAATAAGAAGGGGAAGGCAATGGAGGGAATGGTGATGGGATGGAAGGAGGAATTGGAAGGAGAAGGAGAATTAGAATTTGAAAATAGGAAAGGAATGATAGGAATAAAGATAAAAAGTGGAAAAGTATGGTGGAAAATAGCAGGGGTATATGTAAACGAGGATTTAGAAGACATAACAGAGAATATGAGAAATTGGATGGATGAAAAAGAGGAAGGAACGAGATATCTGATAGGGGGAGACTTTAATGTGAGGACGAGAGAAGAGAGCGGGTTATGGGATGATGAAAAAGGAGAAGAAGACAAGGAAGAGAGAAAAAGGAAAACAAAGGATAAAAAAATTACAGGAAAAGGAAAAAAAGTTTTGTAAAGTTTTGGAAGAAGCAGGATGGGGAATAGTCAATGGTTGTACAAGTGGAGATGAAGAGGGTGAATGGACATATGTAGGGTGAAAAAGAAAAACAGTGATAGACTATGTGATCAGTAACGTGGAATCAAAAGGAGAAATAGTAGAAATGAAGGTGGGGGAGGAAGTGGACCCAGACCACTTACCCTTAATAGTGACGATAAAAAGGGAGGGAGGAAAGAGGAGAAGATGTAAATATGGTAAAAAAAAGAGCACGAGGCTAGCTTGGAGTGAGAAGGAGAGGAAAATTTTCAGGAAAAAATATAAAGAAAAAAGAGAGAGAGAAAACAATACGGAGGAAAATTGGAGAAGTTTTAGTAAGGAACTGGAAAAAACAAAGAAAGTAGTTAAAAAGGAAATGAAAAAAGAGGAGGGTGAAAAACCAAAAGAAAGATGGTGGAATGAGGATTGTAAAAGGAAAAAAGGTGAAGTAAAGGAAGAAATGCGAAAATGGAGAAAGGGGGAAGGGAGTGAGGAGAATTATAAAAAGAAGAAAAGTGAATATAAGAAGCTATGTGAGGAGAAAAAATTGCAAGAAAAAGTGAGATGGGAAAAAGAAATAGAAAAGATTAAAACAGAGGTAGAAGTATGGAAAGTCGTAAACAAGAGAAGAAAAAAAAGGAAGAAAGTGGAGGAAAAAATAAAGATTGAAGAATGAGACGGATATTTTAAGGAAATGTTAGGAGGAGTGGAATGGAGAGTAAGAGAAGAAATAGGAGGAGAGAGAATAGAAGACAATGAGAAAGATATAAATAAAGAAGAATTTGAAAATGTAATAAGAAGGTTGAAAAAAGGAAAAGCAGCAGGAAGTGATGGTTTAAAAAATGAAATATGGAAATAGGGAGGAGGGGAAGTAAAAGAGAAATTATGGGAGATGTGCAAAAGGGTATGGAGGGGGGAGGGGATGCCGGAGGGATGGAGAGAAGGTGTGGTAGTTCCGGTGTTAAAAAAAGGAAAAGGTGAAAAAGTAGAAGAGTATAGAGGGATAACGTTGACACAGACTGCGTACAAAGTGTATGCATCTGTGTTAACAGAAAGATTAAGAAAGGATATAGAAGAAAAAGAAATATTACCGCAGAGTCAGGCCGGTTTTAGAAGAGACATGGAGACAGTGGACCAGATATATGTGTTAAATTACCTGCTAAATAAGAAGATAGAGGAAAAGGAAGGAAAAATGGTAATAGCGTTTATAGATATGAGAGCGGCTTTTGACTCTGTAGATAGGAGAAAATTGGTGGAAACAATGAAGAAAAGAGGGATAGGAGAAGGATTAATAAGAAGATGTGAAGAAATATTAATGGAAACGGTGATTAAAGTTAAGGTGAAGGATAAAGAAGGGAAAAGGTTTTGGACGATAAAGGGAGTAAGACAGGAGTGTTCGCTTAGCCCCAGCCTGTTCACACTCTTGTTGGCGGACATAGACGAAGAACTAGAAAAAGGAGGATAGGGGGGTATAAGAATAAAAGACAGAGGGTTTACTCGCTGGCATACGCGGATGACATTGCACTACTGGCAGAAAATGAGGCAGGGATGAAAAGAATGATTAAAAACATGGAAGAATATGTAAAGGAAAAGGGATTGGAAGTGAATGTAAAGAAAACAAAGATAATGAGGTGTAGAAAGGGGGGAGGGAGATGGAAAAAAATTAAATGGGTATGGAAAGGGAAAGAAATAGAGGAAGTAAAAAGTTTCAAGTATTTGGGATACATAATCATGAGAAATGAAGAGCAGAAGGAGCATGTAAAGGACAGAGTAAAAAGAGCGGCAAGAATAATGGGGCAGGTGTGGAGTATAGGTAAAAGAAAATTCGGAAAAGAATGGAGTAAAAGAATATGGCTATTTGATAAACTGGTATGGTCGGTTATCAATTATGGCGTGGAAATATGAGGATGGAAGGAAAGAGAAGAGGTGGAGATATTACAGGAAAAATACTTGAGATGGGTGCTGGGAGTAAGAAGATATGTACCAGGATATATGGTGAGAGAAAAACTACAGAAGGATAAATTGAAAGGTAGAGCAGGGATGAGAGCATGGAAATATGAAAAACGGCTAGAAGAAGGGAAAGGAGGAGTTTTAGCAAAATGGTGCTGGGAAGAAATGAAGGGAAGAGCAAGGGAGGGAAGAAGCAAAGGAAAATGAGAAAAAGAAAGAGAGGAATTTTTTGAAAAATTTGGGTGGTCTGGAAAAGAGGTGGAAAATCTAAGAGAAAGAGGGAAATAAGGGGGAATATTTGGTGGAAAAGGATAAAGAATGGCAAAGAGAGGAAAGATGGAAAAAAATAAGAGAGTCAAGATTCAATAAGTATTATAAAAAAGTGAAAGAAGAAGGGATACCAGGATATTTGAAATTGGGGTGGAAGGAAGAAAAATGGCAAAGAGTGGCAAAATTTAGATTAAGGGAGGAAATGAGAGGAAATAAATATTGGGAGAGGGAGGAGAAAAGAAAATGTAGAATTTGTTTGAAGATGGAAGAAACGTGGGAACATATATGGGAGGAATGTATAGACTGGGGAAACGAGAATAGTTGGGAGGAGATGGTGGAGGAAATTCTGGGAGGGGAAGGAAGGGGAATGATTGGTTAGAAACTTTGGAAAGAATAAGGGAGGGAAATGGGAGTGAATGAAAGTATGAAAGAGGTTAAAAAAATAAAGAAATAAAATAAAGAGCGTCGGAAGCGGGGGTCCAAAGGTAGAATTTAAGGTAAAATAAGGCAGAATATAGTAAAGGTATGAATAAAAGTGTGATCTCTCTCTTTCTCTCGACGCGCAAGTAATAGAATAGAAGCGTAAAAAGGCGTAGGATATAAGTTTTATTTTCAGGAATTGTTGCAGGAAGAAAGAAGATTATAAAAGTAAAAATAAGTTAGAGATAAGACAAGTTGTAACGCGTAGATATGTAAGGGGGTAATGATGATGAGAAGGAAAAGTGTAAAAGAAAAGGAGGAATTTGTTAAGAAAAGGAAAAGGATATAGAAAGGAACGAAAAAGTGGCGGAAAGTATTTTGTTTTTGTTATATAAAAGTATGAAGTTTTAAGATATAGTTTATGGGAAAAGGTAAAACAAATCTGTGGGATGCGAAAGTTCCGGTGTACCTCTAAGAAGATGAATAAACACCTTTATATATAATATCTATTATAAAATTTGGATAAAAACAATTGTTAACTTTGAATTTTTTAGAACAATTTATTAATTTGTTTATTAATATGAGATTCTTAATTACGCGGTTGTGCGTTATTGCGATAAGTCTTTGTTCCGTTCGTAGTTGCTTATTAAGAGAATTAGTTTAGAAATTGTTGGTGTTAGTATTTTGTGTCAAATTGTGTAGGTCTCTGATTTTAAGCAAGAGTCATAAGTCAAAAACTAAAAGAGATAGAGAAAAAATGTTTAATAGTTTTTTAAATAAGAGCTCAAATATGACAGGATACATGTAACAGATTTGTTTATAACAATTTACATAATTAACTAAAGAAGGTTTCATTATAGGACCAATTTTATGTCTTTATTCAATCTCTTTATGAATCAATTAATAGATTATTAAGATTTTGTAATTTAAAAGGTTTTTAATTGATTTTGTAATTTCTGTTTTACAGAAAAGGTATTTCAGCTCTTTAAATTACCCAAGTTATGTAAAATTTCTGTATCTCGGAATCAATAAAGAGTAGAAGAAAATATAATTGTGCGATCAAACAATCTTATAGAGAGATGTTCGATCGTAATTATACAGGGTCTTCCAGTTGATGTAAAAAAGTTTTTAGTTGTAAGTTGGGCTTTCAAAAATAAGTAGAAAAGTCCTATACGGTTTTGTAAGTTAGGCGTAAATAACCGAGAAAATAACATTTAAAGATTTGACGCCCCCCGTACAAGCAAAAACACGCCGTTCGAAGTTACCGAGACGTTGGTGGACCTAGAGATGTGGCTTATTTTACTCTATTCACAAAGATTTGGGTAATCTATGAATCTCTGTAAATAGAGTGGTGGTGTAGCCCATCCCACTCTATTTACAGAGATTCATAGATTACCCATTTCTTTGTGAATAAAGTAGATAAGCCACACCTCTAGGTCCACCAACGTCTTGGTAGCTTTGAACGGCGCGTTTTTGCTCGCACGAGGGGCGTCAAATCTTTAAATATTGTTTTCTCGGTTATTAACGCTTAATTTACAAATCTGTATAGGACTTTTCTACTTATTTTCGGAAGCCCAATCTACAACTAAAAACTTTTTTACATTAACTAGGATACCCTGTATATTAGTCTTGTTCGAACGATTAAGTGTAGTAGTGGCTTGCCGCGCCCGATGTCGCGACAGTTTCAGAGTGTAAAAATTGTATCCTCTTCCCGCCCTTTGTTCTTCCAACTTCATATATTTCCGAGATCTACGTATCAATGAAAATTACTGTTAACTAGGGGTTGAGAAGAAAAGTATGGGCGGGAGAATCGTTCGAACGAGACTAATATATAATTACGATCGAACTTCTCTCTCTATGAGATCGTTTGATCGCACAATTATATCTCCGTCTCGTTCTTACAATTAAGTGTAGTGATTTAGAGAATAATTTTCATTAGAACGTTTATTCATTAAGAATAATATTTGAAAGTTTAGGAACTAAAAATTTGTTACATACAACTTGTCTTAAAACAACGGTATTTGTGAAATAAACAACAAAATTAAAATTTGTATAGAAGGAATGACAAACTTAAACGCTTAACTATTAATTATTCTTTTAACTCTTAATCTATAAGTGCCTCTGAAAAGGGCTTTTCGGATAATATTATAGTTCTATCGTAGAATCTCTCAAACACATTCAAGTTCTTTGACCAGCTCGCCGTTTTCCTTATTAATTCTAAACTCTGTTGCACCGGGGCCGGTGCACGGGGTCCGTCCTTCGGGATCCGTGAGGGAGGGCGAAATTATTGGTTTTAAAATAAAGATTAGAAGTTTTATTCAATTACAATGTTGCACTTTTCTATCTCCCTAAGTTTCCCTTCTGTCGGTTCGGCACACGTCCTCGCGTTGTCACGCGTCCTCGGCTCCGCGAGGTCTCCTCTTACTTGGCACGCGACCGAACTTTGGTTATCACCGCTCTCAGTTTACGGTACGGACTATGATGCGACTGCCCGTCCGTGACGGTTCGCGGTTATTTAATAGTGACGCAGGGCCTTGGCCTCCTCGGGTTGCAATGCCGAACTTCGGTAGTTCGGCGAATGCAACCTCAGCGATTTCGGCAATAAGTTCTCGCACGTGTTTCTTTTATTATTTAATTTCTTAAGGAGGTTTGCTGATCTTGCATCCTCCGAGGTTATTTAATTGCGAGATACTTATTCCGAAATGCCCTGCGTCATGTTTCGTGTTGTAACGGGGTTTGGGTTACAACTCACACCTTTTTTTAATGCTGCAGACGTAGCTGCATGTCTCGTAGAATGCGCTGTGAAATTATTATCTATCTTGCATTTAGCCAGGGCTGCCCTAATCCATCTACTTATTATACCCGGGGCCGCTGCCTTAATCGGTTTTTTTGTAGTAACAAATATGTAATCGATGTCTCCCCTCAAACCGGCCGTTGTTTCCATATATCTTTCTAACGTAGACGCAATACAAATTTTTGGATTATTTAAAAACCTTGGTAACATTAATATCGGTTGAAAAGCCTTTAGACTTGATGATTTAACGCAATCCGGAATTTCTATTTCATACCCGTTGACGTTTTGTTTAACATTTGAGATTTTAATTAACGCCAATGTCTGCACTCTGTGAGCTGTACCTAGAGCAAGTAGTAAAACTAAGCGCTCTGTTAAGGTTTCCAGGGGAAGATTCTCCAAAAAGAACCATTCTTCAATCTTCTTGAAGGCCACAATTATATCCCACGTGCGATTGTATCTCAGCCTTGAAGGCCTGAGCATAAAGATTCCTTTAAATAATCTTGAGACATTCTTACTTTGACCAACACAATTGTCGCTCACTAGTGAAATGGCCGACCTCAGTTGTTTAAGATTCAAAGAACAAATTGATATTAATTTTCCGGTCTGCAAAGATTCGAGATTTGAAGTCTTAGACGTGGTCAAGCTGGTACCTATTGCGATAAATAATTGACAAACAGTTCTTGCAATTGTCATATTGCATAAGCGAATAATTTAATATCCGAAAGTCCTAGAACCCGGGACGTCCCGTAACCTTATGCCTTTGTCCTTTACGATAAGGAAGAATGGCACGGCGGACCTCTCAGTAGTCAGTCGCTTTCTGAACCTTAACGAGAACAGAACTCTCATAAGCTTCAGCCTTTGATACAAAATCTTTCGCGCGCCGACGCTTGATTACTGTAATTTTTACGTGTACAATCGTGTTGTGTACTCGCGAGTGTTCGCGAATTGGTCAAGAATTGACTTTTAAGCGTGCCAACGCTAACAAATAAGTTAGAGCAACAGTGTGCTATCGCTATTCTGAATCTGAGTCACCGTCCGCGCGACAGTACTCAAAACTGTGTGTTCAAACTGTGTATTAATAAATTGTTATAGTTTTTTTTGTTGATAAAAGTGCTACTTTATTTTACACCTTATTTCATTTTCACTGCCTAAAGCGATCCTGAACATCAGTGTATTAAGAGTGCTATACGATGCCCTTTCTTCAAATCTTTTGGGTAACATCTCAATGACTGTCCCGTCTTCAGGATGAAAAGGATCCAATTTCTTTTCCTTGCAAAAAGAGTACCATTGTCTCAGAGGATTTGCGTATTGTTTAAGAGTTGCGCTTGATAGTGAGGCCACAAATATATCTAAAGATGAGTTCGGCATTCCTTTCCTGATGAACGCTTCCTTGATAATTTCCCTACTATCAGGGATAGCTTCTTCGCCAGCGGATGGTTGATAGACCTGCAGGGGGATAAGAGCAAATTATGAGTAGGTTCGTAAATCAAAGGCTTTTCAGACAAGAGTTCTGAAAACAACGGAAACCAGGGTTGGCCCGTCCAATATGATACCACCATGATTCCGGTAGCCCGGTCTGTTATGATTTTCTTTAATACCCTCAAGATCATTGCAAACGGAGAAAAGGCCTAGAAAAAACCTAATGTATGCCAGGATTTTGTAAAAGCGTCCGAAGCTAACACTTCTGGGTCATATCCCCACGCAAAGAATTTTTTGCATTTTTTATTTAGCCGAGAGGCAAACAAGTTAATATCTGGCTCGCCGAATTTTAATACTGCCTCTTGAAAGACAAAGTCCGCTATCTCCTATTCTGTATCCATGTTTTTTATTCTCGATTCCTCATCCGCTTCTACGTTATCTTTTAATTTTACATAAGAAGCTACTAGCCAAATATCCCTTACTTCACACCACTGCCAAATTTCCTTTGTAATTTTTTGCAGATTTGGGTGTTGTACACCTCTCATTTTGTTAATATACGCGATGGCCGTCGTGTTATCTATTCGTAAAAGAATCTCGCAATTCTTGTCACGCTTTGCAAAACTTTTTAATGTAAATAAAGCCGCTAGAAGTTCCAATCTATTAATATATCACTTCCTTTCCTTTTGTGACCAGAAACCTCTAGCTCTTTCTCCCTCACAAAAAACACCCCAACCTGTCGTAGATGCGTCCGAGGATATTTCGCGTAGAAACTTTTCTTGTCTAATAAGATTGGAAGATCTGAGAATATTCTCTCTCCACTATTTAAAATCAGTCTCCAGTTTTTTGGTATACATTTGGTATACAAGTTTGATTCATAATCATCGTTATTAGCGAGTAAATTTAAATATCTAATACGTTTAAAACTTTTCACGTACAGACGACTATATTTCAGTGCCGGAGAACATGCGTTCAATGTTCCAACGAGTCTTGACCATTCTCTTATAGTACAAACTTTCCCCGGTCTTAGCGTATCCAGCAGCTTAAGTACTCTCTTTCTTCCGTGTAGGCAAAAGTAACCTCATGTTCTTAGAATCAAAGATTATTCCCAGAAATTCCGTTCTCTTGTTCGGAATAAGGTTACTCTTCTTGAAATTAATGATAAAACTTAGTTTTTCTAGTAATTTTACCGTTGCACTGACATTATCTATTCATCCTTGTTTAGATCATGCTAACAATAAAAAATCATCTAAATATACAACAGAAGAGAAACCTGTTTTTCGTAAATGACTAACAACTGGTCCTAGAAGCTTAGTAAAAACACACGGAACTACAGATAGGCCGAAGGGTAAGCAAGTAAACTCAAAATATTGACCTTGAAAAATGAATTTTAGATATTTCGAAGAATCTTTGCTCATAGGTTTTAAATAATACGCGTTTTCTAAATCCAATTTCGCTAAATAATCACTTCTTAATAATAATTTTTGCGTCATACGAGCATCTTCTAACTTAAAATGAGTTGTCTTTATGAATTCATTGAGTTTCTTCAAATTTAAGACAAATCTAAAAGTACCGTCTGATTTTTTGATAAGAAAATAAGATGATATAAATTGCGGGTTACTCGATATACAAGTTCTAATAGCTCCTAATGCTAATAATTTTTTTATTGAAACGACCGTAATTCTTGGCCGCGAATATCGGCCCAGCCGGAGTGCCCGGATGTGCTCGCCGGGCGGACAGGATTCGCGAGAGAATAAGTAGGTTCGAAAATACACGAGACTTGGATTAACAATTAATTGATGGTTTATTCAATTAATAATTTCAATAACAATTCACAATAGAGCCAAATGTGACGAACGCGTGGTTGAGACGTCGCGGGACAGAACACTCATATAATAGAACGCTTGCGGTAACGCGGTAATTGGCGCGTGTATGCGCCGGATCGGTACGGCGGTGATCGATACGCGGATCTATGACGGGCGGGTCGTTACAAGTTTTCGGCAACCGCCTAGATAGCGCCCTAACGGATCGCGGGGCTAGCGGCGCGAATATTCCCCAGCGTCGCGGGCCTGGGCGGGGCCTGGTCGATGCACGCGGCGCGGGACGCGGTGGTTGGAATAATTCGTAGATCGCGACGCGAATGCGGTTTCTTTTTCCCGTCGGCGCGGGCCCGGGCTGGACCTGATCGATGCACGCGGCGCGGGACGCGGTGGTCGAAATAATTCGTAGATCGCGACGCAAATGCGGTTTTCGGATGTAGTGGAGGACGGAGCACCTGTCCGGTGTTGCAGTAGCCGAGAGTGCTCGGCCGAGGCGGAGAGCTCTCCACCTCGGGTTTGTGCAACGGTGCGAAAGGATATTCGCCTTGGCAAACCGACTGTAGATCCGGGATCAAGATCACTCGAAGGAGGCGAAGTGCGCTTCACCCCACGAGCCGGTCTTACAAATCGAGAATTGCTTTTCGGTTGCTAGGAAGATTCCTATGTGGGCAAGCGTCAGGAGTGCCTGACCGAGGCGGAGTTTGCTCCACCCCGTTGTTCTGCTTGCACCAGGAGTCGGTCGGTCCGGATGTTCGCTGTGAGGCGAACGGAACGCGAACGGTGCGCGACTTTGCCGAATTCGTCTTTTTATCTAGAAAAGGCGACGTCCGGGGGTATCCTGATACGTGGCGCCGGCCGCGGTATTCCGCGGTACCGTGCGCGTCGTGCTCGTTCGGACGAGCTCGGGGCCGCTCGTGTAAGTCCGTTCCGCGG
The DNA here is from genome assembly GCF_019399895.1 of Cardiocondyla obscurior. Classification (NCBI taxonomy): domain Eukaryota; kingdom Metazoa; phylum Arthropoda; class Insecta; order Hymenoptera; family Formicidae; genus Cardiocondyla; species Cardiocondyla obscurior. The sequence continues at coordinate 5,205,184 of NC_091877.1, forward strand.
GACTTTGCGCGTACTCGACACCTGTACAATTATCGCGCCGATGATCGGTTTCTTCGGGAGCCCCCGCGCTCCCCTTCCTGTCCGAGAGGATGGTCGTCTCGGCCTCCGGTGGTTCTTCTCCGGGAACGATGCTTTTCCCGGGGGCATCGTTACATTATGAACTCGCCAACATTCTTTAGTGTTTGGGATCCATGTAACAAAGGAGACGTTCGAAACGATGATTGAGAGGGCTACGATATAAAGCGGATTGAGTTGTCATTTATACAGCCAAATATAAATTTGTCTTTAGTGACGCTTTACCAATTCTTACTAAATATCTTAAACGACCTGCTACATTTCTCATCTCTAACGTTTGAACTGATTCGGCTTTATCTGTCTTAACTCCTGTTGACCTTTCTTGTTCCATTGAAAATTGTTTTGAGAGCCTTGGCGATTTCTGAATTTCAAAGCTCCTTGTGAGCCTCGATACTGTTCCTGCCTCGGTTGGCTTCTGTAATTTCCGGGTAGGCTTTTTCTGTTTCCTGAACTACTGTTCTTCAAAACTTTTTTAGGTTGACGATAGGGAGTCAAATCTTCCACTACTTTGCATAGAGACTTAGAGTGTTTCAATTTTTCAAAAAGATTCTTTCTGAACAACTCTTCTGTGATGTCAGTTTTCTTTAACAAATCTTTATATTTCTCATCAACACCAGGTAGAATAAATGCCCTTCTCATAGCTGAATAATTGTAATGCAAGCTAGTTAGAAGCTTGCCGGCGTTTCCCAATAAATGTAGAAGGGAATTTGTGGCTTCACCATTTTCTAATTTTAAGATCAACGAAATATTGCTGCCTAGAGCTACAATAGCTGATCTCAGAATATTCGGGGAGGAGAGAAAATGCCTGTCTCTGTTCTTTGCTGTTGCTGACATATAGGCTAAAATTTTCGGGTTCAATTTTGGGGCCTCTGTCAACAAAGTTTCTTTCCTCGGGAACTTTTTCATGATCTCTTCGAAGATCTTTTGCTCTTCTGCCTCGCATTTTTTCTCTTCGTCTTCTTCATACAGGCCTTTCTTAATCCACTTCGACCATTCTGCTACCAAAGCTGGATGCAGCGGAATATCCGAAGAATGTTCGGCTTCTGTTTTTAATCCAAGCTTTTCTCTGGTTTCCGAACTAAGACTTATCACGATCTTTTCTGAATCTCCGGGCTCTTTATTTGTAACCGCTTCCTCGTCTAAAACAAAGGCATCCGAAGATGTAGCTGATCCCGAACCTACTTCACTGTCTCTGCCTTCTGTCTGTTCCTCGTCCACGTTTATGGCGGTCGTCGGCAAATCTAAAATTATTAATATGCCGATAATACGCTTCTATTTTGCGATATGTCCTTCCTCGAGAGAAAGCTTATTGCTGTTAACAAAAAAAAAGAATCTCTATATATTCGCTAAGTTACATAAAATATCTATACACACACATAAGCGCGCGTATATGCGTAATCATACGCTGCGATCTGTCCTCCTTCGTGTGAAGGCTCATCGCTACGTTTTTTATTACGACCTGTCCCCCCTCGTGTGAGGGCTCATCGCTGCGGATATTTGATACCATGATAATGTTGCACCGCAGCCGGTGCACGGGGTCCGTCCTTCGGGATCCGCAGGAAAGGGCGATAAAAATTTACTTTTTAAATATATAATTGTTTAATTGGATTAGTGTTACAATTTCTTCCAATCCTCCTGTCTTTCTTTTCGCTACCTTCGATGCGCGTTCTAGCGCTATCACGCAACCTCGGCTCCACGAGGTCTCTTCTTTCATGGCACGCGACCGAACTCGAATTACTGCGCGATATCGCTTTTCTTTCCGGCACGGTCTCATCCTTTTTTTATTCAGACGTGACTGCCCGCCGGTGACGATCCGCGGTTATTTAATAATAATGCTGGGCCTTGACGTCATTAGGTTGCAATGCTAAAACTCGGTTGTTCGGCGAATGCAATCTTAGCAGTTTCGGTAATAAGTTCTCGCAATTGTTTCTCTCTTTTATTTATTATTATTTAATTGCTCAAGGTGGATTGCTGATACAGCATCCTCCGATATTATTCTATTGCGAGATCTTATGCCGAAATGCTTTACATCATCCTACGTGTTGTAACGGAATTTAGGTTACAACATCCGTCTCCCCTAGGGAGAAGAAAAGATTGAGTGTGTTTTTTACACCTCATTCTTTTCTTTCTTACATTTTTGTTCTTATGCTAATTACAATTGTATAACCGTTGGCCGTGGTATTTTTACTTCGGCATTTCTCTCTTTTTATTTCTTCTTATTTCGCTGAGTAGGATTATTTGTTCGTTTACTTTATTCTTTTTCTTTTTGTATAATTTTATAATGACTATCGCTAATACTATAATCGCTATTATTGCTATTATTGTGGCGCTTGTGCTTGTTGTATACATTATTATTTTATTTGTTAATATTACGTTTCCATCTAGTTGCTTATCCATTTAATTTAATTCTATTCCTAACCAATTTAATTTGTTCGGATTTTTTATTACTTTGTCGCGACTGATTTCTTCTATTCTTTTTATTATCGTGTGGCAAAAGCCACTAATTAATATTCAGACCCCGCGCCGCGACCACCACCGTTTGCCCCAGACTTCGCGCGGTCCCGTTCACTAGTTTGATTTACGCGGGCCGATCAACCGCCCGCGGCGCCTAGCGCGGATCACCGTAGCAAGTAGCATGGGCCGTCCAACCGCTCACACCGCGCACCGCCACAGACCGCTCGGGAGTGGGATATCCCCCACTCTCGGGCCCTCGGGTATATAAGCTGCCTCGGACGCAAACGAGACACCTTTTCCGCGCTGGGGAGCACCCCAGCAACCGATCCTCCAGGACTTGGGCGCTCCCAAGTTTTCCTCGTCCGGGCTCACCCGGCTCTCGAGACCGACATCGCTCCGCAAGACTCAGGCGCTCCCGAGCCTTCCTCGACCGGACTCTTCCGTCCTCGACACTGTTACTTCCAGGACTCGGGCGCTCCCGAGCCTTCCCTCGACCGGGCGCTCCCGGCCGTCCTCGATACCGTTTATCCACAACTCGGGCGCTCCCGAGCCTTCCCTCAACCGGGCGCTCCCGGACCCCTTCCCGACCGACACTCCGCCCCGTGGGTAACTTAGCCGACTCATACACAGCGCCGATAATCCGCGACCGCGAGACTCTGTCCGCCCGACACGGCCTGAACGGCCTGCCTTGTGCACAGCGCCGATAATCCGCGACCGCGAGACTCTGTCCGCCCAACACGGCCTGAACGGCCCGTTTTGTACCCAGCGCCGATAATCCGCGACCGCGAGACTCTGTCCGCCCGACACGGCCTGAACGGCCCGCTTTGTACACAGCGCCGATAATCCGCGACTGCGAGACTGTGTCCGCCCGACACGGCCAGGACGGCCGAACTTGTACATTGCGCCGAATATCCGCGTTCGCGATACTCTGTCCGATCGACACGGCCTAAACGGCCGAGCTTGTTCACTGCGCCGAATATCCGCGACCGCGACACCCTGCCCGATCAACTCGGCCCACCGATTTCGTACTCTGCGCTTAGGGATACGGCCCCGCCGGATCGGTTAGGTCGGCCACCCGTCTGTACATAGTTTAGGATTAGCGAAGAAACGGACCCGTTGGGTGGTCCCGTTCTCCACACACTACTGTTCGTTGCGTCTCTTATTATCTTTAGGCACTTAAGCCATCTTTCTTTATTTTATTCAGCTATTTTGTATATGTTTCATCATCTGTGAAAATTTATTTTAATTCGCTGACACTCCATCGGCATTCACGATCCGTCCGCGTTCTTCGTTTCATGCTCTGTTATTTTAGTCAGTCGCCGCATACCGCTTATAGTTTACCTCGACAGGTTCAATACGTTAAAGTCGGATTAATCCGGTTTTCACTAGTTATCTCGCCACCTGTTTTGTTTTGTATACTCGATGTTTCCGACGATCAAGGGCCGATTCTGCCGAAACGCGGGCAGTTTCGCTCGAACTTCGACACTAGTAAGAAAGAAGTTCTCACGTTGTCACCGTTCGGTTCACTCGTCGTATATTCTCTCTCGGCCGCGAGCATTGAACCGTTCCGTCACTCCTTGGATCCTCCGCGATCATTCTTTTTTTTCAATTTTTCTTTTCTCTTCTTTCTTTTTTTTTTGTTACACGATAATTTGCGGGGCAAGGTGTCGCGATCGCGCAACTTTTCGGCTCGCGTGCAAGATATCCGACGTTCGCGACAAGATTTCCGACGATCGGGCGGGAAAGCAACCGCTCTCGAAGATTTCCGTCGGGAAGGCCTAGCTCAGGAAGATTGCCGTTCGTTGCCACCGCCGACCTTGCGCTCGTGATTCCCTACATCTAAACTGTATAGTTTTCTGTATCATTTTTTTTTGTAAATATATTTTTTTTGTTCTTTCGTTAATTGTGACAATTATAAATTTCTCTTTTTTTTGTATTTGTCAACTTCAAATCAAAGCACCGTGCCGAGCTCAGTGCTGAGCTGTTTTCTCACACAAAAGAAAACGGAAGTGTGCCTTTTCGCCGAATCGTGCACAGTATACCTTGATTCTGTTTGTGTAATAAATTACTTTATTTTATGTTAATCACGACTCGGTTACTATAACTCGTACCCCGGATCCCGACGAGCTTTCCGCCCTCGAAATTACCGTGTTACAATCGGATCGGTCTTTTCTCTATGTTTTGTTTCTATGTTCGTCAAGTTGAATGTCGGTACGTGTTGATCTATCTCGCTTTCTCTTACCGTACTTCTTGTTTTTATTGTCATCTCTGTTGTTGTTAATTTACATGAGTAGATGTATATAGGCCGGTTCTGGACCAATTCGTGTTAGTGTGTCCGTGTGACCTAGGGCGAAAGGTAATGACGTCACGCGGAGAGAGGTGTTTTTCCAGGAATCGCCCCTTTGTCTGCGATTCTCGGAACAGATTGTTTATAAATATAATGTTACGTCTCCGACTCCGCGTCTCTTTTTTTCGACGTATATTAAAATTTTAGTTAAGGGGAAGGTAGACCGTAGTCCATTGTAACATAAAAAAAAAGGAACTTCAGAGCCTTTCAGAAGATAATTCAACAGACGTCAACATATTCCGGGACAATTTGTTGCGTGAAAGCATAAAAAACATGCAACAAATTGCAAACGGGCGCCAACAAAAGTTAGACAAAGAATTTGTCTAGACATAACACAAAAAATCAAAAACTTAGAGGCTCATAAATATTTCAACTTTGATAACCTGTCTGTCACAGGAAAATAAAAAATAACTTTTTCTTAAAATTGTAATTGCGTACAGATCCTGAGCTTTAGAAAAACCAAGGGCGCGAGAGGCCCGAAATTACCGGAGTATGTGGCGCAAGCAAAGGCAATAAAGCCAGGTAACCATATGTCGTATGGAAAGTAAAAGTTACCCTACCATCTCTCGATGGAAATGATAGAAAAATTCTGGAAGGCTCGGAAGGAGTAACTCGTTGAAGCGGGGGTGCTTCGTAGGCATATTACTTCCTTAAAACCAATGGATTTTGGGAACTTCTCACCAAAATTTAGAAACTAAGGGCGAAAACTTAGATGCTTAAGAAATAGAGAAGGGATGAGGTGCGAATGCCCAATAATTTTGAGATAGGAAAAGTGGAGGAATAAGCTCTGCAAATGAGAGATTAGAATTTCAGAAAAATGAAAATTCGGGAAGAGTCCTCCCCTTTTCCGAGCTTATAAAATCTTGTGCTCAGGCTGAGCACGCTCTCTTGCATCTCAGCTACAAACCGAATCAGTTTCCTTAAAACTAACGTGAGTGTTTTGAGTGTGCAAGTCGATCCACAAGCTATCGAAGAAGCCGTTTGAAGATCTCCTACAAAGTAAGTTCCAACGTTTTAATATGTATCCCTGCGAAAACACGATTCCACTAAATATATTTCTTAATTAATTGCTTCCAAAGTGTTATCTAAGAGAGAAAGAAATGTCCGAGTCGAGGTTCCGCGGTTTTGATTCTGTTCTGATTGTTCCCGTGATCCGTTAAATGTGCGAGAATACCTGCTTCCGAACACCGGTCGGGACATGCTGTCGAATAACTAGCGATTTTCTGTGGTTAACGCCGCGAAATATTGCTGGAACTTTGGCGACTGTCCACGGCTAAAGAATCGGCAAGCGAGTCTCGCCAAAGATAGATTACGTGGAATCTCTCATGGGCGGGTCGAGGCCTTCGGAATTCGTCGGTGACGAATCTCCTTCACTCCATTGTTATTAAACTTTCCAAAATTCTGTTCAAATTAAATTAAAATCAATTAATAATTTTAGTGGAATCTCTAAATAAGAAAACCCTGTAGAAAAGTCGGGCGCGACGGAAGAAACAAATCAAAAACTTGAGGGAGCTGGTCCGCCGCTTCTTCATTCAATACCTGCTCGCGGCGGCACCAAGCGAAGAGGTATTCGTCTCTCCCGCGTGCCACGAAGAGAAACCTTGGTCTCCTCGTCCGGGCCCTCCGCCACCGTCACCTATCCACGGCGATCCGGAGCCGTTACACGGATATTTCCCGGAAGAAGAGGAGAGCCTGAACAATTCAATTGAAAATCCTACCATCGAGGTCAATTTTTCGAGTCAGTCCACGGAGCCGGGATCGGAACAATTCCGCCCCACGACTCCTTCTTATACCCCGAATTCTTCCTTCATCTCCGAGCCACGGTTTCCCGGAGGTGAGCCAAGAGCCTGCTCCTCTCCTCTCTCACCACCTCCTTTTCCTTTCGAACCTGAGGAAGCCGACTCTCTGGGCGAAGATGAATCTATCTCTCTCCCAGGAGTAGACTTCCCCGATCAACCTCCATCTCCGGTCCCGAGTATAGAGATCCTCGAGGAGCGTCCAGAACCAAGAGAGGTTATAGATCCTCTCCTGGAGCTCCTCCGCAGGGCCTGTACTCCGTGGACAGATCCTGTCCCGGAAAGGGCCTTCTCCATCGGCCCTGACCACTTTGAACCAGAGGAGATCAGGAGTCAGGCAGCTCGGTCTGATCCTGATTCTCACTTTTTCATTTATTACCCAGGGGTGGAATTTCCTTTCCTGGCCCCGATGCGACTGATAGATTTGGTCTTCCCGAGATCCACAGCGAGGGTGGTGGAGATCGAAGAAGTCACATTGGATTAATTATTAAAACAGTCACACACACACACACACACACACACACACTCATGTATATAATGTAAATACTCAACCTCCGTTATGTTAAATTTATATTTGTTCATTCGCCTTCAACCTTTTTCGTATTATTTAATTTTGTCCGTAAAAACTTTCATATTATTTTTATATCTCAAACAAACTAATTGAATTTTTCTAAATTGTTTATTTGTCATTGTATGGATCATTTTTATTTGTAATTAGAGTCATTTATTTAGAATTAAATTGTTAATTTTGCGTTATTCAAATCGTGACTTAATTATTTTATTATTACCCTAAATTATCCTGTCTAAGCGAACAATCACGCCTGGTTCTATCCCAGAGAATAAGGATTCATTTCCTTTCTCTAAAAAGAACCACTTACGCGCTCAATTGAAATCCGAAAATAATCTGCGCGTAAAATTGTGTAGATTCAAATTTCGAATCACACATAAATTCGGTGGTACGTCACTTTCTTACCCTACTGGCAAAGTCCATTCCAAGGAATTCTTTCCAACTTATTAATTAAACAAAATTAACCTTCCTGACGTAACAATAACAATAACATAAAAGTTATAAAATTTGATATTTTAATTACGTAATTTGATATTTTTAAAAATAGATAAGTGCATTATCTCGCCGCGGTATTTTCCTGCGGCATTGCGAATTTCAAAGGGTTGGAATTTTTTTCAAATGGAAATGGGGGGGTGTCTTATTTTTCACAGGAGGTAGGGGGTGTTGGGGGTGATCACGCGAGTCTTAGTCATGGCGTCGGCGGCGAGCGGCGGGGCGGCGGCGTATCGCAAAGGATCGCGCGCCCATTGTTCCCTCTCGCTCGCACCCGTTCGCGCCGCCTATCGTTCCCTCTCGCTCGCTCTCGTTCACGCGTTCGTCACCATCGACTACGACTTGCAGTTTTCATGCGTAGTATGCCGCTTTGAAATATAATATTAAACAAAAGTTGACACTATGAGGATGCACAACTGTGGGCCCAGGGCTCGAGTATATTTTCCTCTTCTTATTATTCTTACGATAAGAAAAAAATTTTAATAGGTTGCGTTGGAGTTTTATACCGAGAGGGTATCGTTTTTTTTAATCAATCGCTAATTTCGTGTTTATCAATCGCTCATGTGGTATTGATTCCTTGCCCAAGACAATCATCGAAGAGCTGTGCGATTCATGTAATCCGTAAATGGTAAGTATAAATATAAATAAAAAATATTTTTATTTGTACGAATAGTAGCCGTAAAATTTTAATATTACAGATGGACAATTTTGCGTAAAGCCAACGTCACCGGCGTTTTCATTGCAATCATCATCGTCGTCATCGTCGTCGTTGCTCGCATCATATCGATTGTATAAGATAATATCGTTAAAATATATAATTAGTAAAAAATCCCCATTAGTTAAATTTTCTTTTGAACACCGTGTATCGTTTGCGTTATATCTCTCTCACTCTTATTTTGTATTTTTCTCGTTCGGTATCGCGTTCAAGTGTCATTCGCGCTCTCGCTCACACCCTTTTACGCTCTCACTCGCATTCTTTAGTTATCGTCTCCAGATGCGTAACATGCTATCGCTAGATTCTTTTCTATATACCCGTGTGGTCAAAAATCTTTTGCGTTTTTTATGGGCTTCAAACGTTGTAAAAAATCTTTTTGCGTTTTTCTCTTGGTCAAGTGTCGTTCATGCTTTTCTAGTAATCGTTTCAAGATGCCTTCGTTAGATATGGACGATTCTTTCTACACGCCTATGCGACAAAAATCTTTGGCGTCTTGAATCTTTTGTATCACGTTTCGTTTTCGTTGGCCCGGCGTCTATTTTCTTTGTTTATTGACGAGGGCGACGACGACGACGACGATGTGACCATGCCTCATTCTCAGTCTCACATCCATAGCTGCAGGATCTATCTTAGAAGCAAAACCAAAAAACTACAATAAGAAAAATGGCATATTTTGGAGAACAAGGTATGTATTATAATACAATTTATAATACAATTTATAAAATAATTCTATTTTTCTTAAATCATGTTATAATATTTATTTTTTTCTGTTTTAGCAAAACAAGAGCTATGCCACGATTTCCAAAGAGGCAGCTGCTCCAATAGCTATTGCGCGTTTGTGCACACGTATAAATATTGTAACAATTATCAGAACAAAAAGTGTACAAACGCGCAATGCAAATTCTTACATGTAACGAGCGTGGAGCAAGCTCGTTACGAGGCCACCGGAGTATTGTCAGCCAAATTACGGTACGAAGTCGGACGCACCCTGCAAAACTCCATCATTTGCGGGGATTACAAGGCGGGCAGGTGCACGAGGACGGACTGCCAACGTCGGCATATAGGGCACCAGGAAAAAATGGAGTGCATAGTGTGTTGTACAGAAATAGTCATGGACACTTTCGAGGCGTCTAGTTGCGGGCACGTGTACTGTTATACATGTACTTTTAAGTGCCAAGGGCCCCCGCGTTCGTACACAATGCTGACAGTTGTGTGCCCGGTATGCCGATCCGTTGCGAGTTATGAACAATTGCTATAGCTTGTGTCGTTTTCTTTGCGTTTATTGTTTGCTTATGTCGTTTTAGCCTATATTGTTTTTGCTTGTGTCGTATTTTCTTGCTTATGTTTTGTTTACTTGTATAATTTTTAATGTAATTTTTTAATGTCATTTTTTAATGGAACTTTTTTGTTTTATTATTAGTTTTATTCTATTTTGCTTATATATAATAAACGTTTTTAGAATATATGGTAGTAAATTAAGATATGAAATAAATATTATAATAAAACATATTTTATTATTTCTGTATGAACATCTTTAATTATTAAAAACTTACAAACTAATAAATATGTATGCAATTATTTTAGAATATAAATCTAATATAAAAATAAATCTAATATAAAATAAACTAATAAAAATGAATTAATCAAAATGAATATAAAAATGAATATAAAAATGAATATAAAAATGAATATAAAATGAAACTTAACCTAAATTTATAAACTAAAAAATTTTTTTGGGCGTCCTCTCTCTCCATCTCTTTTTAGTTTCCCTCGTCTTTTTCCGGAGTCTTTAGTCATTGTCTGAATTTTGGGCGTCCTCTCTCTCCGTCTCTTTTTAGTTTTTCTTGTTTTTTCCGGAGTCTTTAGTCATTGTCTGAAACAAAAAAAGAAATTATTAACAAGGTATAAAATAAAATGTATTAAAAATAATAAATAAAATTTATTTAAAATATGCTTACATAGATTTATCTGCACCTTCCACTGTTTGCACACCGTGCAGAGATATTTTGGTACTTGACCGTGCATTGCGAAAAGTATCACTTTTATGCACGGTGTGCAATAGGAGTGACCGCAAATTAAGGCCTGAACCCCCTTAAAATGGTGCACCAGGCAGAAATTGCATCTCGGCGTGTTATCCTCTGTAATTTAAAAATTAATATTAATTAATTAAAAAAAAAAAAAAAAAAAAACTTACTGAGAAATGTCCCATTCTCGCAAGAGAGGCACTCCCACATGCACTTTCCAAGTAAATTGTTTGTGCATGAGTGAGGCCTCTGATCCGGCGGGTACGTTTCGCGAAGTAGATATGCCAGGCGTTTTAATTCGCAAAACGCCGTTTCCATCATCGGCCGCACGTGGTTATTAATTTCGTCCACCTCATCCTGGTTAAGGTGGACGAATTTACAGGTGCTGCCTGTTAGGCACACCGACTTTGTACACCGCTGGACCTCGTGGAACATCTTGCAATCTGTCCTGGCACATACTTTCATCAGGTAGTCTTGGCAACTCATTTTTTTGTTTTAATTTAAAAACAGATCTTGTCAAAAAAAAAACAACAAAAGCCAAAAACAATATAAGCAAAAAACAACAGCAATAATAAAAACGAGAACAGCAATAATAAAAACGACAACAGCAATAATAAAAAACAACACAAGCAATAATAAAAACAACAGAAGCAATAAAAAACAATAGAAGCAATTTTGACATGTGCACTCCTCGACTGGCGAGCGACTGACTGACGAGCGACCGACTGAAATCACGTGCTGCGTTTCTATCCGCTTCCATATGTGTGTTCGTAAATGCACAATGAATGATGCTTAAAGAAGCGGATATACGAACGGACTTAAGGCCCTTTCGGTGTAATTCATTCAGCCGGCGTATCGATCCACATGATGAAACTTTTTGCAATACCCAGGTGTATGAATAAGGTTGACATATCTACCGGGTGCACATTTTCTGTTTGCCCGACTCTGATTAACGAAACAAGAGCCGCATCGCCAGAGAGAATATCATTGATGGTATCCACCCCCGCGCTTTTTCCATGATTATTCTAGCGAGCGTGATCTCTTGCTCCGTCCACATCTGGGCTCGCCGAGGCAAGATTCCGTCTAGAACACACAGTATCGCCTGCCACTTTATTTCACAGAATCGTTCCTCCAGTCGGAAACACTCATAAGGTAGTCTACAGGTTCTGCGAGCCCAGTCGCGAAGATGTACCGTAATCGACGTAGCACTAACATCGTCGACGATTCCTCTTTGCCACTTTAAACCTTCTCGGATAGCAACGAGGGTTCCCACTGTAAGTTCATGTGGTAACAGCATGAGGTTGGTTGCTGCAATCCTCATAAATGCAGTCAATTGTTCAAGCATCTCCAAATGAGCCTTCTCTCCATTAATTAACTTCACCCAAAATAGCGTGGGTGATTGTACGCGTATCACGCGTACTTCGTACGGCCAGCGGGTCAATTGTCTTATATTGATGTCGGAAATCATCTGAAAAAATTTTTTTATATTAAGCGGTATTTTTAAAAGATATTAAAAATAATATCAGAAAAGATACTTACATTTTTTTTTTAATTGGTACTTGGCGATGATCAGTTACCGATGCTTGGTTGCAAGGAACTGATCGCTCGACGGTTGAAGAACTCATCTCGATCCAAATTGTTTTATAGAGATAAAAAATTATCGTTCTCACTCGCGTTGTCACTCACGTTGCCACTCACGTTGCCACTCACGTTACCCCGCATCAATGAAAAATAGACTGCTAAGAGAACAAAAGACTATGCGGCTAAATTCAAAGACTGCAAACGGAGGTAGTTGCTATTTAGCAGGTATGCATTTCTTTTTTCGGAAAGAAATAAGGTAACGATTTTAATTCCCCCACATCATTGAAAAATAGACTGCTAAGAGAACAAAAGACTATGCGGCTAAATTCAAAGACTCTGCAAACGGGGTAGTTGCTATTTAGCGGGTGTACATTTCTTTTATCGGAAAGAGATAAGATAGCAATTTTTAAATACTGCAAAGTGAAACTTATTATTAAATGACTCATTATAATTTGAGAGAGGGTAAAAATGTGTCACATGATTAATCAGGAGTAGGGGTAGAATATAAAGCATTCCTTAGGGCTCTCTTGTAACTACGCGCGCAAATCTCATTAGTGATCGAGCGATCGACAATAATGAACGTTGACGTGAGAATAGAAATCGGTGAAGAAATAGAAATAGAAATCGGTGAGAAAATGGACGAGGTTCATCCCCTGTCGGAGGATAGTGCTTGCGAAACCGACGATGACAACGACGAAACGGTTGAAAATACTACGCGCAAAACGATCAATTTACGGAATTTAACCGCGATTAATCTGCGTACGAAATTTTGTGCCATATATTTTTATTACGGTGACGGGCGAGGATACAACGTGTGCGCTTCTTGTTTGGTATTGATGCGAAACGATTTCAACGAGTCCGTTTTCAAGATTCGTAAACACGTCGTAGGATCTTATGAAAGTCTCAATGGTACGTGGTGCTTGAACTGTAGAGCCGCAACATTCGTTGTAATTTCGTGTGATATGTGTCCGGTATGCACAACTGCGTGAGCAATGTACTTCGATTCCGTACTCGCGTTGCTAATGTCGTTGTTTGTTGTATTTATCGCTAATGTTGTTGTTTTGTCGTATTTATCGCTAATGTTGTTGTTTTGTTGTATTTATTGCTAATGTCGTTGTTTTGTTGTATTTATTGCCAATGTCGTTGTTTTGTTGTATTTATTCCCAATGTCGTTGTTTTGTTGTATTTATTGCTAATGTCGTTTTCAACATTAACGTGCGAGCATCGTTGCGAGAATCATTTAAAAGCGAGCATCGGTGCGAGAATCATTAAAAAATGGATCAAAGTTTTCTCGAGGAAGAGCGCGAACTTCTAGTGCAGGCTGACGCCGTGACCACCCTGGCAGAATTTTTCGTGTGGCTTGAGAGATGTGACGATCTAGTGAATCGACTCGAGGAACGCAGTCGCGCCAAGCGAACGCGCGTATCCGTCGGGTGCGCGCAATCCACGGTGGCGAGTATCGCGCGACTCTTGGGTGCCAGGAAACATTTGTACGGACGTTACGTGCACCAGGGTGGCGAGTATGCGAGCACCAGTGCTGTCGATGGTGATGGTGACAACGCAGCTGGTGAACTCGAGTGGCGCGAGATCGAGACCGCGTTCAAAAGTCGTATCGCAACGGGTGTGGTAATAAACGCAAACTACATCGAGCCGCTGCGATTCCTGGAGGACGCCGGTAACGCGGTGTGCGAGCGCGTACAGGACATCGTGCGTAAAAATAATTGCGTGAAAGTGAACACCGCGTTCAACGGTGAACTCACGGCTGGGGACAAACGCGCCAACAAAAGTATAACCACGAAAAACTGTGAGATCTTTCGAGATACTGATGTACGCGAGTGGTACCGACTACATGTTATCGAACCCACGCTGGCTTTCTCGAGGAGTTTCAGGAGCGCGACAGCGGATGGGCGTTGTCGCGAATTTTGAACTTGTTGATCAACGTAAATAAGTACAATCCGATGCGTGCGGGATGTCACGTTACATTATCGCGGAAGATAGTCGCTAAAAAAGCAGTAATATGCGTAAAATCGATGGACGACAAGTGTCTCGCGTGGTCGGTGGTAGCGGATCTGTATCCTGTGAAACAGCACGTGGATCGGGAATCGTCGTACCCGCATTGCGCAACGGTGCTGAACGTCGAGGGTGTGCAGTTTCCCGCGACTCTTAAAGACGTTGCGAAACTCAAACGATTGAATGATATCTCGATCAACGTGTACGTCACAAAAACACGTAGAAAAGAAATAAACGTTCTACCTATACGCCTCAGCAATGAGAAGAAAAAGCGACACGTAAATTTATTGTACGTGCAACGCGACAACAACGATGACAACGATAACCAGGAAGTGGGACACTTTGCGTGTATCAATAATCTATCACGCCTCGTCAGTTCGCAACTAAGCGGACGCGAGCATCGTAAACACATTTGTGATCGGTACGTATGGGTTTTGAATATATAATTGATTTTTTTTTTTTAAATATTATTTTTAAAAAAATATTTTATTTTTAGGTGTCTTCATTACTTCAGTTCGAGCGAGAAGCTCGAGGCTCACGTCATGGATTGCGGAATCTTAAACGACTGCGCTATACGATTACCCAGCGAGGACGACAAATGGTTCAGCTTTTCCAATCACGACAACAAGAAGCGCGTGCCGTTCATCGTATACGCCGATCTGGAGTGCGTGCTGCGAAATATCGATCCACCATCATCGCCCGAACAAACGACGTTTAATTATCAACATCACGAAGTATTCAGCGTGGGATACTACGTCCAATGCTCGTACGACGAGTCGCTCTCGAGATACGAATATCGTCGCGAACCCGATTGCGTCCAGTGGTTTGTCGAGCGGCTAGTGAAATTAGCTCATCGCGTAAAAACCGTAATCTCAAACGTTGTCCTGATGAAGACGTTGTCGAATGCGCAGCTCGAGGTGCACGAGAACGCGACGCTGTGCCACGTATGCGAAAATCCGTTTGCGGCGGACGAGAAGCGTGTGCGCGATCATTGTCATTTGACCGGTCGGTATAGAGGTCCCGCGCACTCAAAATGTAACCTGCAATACCGCGACACGCGTTACATCCCCGTCGTATTTCACAATCTGTCGGGTTACGATTCACACTTTGTTATAAAGGAGATCGCCACAGCGTACGAGGGTAAAATTAATCTATTGCCGATAACGAAGGAGAAATATATCTCCTTTACGAAACACGTTAACGATACGGCTGAGAGACAGGACTCGCGAACTGCGATAAAGTTGCGCTTTATAGACTCGTACAAATTTTTGAACGCTAGCTTCGACAAATTATCATCTCTACTCGCCAAAGACAAATTGCGAATCTTGCGCGCTGAATTTGCGACACTTTCAGAAGAAAATTTCAATATTTTGACGCGAAAAGGTGTATTTCCGTACGAGTACGTCAACAGCGTTGAAAAATTGAATGAGTCAAGCCTACCGTCGCGCGACTCATTCTTTAGTTCGCTGACCGATGACAAGGTGACCGAGACAGATTATGCGCACGCCGAGACCGTATGGCAGCGGTTCTCCGTTCGAACTCTGGGCGAGTACAGCGATCTGTACCTCAAGACCGATGTACTGTTATTGGCTGACGTATTTGAAAATTTTCGCGACAGATGCGTCGAGAGTTACGGACTCGATCCCGCGCATTACTACACCTTACCCGGTTTCACGTGGGATGCGATGCTCAAGCATACGCGCATAAATTTCGAATTGTTGACCGACATCGACATGGTGATGTTCGTCGAACGCGGTATACGCGGCGGTCTAAGTCAATGCTCCAACAGATACGCGCGAGCCAATAACAGATACATGCGGTCGGGGTACGACTCGTCGAAACCTTCGTCGTACATTGTGTATTACGATGTAAATAACTTGTACGGATGGGCCATGTGTCAGCCGTTACCGTACGCGGATTTCGAATGGGTCGACGACAACGACCTCGCGAACCTCGACGTAGACGCGATCGCCGCGGACTCGCCCACGGGTTATATTCTCGAGGTGGATCTCGAGTATCCCGCGAGCGTGCACGACGCGCACTCCGATCTGCCGTTCTGTCCCACGCGAGAGAAACCACCGGGGCGAAACACGATGTAAAACTTTTGGCTACGCTGTGTGATAAGAAGCGATACGTCATCCACTATCGCAATCTGCAGCTGTGCACGCGTCACGGTCTTCGCGTCACCAAGGTTTACCGCGTGCTGCGATTCACTCAATCGGCATGGTTGCGCGATTACATCGAGCTCAACACGCGACATCGAACTCGCGCGACCAACGATTTTGAGAAAAATTTGTTTAAACTGATGAACAACGCGGTGTTCGGTAAAACGATGGAGAACGTACGAAATCGCGTCGACGTTCGCTTGCTCTCGCAGTGGGACGGACGGTGCGGTGTGGAGGCGATGATCGCCAAACCGAATTTTCACAACAGAAGCGTATTTGCGGAAAATTTGGTAGTCGTGGAATTGTGTAAACTCGAGGTAAAATTCGCCAAGCCGATATACGTCGGTATGTCTATACTCGACATATCTAAAGTATGCTTGTACGAGTTTCATCACGAGTATATGATACCGACTTTCGGAGACAAATGTAGCGTCATGTATACCGACACGGACAGTCTTGTGTACAGCGTCGAGTGCGACGACGTATACGAGATGATGAAACGCGATATCGCGAGGTTCGACACGAGCGACTATCCGCCCGATAACGCGTATGGTATACCTCTCGCGAACAAAAAAATACCCGGCTTAATGAAGGACGAGTGTAACGGTGCGATCGTCACAGAGTTTGTCGGACTCAGAGCTAAGATGTATGCGATCAGGGTAGACGGTAGAAAAGACACCAAAAAAGCAAAGGTTGTAAAGAGCGGAGTCGTGGCGCGAACTATAACGTTCGACGATTACGTGAGGTGTTTCGAGGACGAGATCGCTATGACTCGCGACCAATCGTGCATCAGGTCAAAATTGCACGAGGTGTACACCGTGTCCGAGACAAAGATCGCTCTGAGTCCGTACGACGACAAGCGATATCTTGTGCCGAACTCGACCGAGACTTTGCCGTGGGGTCATTATCGCATACCTCGATAAAAACGCAGTACACATGTACGCGGTATACATGTATGCGATATACATGAGTTGTGATATACATGTATGCGGTATACATGTATGCGGTATACATTTATGCAGTATGTATTATAGATGTATTATACTTCCGATTGATGCAAGGTCTCTCGAGTGATTGTTAACATTCGCATATTTTGCGGTGTATGAGATGTTCTTGGTTGCTTATGTTTTTTCAAATTTAGTCTGATTTTTACTTTGAGGTGTTTGTGATGTTTGTGATGTTTGATGCGTTGACTGAGGCGTTCATGATTGCCTCTTTTTCAAATTTAGTCTGAATTTTGCGGAACTGTATTTTTATCTGGTTTAAAATATTTTATAAAACTCTCGAGCTCGTTATATGAAGCATGCGTGGAATAACATACATTATATGTATTATTCCTAGCGCTGTCATATTCTCCAACTATACTCGTATCTTTACCCCTTTATTTTATTACTGACGGTACAATAGTTGGTATTTTTTTTTTTCTTTTTTTTTTGTTTTTACCGGTTAATTGCGATATAATGTATGGGTTAACATTCGCATATTTTATATATCTTTACCCTTTCATTTTATTACTGACGGTACAATAGTTGGTATTTCTTTTCTTTTTTTTTGGTTTTTACCGGTTAATTGCGATATAATGTATGGGTTAACATTCGCATATTTTATTTTATTTTGCGGTGTATGCGGTGTATGTGATGTTCTTGGTTGCTTATGTTGTTCAAACTTAGTTTGAATTTATTTTGTGATGTTTGTGGTGTTTGATGCGTTGATTGATGCGTTGATTGAGGCGTTCATGATTGCCTGTTTTTTCAAATTTAAGCAGTATTTTGCGGAACTCTCGAAACGACCGACGAAACGGTCATGTTTTATATTACTGTGCGATGATGTACAGGTCTCAGTTAGTAGTCGCTAGCATGCCCTTACGTAGTACACATGTACGCAGTATTCATGTACGCAGTATGCAGTACACATGTACGCAGTACGCAGTACGCAGTATGCAATAGACATGTATGCAGTAAGCAGTATGTAGTATGTATTATAGATGTAATTATACAAATAAAGTAAAACATTGTACAATGCGTACGTTATATATTTTTCTCATTTTTATACATTTTTGTATCGAATCACACATACACATGTGTGAAATAAAAAAAACTTTATTAAACGATGCTGTTTTTGTCGATCTACGAATTGTGCGATCCGTCGAATCCTAGCCATTTTACGTAGACCTTGTCACCCTTCTTGCGCAGAACCTTCTCCACCAGATACACGTCCGGATGCGTTGCGCGGTGCAACTCGTGCTCGTAGAACGCTCCGGATATCGCCTCACCGCGATAATCCTCCAGTAGATAGGTAGCTGGAGTGGTTTGCTGCACCTTGACGATCGTGAAAACCTCGGTGGTTCAATTCGGAGTGCATCCCTTTTCAAAAATCATTTTAAACTTGCTCACGCGTACTTTATCACCGACCCTGAATTTGGCCGGAGCGGCTATCTTTATAGCGCTGTACACGGTGTCGAGTTTCTTGGCGATATCAGGTGTCACGTCAACGGGCCGCATGCCGATCGTTCGATGCTTGCGCCTATTGTACTCGTCTACGAGACGCGGTAGCGCGTCGAACCACTTATAATTACCGTTGAGTGTAAACATCTTCCACATGGCGTTTTTGAGCGTGCGATTGAATCGTTCGACTATCGACGCCTTCATCACCGAGTACGTCGAGTAATGATTGACACTGCGTTTCGCGAAGAGTCGTTGCACGTCGGTGTTGTAAAACTCCTTTCCCATGTCGGTTTGTCTATTTTTCGGGCATCGCCCGCTCTTTCGCATCAACTCTGCTAAAGAGTCAGCCGTCTCGCTGCCGCCTTTGTTCTTAAGCGGTATCGCCCACGCGTACTTGCCGAGTACGTCGATGACGGTGAGAATGTATCGGTAGCCTCGGTTGAAACGCGCGTACGGTTGCATCTCGACGATATCAGCCTGCCACAGATCGTCGTATCCCTTGACCACGACGCGTCTTCGAGGAAAGTTTCTTCTCGCCGGGGCGTGCAATTCGTCGACGAGTCGCCTCCTCTCGGGACCTGCGTCGCTCGACTTGCGCGATCTAGACATGATCGATTCTGTCGCTCGATTCCTCTGATCGATCAATTTATAATCAAACCCGCCTCGCGCAGTTCCTCGACGATTGACAAAATTTCGTTGTCGTGAGCGTTGTGACCGGCTCGACGCGAAGCATCCAGCAATCGAAGACGATCCACGAGCTCGTTAGGATCGTCCCAGTGCACGTAGTCGATCGCGTGATCGTTTAACGTCATGAGGCGAGGTAATCCTTTACCGGAGCTCTTTCTTCTCGATTTCTGGCCGAATATCAGCGGTGCGATCACCTTCATGTACTTTGAGCCTCTGTTACCCATGACGCGACCGCTGTCGCTGAAATCTTTCTTATGCGCGTTCGTCGCTTCGAGTATGTTCTTGTAGTGACGTTTATCCGCCTCGGTGTAAGCGGTTTCGTCGGGTACCTTCTTGAAAATCAACTCGTACAGACCTTCCGTACCGGGATATCTCTTACCAGCGACGATTATATCGTCGTTCTTATGGTCGAATTCGACGTGCTTGTTCCCAAGCATTACTTTGTTCGCGTCAAAGTATATACCGAAAACGTCATCGATATTTATTCTTCTGTCACCGCTCGCCGCTTCCAGATACATCGTTGCCATCGATACGCTGGGCCGCGGCGTCGATACGCCAGATCGCGGCGTCGATACGCCGAACCGCGGCGTCGATGTGCGGGGCCGTGGCGTCGACGGAAGTTCGACGTTTTTGGTCGTAACGTACGAATCGACGGTCGTATCACTCAATGACGGATTAGCTACGATCGTATCGCCTAACGTTGCCGACGACAACGAATCGTCAAACGTGACGTTTAAACGCCGTTCGGGTTTTGGCATCGACCACAATCGTCGTTCCAGTTTCGGCGTCAAACGCTCCGATTTCGACTCCAACTTCGGTACCGCGATACCGGATTCCTCGACGGTCTCGGCCATCCGCTTTAGAGGTTCGACGATGGGCTTGAGGCGCTTTTCCGACGCGATGTCGGCGTCGATCGTGTCGGTCTTTATGGCTCGATGCTTCCTGCGAATCGCCTCGCTCGTCTTCTCGATCTCCCGCGTAATCTTTTCACGCTCGCGCGCGTCATGGTTGTCGTTTCTCCCCGTCATATCGATCGATCGTATCGCGCGATTTGTTCTCGACGAAGCGTCTTCGACGACTGATCGTCGCGTGATTTTGTCAATCTGTTAAAAAATCAACTCGACGGTACCGCAAACACGTCGAATCCTCGCCTGTATCGCCCGTTGTCGAGCGGACTGTCCTTGTCGATCACCGCGAAACCGTGATCGCGTTGCCAGCATTCGCGACACAACGCACTGAACTCGTCGTATGACATGTCGGTGTTGACGTGATCGTTGTACACGTGTTTCAGATTGGTTCCGTCCTGTTTGAACAGGATCAGCAGATTCGCGTTGTCGCGTATCAGATGCTTGGGTATCCTCGCGTACGACTGACACAGATAGAAGCAGTCTACGTTCGAGTGACGACCCATCGCGAAGTATTCTCTCACGGCGTCTTGCTTGTCGCACGCGATATCGTCAAAGACGAAGATCGAATGCGGAAGCGCCTCGCTCGGCGGAACGACGTCGCTGTTGTTGGAGAACGTGAAATAGCCGATCTCGTCGATCGGCGCCAGCAGACTTTCCAAGTACTGATACTTGGGCTGCTGCAGCGACTTCGAGTACACGTACACGTTCTCGAAACGCAAACCGTGCGGACTCTCCAACAGACTGATCAGAACGTTCGTTTTGCCGCAGTTCGATGGACCGCACACGATCGCGCGCACGGTGTTTGGCAGCATCTCACCATGCCTGCGTTTTTTCTCCCTCTCGAGACTGTCCATCAGTCGTAATCTGTCGTCGCAATTCGCGACGCGTATCGTCTGCGGTTGTCGCACGAACCGCATCTCGTACCCGCTGTACGGAGACGATCACTCGCGCGCCTATTTATAGTCGCGCGAACCCGCGAATAGCTCATTAATCGATATGTATCTCGCGCTGAAACATCCCTTTGACGTGTTGAACTTAACCGCGGAACAGTTGAGCATCGTACCAAAGGCCGTTTTGCTGAACGTCTGCGGCGATTACGTTCATCACGTGTGGGATAAACTTCCCGTGCACTTGAGGAAAGATCCGGAGGTTCGAACCTACCGCAGGTGCCTCGAGCATTACAATCAACCCTGGCAAGAAACGCACATCGACGGACTTGCTCCGTTAATCCGAAAGTGCGGCGAGTGTCAACGTCGTCTACCGCTTCGTCGGAAGTAAAGTGCTGCGGCAAGGGTTTGTTGAATCGCGCGATAAACGCCCTCCCCTTCGAACTGCACATCCCCGGTTATCAATTTTGTGGGCCGGGAACTCGACTGAAGGAACGCATAGCGAGAGGCGATCGAGGCGTTAATCCGTTGGACGAAGCGTGTCGCGAGCACGACTTGGCATACGCGCGAAGCAACGATCTCACAGATAGACACGCAGCGGACAGAGAACTCGCCAAGAGAGCGGGAAAACGCGTTATAGCGAGAGATTCAGGCTTACGTGAGAGAGCCGCCGCAGCAGCCGTGTGGGCTGCGATGAAATCTAAAACGAAAATTGGCATGGGTATGTCGACTAGAAAGAAGAGGTTGAGGACTGTGAGAAACAGAACGATTACGAAGAGGGAGAAGTACGATTCGCAAAAAACGCATGCTTCCAACAGCAAAGCGCGGCATGCTGCCGATCATTCCGATTCTCGGCGCAGTCGGATCGCTTGTCGGTGGAGCCGCGAGTATAGCGAGAGCCGTAAACGAGAGAAAAGCTGCGCGCGCGGCAGCCGGTGGATCCGGCGTACATCTGGCCCCGTACAACGGTGGACGGGGTCTCTCTCTCAAGCCGTACAGGTACGGCAGAGGTACGACTGTTGCGAAGAGAGGAAGAAAAAAAAACGTCGAGAAGACGTTAAAAATGCCCACGGGTGCTACTACGAACGTGCAATTGAATCATCTGGCCAGACGTATGCGCGTTCCTTATTTCAGAGGTGTATTTATGCGCGACGCCCTACCTACGAGTGGCGCGCATACAAACGAGAGCGGTATCGTGAATCTGGACAACGTGACGGGTCCGGGGACTCACTGGGTAGCGTACGCCAAAAGGGAAGATCGCGTCGCGTACTTTGACGGCTTCGGTAATCTCCGACCGCCTGTGGAATTGGTGCGATATCTCGGAGTCGGCGTCTCATCGATAGAGTACAATCGACGATCTTATCAAACGTACGATCAGAGTATCTGCGGACAGCTGTGTCTACGTTTTTTAAGTACAATCGACGCGATTACGTTTAAAAACTGACGTCGCGACGCACTTTGCCTCAGTATCACTTCAAACATGTCGATCACGCTCACGTTAACCGGTAGGAGCAGTGTTCTCCATTCGAGCTACTCACCGGCGTTGGATCTCAGTGACGGTGATTACGAGCTCGGTCTCACGGACTTTGCGACTTACAACACCATACCGAACGTCGATTCTACGAACAACAAATTTTACTATGGCACGGACGGTAAAGAAATTACGATTCCCGAGGGATCGTACGAGATACAGGCCATAGACAAATTTTTGAAACACGCGATGCCGCGACAACGCGACACCGTCGATGGAAATCGTAATGAGAAGAGCGAGAAGAATGAGAAGAATGATGATTTCTCGATAGCGATTTGCGCCAACTTCAACACTATGAAAAGCGAGATCAAATCCGCGTACGTGGTGAACTTTTCAAAACCAAACTCGTTGGGACCGCTTCTCGGATTCTCACCGCACCGCGTACTGCAACCGCGAAAGTGGCACGAGTCCGACTTACCGATCAATATAATCAATCTGAATATTATTCGCATCGAATGTAACGTAACCGCGGGCGCATACTGCAACGGCAAATGCGTGCACACGATTCATGAATTTTCACCGAAAGTGCCACCGGGATATAAGATCACGGAAACGCCCACACAGGTCATTTACCTACCGTTCATCGTGCGATACGTTACGGATCTCACGATACGCGTCACCAACCAAAACGGACGACCGCTCGACTTTCGCGGAGAGGAGATCACCGTCAGATTGCACGTGCGACAACGACAACGATAACGTGGCATGTTAATACCGAACGAAACGAGACGCGTTACGACGATCAGTTTCGGTACTGGTACGATTCAACAGCCTGAACCGCGACAACATATCGCTGTAAATAGCGTTGGAAGGATAAGAAGAAGGAGACTAACCGAAACAAACGTTGAATTTCTGAGATCGCTCGGATTCGCTGTGCGAAATAATTTTATCTGAACGATGGCCGACATTCTGAATATCCAAGACGAACCGGTCTTCGACGATCGAATCGTCAAGATTGAGACTCACGCCTGCAATCCGTTTGCCAATACGACGTTCGGATACAGCGATGAGATAAGAATACCGATACAGCAACAAGATCTGTACACGCTGCCGCACGAGAGTTTTCTCTACATTGAGGGAAAATTAACGAAGGGCAAGGTGGTTGCGGGAGCCAACGTGATCTTCGGGGACAACTGTATCGCCTTCATGTTCGATGAGATACGATACGAGCTCGACGGTGTGGAGATCGATCGTAACAGAAACGTTGGCGTAACCAGCACGCTGAAAAATTACGCGACCGTTTCATCCGACAGGAGCGTGATTCTGCGGAACGCGGGATGGCTCGGTCCCACGATCAATGCGAACGGTTACTTCAATTTCTGCGTACCGCTCAACATGCTGCTAGGATTTTGCGAAGACTATAGGCGCGTCGTGATCAATGCTCGTCACGAATTGATTCTTATACGAGCGCGCAACGTCAACAACTGTCTAGTGGGCAGTTCCGCGCTCGAGCCTAAAGTTGACTTGCTGAAGATACAATGGCGTATGCCTCATGTACTTTTGAACGAGGTAAAGAAATTGGCGATGTTGCGCACCTTGGAGAGCGGCCGATTCGTCAGTATGGGTTTTCGCTCATGGGATCTGTATGAGTTTCCGCTACTGCAACTCACGACCAAACACTCATGGGCCATCAAGACCGCCACGCAACTCGAGAAACCTCGATACATCATCTTTGCTCTGCAGACGGGTCGAAAAAACGTTATGTCTGAAGTCAATAGTCGTTTCGACAATTGTAAACTGACCAACGTGAAGCTCTATCTCAATTCAGAGTGCTACCCGTACGACGATATGAACCTCGACTTTGGCAAACGTAGATACGCGATTCTCTACGACACGTACGCGCGTTTTTGCAAAGAATACTACGGCTACGAGTATCTCAAACCGAATCTCACCGTCACGTCGTTTCTGCTCAACGGTCCGTTCGTCATCATCGACTGCTCGCGTCAAAACGAGTCGGTTAAAATCGCTACCGTGGACGTGAGATTGAAGTTTGAATGCAAGGACAATGTAGCGCCAAATACCACGGCTTACTGTCTCATCATACACGATCGTTTGGTTCAATACAATCCGTTGACCAACGTTGTACGTAAGATCACGTAGAAATGATCTTCGACGTGTGTATGTAAAGCGGTGAATCGACGAACGTTGCGTATTCACTTCCATTCCGTCGTATGCGTAACGTCGATAGAGAGAGAGAGAGATTGTCATCGTCGTCATGAAACCATCAAAGTATCAACCGTCTTGTTGGTGCGAGAACGCGAGTCGCATGAAGGAAGATAAAGCTACGCAAACGGATCCTAGACCGACGGATCACTTATTGAACAGAGGAATGACGTATCGAGTGACATCCACGGGAAACACAGTGGTTGACGTAGCCACGCAAACGGATAAGAAGTCGCGAAGCGAACGACTTCAGGAACGCGTGACGGATTTTGTCTCGAAGCATTTAAAAAAGTAATACAATTTGGAAAAGAGGGGGATAAAATTAAAAGATTGACGAATACGCTCGCGCGTGTTCAGTAACGAAATTTCCTTCGATCGAGTCGCATCGTTATCATCATCATCATTATCATCATCATCATCATCATCATGTCCACGCCAACGTTCGTCGATCTCCAAGGATATCCCATCGGATGACGTTTCGTCGTGAAGGAAGCGGCGGTGCTGCGAGGTGGTACCGTTCTTGCGCATTACGTCTTTGCAAAGCCTATGCCATGGGGTGTTGTATCGCGAGACGACAGACGCCTCGTTACCTGGTTGGTACGAAATCATCACGGTATAGCGTGGGAAGACGGGGACGTTCCGTACAGTCAGGCTAAACGCCAGATCATCAGGGCCCTACAGAACGAGGAAGATTGCTACGATCACGCCATCGTATACGTCAAAGGACTCGAGAAACGCGATTGGCTGCGAGATATGCTTGAAGAGGATTACTACGGCGACGACTATGACGATGGTCACAAATTCTACACGGACAATCTGATCGTCAGAAACATCGAAGATGATTTCGAACATGTTGAATCACTTAGCGATTTAAACGATTCGAATACTTTCCGCTGTAGGAGACATTCCAAAAATTGCGCCGTGCAAAATGTATTTAAATTGTACAATTGGTGGCGTAACCGTCAAAATGATGATAATGTATAATTTTTGAATAAACTTTTTTTTCATACTTATACTTCTGCGCCTTTGGATTATTTTACCCCTCTCCTAATTACCCTCTCTCAATTACCTTCTACCAATCACTTTTTCTTAATTACCCTCTCCGATAATTTGTCTAACTGCGTTTTATATTACCCCACTCTATGCAAAATTTTAAATAATGAAAGAGGGGATTTTTTTTACAACCGTCCTCGACTCGAGGTACCCTCTGATCGTGCGATCAGTACATTTTTCGCTTTGGCCGCAACAACAGCAACGATTACGACAACGTCTACGATTACGTCTACGATTACGAATACGACAATGTATTACACCGAGAGAAATTGCTACAAAGTGCGTCGAATTGATTGCGGTAATGAACCCTTCTCATCTAACGAGTAAGTATTTTTTTATTATAAAAATTATTTACTTTAAAATTAATATATTAATATTCACGATTGTTCTTATTTAATTTCCAGCGACCCACCGAAACGATACGTGACGCGCTTACTATGCAGGCGATACCCGCTGACCCGCACGGGATACAAATATCTCGAGATCGGCGTGAACGTTGGTCCGCGTAGTTTTGTGGAGATCATCGTAGGCGATAATCGAGGAGATGAATTGTCGATGTTGCTTGACACCTGGAAGGAACTCTGCGAGCATCGATGGACAATTCAGAATATGCTTCGCGATCGACCGAAGCAACCATACGACTGTTTGAACATAGGTTCGCTCACAGTGCGAATATGTTATATGAACGAAATGAAACTTGTGCGACTTGAATCTCTCGACGCACGTATGGCTATGACCGAGGCTACGTTCACGCGAATGTTGGATTTTGATGATTGCGTCGCTTTGAAATTCAACGTACTCACCAAAGCCCTACCGAAGATCGACGACAAATACGAGCAATTTTGTAAAATCGCTTCCGCATCAAGAAGTCGTACCGAAGCGGTGAGCGCTGTACGCAGCAGCGATTCCTTCGACGAACAACAAATTATAGATTGTGAAATGCTTGCGATTATAATAAATGTGTAAGAAAAAAGTATAATGAAATATATTGTATCGCATATTTAGAAAATATATACTTTGTAGTCTTTATGTAACATTTTTAATTATTTCTATTCCATCCTTCATCTTCTTATAATTGTGAGGCGTAAGTCCACCTCGTGAATCCGCCTTGTTCGTATGTAACGTATGTATCTGAGAGAGAAAGAAATAAGATAAGGAGGAGCGATTACCCGGGGGGGTGTGTACAGCGTCACCCGCATTCGAATCGTATAAGCGCATAAAAGAATCGTTGATAAACGATAGGCGGCGCTTAACGAGTGCGAGCGAGAGGGAACGATGAGCGCGCCATACTTTGCGTTCAACGGGTGCGAGCGAGAGAGGACGCTGGGCGCGCGACACTTGTGCGTTCAACGGGTGCGAGCGAGAGGAAACGATGGGCGGCGCGAACGAGTGCGAGCGAGAGGGAACGATGGGCGCGATACCTTGCGATCCGCCGCTTGCCGCCGCCGTCACCGCCCGTTGCCGCCGCGACGCCACACGACCCTTTTTAAAAAATCGCGACTCCTTTGAAAAAAATCGCGACTCCTTTGAAAGTCGCGATGCCGCATAAACATGCCGCTGCGCGACGACACGCTTATCATTTTTAAAAATAATATTGCATTTCAGAGTTTTGATGTTGTTATTATTTTCTAAACAATTCGTTCCTAGAATCGCCGACACAGGGACGATTTATAAATACCCACCCCCTCCCCGCATGACGTCATTACCCCTTGCCCTAGGTCTCACGGACCCAGAACCGTTAACACCCCCTCTCCCCGCGTGACATCATTACCCCTCGCCCTAGGTCACATGGATACTCTAACACGTAGTGATCTAGAACCGCTCCATGCGTTCAACGGGTGCGAGCGAGAGGAGATGATGGGCGGCGCGAACGAGTGCGAGCGAGAGGGAACGATTAACACCCCCCCTCCCCGCGTGACGTCATTACCCCTCGCCCTAGGTCACACGGATACACTAACACGTAGTGATCCAGAACCGCTCAGTATACATCTACTGATAATTTTCGTTTTCTGTCTTGAGAAAGACAATTTTGAATGCCGTTTTCTGACTTGAGAAAGACAAGGCATTTAAAATTGTCTATTTGTACTAAAAATTGCAAGAATGTATTAGAGTCTTCAGGTTTTTTTCTCCAAAAAATGCACCCACTAGATACACGGCATTATTTTTTTGTATTAGAACATAAAATAGGCCACAATGATACATGACAAGATTTTGCCAATGGAAGACCATCAATATTTATTAGTAAATTAATATGTTTGTCATTAGATCTTGATATCATATATTTTATAACATTGTTTAAACCTAAATAAAAATATTCTCCTCAACATAATGTTAAAACTTTAGTTTGCCTTGGTGTTTCTAACAGTGTTCGTGCATTTTTCGGAAAATTATTGGGTACATGTTGCTGCAAAATTTTTAATAATGCATTACAAGCAACGTGTGAGATATTATATGACACATTCCATGAAGCTATATCATTTCAAAATTGCATCTTATTAGCATTATCATTAATGTTATTTTCAATATCATTGTCATTATCATTGTTAAGATCATTGTAATTTATTTCAATGATATCATCTTGACATTGATAATTATTTTCATCGGAAGGTATAGTTAAATTATCGATATTAACTACTGTGTCATTAGTGCTACTTGCATTAAAAGGATCAATATTCTCATTAACAATTTTTTTCTGAAATGTCTGAATTATCATTAAACGTAAGCAATTGTTCTGAAGTTTGTTTGAAAGACCCTTCAATATCTATATTTGTATTATTTGAAATAATTCGTCTAATCTGACGTTTGAAAACAAAAAGTTTTCTTTTTCGTGTATTGTCCATAGTTAATCACCTGTCTATACAGGGTGTCCCAGATCAGTGGACGATGCCGTAAATGATAGGTAGATTTAATCGAATTAAAACGAAAAGTTTTTTACCATTTTGAAAACATCTCAATAGTTTTCGAGAAAAAAATTAAAATATATAAAATGTATAAGCGTAAGAGCGACAAGAAAGCTGCGCGTGAGTGAGCGCGACAGGCAAATGACTAGAAATGGCGCCGTCGTCTGTCGCGCTCACTCAGCCCACGCTTCCTCGTCGCTCTTACGCGTACATAAATTAATTTTTTTCTTGAAAACTATTGAGAATTTTTCAAAATGGTACAGGACTTTTCGTTTTAATTCGATTATATCTACCTATCATTTTCGGCATCGTCCACTGATCTGGGACACCCTGTATATTAATTAAGTACTGTAAGGCCGTTGGGATCGACAAGCGGTCGATTCGCGCAAACACTACGCCGGCACGAGGTCGGCTCGTGAAAATAGCGCGCCGAGCTAGATCAACGGGGGAAAAATACAGGTCGGGAGCAGGTGAATTCGAAAAGGAGCGACTGGAGTCAGTCGAGAGAAGATACGGGTCTCGTACGGAACGAAAGATAGCCGACGCGAAATACATATAGAGATAGATAACAACCGCGAGATTTCTGTAACTTTATTGTACATACTTTACAACGTAATAAAATAAGAAGTGAGTGTCAAAGAAACCGCTCGAGTGATTATTCATAAAGGCAACGTAAAAGACCTTACAGTACTAATCTGCAAAAAAATTTAAGAACGGTTGATCAAACTTTCTGGCAAATTTACTTGTCAGGTAAACATATGCCTGTCTTTATCCTCTTAAGAAAAAAGATAAAAATAAACATATAATTACCTAACAAATAAATTTGCCAGAAAGTTGGAACAATTAGCTTTTAGGTGTATGGTTGTAGTTAGAAAGTATGCAACGTGATCATATCTATGTATTGCACATGAACGAATACAACAGTTAGCATTAGATCTGTTTCTATAATCATATATGTTTTTAACGGTTTCTAATTTTATGTGTTGCGTTAAGCTTTCTGACCACAACAGTACATTTCACTATTGTTTTAGTCGAATATAAAAATCTTTAAAATATTTATCTGCTGCAATAATGTAGATGACAAAAAATTTTCTGCAGACACACTGTCTCAAAATGTTATCAATGTTATTTTTCAAATTGTATTAGCGAGCACTCGCGACACGGACTGTGCAGATCACTCGATCAGTTATAAATTTTATCGCACTGTCACACGACCATAACAGCTGATCACTGTCATAACAGTCATAACTGTTATATTAGGTTTGTTCTTTCCATCTGCACTGGTGAACTGGTGCAGTACTTACTGAACTTACTGTACAGTTTAGTTGAAAAGAACAAACTTATTATACTTGCAGCGATAGCATCAGAAAGCTGACGCCGAGAAAGAATCTTACGTAAAATATATTCTCTTTCATATTTATAATAAATATCAGAAAAATTAATGAATTAAAAGCAAATTTATTAAAATATTTTTTTTAATTTCCGAAATAATGCTGCAACATTGCTATTAGAAGTTTACAATTTTATTGCTTGACAATGTCTCTGCAACATTGCTACTGGAAGTTTGCAATTTCATTACTTTAGCAACGTCTCTGCAACATTGCACGGCAATCTGCAAGATTGCAACATTGCGGCAATGTTATTGAAACGTTTTGTGCTGTGTGGGAAATTTCTACATTTAAACTCTAATAAATTTATATTTAAATTAATAATTTTTTCACATTTTTTACACTTTTTTATGTCTTTGATAACGTTGCTCTCAAGTAAAAAATCAATTAAACGTTGTTTGTGTTGTAACCCGAACCCCGTTACAACACGGAACATGACGCAAGGCATTTCGGCATAAGATCTCGTAATAAAATAACATCGGAGGATGCGATATCAGCAAACCTCCTTAAGCAATTAAATCATAAGAAATAAAAAAGAGAAACAATTGCGAAAACTTATTGCCGAAATCGCTAAGGTTGCATTCGCCGAACAACCGAAGTTCGGCATTGCAACCCGATGACGCCAAGGCCCTGCGTCACTATTAAATAACCGCGGACCGTCACGGGCGGGCAGTCACATCAGAGTCCGTGCAGTAAACCGATATCGTGTGGTAATTAAAGTTCGGTCGCGTGCCGTGAAAGAGGAGACCTCGCGGAGCCGAGGACGCGTGATAACGCTGGGACGTGCACCGAACTGACCAAAAGGAAACTCAGGAGAAGCGAAAGGAGTGTAATACCACAACCAATTAAAAAATTCAAACTATTTATTGCTATCTATTATAATTATCGCCCTTCCCCACGGATCCCGAAGGACGGACCCCGTGCACCGGCTGCGGTGCAACATTTGTGTTTAACAAAAACTAAAAACCCATGTAACTTTATTTTATAATTGTTAAATTTTAACATTAACGGGTTTAGAGTTTGTTAAATTTTAACTCTTATAGACAATCTGTCAACGAAAGAGCATGTGCGGTATCTTAAAAATTATAAATTTGATATTTTCTTACTTACCGACATCATCAAGCTTTAAAATTTAAAAAAAAAGGAGAATTGAGCGATGATTTTCCTTTTCAGAATAGATTACAAACATCAAAATAAACTAATGTACAAAGTTGGAAACAAATCCAAGGTGGGGGCGTTATATTATATATTTACCATATTAAAAAAATTTTTTTTATTTGTATTAAAAAAATTTTTTTTTTATTTTTTTTTAATGTAAAATATGTTATATACGTTAAGATGTGAAAAGTAATTTGTTTATCTATTTCCGGAATATAATCATAAAATAGATAGCAATCTCACTCAAGAAAGATTTCACGAAAAATATATTATCATTTTAATTATCGCTTATCTCGCGAATCAGTACGCAGGGAATAGATAATTTTGATCGATAATTCTATAAATTGAAGAAATCATGCTTTGTTGACTTCAATAAATCACTATGGATTCCATCACCGGTTTCATAATTGCGTGTCTAATATATGGTAGTGCTAATGGTAAGTATACATTCAAATTTATTTAACAAAAAATTCTGAGTTAACGCATTATAAATAATTTGAGTCTAAATTATAACGTAACTTACCAATTAAAAGTTACGTAATTTCTTATAAGTGTAAAACATTACATAAGTATGTAATATCATTCAAATAAATTAATACACTTTACCTCATTTTTGTAATAAATTATTTGATTGGTTGAAATATTTGGAAAATAAAATGACGAATAATCAGTAATGTTAAAAATTTTGTTTAGTTATATTAAGTATGTCATATGTATATTTGTTTTTTATTCAATTTATATTAAAAATATTATTTAAAAAATATACTTATATTATTACGTAAAAATAGTTATTAAAGTAACAAATAATTATAGAATACATTAACTGAAATTTATTTTAAATATTATAATATACAATACATACATAATTTATAAAGTTAATACTTAGTATTATTTAACAAAAAATACAAATGTTTTTAATCAATAGGTTTTCCAAACACGCAAATTGTTGGTGGCGTTGATGCTCTAGAAGGAAAATATCCTTATCAAGTGTCATTAAAGTATAGCTGGAATGAGATTCATTTTTGCGGTGGAGCTATAGTTAGCCAAAAATATGTTGTTACCGCAGCGCATTGTTTGGTAGGGTATGTCGTCTATTTCAATTAATTGTAAAGCTTTTTAACTTAATTTTTATTTAAATAATTGGTACATATTGTACAGTTTTTATAGTAAAAGAATTATTTCTATATACTACACTTTTTTAAAAATTTAATGCAATTACAAATAAGTAAAAAATTTAAAAATGTACAAAATTATTTTCAATATACATGATTTATATTGTTACATGTAATAAACATTATAAATTGTTTATATACATAATAATACATATGTGTGTAAATTTAATTTTAGAAAATTGTTCTAGATTAATTTTGTTTAAAATAATTGTAATTTTTATTAAATATTACAGTTTATACAATCCATCTGACGTTCTCATCGATGCTGGAAGTAATGGCCTTCATTCTGCATTGCGAACCACGTATAAAGCAGATGCCTTAATAATACATCCTGATTTCAACAGTAGATTATATATTCATGATATTGGTTTAATTAAATTAACGAAAGATATCGCCTTTACTTCAAGAATCAAATTAATAGAAATAATATCTTACGATAAAAATTTTGAAAATCATGGTTTGACAGTCACGGGGTGGGGAACTCTCACAGTAAGTATAATATATATAGTTATTTTCTAACGTATAATATCTTAGTAAAAGTAACCTAAATCTGTATAAGAATGAGTGTTCATAAGTATATTATTATAAATTTTTTGAAAACATTAAACAATGTAAATTATAAGTTTTTCGATTTTAAAATTAGAATTTTAAGCATTAAGTTAAGCATTATTTTCTATCTTTTTTAGTGGTTAGGCGTGATTCCAGAACGCCTGCAAAAAATTATTGTGAAGGGATTCTCTCAAAAAAAGTGTGCCGAGTCATACAACAATATTTACAAAGAACACTTATGTACTTTTCAAGGGATTGGTCAAGGAATGTGTAATGTAAGTATATAATGTTTATAAATATTTGTGTACATTTAGAATTATTGTTATTTAAAAAATCTTTAATATTAAAATAGTGTTAGCAAATAAAAGTCAACTCTATAAAATCTATACAAAATTAATCTTATTAAAAAAAATCTTCTATACAAAAATTATAGTTTAAAATAATTAAACCCATAAAAAAGTAGTTTAAAAATAGTTTATTAAATATGTTAGTGAATTATCTGCCAAAAAAAATTTTTTTTTAATTAAAAAATTACATTAATCCCGAATTGTAAATATAACAATAAAATTAATAAACACTAAACTGACATACAATAGTTGGCACGCTACGAAACTTAATATAATCCAAGCAGTTCTTGATTATGCACAACAAAAGAATAACACTTTTGTTTTTAAAATCGACCTCAATCTTTCTATTGAACCTACTATAGAGTTCGAGCGATTTAGCTATTATATGAGATTCGATTATCTCAGCTGTCATCAACTCAGCGACTTGCATTAAAATGCACGATCTGTTTCGTTGTGCGTACACTTGACGCAAGACACTATCACATTTCTTGATATCGCGTAATTGTGTACGAGAACGTCTCATGATAACCTTTATCAATCTAAAAATTATTTTTAAAAGACGCTACTTTATCCACTTTGATATCAGGTTGTTAGATAACAATAAAAAATGTTTCTATTATTCAGACAATATAATAAACGAAGTCAGAATTAGTTTCAATAAAAAAAATATTGTTTTATAACTTTACTTGGTAATAAGTAACACAATTATTTATGTAAATCATTGATATCTAAAAAATTGATTTACGATAATAAATGTTGACTAACGTTAGATATGCTATCTTGACAGGGTGATTCCGGTGGTGCACTTACTTACGACAATAAACTTGTTGGCATCGTGTCTTATGGTAGGGCTCCATGCGCTAGTGGCTATGCGGATGTATTCACCAGGGTGTTTTATTATAAATCATGGATTAACAATTATATGAATACAAGCAGTAATTAATATTGAAAATTTTGTAACATATTTGTATTTATATTTATTTTTATATCGACTATTCCACAGTTTTCCTAACACCGGCGACAAAAAAATGAAAGGTAATGAAAGAAACAAAATATCTTATGTTTTATATTTGCAATAATAACCGATACATAATTTTTACAAATATTGGTATAAAAGAGTGGGTGAAAGCTTACAAATAAAATTGATTGATACGTTCTGTGTGGAGTAAATTCACGCATCTCTAATTTAATTGCATTTTTTGAAAGTAACGGCTATCCTGCTTTTGTTCGACGGGATGCTGTCAAGTTCCGGTTGCATGCCCCAACAGTCGTTCAGTTGCGCGTGGATTTGTTTGTTATCGTGCTTCGTCATCAGATATTTTTATTGTTGGTTATTGTCAGCTCGCATGGTATTATATCCGAAAGGAAATTGAGCCTAGCCGTCATCTAGTGATTAGCTAATCAATTCGAATTTTATCTTCTAACTGTCTAGTCAAACTGTTCAGACTTGGACTAAAAAAGTAACGCTCAAACCATCCAATTACTAGACAATTATTACTGGCTACACAAAAAAAAATTATTTAAATCAAGTAAAATTCACTTATGTCAAATAAATGAATTACTCTAACATTCTTTAGTAAATTTTTTCTTAATATTTGAACAATATTTTATTTGAATCAAAATAATGTAATCTTTAAATAAGAAAAAAATTATTGAAAGTAATCGTAAATTATTTTAAAATAAAAACATAAAGACTTAAAGTTAATTACTGTTAATGTTCGGAACGAAATTAGACACGTATTATTTTGGCTCTGAACACCTGTGCGAGAGATCCCGCGGCTGCTCGCTTTGTTGTCGAGCTTCGGCACCGAGCGAATGTTTAGATCGCTTCGGCCGCCCTTGGTCGGGTTATCGCCGGATCGCTCCGGTTTTGGCGAGAATCTTGTTGCCAAAGCGGAGCAGTCTGGCGGCCGACCCTGGGCAGGCCAGCGAGCGGAGAGGGTCTCTCGACCGGAAAGAATTTCTCGATCGATCGACGGAGCCGTTAGTCTCACCAGCACTCGCGAAGGATCGAGATAAATTGTAGCCTGCGTTTAATCTCGGTGAACCTTCGTTTTAACTTCGGCTGTCGCCTGCAGCGAAGGAAAATCGACGCGAAAACCGTCGCGTATCGCGTACCAAAAAACTGCTGTAAATAGTTCCCGTTTGTAAATAGATTGTGCTCGTCTAAATTTAGATTTTGATTTATTGAATCCTGACTCTCTATTCACGATTTCTTGCGCTCGCCAAAAAAAGGGAACCGCGTTTCTCTTCGGTGAAAAGCCGGGTTAATTCGCGGAAAGACTGCGCCTATTTCCAGTATTAAACAGTTAACTTAATAAAAAACAATATTTACAAGTTTAAAGTAATCAGTTTTTTCCTTGAAGTAATTTTAATTTTGCTCTAGTTAATATTTACTTCTAACAAGAAAATATTATATATTGCAAATAGTTAAAATATTTTTCTTGATCTAAGTTACTCGTATATTATTGTAAAAGAATTATTTCTTATTTAGATTCTAAAAAGCAATTATTTTTTTACAATAATATACGACTAACTTAATTCAAGAAAAAGACGTTAACTATCTACATTATATTTTCTTGTTGTATACTTTATTATTGTAAGAAAATTATTACTTATTTAGATTTTAAAAAGTAATTATTTTTTTACAATAATAGACGAGTACTTAATTCAAAAAAAATATGTTAACTGTCTATAATATATTTTCTTGTTGTAAGTAAATATTAATATATCTATATTAATATTTACTTTATCTATATTAATATAATGTAAGTAAATCTATAATATATTTTCTTGTATTTACTAAAGCAAAATTAAAATTACTTCAAAGAAAAAAGTGATTACTTTAAACCTCTTAATATTATTCTTTATTAAGTTAACAGTAATTAACTTAAAGTCTTTGTGTTGTTATTCCAAAATAATTTACGATTACTTTCTGTTTGCGCCTTTTTGTTCTAGTTCAATATTTGATTATTTCTCACGTATCTCATGTATCTCATGTAGCGGTTGTTTATTGATTTGCCATTATTATGTTAAGTTTAGTTTATTGACAGATGTTGACGGATATACATATGTAAAAGAGTTTGAGAAAGTTTAATTAAATGAAAAGATTTTTTAACAATTTCTTTGTGAGTGCGAGTTCCTTTAATTCGAAATGATAAAGAACGATTACGGGCTGTTACCGAAATTAATATAAATTCACGAACAAATACAGTAATCAGTGCATCGAAAACGAGATAAATTCCGAGGAATAACTAAAGGTTCAGACAACCCATCCCAGAACGGACTAAAACAAGTCTTGGATCCGCAATCACGTCATTTTGTGGATATAACAAGGTCAGTACATAAGTATAATAAATCATTCACGCTTCTTTAAATCATAACCATGGCTGATAGAATGCGATTCATTATACAAAAACGAACAACTTTAAAGTCACAGATTACTAGTTCGACCAATTTATTCGAGAAAGGAACTTTTGATAACGCCGCATTAAAATTATGATTGGCACGACGAACAACTCTTTACAATGCTTTCGAGAAATATAATGATGAACTCGCGATCTCTGACCCCGATGAAAAGCATCAATCGGAATTTACCTGAATTCAAGATCGTTTTTACACATTAGCGGGTAAAATTGAAAATTTTTTTAATGCGACGGGTACATTAAACGCGAGTACTAGCGGTTCTAGTAATGACGCCCGACCAGAAAGCGTAAACTCAACAACAAATCCTCGTATGCGAAGAATTAAATTACCGGAAGCACCGCTGCCAACTTTTGATGAAAAATATGAAAATTGGCTCTCTTTCAAAAACGCATTTCACAACGTAATCGACTCATAAACAGATTTATCTGATATTGACAAGCTACATTTTTTAAAGACGGCGTTAACTGGTGATGCGGCGAATAAAGTAAAGGTTTTTTCCGTAAAAGAGATAAACTATACAAAGGCATGGGATTTGTTAGAACGTGTGTATGAAGTCAAGAGACTATTAGTTTCGCGGCATCTTTCAATGATTGTAAATGCACCCGTGTTAGAAAAGAAATCGTCAAACGGATTGACTAAACTCGCTGACGAGATACAACAACACCTCTCTAAATTCGTAAAGAGTCACGGTTGGTTTAAAAATAATTATATATTTCATAGAAAACAAGTTACCACGACAAACGATTAAAAAATGGGAAATTAATCTCGAACGAGACAAAATGCCAACTTTGGATAAATTATATGAATTTTTGTATACGACGGCAATAACGACTTCCAAGCGAGAACGCTCAAAAATTCAGGACGCAGAAAAAAATATATTTAAACTACCGGCAAAACAACAAAAGATCCATATCGCGAATCAAAGTTTTATCGTGAATACGTCAAGGAATTGCATAGCGTGTAAAAATAAACAACATCCGCTTTATGCCTGCAATACTTTTAAGCAAATGCCCGTCCAGAAGCGTATTGATACTATCAAGAACGCGAAACTCTGCTACAATTGTTTACGCTCACATCTTAATAAGCCATACGGACCTTCCACTTGTTCTTGCTGTCATAAACGCCACAACACTCTTTTACATATTGATAATTATCCAGGCTATATTAAAACCGATATGAAACAATCCGATAACAAAAAAAAGAGCATCACTAACAAGAAAGGTTAGGCAACTCGAAAATTAAAAAAAATATGATACTTTGTGTGCATGTAGAATAGTTCATCTGTAACACAAAACTAATTTATGTTTGTACTAAATTTTACTATAAAGGGGTGAAACCAACCCTTACAAATAAAAGGGTTTTTTGCTTTTTTCGATATAACTCGAAAACTATTAGAGTTATCAAAAAAAGTTTTATACAAAAGTTTTACAGTAAAAACAACTATATTTAACTGCAGTAACAAAATTAGATAAAAAAATTTTTTAACAAAATTGTTGTAACCCGATACGCCACGCAGGTGATTGCCACACCGCGTGCGCTAATTTTTTTACAAAAGACTCAGCAGATTGCCAAACCGTTGGAATCTGCTGAGCCTACGATGCAGTCTTGTCAGCATTTACGACATTGCGCATTATCAGTAGAAGGTAGTAAGGAGTTTGGCCACTTCCTTCTGTAATTTTTCTGACAAGACTGAAGTAAATAATGTAAAATGCACGAGCTCCGAATCTCGTGCAAGTCAGTGAGTTACGAGCTAGCGACTCGTAACTTGACCATCGACAATTATAATAAACATGACATGAAAGAAGGAATAAACGAATCAAGAAATATTATACAAAATATTACGTTTATTTAATGTATCAACCCACTGCCGAGCTACGATACCGGAGGACGGACCCCGTGCACCGCTCCGGTGCAACAAAATTGTTTATAAAATTACAAAAAAAAAAAATTTTTTTCTAATTCGATTATTGCAGTTAAACGGAGGTATTTCCACCACAAAACTTTTATATAAAACTTTTTTTTGATATCTTCAATAGTTTCCGAGTTGTATGGAAGAAAGTGAAAAATCTCTACATATGAAAATACTTTATTTCCGTAAGAATTATTTTTGAGCCGCAACTAAAAATTTTTTATTTATTTGTTACTCTATATGCGTAAAGCTTCTTATTATAAGAACGATTTAATCAAGTAAATACGCTCAATAATAATAATAAGATTTCCATCAAAAAAAGTTAGAGAATTTTTAAATATTCAACATTGTGAAATTTTGTGTACAATAATTTATAAATTGAACAAACTTACCTGTGAAGTTCGATTATAATTATGCCTGGTGTCTCGTCCGGATGGAACTAAGTAGTAGCGTGCCTGCACTACTCGTTGACCAACAGATTTTAAAGTACAAAATAAAAAAATCGGGCGGCTCCATCTCGCGGAGCTCGCCCGTACGAGCTTGCCGATTTCCCGCCGATCTTCATCAATTTAAAGCATGGCACAAATCGCTTTAAAAAGGGGAATGGGAACCAAGGAAAAAAGGAGATAGGTGGGCGTCCATCCGGACGAAACACCAGGCATAATTATAATCGAACTTCACAGGTAAGTTCATTTAATTTATCAATTATGCTCTGTGTGTCTCGTCCGGATGGAACTAAGTAGTTGTTCAAAAAATGCGATTTGCTGCAAGGAACCGAGAATATTGTGTAATTGAACATGCAATACAAATTAAGAAAATTAATAACAATGAATACAGAAACAAATCATAGTACTGGTATGAAAAACCGAGTACAAAAAACGTTAAAAAACCTTGAATGATATCTGTGGACACTTTTCTTGAGGCGGCTACGGATGTTGCGGCGTGACGAGTACTGTAGACAGAAAAAATCTCGGTGTTTATACCACATTCTTCTAAAGACAAACGGATCCAGCAACTGATTGTCTGAGAAGAGACTGATTTATGTGGCTTAGAAAAGGAAATAAAAAGAGAATCACAAGACAAAAGTTGTAGATTCCTTGTGTAATTCAAGTAATGCTCCATAAGACGAACAATGCAAATATTTTCGTGGTTAGAGAAACGAGAAAAGGTAAAAAAAGGCTGAGAACGACCTGGAGCAGAAGTTTTTAAACGATCTGGTTCTCGAATAATCAGTTTTTCATTTAATAAAATTTTAGAAATCTTTAAAAGACTGAGTGTCTGAGATCTATGACCTGTGGCAAGAGTCAGAAGAATAACCAGTTTCTTAATGAAAACCCTCAAAGAAAGGATATCGTATGGATAGACGGTTGATAATTTTGATATAACCGGAGCGGGGTCCCATACATAATCATATCTAGGGTGAGAAGGTTTGAGTATCGAAACACCCTTGCAAAAACGTCTCACTAAAGGGTGGTTACCTATTTCATCTCTGGAGATGAGTGAAACCGCGGACCTCAAAGTATTTAGACTGGAGTAAGAAAAGATGTTATAAAATTTTTGAGATAAAAAGTAAGGAATTGGGAAACAGAAAGAGAAAAAAGTGAAACCTTCTGCCTTTGGCAAAAAATCCACCATATCTTCAGTGAACCAGAATACTGCTTAATAGTGGAGTCCGATAGGAAGGCCAATAATGTTGAAATCGCCGTGTCGGGTACTAGGCGTGTTTTAAAAGCCTCCCTGATAATCGTGCTGCCGGCAAGGAAAGCGTTCTCCACGACGGGTGGCAACTCCTGAAAGGTAAAGATAACAAAGAGAAATTAGGAGATAAGATCAAAAGTTCTGATATCATAAGATAATTATACAAAGAAAACCAAGATTGAGAGGGCCACCAAGGAATTACCAGTGTTTCCGTTGCTCTGTCATCAATTGTTTTGCTTAAAACTCGTGGTAATAAAATAAAAGGTGGGAAAGCATAAAAATTTAAATTTTTCCAAGAAAAAGTAAACGCGTTCACACTAAATGAATCTGGATCCGAAAACTAGGAGGCGTATATATTACATTTATTATTGATTGCGGATGCAAAAAGATCTATAGTGAAAGGGCCGAAAGAAGTTTCGATATTAGCGAAAGCGGAATCTGATAAAGACCATTCTGTATCTGGGACTACCGTTCTGGATTCAGAATCGGCGACAAAGTTTTCTATCGATGCTATATAAGATGCGAAAACGAATATGTTACGGTCTTCACACCACTGCTAAATTTGTCTAGACAGATCTGAGAGATGAAGAAACTGGATGGAACCGAATTTGTTAATATATGCTATGGCAGTGGTATTATCAATACAAAGGAGAATATTACAATCATGGAGATCCCGAGCAAAACACTTTAAACCATTGAAGGCTGCTTTCAACTCTAAAGAATTTATATAAAGAATTTTTTCCTCTACAGACCACCAACCATAGGTACTGCGATTATGACAAGAAGCGCCCCAACCAATTAGAATTGAGTCCGTAAAAATCTCACATATGAACTTCTTTGAACGGATCTTGTTGATCTGATTGGAATCGGAGAGTAATCTTACCCACCAGTTAAAATCCTCCCGGAAGTAATAAGGAATAGTCATCCTCGCTGAAATTTTTTTCTTTCAAACTTTTTGGTGTAAAGGAGGCCGTATTGAGTTGCCGAGTGAACTGAAACCAAAGAATCGATGAAGCTGGCGAATTCTCTGATAAAGCATTCCCTTTTCTGGGTAAAAGATTTTGTTAGAGAAAGTAATTTTCCATGACGAGCCTCTGGGATGGCAATGGATTGCTTGACGGAGTAAAAAATAAATCCCAAATACTTGCAAGATGTACGGAGATCCAACTGAGATTTACTGTAATTGATCACAAAACCTAGATCTGAGAGAAAATTAATGGTTGCGGTGACGTTGGAACGGCATTCGTTTTTAGATGAGCCTAAAATAAGAAAATCGTCTAAGTACACTATCGATTGATATCCTTTTTCCCAAAGATAAGCAAAGACTGGGCGCGGAATCTTTGTAAAAATGTAAAGAGCGGTAGATAAACCTAAAGGAAGACATGTATACTCGAATGTTTCCTTACGCCATTGGAAACAAAGATATTTTCTGTGACCTTCAAAAATAGGAACAAGAAGCTATGCGTCCTCCAAATCAACGGTCGCCATGTATGAGTCCGAAAGCATGAGACGGACAACCATACGCCAGTCTTCTAGCTTAAAATGAGGAGACTGAATATAAGTGTTTAATTCGCGCAAATTTAAAATAAGCCGTTTTCCGCCCGACGTCTTGTCTATCACAAAAATGGATGATAGAAATTGATTCGTGGAGGATTTGACGTGCACTATGGCTCCTTTGAGATGCAGGCGTTGTTTTTCCATATCGCAAGCTAAAGCTGCAGATGAAGATAGATGAGGTTCACTGAGATGAAGTCGTGACGGAGGTGAGGCAACAAAAGGAATGTTGTAACCGCTTACCACTTCCAAAAGGACTCGGTCAGAAGTAAAATCTAACCAAGATTCGAAAAAATTTTTTAGACGTCCCGCTGAACTTACGTTTAGTGTAGACGACAGGCCCTGAAGCGTAACCTGGAGTGGCGATGTGGGTTCTGGTGATAGTAGCGTTAAGCCCCTGAGCGACGAGCCGACGATGGACGTGCAGAGGTCCTCAAGTTTCCCGTAAACTTACTTGTTAGATGTTTATGGCCGTTGACGGCCTGCCTGTCGAACCGGGATTTGAGATTTCTTCACCAGAGAAAAGGCCAT
The DNA here is from genome assembly GCF_019399895.1 of Cardiocondyla obscurior. NCBI lineage: Eukaryota > Metazoa > Arthropoda > Insecta > Hymenoptera > Formicidae > Cardiocondyla > Cardiocondyla obscurior. The sequence continues at coordinate 5,247,716 of NC_091877.1, forward strand.
TTTGGAAAGCTCACGTCCGGCTTTTTCGCAAGCCTGCGCCGCCTTCAAGTTTTCAGTAAAGTTTTGGCCAAACAAAAATTCGTCCACCGGAGCGGACTCGGCAGTGGAACGTCCCAAAATATTAAGGTTTCGTGAATGCCCTCCTGTCTAAAGAAAGCCGATAAAAGTGATCCGCTAGTAGATGCATGCCGTCTGATATCAGAGAAAGGGCTGGTCTGGCTACTTAATCTAAGTCTTAGACAACTTCCGGTTTTAATAATAATGAAATACCAGAGCCCAGGGAGTTTAAACATGCGGCCATTTGAGCTTGTAAAGAAGATTGGTACTCGTCCCTCTTCACAACCAAAAAGCTAGCGCAGGAAGGAGCTCTTTATTGAACTTTGGCAGGGCTAAAACTGACAACTCTCTTTTGAGCTCGTATTTGGTAAGCAGCTCCCTTCGCACGTCCTCGCCTAAGCCGTTTCGAATAAGCGACTGGATAGTGCTTAGAATGGTAGGAATTCAGCAGGAGGATACAGGAGTCGATTGGGATCCTCCAAAAAGCTCGTCGACAAAGGAAGGTCCAAGGGTGTCTTCGACGTTATACAACTCACCTCCGGGGAAATTTGGCACAACATTATCGTCAGGGACATCTAAAAAGAAAGAAGAGTCAGAAGAAGGAACACATCGGTTATGTCCTCTCTTTGCCAGAAAACTGGGTCGGCGAAAAGACATACCTGGTACAAGGCCGCTTGAGGCGACCGTGTGTTCCGTCCTGATCTGCTCGAGGGGATTGGCCCCAGGTGTCTCCAAGGGCGTCGTCAAACTTTGAGGCGAAGCGTAATCTGACGGCAATCTAACCTGACGTTCGAGGTTATGTCCGTCGCGGGAAGCCAGAAAGTCACGAAATTCTTTTAGAAGGCCTTCAAACCGGCTGCCTGAACGAGAACGACGAGACGGAGAATCTCTGGAGCGACGGCTATTCTCCGAACGAGAATCTCTGGATCCACGATCCCTGCGATCGACATCTGGAGAACAATCGCGAGATCTCGTCCTCGAAAATCGTTTCTGAGAGGAACGATTTTTTGAGTGCCTCGAAGAGGCATTTCTTTTAGAGCTCTTATGCTTGGGCGTAATTTAGGATTCTGAAAAGAAACACTAAAAAAGGCAAAAAAGTAAACGTACGACTAGTCAACACGAACGAACAGAACACAATGAAGATCGGGCGAGAAATCGGCAAGCTCGTATGGGCGAGCTCCGCGAGATGGAGCCGCCCGATTTTTTCGTTTCGTACTTCAAAATCTGTTGGTCAACGAGCGTGCAGGCACGCTACGACTTAGTTCCATATGGACGAGACACACAGGGCGTAATTCATCTTTAATATAAAACTTTTTTGTTTGTGCTTCAATTCGAGTGACTGATTATGGAGTGTCGGTCAAACGACAGAGGGAGTCGGCTAATCAAAGAGATCGACGGCGGCATTGTAAACTTGGTGTCATCTCGTGCCGACATCTCAATAGACGCTATTGGCTGTGGCAAAACATTGGAAGCCGATCACTGGGCGCTGCGATTTTACAGGGTGTCTCATACCTTATGACGCACCCTGGAGAAATAGGTAGGTCCAATTATTAGGAACAAAAAAGTTCCATACCATTTTTTAATTTGGGAGTTTATTTACGAGATGTCAACAATTATATTCGACCAAGAGCGAGATGATGCGACGACGCGCGAGCGAGCGGTACGGCAATACGGGAGGCTTGGTAAGCGACGTTACGCGAACGAGACGATGCGTCGTCGTATCGTCTCGCTCTCGGTCGAATATAATTGTTGATATCTCGTAAATAAACGCCCAAATTAAAAAATGGTATAAGACTTTCTTGTTCTTAATAATTGGACCTACCTATTTCTCCAGGGTGCGTCATAAGGTATAAGACACCCTGTATATAAAATTTGCGATCTGCGCAGAGCCAGTCAGTCGAACAGTAGCATCAAAACAGAACGTATCAAATAAAGAACTTTACATACGAAACCACGGGGCGTATTGATTATTTACGCACCGATAATACATCCAGATTATAAAATTGAAAGTAAATGTGAACTTTGCGTGATGTGTCGAACGACAAAAAATAACAACAAAAATGAAACGGAGTCAGGTTGTGTTGATAACTTTGTCAAACTTTCCGATTAACTTGATGCGGAGGTTTCTGATTCTTCACTCTTAAAATATTAATGAGGAAATTTGTATAAAAATGTAACAGTGTTTGAATTATAATTTCAATAAATTTGCAATGTTTTTCATTTATTTAAACAGATTATTTGTACGTACTTGAAACGTTTACATTCTCTGTTTGTACATGCGTTTCATAATTATACATTGTAAGAAATGTTCAAGTGTAAAACGGTAGATATGCTAAAAATTACGGATTATAATTAGTATATACAGGTCCCACCCCATATTGACAAACTCAGAGTTAGATAGATCTCGTGGACACAAATCAATAAGTCCTTTGCCGTTTTGCAAAATTCACGATAGTTATTGAGAAAAAAATTAATTTGTTTAGCGCAAAAGCGACAAGGAAGCTACGCGTAAGTGAGCGCGACAGACGACAGCGCCATTCCTAGCCATTTGTTTGTCGCGCTCACTCACCCGCAGGTTCCTTGTCGCACTTAAGTTACACATTTTAATTATTTTCTCAACAACGGTTGAGAATTGTACAAAATGGCATAGAACTTATTGACTTGTATCCACGAGACCTATCTAACTCTGAGAGTTTGTCAATATGGGGTGGGACACCATGTATATATATACAGGGTGTCCTAAACATACGTATAGAGCCGGTAAGGGAAGGTAGAACTCGCCAAGACAAAGCGAAAAGTCCTATACTATTTTGCAAAATTCTCAATAGTTATTGAGAAAAAAATTAATTTGTTTAGCGCAAGAGCGACAAGGAAGCTACGCGTGAGTGAGCGCGACAGGCGAGTGGAGCCGTCGCTTGTCGCGCTCACTCACGCGTAGCTTCCTTGTCGCTCTTGCGCTATACAAATTAATTTTTTTTTCAATAATGGTTACGAATTTCTCAAATTTGTAGAGGACTTTTTGTTTCCAAATTTGATTTTCTACCCACAGTTTTAATATTGCTAATAATATTTCGGACACCCTGTATATACAAGGTGTCTCAAACATACGTAAACAAACTTTTAGGGTAGATAGAACGTCTAAAAAGAAAACGAAAAGTCCTATACCATTTTCTAAAATTCTTACTTGTTTTTAATAAAAAAATTAATTTATAAACGCGCGAGAGCGACAAGGAAGCGTGAACTGAGTGAACACGCGATAGACAGCGGCGAGTATCGCTTAAAGAGAATGGGCGAAACTAGCGCGTAGCGAGCGAGACAAGGAGACAACGCGCGAGCAAGGCAATGCGACGACACACGAGCGAAATGAAGCGACAACGCGCGTTGTCGCCTCGTCTCGCTCGTAGCGCGCTGACTCCGCCCATTGCTTTTCAGATATACTCGCCGCTGTCTATCGCGCGCTCACTCAGCTCACGCTTTCTTGTCGCTCTCGCGTGTATATAAATTAATTTTTTTATTAAAAACGAGTAAGAATTTTAGAAAACAGTATAGGACTTTTCGTTTTCTTTTTGAACATTTTATCTACCCTAAAAGTTTGTGTACGTATGTTTGGGACACCCTGTATATATGGTGTTTATTTCCCTTGCGGAATACACCCGGACCTCCGCTTTGGTTACAAACAAAACATATCTTATAATTAAAACATTAACAACTACATAAACAACAAAAATACAAAAAAACAAACATAACTTAACCTATTATTTATTGCACGAGAGAGAGAGAGAGAGAGAGAGAGAGAGAGAGAGAGAGAGAGAGAGAGAGACCATCTTTATATTATTTATACTTTTCTCATTCATTCCAGGATCTCCGCTTCCGGTGCTTTTTCTTTCATACCTTTAAACTTCTATCATTTTTACTTTCATACATACTCGCCCCTTCCCTTACCTTTTCCAATATTTTTAACTACAATTCTCTCTTTCCATTTTTACTTAAGATATCTTCTTCCCATCCCCTTTCATCCCCCCAGTTTGCACATCGTGTCCATGTATGCTCCCATGTCTCTTGTTTCCCTTTACAGATTCTACATTTCTTATTTTCCTCGTCACTCCAGTACAAATTTTTTCTCATATCATCCCCAAGTCTATTTTTGCAATTCTTTTCTATCTTTCCTCCTTCCATCCCTTTTTTAAATAACTCGGTATTTCTTCCTCTTTTATTCTTCTATATATTTTATTAAATATTGCGTCCCCAATCTTCCTCTATCTCTCTTCTCTTTGTAAACTTTTTTCTCTTTCTATCATTTCCTCCCCCCTTATTTCACCTCTCATTTTCATTTCTTCTACTTCCTCCACTTCCCACCCTAATCCTGCAAAAACTCTTTTCTTTCCAATTCCCATTTCCCTTCCACCTTTCTATTTTTCGCTCTTTCTTTCATTTCTTCCTAACACCATCTTGCTAATGTACCTTCTTTACCACTCTCCAGCCTTTTCTCATATCCCCATGCTCTTCTACCCATTATGCCTTTTAACTTTTCCCTCTGCAATTCTTCTCTCACCATGTAGCTTGGTACATATCTTTTAACTCCAAGCACCCATCTTAAAAATCTTTCTTGCATACTTTCTATTTCATTTCTTTTCTTCCATCCCCAAATCTCTACTCTATAACTCGCAACCGACCACACCAATTTATCAAACAACCAAACTCTCCTTGATCAATCTCTTTCAAATCTTCTTCTTCCAATACTCCATACCCTTCCCATTACTGCTGCCACTTTCTTACACTTGTTTCTCACTTGTTCTTTTTGATCTCCATTTGCCATCATAACATAACCCAGGTACTTAAAACTTTTTACCTCTTTTATCTCTTTTCTCTTCCATTTCCATGTCATTTTTTTCCATCTCCCTCCTGGATTATAATTAGTACAATAATGGTATTCTTTATAAGAATGTTTAAAACAGAAATATTCACCATACTATACACAGCGTATAAAAGCATCCATTCCACAAATTTTACATTTAGGTATATGTTTTTCATTTTTAAAGTAACAGAAATCCACTGGATTTTGAAATTCTCCAAGATGCGTTTTGTTGCACAACGACGGTGCAAGGGGTCCGTCCTCCCGGTTCTTGTGTATATATTAACGAGAGCCGTAATAAAAGATAACTTTTTATTTTATGTAGATGTCCTTTTATTTTCCTTTGGTTGCGTTCGTAGGCTTCGGGCAGCGTTACCCCAGTCGTAGTAATTAACAGAATGACCCGCGGGCGTTCGGTGGCCGCGGGTTTTATACGCGACTGTTGCTAAGGCGGAAAAGCAACAGTCCGCGGATTCCGGGCGCACAGGACAGTGACCGCGTTCGGTCATTGCCTATGCGAAAAGTGCAAGGCGTCGATCGGTCAGCGGATTCCGCGATCAGAAGATCCGATCGACGATGGTTGTTAACCCGGCCAGCGCCTTCGCGTGCGCGGCCTTGCTGTTACCAGGGTCGGGTTACAACATCCCTCCCCCCCTGGGGAGAAGAAAAGGGCCAGAGTTTTATTAGGGCCATTTTCTTCTTATCGCTGTTTACAGAAGCCATTACATTAATCAGTTGCTTAATCTAATTTTCTTGCTTCGCTTATCGCTTTAAACTTATAACTTACACGGACGCGGGCGCCGTGGTTGGTTTCAACATGCGAGGAAGCGGAGGGGGTTTTTTATTCTTGTGATATTTTCTTATACCTAATATTACAATTACCGCAATTATAGCTATCACGCTTACAGTGGTACTGGCGCTCGCGGTGTACACGATTATTTCGTGTGAGGTGATACCTCCGGGCTGACTCACGGTGTTGTCTAGCTCACTGAGCTCGCCGCTTAACTTATCTAACTCTACCGGGTTTCTTATAAATGTCTCGCGTTGTATCTCTTTTACGTTCGTACCTTCCGGTAAGGCATTCGCGGGTGTAAGGCTTAGATTGTATAGAGGTAAGTGGGTAATTATGTCTGTCTCGTTAGAAGCTGTCCTTGTGCGTATCGTCATGTCGGTCGTGGTGATTTTGCATTCTCCGTACACATTCAATTTTCCCGTCCGCTCGATCAGTAGTATTTTGCTCGGGTAGTTTTTGCATTACATGTGTATCTCCTGTGTGTTTATGGTCGAAAATAACCAAGCTTGCGGCTCGCTTAGTGTCATCCAGAACGCGGCACGCGACGTGAGGTGTCGTATATCGCATTGCGTCGGTTGCTGCTCGGGTCTCGTGAGCGCCTGTATCTCACACGGGGCATTCGCCTTAACGCGATAAACCGGGTGATTCTGCGTGCATATGTAGTTTTTGTTCCCACGCTTGCATTTCTTTAGCTCGTCCGCGGTTAGTAAGATATAATTCGCGTTATCTCGGTCAAACGCGATTACCTCGTTGTTTACGTTTACCACCTTAAATCTATTTTCTTTCTCTAGGACGGGTACTGGCGAGACTCTCATTACCTCATATGACTCATATTTGACGATGGGGAATTTTATAATAGTTACTATCGCGTTCTTTTTATAATATGCGCTAATTTCCGCGTATTTCTGTATATCATTCCAGCTTTGTTCGTTTACCCTAAATGGGAAGTGATTTCCCCCTTTTAAATGCCCCGAGGCTTCTCTTAATTCTATTATTAGTTTTTCTAAGGGTAGTATGCGTAGGTTTATAATGTCCGCTTTTGCGTGCGTTATAAAATCGGTGACGTCGTATACGTCGCTTATCATATTTTTAATTAATGCCTCTAATACTGACAAATAGTCTATCGCGTACAATCTGCGCGTCAGCTGATCCAGCCTCCAGCTGATATTGCTCGTTGCGTTTGCTAAAATCTGTATGTGGTGTTCCACTTTATCTTCCATCAATTTTATGTGCCCTATGGTCGTGTTTAAAATTTTTATCTGCGTCTTGGCGACATGTTGTAGCACTTCCTGCCGCGAGTGTATAATTTCAAGTTGTTCTGTTATTTGTTCTTCGTCATCCGCGTCCATTAATCCGAACAACGATTTTCCTACTTTCCCTATAATATCTATTAATCCCCTTTTTTGTACTGGCACCCCGTATATAATTCGTAGCCGGTTCAACGCGACCGTTAGCTTATCGTTTTCCGCTGCTGCTGTATATAGTATCTCCTTACACTTTGCGCCTATCTGATCTTCCTTTGCTTTGTAGAAATTCTCGCATAATTCTTCTGCTTTAGTGACGTAGCTTTGTAAATTTTTGTATCGTGCTTCGATGGCTTCTGTGTCGGTGATTATTACGAATTTCCACACGGATTCGGTTATCTGAAGTTGTCCCTGGCCCTCGAAGTATAGCCCAGGTTCGTTCTCGAATTTGGTGATTTTGTACGGCGGTGACTGCTCACCCCCCGTACCCCCGTTTGAACCGTGTGTTGCAGCGAGAATAATTCTGAAAGGTAAATTATCTTTCAGTTTTATTACAGCGCGATGCCGCGTTGGCTTTTTTTTTTTTTTTTTTTTTTGTGCGCGAAGTGTCCCCACGTGTCTGAGGTTTCGCTACTGTGCAGGCGAAAAGGACTCTATCGCTGAGGTGAGTGCATATATTCTATTTCATTCGTGTAATATTACGGTGTCGCCTTAATCTATCCCATGAATTTTTTATGCTCGTCCCGTCAGTCTGCTCTCTGTTGTCGACGGGTACGAGTCGGTTTTGCTAAGTGCTTTTTGTTTTTTCCCGAGTTAGAAAGAAAGTAAAGATACTGTGCTTTCGTTTCCAAAAAAAAAAATTTTTTTTTTTTTTTTTTGTATTTTTTCGCCTTACATTTATTTTCCCTATGATTACTTAAGTGTACTTATAACTACGGGGTGTTCATTTGTGATTTCTTCGTTTCCAGTGGATTTTCCAAGAGAGGCTTCCTTGGCATCGGGGGAGCGGTGCTTTCGGTGCCGCGTGCCCGGTTACATCGTCCTGTGCCAGGATCATCTCCTGGACCGGGCGCGATACCAGCTTTGCGTGAGGTGCAGCGGCTACTTTGAACCCAGGATGTGCGAGCCGTGCTGCATCCCACGGACGTCGTCACCGCCCCCGCCGCCGAGGGATGATTTTCGGCTGATTTCCGTCTGGCAGCGGAGATACGACGTGGATCTCCGGATCCGGGCGTCGTCGACTGGCCGGGTCGTCTGGCCTCTCAGCAATCGTGAGTAGTATTCACGTATTTCTTTATGCTTCTGTCCGTCCTTTGGCTTGAACCCAGCCTCTTTGGGTCCTGAGGCTGGTGTCGATTGCCTCTACCACTGGTCCCCCTGCTGTTTATTCCTTATCCCTATTGCTTATTTACTTCTGTCCGCCTCGCTGCGCGTGATCTCTCCCCATCTTATTAATGATCTATAAAGGCTTTTAGTCGGTTCGCGTGTACTCGCGTTGTTTTTCGGCCCTTTCGTATTGTATAATTAACGTCGCCGTTCCGTTCTATTATTACATACGGTCCTATCCATTTAGCATCTAATTTTTTCGATCGCCCCCTTCGTACCGTTTCGTCGTGCAGTAACACATTGTCGCCTACCTTGAATGCGCGCGGATTTATTTTCTGATCGAACGCACTTTTTGTTTTTTCCTTTTTTAGTCTGGCATTTTCTCTGGCTATCCGGTTAGCCGCGCGCAATCGTTCGCGTAATTCTTGCGCGTAATTTTCGTAAGAGTAAGTTGGTTTGGGCACCGTGGTCAGTGCTGTCGGTAGCATTGCCTGGTGCCCGTATACGAGTTCGAATGGAGTAAATCCCGTGGATGTGTGGGGCGTGGTATTATAAGTGAACATCGCGTAGGGTAACCACTCATCCCAGTCGGTTTGCTCTTCATTTAGATAATGTCGCAGGTATTCCGCTAGGGTTCTATGCGAACTCTCTAGCGCTCCGTTTGTTTCAGGGTGGTATGCGGTGGTTTGAATCTTGTTTATTTTCAAAAGTTTACAGGTTTGTTTAAAAATTTCACTTAGGAAGTTGGTCCTTTGGTCCGTGAGAATATTCTCGGGTATCCCGTGCTCGAGAATTATCTTTGTCGCGAACGCCTTGGCCACGGTAGCCGCTTCTTGGTTCGGTAACGCGATAGTCTTGCTGAACTTAGTTAGGAGATCTTGAAATGTCAGCACGTATTTATTTCCGGCGGTCGTTATCGGTAGCGGTCCCACGATGTCCAGGGCGCATTTCTCGAAGGGTTTCCCTGGCGTGTCCGTTATAATTAGCGGCATTTTTGTTTTTCGGCTTAATTTGTTTCTTTGGCAGTTTTCGCATTTCTGGATGTACTTTTCGATATCCTTATTCATTCCGGGCCAGTTATGACGTAATTTGATCCTATTGATTGTGCGATTTACTCCTTGGTGTCCTCCTAAGGGGGAGTCGTGGTATTCTTTGAGTATTTTTATTTTCTCTTCTTCGCTGTATTTCTGTTCTTCGTTGGTCTCGTTTGTGCTGACTCCGATAAACTCCTCTGGCGGGTTTCTGCTGAGCGCGTCAGCGTTTGTATTCTGCTTGCCTGACTTATGCACGATATCATATGTGTACTCTTCTAATTTTAGTCTCCACCTGATTAATCGCGATCCCGGATTGTTAACGTTAAATAACCACACGAGTGGTTTATGATCCGTGATTATTGTAAAACGCGTGCCATAAATGTACGAGCGAAAATGTTTTACCGCCCAGACTATTGCTAGCAGCTCCTTTTCCGTTGTACTGTAGTTTTTCTCCGCTTTATTTAGTATTCTGCTAGCGTATGCGATAGGGCGGTCTTCTCCTATTTCCCCTTGCGACAGAATAGCCCCGATCGCGTAGTCCGAGGCGTCGGTGGTAATCAGAAAAATTTTTTCGAAATTCGGATAGCTTAACACAGGGGCGGTAGTCAGTTTTTCTTTTAGTACCTCGAAAGCTTGCTGATGCTCCATTTCCCACTTGAAAACGCTGTCTTTTCGCGTGAGCGCGGTTAGAGGTTTTGCGGTTTTTGAAAAATTTTCGATGAATTTGCGATAATATCTCGCTAGCCCTATAAATGACTGTACATCGCGTACTCGTTTCGGCGTCGGGAATTGTTGTATTGCAGTTAGTTTAGATGGGTCGGGTCGTATTCCTCCCTTCGTTATTATATGTCCTAAATATAAAACTTCCTTCCTGAGGAACTCGCACTTCTCAGGTTGAAGTTTCAGATTATGTTGGCGCAATCTTTTTAATACCTCCACGAGTCGCTTGTTGTGTTCGTCTAACGAGGCCCCGTAAATTACGATATCATCGAGGTACACAAGACATTTTATTCCCTGGAGACCCGATAGTACCGAGTTCATGAGTCGTTGGAAAGTAGCTGGCGCATTTTTCAACCTAAACGGCATTCGATTGAATTCGTAATGCCCCAGCGCCGTTGAGAACGCGGTTTTCTTTTTGTGCTCCTCGTGCATAGGAATTTGATGGTAGCCTGACGCGAGGTTTAATGTTGTAAAATATTTCGCGTTTCCCAGTTGGTCTAGGATATCCGTAATGTTTGGTATAGGGAACGAATCTCCCACTGTGGCGTCGTTTAGCTTCCGGAAATCGACAACTATCCGGAGTTTCGGGTTTCTTGACGTGTCGGCTCGCTTCGGTACCACGAGTATGGGCGCATTCCACTGGCTCGTGCTTTCGCGAATAATTCCTTCGTTCATCATTTTATCTATCTGTCGATTTACTTTCTTTTTATGGCGCTCCGGCAACCGGTAGGGTCGGCAGTTTATGGGCTTTATTTTCGCGTCGTTATTTATTTCGTGCGCGACCGCGGAAGTGTGAGAGAGAGTATCGCCAGCGAGGTAGAATGTGTCGCAAAAGTTTGCACAGATTTCCCGCAGCTTGTCGTCCTCTTCCTTGTTTAAATGTGATGTCCGCAGCTGTTCGTTTAATGCTTTTATCCGTGTCTGTACCTTGCCGTCGCTTGGCGCGTCGCGTAACGCGAGTACCGGCGCCGAGTCAGCAAATTCCGCTCGGTGAACGACCAGTCGTGGTGTAGGAAAAACTATTGATTTTTCGGTTGTGTTAATTACGCTGATAGGACACGCGTTGTCTACCGGATCGACTAGGCAATTCCCGATCAAGATCCCGGGTGCAGGCTCGTGTGCGTAGATTATGCCCACCCGGTTTTCGTCTGTAATCGCGCGCACGATGGTCTCGCTTCGCGGCGGTAACATGATGCGAGCATACGGATGGAGCGGGAACGTTACACGATTTATACTTAGGCGGCCGTTCTCTACGTCATATACGGTCCGCTGTGTCTTTAAAAAGTCCATCCCGAGAAATCTCTCGTAATCGATGGGGAAATCGTCCGGCACGACGTGCATATCGTGGTGCACGAAGTTAGTTCTGAGGCGGATTGTGGCGTTGCATTTGCCGAGTGTTTTCGCCTTATGCCCCGTTACTCCTGTTAGAGCGGTAGAAGCGGAGAAAATGGGGGTGGTGCCCTTTAGTTTTCCCACCTTAATAAGCGTAACCGCGGCACCAGAGTCGACAAGGAAAGTAGCCTTTCCGTTTTTCGCTTGGAGGATTGGTAGAGTGACGAGATCGAGCTGTCGGTTCTTCGTATCCTCTGCCAGGTGCGCTATTTGATAATCTCTTGCGAGTCGGGTTTCCTGAGGACGCGGCGGAACAGTGTTTCCCGGGCCGCTTCCTACCGTCTCTGTATTCGGTTCTCCCTCTCGGCAATGCGCGGTGTTTACTACGGGGGCCCTCCTCGGCGGAGGGTTCGGTCGGGAGTCGCGCCTCGTGTTTTCACGAGATCCCGTCTCGCGTTTCAGGCGTCGGCATTCCTCGCGCGTGTGCCCCGGTATGTTGCAATATGAGCAGTGTTTCGTCGTGGTGTGCACGCGCGGCGGATGATCGGCTCGCGGTAACGTGAAGCGTTGCGCGTATCGGCTCGTGCGACATGCGAATCCCGCGTGTCCTTGCTTTCCACATTTTTGACAGGCTGGCGGGGGGCGTCGCGGCGGCGGGTCGCGGTCCAGGAAGGGTCGCGTCGGGATACCGCGTTGTCTTTCCTCCATAGCCGCCCCTGCGATGGCCTGTTGTAGCGTAGTATAATTTCGCGACCGCACGATCATTTGAGTATATGGGAGGAGTCCGGCCTGATAATTCTGTAATACTTGTTCCTGTATAGAATTCCATATCCCGCGTTTCTCGTCATCTGAGTATTTCGGGTTTTCGCTTAAAGCGTCGTATAGCTCAGTCGCGAGAGAGTCTGCTCGGAATCCAAAAGTTTGCGCGCTTTCCCCATGTCGTTGCCGCAAGTTATTAAAGTCGATTTGTAGGTATGAGGTGCCCCGTCGTTGCACGTAAGCTTCCTCTATTTCGCTTAAGAATTGTGAAAATCCGACGACTTTTCTAGTTTCGAAACGCGACAGCGCGCGTCCCGTCAGTTTGGTGTACAAGATTGCGGCTAATAGTTTACTTTCGTCCGCTGGGTCTATTTTTCGCGCGACGTATTCACAGGCTTTAATGAATTTTTTGGCATGCGTCTCGTTTTCGTCGAAGAAAGGGATCGTTTCGAGGGCATGTTTCATCGACAGGTATTGCCGGGGGTTGTCCAACGAGAATCGTACGTCATCGCGGTCGTGTGTTAGTGGTTCCCTCCGTAAAACTGCCGGTTCCGACGTTCGCGTGGAGTGGAGCGGTTCTCGCGACGCGTTCAGCTCGCTTTCTACCCGGTCTAAACGCCTATTTATTTCTTGTATGGCGTCTAAGATTGTGCTTAAAGTATCACTATGGGGTGCTGGCGAGCGCCTCCGTGTGATCGGAGAAGGGGGTTCGGGTCTGGGCCGCTTTATCACGATGTCGGCGGTTGTCACAGGGGTGCCGCCGACGACCTCCTCTTTCGATTCGCTCGTTCTGTCGCGTTCGCCATTGTCTGATACCATGAAAATTCGCTCGCCGGAATCTGTTTCAGCTAGTTGATTTTCGTTGAGCCTTGAGGAGGCCCCTTGATTATCGCGGGTAGGGTTTCGGCCGCGTCGTCGCATTTCTAACTCGTCTACTATTTCCGCGGGATCAAATATACTACTGTCGTATGAGGTAAGAGAGAATTCCCCGCGTTGCAATACGTTGCTTATATCACTACCTGCTTCTTCTAATAGCCTCTTCCGGTCGCTTTTTCGCGTTTCGTCGGTAGGTCGTGCTAAATTTAAGTCGGTTTCGTCGCACGGTTCGGTTTCTTCGCGCGGATCAAGTTCGGCTGAGCTTTCGCTATCGCTCTCTGTATTTAATGCCCGACGCACGTTATCGCGGATTTCACGTAGGGCGGCGGCTGCAATGCCTATGGGGTTTTCAGGGGGTGGTCGCCGTGCCCTGTGGCCTGATTCGCTATGTAGCCAAGATTTGTTGGCTATTTGAGCTCGCAAATCGAAGTCTTCGTCCGACATCGACTAGTCGGGTTAAGATTGACAATAAAGTTATATTTCGGACTTACACTAACGCAAGGTGCTGCATGGCGCTGTCTCTGCTTCCGGGTTTTCTCGTTGCCTTTTCCTTCCGGTACTTGTCCACGGCTGTCCGTTCCTTCGAGTGGCTGCGGCCGGGCTGCTGCTACCTTGGCTTGTCTCCCAGCTGTTCGGCCTCTCCGGTGTCGAGCGCGTGCGATATCGGCAGAACCGCTGCTTGAGCTGTCCTAGTCTTCTTTTTATGTATAGGGTGAGTCCGACGTCTCACTTTTGTTTTTTGTTTCAGAAATCTTCTATATGGCCCGTCGAGAATAGAGGGACGTCGCCGGAGCGGTGCCTCGCCGGGAGGCGGATCCCACCGTTGCCACCAGAATGTTGCACAACGACGGTGCAAGGGGTCCGTCCTCCCGGTTCTTGTGTATATATTAACGAGGGCCGTAATAAAAGATAACTTTTTATTTTATGTAGATGTCTTTTTATTTTCCTTTGGTTGCGTTCGTAGGCTTCGGGCAGCGTTACCCCAGTCGTAGTAATTAACAGAATGACCCGCGGGCGTTCGGTGGCCGCGGGTTATATACGCGACTGTTGCTAAGGCGGAAAAGCAACAGTCCGCGGATTCCGGGCGCATAGGACAGTGACCGCGTTCGGTCATTGCCTATGCGAAAAGTGCAAGGCGTCGATCGGTCAGCGGATTCCGCGATCGGAAGATCCGATCGACGCTGGTTGTTAACCCGGCCAGCGCCTTCGCGTGCGCGGCCTTGCTGTTGCCAGGGTCGGGTTACAACAGTTTCTACATATCCACTTTTAAACCAAGCATATTTAAAAAGATTTTTAAACCTAGGTGAAGGAAGCTGATTGTGCGTTAGTGATTGCAATTTTATTATTTTATTATGGGAATGTAAATTGACATCTCTCTCTTAGAAAATTACATTATCTGAAAATAAGCGTACAAAATTTTTCCAAAACCGGAATCCAAACACATCTAAAGGTTAAATTATACCCGTCGTCTTTTTTGGAATGGTTGCAAACTGTACTTCTTTTTTTTTTGGAATCAATTGTAATTGGCTTGGGCAGTGTCCCGTCCACGAGTCAAGTAGTAGCATGTGTTGTAACCCGCTACGCCACGCTGGTCATTGACCACCGCGTGCGCTAGATTTTTATACAAGACTCAGCAGATTGCCATACCGTTGGGATCTGCTGAGCCTACGAAGCAGTCTTGTCAGCTTTTCGTCATCACGCGCTATCAGCAAAAGGCAGTAAGGCATGTGGCCACTTTCTTCTGCGATTTCGCTGACAAGACTAAAATTAATATTATAAAATGCACGAGCTCCGAAGCTTATGCAAGTCAGTTCGAGAGTACGAGCTAACGACTCGTAACTTTATTACCGATACACGTAAACATTACTCTGCGAAGGAAATAAAAGTACTACCACTTAATAAAACAAGAAGGGTACGTTTTTTAAACTATAAAGTACACCCTGTAAGTGTAATAAATCGGAGGACGGACTCCGTGCATCGCTCCGGTGCAACACATGCTTTTACGACCAGTATTCGGTAGGTACACTTCACTAAACCAAGTTTTAAAATGTTTGAATGTAAGTTTCTCTGATTTTGAAGCTTGATTATAGATGTTAACTGGACGGAAAAAAGATTCTTCCACTCTTAGACCAAGTGTTTCAGTAGATTCTTTTAAAACCAAGTATAATGGTGAAAGAAGACTTCCACTTGCTGAAATAATCGGCATTATAGTGTAACTGTGTGTCGTAGCAGATACCGATTGAACCGTTACTTCAACTGTTTTCATTCCTATTTACGTCAATGTTCGCTCAGAATGTATTTCAAGGTTGAAGTCACTCTCATCTGCATTATAAATTTCTTCAACTCTAATAACTAGAATGCTAGATTTTACGTTTAAAACAAACGATTCTGCGATATCTCGTAGATTTTCTATACTTTTAAGCGTAACTCGCGTCTTGAATGTTATTATCTTACGGAAAACAATTTGTTAGCAATAGACATTTACATTACGCGGGCGACTCGCAATATGTATAACTAGTGTGTACTGCCATCTGTGAACCCATACAGCACAGCAAAATTGTAACAATATTGCAGCAAAATTTTTCGGCAAGTTTGTAACATTGCAAAAACATTGTAAAATATTGTAACAATATTAATGTATTATTACAGCAACTATGAAATGTCCGCTTTTTAAAACGTAATTCAATATTGTTATAATATAGCAATGTAATGTTTCAATATTATTATACAGGGTGTCCCAGTTGATGTAAAAAAGTTTTTAGTTGTAGGTTGGGCTTCCAAAAATAAGTAGAAAAGTCCTATACGGTTTTGTAAGTTAGGCGTTAATAACCGAGAAAATAACATTTTATCATCAATAATAGTACCTCGTAAGTGATGTGGAAAACTATTATAATTGATATTAAATATATCCCTTACCTAAGTCTATTTCTTAGATAACAACGCTCCTGAGAAACAGCGTCGTGCGCGCGGTTTGAGGACTCGGCCGGCCGATCGTCAAGTGTAGTGAGGAAAAGAGGCGGTGTCTCTGGAATCGACGAGAGCAACAGTTGACGGCGCAAGCAGATCGATTGACTTTAGAAGAATTTAATGCATGGAATCAGCAATGTGAAGAATATATCGAATTATTGGAGGACTAGGGGCGAAATAAACGTGCAAGATTATCAATCGGTGCGAAGCAATCACTAGTTGCATGTATTACACGTATCGAAAGTTTAAGAGATTTAACAAAACAACGTTTCATTCATGTGGGTGCTGAACATAATACAAAAAATAAAGGACTTCGATGGCGTGAAATCGACACAGCTTTTGAAAGCCGCATATTAACTGGTGTGGTAATTAATTCAAACTATATCGAGCCTTACAAATTTCTGGAAGATGCGCGAGACATTGTATTGAAACATGTGCAAAATATTATGCATAAACATAACAATATAAAAATTAACGTTGTATTTAATGGTGAATTTGTGGCTAACAATAAAACTGCAAATAAAAGTGTGTGCACAAAAAACTGTAAACTCTTTCGTTTAAGTGATCTACAAGAGTGGTACGAGTCACGCATTATCGAGCCTATTCTCGCATCCTTGGACGAATTTCAAGAACGTGACAGTGGGTGGGCACTGTCGCGTATACATAATTTGATGATAAATGTAAATAAACACAATCCATTACATGCTGGGTGCCATGTGATATTACCACAGGAAATTAAAATGAAAAGAGCTGTGATAAATATACAATCTGCTGACAATGCATGTTTCGCATGATCAGTGGTAGCCGCTCTATACCCAGCCGAGAAACATTTGGATCGAATAATATCATATCCACATTATGCAACAGTGTTAAATCTTGAAGGTATTGAGTTTCCAATAACTATGAAACATGTTAAAAAATTTGAAAATCTTAACAATATTTCCATCAACATATATACGATTGAGAAGAAAAAAATTCTACTAATACAACTCACAGATAAAGTACGAGAGAGACACATTCATTTGTTGTACACACAGCGAGATAATGATGTTGGACATTTTTCATTGATAAAAAATTTATCACGTCTTATAAGTTCACAGCTGAGTAAAACAAAGAGTAAGAAATATTTTTGTGATCGGTAAGTATAAAAATGTTTTTTTCTTTTATACAATAAAAAAAAATTTTAATGCATTTATATTTTTTATTTCAGATGCTTACATTACTTTAGTTCGAGTGAAAGATTAATGGTACATAGCGCAGATTGCGGAAAAATTAATGAGTGCGCAATTATATTATCATGTGATGAAAACAAATGGTTAAGTTATGACAACTATACTAGAAAGGAACGAGTTCCATTTGTGGTATATGCCGATTTGGAATGCACCCTAGAAAAAACGAATGCTGACTCTACCACATCTACATGCACACGCCAACATCATAAGGTTTTTAGCATAGGGTATTATGTATGCTGTTTATACAACAAGTCGCTATCAATGTATCGGTTTCATCGCGATAATAACTGTGTCGCATGGTTCGCCGAGGAACTTAAAAATTTAGCGCATAATGTAAAAACAATTTTATCAGCTAATGTACCCATGGCTGATTTTACACCAGTTGAGTTGGAAAATTTTAACAAAGCTACACATTGTCACATATGTGAAAAACCATTTGTATCAGATGACATACGAGTCCGCGATCACTGTCACTTAACCGGTCGATATAGAGGACCAGCACATTCAAATTGTAATATAAATTATATGGATTCGAATTGTATTCCCATAGTTTTTCATAATTTATCGGGTTACGATGCACATTTTATTATCAAAGAAATTGCAACAGCCTATGAAGGAACTATAGAATTGCTTCCCATAACGAAAGAGAAATATATATCATTTACAAAAAATGTTAAAAGCACCACTGATAATAGAAATAATTGTATAAAATTAAGGTTGATTGATTCATTTAAATTTCTAAATACAAGTCTTGAGAAGTTAGCATCATTTCTAAGTAAAGATAAATTGCAAGTGTCGCGATATGAATTTTCTAATCTAACTAATGAAAATTTTGATTTATTAACACGTAAAGGAGTCTTTCCATATGAATATGTTGACAGTATTGAAAAATTGGAAGATGTATGTTTGCCTCCACGTGAATCATTTTACAGCTCATTGACTGATGATACAGTATCTGAAAATGATTATGCACACGCTATAGATATCTGGCAACGATTCTCAATTCAAACGCTCGGAGAATACAGTGATTTGTATTTAAAAACTGATGTCTTGTTATTTGTTACGTCAGAGGTAGGAAATTTTAAATGGGTTCATTCACCGTTACTCGGATGCTTAGGAAAAAGGCACAAGAGTAGGTAAAGAGGAGGAAATGGGTTGGACGTAACAGCCGATCCTTGCGTGGCGCGTATTTAAAGGGCCACGCGTAAACGCACTAGGAATGGGTTCGAGTCGGTTGAGTGCGTAATATTTGTTCTTTTTAGGGAAAGAAACTTAATTCTTATTCCCTGGGATAGAACCAGAGGTGGTTTTCGCAACACGGGTACCAGGGTTAAAAATAAATAACTGATTCAAATGATGAAATGCGTAATTTTAATCTTAATTAAAATACAAATTTTGAATAGAAAAATAGATTTAATGAATTTAAAGTGATTATGAGATAAAAAGAAAGAGGAAGAGGGCTTAATAAAAGATATAATTTGAACATTTTAAAGATATATTTATAAAAATAAAGAATGGAAGAAAATAAATTAGGAATTAAATAATAAAAAAAAACTAACAATAATAATAGCAATAGATAATCATTATTCTAAATTAATTTCTATAATCTCGGTAATCCGGGCCGTCGACCTCGGGAACACCCTGTCGATCAACCTGATCGGAGCCAGGAAGGGATATTCTACTCCAGGATAGTAGATGAGGATATTATGGTCAGGAGTCGCCCTTCTGGCTTCCCTCCTGATCTCCTCGGGATCGAAGGAATCAGGGCCTATTGTATAGGCCCTTTCGGGGACGGGATCCGTCCACGGAGTGCAGGTGCTCCGGAGGAGTTCGAGGAGAGGATCTACGACCTCACTCTGTTCCTCTTGCTCCTCCACGAACTCTACGCTCGGGACGGGGGAAGGGGAACGTTCCGGGCTGTCAGGCTCATGCCAAGAGACGGTCTCGTCTTCAGCAAAAGAGTCGACCTCCTCGGGTTCCCCAGGGTAAGGAGTCGGTGAGCGGACGGGAGAGGAGCATGCCTGAGGAGCAACTCCAGGAGAAGGTGTGGACGAGTTCAAAGAAACGTCCGGAGTATAGGAAGGAGTTGTGGGGCGGAACAGCTCCGGCTCAGGTTGAGGGGGCGAGGTCGATCTCGGACGCGACGGCGATGGTGTTCGCCGCGGAGTATTCTCCTCCGTTTCTAAGTCTTCATGGTTAATCGGCGAATTGGGAGGTACAGAAGGCAGAGGAGACCATGAACGCTCTGTTTTCGCTCTCGGAGGTTCAGGTGTGAGCTCCCTTGGTGCTGCCGCGAATAAGAATTGGATGAAGAAGCTTCTGACCAATTCTCTTAACTCGCGGACCTTGCGATTTCTCCGGGCGCGGCTTTTCTTTATTGACCAAAGGTTCCTTGATTCCACTAAAAGGTGTTGATTTGATTTTTAATTTAACAAAATGATTTCTGCGGGAGAAATGTCAGGGCAACACGCCGCATCACTCCTTCCGGATCCCCCTTTACGCCACCTCAAAGATTCTTTCGGTTCCTCTGACAGGATGGACCCTTACTCGAGCTAAGGTTTCGATAGTCACCATTTACTGGCGGCATATCGCAACCTCTGACACGAGGAGGCCCATTAACCAAGTCGAGTTACCGGAGAATTCGAGGGACTTTTGAGAGATGCCTATTTCGGAGAACGCAAACGGCACCCTGGCAAAACCCGCGTCATTCATTTTCAAATATATGAATTTTAAAATCTTAGTGGAACCATTTCAAACGGCCGGAAGTGAGAAGGTAGAATAAATGATGAAACTTACTTTTTGCTGTCTTCGGTTGCTTCTTGGACGAGTCCCTTGCAACTTCTTTATTAATCTTGGTTCGGCACGAGTCACACACAATATCAATGGTATAAACGAGATGAAATTCAGAGACTGAATGAGAGCGAGTCCTGCTGGAACACGCGTTTTAATAACCTCGGAAAAGGGGTGGGCTAGCGCCGGATTTCCATTTTTGGAAAAGTCAGTGCTCTGATTTGGCGGCCATGTCCCTCCACTTTTCCTTTTTCTTAATTATTGGTCCTTCGATCTTATTCCTTCTCTGATTTGCTTAAGCTCTAGTTTTCGTCCTTAGCTTTTTAATTAGTGGTGTGGAGTTCCCGATATCTATTGGCTCGAGAGAAGAAACTTGGTTGTACGAAACTCCGCCTGCATGGCTTCCCCTTCCAACCTTCCAGAATATTGTCATTAATAGTCGGGGAAAAATTCTTAAGGACCCCCTTTTCGTTATCACCGGGTCGCGTTTGTTTATGGGATCCGGTCGCGTGTCATATTCTTATGACTGTGGAGCTTTCACCCTCTTTATTTACGTTTCGTAGTCGCGGTCTCAAGTGCTTCACTTATCGCCAGATATTTGATATCGATTCCAAATTGTTTTAGGTTCCTTCTAATATTCTTTAAAGAGTCTTCTGTTTATATTTCCCGTTGGTATCTATGCTGTGATTGTTCTAACTTTCATTTAAGCATCCGGCGATAAGAGTTTCAGAGTGTAAATTATTTTCTTCTGAAAGCTTGGAAGTTCTCTCTCGTCACCAAATAGTCACGGTTTACTCCCTTTATCTAATTTATTGACCGCGTGTCGGAAAAAAGGAGATGTGGAGTCCGAGGACGTAACATTATTAGCTGACATATTTGAAAACTTTAGAGACAGCTGTATAGCGAGTTACAAACTTGATCCCGCGTATTATTACACTTTACCAGGTTTTACGTGGGATGCGATGTTAAAACACACGGGTGTAAAATTTGAACTTCTTACTGACATTGATATGGTTATGTTTATTGAACGTGGTATATGCGGCGGTTTAAGTCAATGCTCAAGCAGATATGCATGTGCCAATAATAAGTATATGCAGTCATACGATTCATCAAAATCATCAACATATTTAATGTATTTTGATGTTAATAATTTGTATGGATGGACGATGTGTCAACCGCTACCATATGCCGATTTTCAATGGGTTGACAATGTTTCTAATTTCGATGTGATGAGTGTGCCACTAGACTCACCCAATGGTTATATTTTCGAGGTTGATTTAGAGTATTCACAACGTTTACACGATGCACATGCCGACCTACCGTTCTGTCCAACACGCGATAAGCCACCCGGTAAGCGGCAGGACAAGCTTCTCGCAACCTTATATGATAAGAAGCGTTACATCATTCATTATCGCAATTTACAGCAATGTATTAATCGTGGACTGCATCTTACAAAAATACATCGCATATTACAATTTAAACAATCCCCATGGCTACGTGTTTATATAGAACTTAATACTAAATTTAGAACGCTTGCAAAAAATGATTTTGAAAAAAACTTGTATAAATTAATGAATAATGCAGTATTTGGAAAAACTATGGAGAACGTGCGTAATCATGTTGATGTAAGGCTCATAACACATTGGGAGGGCAAATTTGGTGCTGAGGCATTGATCTCGAAACCGAATTTTCATAGTCGTTGCATTTTCGCTGAAAATCTGGTAGCGATTGAAATGCGTAAACTTGAAGTAAAATTTAATAAACCGATCTATGTTGGAATGTGCATTCTGAACATATCTAAAACATGTTTATATGAATTTCATCATGAGTATATGCAACCTCTTCATCAAAATAAATGTAAAATTATGTATACTGACACAGACAGTCTTATATATTATATAGAGTGCAAAGACGTTTATGAGATTATGAAACGTGATATTAATAGATTTGATACAAGTGATTACGCTTGTGACAATGTGTATGGTATTCCACAAGTCAATAAAAAAGTACCAGGTTTGATGAAAGATGAAAATAATGGAGCGATCATGACTGAATTTATTGAACTTCGAGCAAAAATGTATGCATTACGAGTAGATGGTAAAAAAGATACAAAAAAGATTAAAGGTGTTAAGAGTAATGTTGTCGCCAAGAAGATAACGTTTGATGATTACACACGATGCTTGAAGGAGGAAATAGAAATGACGCGTCAGCAAACATGTATAAGATCTAAGCTGCACGAAGTGTATACTATACGTGAGGAAAAAACTGCTTTAAGTACATATGATGATAAACGATATATTATACAGGATTCTATTGAAACATTACCATGGGGGCATTATAAAATACCGTTGTAAAAAATTTTTATACATTATACATTTTACATTATACATTATATATTATATATTATACATTGTAAATAAAAAATTTTTTTAATTATATAAAATTCTTATAAAATTCTTATAAAACGTTATTCTTGCATATCCATGAGTTATGTGAATTATTAAATCCCAGCCACTTTACATAAACATTATTTCCTCAATTTCGTAACACTTTTTCAACAAGATATACATCAGGATTATTTACGTGAAGCAATTCCTGTTCATAGAATCCTCCGGCGATAGGTTTTCCACAAGAATCCTCCAACAAGTACGTCACAGGATTAGTTTGTAACGGTAGCGACTTCAGTGTCGCGTAGGTTTACCGGATTGAGGCTCGCCGGAGCCAGGGTTCGTACGAGCGCGATAGCGTCGGGCTCCTAGTTGTGGCCTAGGCCGACGGGGACGCCCGTCGGCGAGATCGAGGTTGATCGGGCTGGCCCGAGGGGCATCGGTCGGGGGCGCCCAACCGCGGCGATGGCTGGCGACTGACTGTCGCGCAGCGGATCCGGTGCCGGACGGGAGCGCCCGTCCGGGGGATCGGGTGGCACGAAATGCCCTGGATTCGGCGGCAGTCGGGAGCGCCCGACCGCGGCGGTGTCGTCGGCAATGTGCCGTACGGCAGATCCTATAGCCTGGACGGGAGCGCCCGTCCAGGGAATCTCGGTGGCCCGGACTAGCCGGGGGCGCCGGCGGTATCCGGTCGCCTCGGTGGTGGAGCCTCGAAAACGCCCGAGGTCTCCAGGAACCTGAAGATATACTCTGTCTTGGGAGCGCCCAAGACAGCGGAAGACTCAACGGGAGCGCCCGGGGACGAATCGGGAGCGCCCGAGTCGGAGAGTACTAGAGAAAGCTTCGGAAGCGCCCGAAGCCTATCGGAGCTGGAGGATGTGGTTGTGATCAGGATTCGGATCAGACAAGGTACCAGCTCTGCCGCGAACTCGGCTTATATAGCCGCCGAGATGAGAGTGGGAGAGCTCCCACTCTTATCTCGGCGGTGCGCGCCATCGTCGGGCCGGTGGTCGCCCGACGAACCTCCACGGCGCGTCCGGTGCTATCTGGGCCGATGGTGGCCCAGGTCTTTCTCGGTGACGGCGTTAGCCGTCTAGGGCGATTGTCGGCCCTTTAGTGGCGGGGCCTAAATCCTCGCCACAAGTTTTTTGCACTTTGACAATTGTAAATACTTCCGTAGTCCAATTTGGTGTATAGCCTCTTTCAAATATTGTTTTGAATTTGCTAACACGTACTGAATCACCAGTTTTAAACCGTGCTGGAGCAGCAATCTTTAGGCGGCTATAGGCCGTTGCCAAGAGTTTGCCTGCGTTTGCAGGGGTAACATCGATAGGTCGCATACCAATAGTTCGATGTTTTTGTATATTATAATCCAAAACGAGCTGCTGCAGTGAATCAAGCCATTTATAATTTCCATTGAGTGTAAACATTTTCCACATAGCGTTTTTAAGCGTTCAATTAAACCGTTCGACAACTGACGCTTTTATTACAGTGTATGTAGAATAAGGGTTAATATTATGTTTTTTCTAGAGTTTTTGTACGATTGCGTTGTAAAATTCTTTTCCTTTATCAGTTTGAAGATTATTCGGACATCTTTTATTATTGCGAAAGATCTTTGCAATCGCTGTTGCAACTTCGATACCGCTTTTCGTCTTTAACGGTACAGCCCATGCATGCTTACTCAGCACATCGATAACGGTGAATATGTAGTGGTAACCTTGGTTAACACGTGTGTATGGGCGCATCTCGACTACATCAGCTTGCCACAAGTCATCATACCCGCGCACTATGACACGCCTTCGAGAAAAATTTCTTCTCGCCGGTGTATGCAATTCGTTTACCAATTGTAGTTTTTCTGAGCTTATTTTCTTTGACATTTTTAAAGCTATAAGATTTACTGCACTATTAAAAAAAATTTTTTCATAAATATGAACAATAGCAACACCAAAAACGATAACAAAAACGGGAACAGCAAACGGCAAACGGCAAACGGCAACGGCAGCTGTTTAATTCTGTTCACCCGCGAATAAATTTATTGCGAAGCGTGTTTACCACAACCTGTAGACTACTCTGTAGTATTTCTATTTTCTTATTCAGTTCATTTAGTTGATCTTTTAAATTCTGCACATTCTGCTGAACATTATTATTAAGTTCCACAATTCCATTCTTTAAAATCTGTAAATTTTGTTGAACATATTGTTTGTTGACAGCATCATCATCATCCAAAGATTCAGCTACATGCTTAATTTTGCGTGAACCCGCGTCATAATCGGTGAATGTTACACAAAGAGCGTTATCGCGCACGTAATTTCTAACTAACGCATTATATCGATAATGTTGATTGGTATTACTTCTTCCACCATCTTTAAGCAATGTTCCAAACTTGTTAATCGGCATTTCGATATCAAATAATTAAATTGTGTATGCATACTTTAATTTATAATAAACTTCACTTCGCAAAGTTCCTCAATAATTGATAAAATCGCATTGTCGTGAGCGTTATAACCCGCGTAACGTGAGGCTTCGAGCAATCGAAGACGATCTACGAGCTCATTTGGATCATCCCAATGAACATAATCGATTTTATTATTGTTTAATGTTACAGCGTATGGTATACCTTGTCCAATTTTTTTACTCAGCACAGGAGCGATTATATTCTTATATTTATGACCCTTGTTACTCTTTACTTGATTTTGAGAATTGTAGTCACGTTTATGTGCATTCGTTACCATGAGTATACTTTTATAATTTTCTTTATCGGTATCAGTATAACTGCTCTCATCCGGAAATCTCATAAAAATCAATTCATAAAGCCCCACTGTTTCCGGATACTTTTTACCATCTATCAATATATTATCGTTTTTATCTAAATCAACACGCTTGTTGCCAATCATTGTTCCATTGTCGTTGAAATAAACTCCGTAAACGCTATCGATGTTAATGGATTTTTTTCCGCTCAAAACAGCGCCTAGATACTTTTGTCCCAACGGTCCATAATGAGTTTGAAGAGTCTTCCAACCTTCTGATGTTTGCAACTTTTGTCGAATAGATGTTACCAGCGGTTCGTCCGCGGTATCGAAAACGTCTTCAATGGAATGAGAGTGTGAACGTTCCCCTGATAAAAAATTTTGCTGTTGCGTGAACTTAGGCGTCACGTTTAATGTAGACAGTATGGTGTGCGATCGTTTTAGCGCCGATTTAATCGGAGTCGATTTAATTGGAGTCGATGCTGTTATTGATGACGTTGTACTTAATCGTTTCCGTTTTGGTGTAAATCTACATTCATTTTTTTCTTCCCCCAATAAAGATATCAACGATGTATTTATTAATCGATTCTGTTTTGGTGTTGATCTACTTTCTTCTTTTTCTTCAGGTAATGATATTGGAGACACGGTAATTAATCGTTTTTGTTTTGGTGTTAACACATTTTTTTTTCCTGAAAAATATGATTCGTTCTTTGATGTGGTTGATTCAACTTCGCTGTGTCCAACGGTGTTTTCTACAATCTGTTTAAGAGGCTCAACGATGGGTTTAAAATGTCGCTCCAACGCAATATCTTCTTCCATTTTTCCCGTCTTCATAGCATGATACTTTTTGCGAATCGAATCGCTCGTTTGAGCAATTTTCTTCACAATTATCTCTCGATTTTTAAGTTCACTGCTGTTATTCATATCGAGCTAGACAGTTATCAATCGGTGTATCGACAAAGACTGATCACATTAGGATACCACGAAGTCGTTAAATCCCTTTCTATAGCGACCGTTTGAAATAGCGCTGTCCTTATCAATTACCACAAATTCATACTTTTGTTACCAACATATTCGACACAATTTACCAAAATCTTCGAATGACATATCAGTGTTAACATGATCATTATATATATGTTTCATATTTGTACCATCCTGTTTAAATAGAATTAAAAAATTCGTATTGTCACATATAAGATGCTTCGGTATTTTCGCATACGTTTAACAAAGATAAAAACTGTCAACGTTCGCGTGTCGCCCCATTGCAAAGTATTCTCTTACCACGTCCTGCTTATCACATGCTATGTCATCAAAAATAAATATAGAATTCGGAAGAGCTTCGCTCGGTGGAACAACATCAATATTATTTGAAAATGTGAAATAATTAATTTCTTCTATTGGTGCCAATATCTCTTTCAAATACTGATATTTTGGTTGTTGCAACGATTTCGAGTATACATAAACGTTTTCAAATCGTACACCATGCGAACTTTCCAACAGACTTATTAATACATTAGTTTTGCCGCAATTTGATTTACCACAAATGATAGCGCGAATAGAACTCGGTAACGTATTTTCATGTCTACGTAACACACACTCAGATAATAACTTGTCATCGAAATTCACCACCTTGATTGGTGGCGCTTGCTGTATGAACCGCATTCTACCTTCTAAATGAGATCAATATTATCCATGCTGATATATTTATAGTTGTGCGCACAAAAATTAAACGCTCAGTATTCAATATGTTTTTGCTGCTGTCGGACGATTGTAATATTTGTAATTTAACCGTTGAACAACTACAACATATTCCGAAAATATTTTTATTGCAACGATTTTCACAACATATTGACTATTTGTGGAATAAGCTTCCTGAACACTTAAAAGTTGATTTAGATGTTCAGCGATACCGTCAATGTTTAAAACATTATAATTTATTGAGTTATGAAACGCATGTTGACGGTCCTGCGCCATTAATAAAAAACTGCGTCGAATGTCAAAGAAAATTGGGCGAGGGTTGTTAAACAGAGCGATTAACGCACTTCCGTTTGAATTGCACATACCCGGGTACCAGTTTTGTGGCCCTGGAACTCGATTAAACGAGCGATTTGCCAGAGGAGATCGTGGATTTAATCCGTTAGATGCGGCTTGTTGCGATCACGATATAGCCTACTTACGTAGCAACAATCTCGCAGAGCGCCACGTGGCTGACAATATTCTTGCCAATAAAGCGCTGCAACGTATTAACGCAGAAGATTCAAGTTTTGGTGAAAAGGCCGCAGCCACGACCGTATGGGCAGCTATGAAAGCAAAAACGAAACTTGGTATGGGCTTATGTGCAGCGAGGAAGAATACGCTGAAGAAGAAAACGGTAAAGAAACGAACATTTCCGATAGCAAAACGTGGTAGCGTTATACCGCTTCTACCCTTACTGGGTGTTATCGGTTTGCTCGCTGGTGGAGCCGCAGGAATCGCAAAAGCTGTAAATGATAAAAAAACCTCACAACGCCAACTTGAAGAAATGAAACGTCACAATTACGCCATGGAAGGTCGCGGTGTTTATCTCGCTCCATACAAACGTAGTGGTGGAGTTCGAAAAAATAATAGAAATAAGAAAGGAAAAAAAAAACGCCGATGAGACGTTAAAACTTCCCAAAGGTGCTACTACCGATATACAGTTTCGACAATTAGCGAAACACATGCGCATTCCATATTTTAGAAGCGTTTTTATGCGTGACACTTTACCGATTGGGGGAATACATCAAAACGAGAGCGGTATTGTAAATTTAGATAAAGTTGAAGGATTAGGTACCCACTGGGTGGTATATGCAAAAAGAGGAAATCGCGCTATGTATTTTGATAGTTTTGGTAATCTTCGACCGCCACAAGAACTTGCTCGATATCTGGGGAATGACGCAACACAAATTAAATATAATTGCTTACCATATCAACGATATAATTAAAACAACTGTGGGCAATTGTGTCTACAGTTTCTACAGACGATTGATGCACAATTTAAAAACAAACATTATGCACTGTAAACTCAGTATCAAACATGTCGCTGACGCTCACGTTATCAGGCAAAAGTAGTATCCTCGCTGTGAGCTACTTTTCTGCTATAGATTTAAGCGATGGAGAATATGAACTCGGGCTGGCTGATTTTAAAACGTATTTTACAATTCCTAATGTAAATTCATCAAATGATGATGATGATGATGATGATGATGATGATGATGATGATGATGATGATGATGATGATGATGATGATGATGATGATGATGATGATGATGATGATGATGATGATGATGATGATGATGATGATGATGATGATGATGATGATGATGATGATGATGATGATGATGATGATGATGATGATGATGATGATGATGATGATGATGATGATGATGATGATGATGATGATGATGATGATGATGATGATGATGATGATGATGATGATGATGATGATGATGATGATGATGATGATGATGATGATGATGATGATGATGATGATGATGATGATGATGATGATGATGATGATGATGATGATGATGATGATGATGATGATGATGATGATGATGATGATGATGATGATGATGATGATGATGATGATGATGATGATGATGATGATGATGATGATGATGATGATGATGATGATGATGATGATGATGATGATGATGATGATGATGATGATGATGATGATGATGATGATGATGATGATGATGATGATGATGATGATGATGATGATGATGATGATGATGATGATGATGATGATGATGATGATGATGATGATGATGATGATGATGATGATGATGATGATGATGATGATGATGATGATGATGATGATGATGATGATGATGATGATGATGATGATGATGATGATGATGATGATGATGATGATGATGATGATGATGATGATGATGATGATGATGATGATGATGATGATGATGATGATGATGATGATGATGATGATGATGATGATGATGATGATGATGATGATGATGATGATGATGATGATGATGATGATGATGATGATGATGATGATGATGATGATGATGATGATGATGATGATGATGATGATGATGATGATGATGATGATGATGATGATGATGATGATGATGATGATGATGATGATGATGATGATGATGATGATGATGATGATGATGATGATGATGATGATGATGATGATGATGATGATGATGATGATGATGATGATGATGATGATGATGATGATGATGATGATGATGATGATGATGATGATGATGATGATGATGATGATGATGATGATGATGATGATGATGATGATGATGATGATGATGATGATGATGATGATGATGATGATGATGATGATGATGATGATGATGATGATGATGATGATGATGATGATGATGATGATGATGATGATGATGATGATGATGATGATGATGATGATGATGATGATGATGATGATGATGATGATGATGATGATGATGATGATGATGATGATGATGATGATGATGATGATGATGATGATGATGATGATGATGATGATGATGATGATGATGATGATGATGATGATGATGATGATGATGATGATGATGATGATGATGATGATGATGATGATGATGATGATGATGATGATGATGATGATGATGATGATGATGATGATGATGATGATGATGGAGAAAATATCACCATTCCCGACGGCTCGTATGAACTGTGCGATATTGCTGAATATCTAAAACGTGCGCTCGACGAGCTTCATATCAATGATGTTACAAAGAACATGATTTCATATTGTAATGGTGAAAAAGATTATCTTTTAACGATTAGAGCTAATAACAATACGATAAAAAGCGAGATTAAATGTATTTATCAAATAAATTTTACC
The DNA here is from genome assembly GCF_019399895.1 of Cardiocondyla obscurior. Taxonomy (NCBI): domain Eukaryota; kingdom Metazoa; phylum Arthropoda; class Insecta; order Hymenoptera; family Formicidae; genus Cardiocondyla; species Cardiocondyla obscurior. The sequence continues at coordinate 5,277,699 of NC_091877.1, forward strand.
AAACCATGCAACATTGGATCGTTGTTAGGATTTTCATCAGATCGCATACTCGAGCTGTTATGTTGGCATGAATCGGACGCACCGATACAAATTATCAATGTAAATGTTATTCGCATTGAATGCAGTGTAACGGGGGGTGCATACAGTAATGGAAAACGTGTACATACAATACATGAATTTTCACCTAAGGTTCCACCTGGATATAAGATATCTGAAACTCCAACACAGATCATTTACCTTCCAGTCGTCGTACGAAGCGTTACTGATTTGACGATTTGCATTGTAGATCAAAACGGACGATTGCTTGATTTTCGCGGCGAAGAAATTACCGTGAGACTGCATGTGCGGAGACGACTTTAGTGTGAGATGCTCGTTTTGAATAAAACGTCGAACGTGAGACAAACTAAATACACAGCTTCCACCAAAGGAGTTCAATTATTGAAGAAAAAACTTACTACATCAAACGTAGAATTTTTAAAATCATTGGGTTTTATTGTGTGTAACATCTAAAAATGGCTGATATATTGATTATTGATGATAAGCCGATCTTTGATAATAGTATTGTTAAAATTGAAACTCATACGTACAACCCATATGCTAACACAACGTTTGGATATAGTGATGAAATACGGATACCAATACAACAACAGGATTTGTATACGTTGCCATGTGAGTTTTCTCTATATTGAGGGAAAAATAAAAATAAAAAAACCTGACGATAAGTTAACAGCTGCGCTAGGAAATAATTGTGTAGCATTTATGTTCGATGAAATCCGTTATGAACTCAATGGTGTAGAAATTGATCGCAACAGAAACGTTGGAATAACTAGCACTCTTAAAAATTATATATCGCTAACATCTGATAATGCTGTGATGCTGCAAAATGCTGGATGGAGTGAAACATCAACTACGTCAGAAGGATTCTTTAATTTTTGTGTACCCTTCAGTATATTGTTAGGTTTCTGTGAAGATTATAAACGAGTGGTTGTCAACGCTCGCCATGAATTAATTTTAATACGCGCTCGCAATGATAATAATTCCATTATAGGAAATTCGAAATTAGAGCCAGAAATTGAATTGCATAAAATACAGTGGCGAATGTCTCATGTCATATTAAATGAGGTCAATAAATTATCCATGCTGCGAACTTTGGATAGCGGGCGATATTTAAGCATGACTTTTTGCTCGTGGGATTTGTATGAATATCCTCTTTTACAGAGTACTACAAAACATTCTTGGGCCGTCAAAGCTGCAACGCAACTTGAAAAGCCTCGATACGTTATCTTTGCTCTGCAAACCGATCGCAAAAACGTTATGTCTAAAAATTCAACCATTTTTGATGATTGTAAATTAACGAATGTGAAACTTTTTCTCAACTCTGAATATTATCCATATGATGATCTGAATTTAGATTTTGACAAAAAAAGATACGCCATTTTTTATGATATGTATATACGTTTTCGTAAAGCTTATTATGGCAACAGTTCTTATGAGGCTTTTTGCAATGTAGCAGCATTTTTATCATATGGACCATTTGTTGTTATCGATTGCTCTTGACAGAACGAGTCAATCAAAAGCGCCACTGTAGACGTGCGATTAGAATTTGATTGCAAGGAAAATGTTCCTGCAAATACAACCGCATATTGTCTTTTTTACACGATCGCATAGTTGAATTTAGTCCACTGTCTAACGTTGTGCGCAAGGTCTTATAAAAATTGCTATATCAGCAGTTTTTATCATATATAAAGAAACAATTTTATCTACACATCATTATTGTTTCGAACACGCGTTCATCATGATTGCGCCAACGTTTGTTGATCTTCAAGGTTTTAATATTGGACGGCGATTTATTGTAAAAGAAGTTGCAGTGCTAAGAAAGGGTACTGTTCTAACTCATTACATCTTTAAAAATCCAGTGCCATGGAATTTTTTGGCGCAATCTAAAAAGTCATGCATTTCTTGGACAATAAAATATCATCATACATTGTCGTGGGAAGAAGGAACCGTGCCATACAACATGGCAAAACAATTAATTACAACAGCTATAACAGGTGTAGACGGTGATGAAGTGTCACGTCTTATATATGTCAAAGGATATGAGAAATGTGCATGGTTGGCTGATATGCTCGACGACGATGTTAGAGAAGATTACATCATTGAAACCTTAGACGCTGATTATGAAGATATTGAATCTTTAAATATTTTAGATACTATTAATACTGTGCAATGTGGAAATTATCTTACGCATTGCGCTTTACAGAATGTATTTAAAATATTCAACTGGTAGTCGCAGCGTCAAAAAAAATTATAAAGATTGAAAAAAATTTATGTTAACGCGGATGGCGATGAAGTGTGGCATCTTCTATCAAAGGATATGAGAAACGTACATGGCTGATATGCTCGACGGTGATGTTAGAGAAGACCGCATCATTGAAACCTTAGACGCAGATAATGAAGATGCCGAATCTTACAAAATATTTTAGATCCTATTAATAATCATCTTACGCATTGCGCTTTACAAAAATGTATTTAAAAATATTTAACTGGAGCATCAAAAGGAGTTGTAAAAATTTTAATAAACAAATTTATGTTAGCGGATGGTGACGAAGTGTAGCACCTTAAAATATTCAATTAGTGGTCGTAGCGTCAGGAGGAGTTGTGAAGATTAAAATAAAAATTATTTTTTATGTAAAAAAATTATGTTTTTTTATTTTTAACAAATATATAAAATATATAAAATATATATAATTATTAAAATATTTAAAACATATACTTTTAATCTTAATCTAAATCTTAATTTAAAACATATACTTTTAATCTTAATCTTAATCTTAATCTTAATCTTAATCTTAATTTAATTTAAATCAAGTTTTGGGGCTGAAATATATAATTATAAATTAAAAAAATACAATTATAATATATTAAGAATATATATATTTATTTTTACCTAATTCCAACTTTTCGGCGCAAAGGCAATGTCTTCCTCCATATTAAACATGTGGCGCAGCCCGAAGACATCACCACCTTCATGAGGGCCCATCCAAATATATTTATTATACTCTCTATTGCGACGGCGTTCATTTTTTATAGCATATTTTTTTTAAATATTAATAAATCCTTTTATACGGATTTTTTCCGGATCAATCCAATCTTAAAAAATTAAAAAATTTAAATTATTTTATTTCTACATTCTTTATTATTTAAATATATTTTTGTGTAAAAAGATGACTTACGGGCTGTACGTGCGGAATTTTTATTTTCATAATATGCTTAATTTGCACCTCATGAAACGATTCGCTGTCTATGTATATGCGCTGTAAAAAAAATATTATACTTTTATGATACATTTTTTTTCATTAAAATAGTTTGTATTTTTACATGATAGTTCTTACCCCAATGGCCGGATATGTCACATCAATATGATTTTCAATACGATCGTTATAAACTAAATCCATTTTTAAAATCAAAAAACTTTATAACGAAAATTGGCTCACAAAAACTCTAATGCTTCACGACTAAATAGATTTACATCTCACAGCCTCTCTTTATACAGGGTGTCTCACCCCATGTGTCGAATATTACGCGAGTAGGTAGGTCTTGGGAAAAGAAATCGAAAAGTCCTATACGGTTTTGCTTAATTTTTATTCGTAAGCGAAATAAAAATTTATGAAATATTCCGCGAGTGGGAGCGTACCTTTAAGGAGGAGTTAACGTTGCGAGTATAAGCCCGACCCAGGCTGTTTGAAAGACAAGAAGAAACGAGCGAGCGATACGAGGCGACAATGCGCGCGTGAGGCGAGCCGACAATGTGCGACGAAGCGAGGCGAACGACGACGCGCGAGCAAAACGAGGCGACAACGCGTAAGGCGGCAGCAAGAACGACGCGCGAGCGAGACGAGGCGACAATGCGCGCGTGAGGCGAGCCGACGATGTGTGACGAAGCGAGGCGAACGACGACGCGCGAGCGAGAGAAGATACCAATTTTAACGATATTTATAACGTTACAAATTTAAAATTAAATAATTACACGGAGTAAATATAACTATCTTTTCCTCACCACCTATCGAGGTAGATAGTACGGCGCGTTTTTTTTAGAGTGGTTTCCCCGGTAGGCCTAATCCACTGCAACAACTCAATGCAACAATTGTTCGAAGTGCCTTCCTTGTACCTGTAGGCAAAGTTCGGCTCTCCGAACAATTTGTTGCGTTGCACGTTGTGCCATATCGGGCGTCACTGTATCGAAGGCCGCTATAATTGCAGCACGAACCTCCTCCACAGTACCTTCACGCACGGGTTCTACTTGAGCTTTTATATGGCCCCAAACAAAATAATCCAGCACGTTCAGATCCGGTGAACGTGCTGGCCAGGTAATGGGACCACCGCGACCCATCCAACGCCCCGCGAAACGATTATTCAATACCTGTTGTGCGTTGCGCGAAAAATGCGGCGGAGCACCGTCCTGCTGGTAAATTAATCTTAGTCGAACGTTAAGCGGCAGGTTCTCCAAAAGCGGCGGAAGGTCGTTTTCTAAAAAATATGCATACCGCTCTCCATTTAAACGAGGAGGTAAAAAATACGGCCCAATCTAAAAGTAACAAATAACAATATTATAAGATTTAATTGCATATAAATAAATTAAATTTTTTTAAAACTATTTACAATTTGATTTTCAATTACACCCGCCCACACATGTAGCTGCCACCGATACTGGAAAGCAGTGCGCCTAATTGCATGCGGATTTTCTTCACTCCAAAGGACGAAATTTTTGGAATTAAAAATTCCATTTGGAGTAAATAACGCTTCGTCCGTCCATAATATGAAATTCGGAAATGACTCATTTCGTCTGCATTGAGCCAAAAATCCTACACGTATTTTTAATTATTATTTTACATTATTTGCGTACTTCGAAAATATACGTAACGGAAAAAATAATACCTTGGCAGAATATAGCGCGCTGTTCTTCATCCCGAGGAAGAAGCTGTTGCACCCGTTGGTAATGATACGGGTGCAACCCTTCTTCTCGGACAACGCGGTGTACCAAAGCGTTTGGTAAACCGAGCGCTCGCGCTACACGACGAATACTGCTTCTGGGATCGTCTTCAAATCTGCGAAGTATTTCTTCTTCGTCTTCAACGTTTCGAAGTACGGCACGTTCAACGCTACGTTGTCGAGGAATCACGGATCCCGTGTCTCTTGTTCGTTGCACGCACCTAATAATTGTGCGATACGATGGATGTTCGCGATCCGGATATTTTTCCGCGTAAAGTTCCGCTGCGGCTAATGCACTTTCACCCGCGGCACCATAGCAAATTATCATATCCGTGTATTCACTCGCTGTGTAACTCATGTTGGCACGGTAGATACACAATAAGTATTAACGTTATCGAGGCACATGGCAATCGAGAAAAACAAATAAAAATTGAAAACATCTTCGGCGCTGCTCTAACAAATTGCCCGACCGATATTTAAATAATAATAAAAATACCGTATATTTTCGAAGTACGCAAATAATGTAAAATAATAATTAAAAATACGTGTAGGATTTTTGGCTCAATGCAGACGAAATGAGTCATTTCCGAATTTCATATTATGGACGGACGAAGCGTTATTTACTCCAAATGGAATTTTTAATTCCAAAAATTTCGTCCTTTGGAGTGAAGAAAATCCGCATGCAATTAGGCGCACTGCTTTCCAGTATCGGTGGCAGCTACATGTGTGGGCGGGTGTAATTGAAAATCAAATTGTAAATAGTTTTAAAAAAAATTTAATTTATTTATATGCAATTAAATCTTATAATATTGTTATTTGTTACTTTTAGATTGGGCCGTATTTTTTACCTCCTCGTTTAAATGGAGAGCGGTATGCATATTTTTTAGAAAACGACCTTCCGCCGCTTTTGGAGAACCTGCCGCTTAACGTTCGACTAAGATTAATTTACCAGCAGGACGGTGCTCCGCCGCATTTTTCGCGCAACGCACAACAGGTATTGAATAATCGTTTCGCGGGGCGTTGGATGGGTCGCGGTGGTCCCATTACCTGGCCAGCACGTTCACCGGATCTGAACGTGCTGGATTATTTTGTTTGGGGCCATATAAAAGCTCAAGTAGAACCCGTGCGTGAAGGTACTGTGGAGGAGGTTCGTGCTGCAATTATAGCGGCCTTCGATACAGTGACGCCCGATATGGCACAACGTGCAACGCAACAAATTGTTCGGAGAGCCGAACTTTGCCTACAGGTACAAGGAAGGCACTTCGAACAATTGTTGCATTGAGTTGTTGCAGTGGATTAGGCCTACCGGGGAAACCACTCTAAAAAAAACGCGCCGTACTATCTACCTCGATAGGTGGTGAGGAAAAGATAGTTATATTTACTCCGTGTAATTATTTAATTTTAAATTTGTAACGTTATAAATATCGTTAAAATTGGTATCTTCTCTCGCTCGCGCGTCGTCGTTCGCCTCGCTTCGTCACACATCGTCGGCTCGCCTCACGCGCGCATTGTCGCCTCGTATCGCTCGCGCGTCGTTCTTGTCACCGCCTTACGCGTCGTCGCCTCGTGTTGCTCGCGCGTTTCTTCTTGTCTTTCAAACAGCCTGGGTCGGGCTTATACTCGCAACGTTAACTCCTCCTTAAAGGTACGCTCCCACTCGCGGAATATTTCATAAATTTTTATTTCGCTTACGAATAAAAATTAAGCAAAACCGTATAGGACTTTTCGATTTCTTTTCCCAAGACCTACCTACTCGCGTAATATTCGACACATGGGGTGAGACACCCTGTATATACATTTTTGCATATTGATGCATTTTTTAACACGTGTCGATTTGACAGCATTTTTTCTTAAAGTGATTTGCACGGGTATATGTCACACACCTTAGGAGAGTAGATGATAAAAAAATGCTTTTGTTTTCTTTCTGACAGTCTGTAATGCTCTTATTTTTAAAGAAAGATTCGCATGAGTATATGTTTTAAAATGTTTATATTATATTTCAAAATGTTTATATTAAATATATTGTTTATAAGAAAAAAATTTTTGCAAATTTATATTTTTAATATAAAATAATTTCATAATTTCACATCATGTGCAAGAATGCATCTTAAGTTTCAAACGTGTTAAACGCTGTAAAAAGATTCGCATGAGTATATGTCAGACCTTCGAGACTGCTGTTGATAAAAAAATGCTTTCGTTTTTACTTTCTGACTGTCTGCAGTGAGCTCGTAGCTGTAGCCTGTCAGTCGTATGCTGATTTTTTCAAGTGCAACACATATATTAAAAATTAAATGGATAAAAAGTGCTCGTCGTTAGTACACATTCTCGCGCGTCGCGAGTTGGGGGATCGTACCCCATTCAGTACAGGCGGTGTGTGGTGTGGTACACACCAAAATAACAGTATAGCTCAATTTAGCTTATATTTAAACAATCGCTTATGTGGTTAAAGCAGCCGTGGTGCAATATTAATATTTGACAGAACTCCTCGTTCAGTTCCTGAAAATCCCGTGGGTGACGAGTGCAGATATGTACTTGATAAGCGGATAAACTTGTGCACCCACATAAAACAATTCGCTTTGGCGGACAGCGAATTGTTGCCGGTGAAAAAAATGCGGCAAAATTAAAAAAACGTAAGTTTTTATTGTATTTGTAATATATTAACGGTTGTTGCTAGCGCGGGGTGTTGTGAGGGGGAATAAACACGGGTTCTAACTTAGGAGCGTTGAGGGAGGCGAGGGGACGGGGAAAAAATCCGCGATGAGAGGAGCGCGGGTAGAGGTAGCCGTAGGTGGGAAGAGACCGGGGGAGGTATGAATGGGTGACAGATACCCTCCCCGGTCTCTTCCTACCTACGGCTACCTCTATCCGCGCTCCTCTCATCGCGGATTTTTCCCCCGTCCCCTCGCCTCCCTCAACGCTCCTGGGTTAGAACCCGTGTTTATTCCCTACTAGTGTTAAAAAGAGTTATCTATTTATTATCTTCCTCGTGGGTATACAATAAGTGTTCCGGGAGGACCCCTTGCACCGTTACCTGGTGCACCATTATTTGATATATTATTTTATTTAATTTTGTTAACATTAATTTCTTAAATTCTGAAACAAATAAAATATTTTTAATAATTAATATCTATAATTCTCAGTATTCTATTTTTATTTTATTAAAATCCTCTGTTACCATGAGAATATAAATTTTCATTTTGAGCATGATCTTTTGTCATAGAACTCATAGGCGTTTTACTTAAACCGATGTTTAAATTGTCCTCAGTAAAATCTAAAAAATATTTAAATTTGAAACTTTTTTACAAGTATATATACAGGGTGTCCGAAATATGATGTCCAATCTTAAATTTATGGGTAGGGACATAAAAACGGTGACGAAAAGTCCTGAACAATTTTTTAAAATTCTTGATCATTTTCGAGAAAAAAATGAAAATACAATACACGTAAATACAAGTATAATACAAGTAGATACACGTAAGAGTGATAAGGAAAACACGATTTGAGCGAATGCGACAGATGACGGCGCGAATACCGCTCGCTTATCGTCACGTGCTGACTCCGCCTATTTTGTTTATAATATTCGGGCCGTCGTCTGTCGCACTCGCTCAAATCGTGTCTTCCTTATCACTCTTACGTGTATCTACTTGTATTATATTTTAATTTTTTTCTCGAAAACGATCAAGAATTTTGAAAAATTGTTCAGGACTTTTCGTCATCGTTTTTATGTCCCTACTTATAAATTTAAGATTGGACATCATATTTCGGACACCCTGTATATATATATTAGTTATAAATTAATTATTGTTAAAGCTCACCATTTGTACATCTAGCTTTCGGTGTGAGTTTGTGATTTTCGGAAAGAGGTGTATGCAATACATTTGTAACACCCCCCTTTCTCCCCTCTGTGTGGCCGGACACGGTCAAGCGGCTCGCCGCGGTAGTCGGCGAGTCGTCGCGTGCGTCTAGGACCGGCCGGGGTGTCCGCGGGAAGGAGCGAAAGCACTCGGAGTCTCGTGTATCTTTCTTTATTCTATTTACATTTATTTTCGGATCGTTATTTACAAGGTTTTCTATACAGGTGTTAGGCCGCGGCGCTTGTCGCACGGGCGACGTAAACAGAGTTGTCGTCGGTCGCGTGAGTCTAGGTTTTCTATACAGGTGTTAGGCCGCGGCGTTTGTCGCACGGGTTACGTAAACAGAATTGTCGTCGGTCGCGTGAGTCTAATCGTGGCGTTGTAATAGGGGCCCCTACTATGGACCGTGGTTTCTTAGGAACGGGAGCGCGGGTGGCAATCGCCGAGAACGCTCGGCAGAGACGAAGGACCCTTCACCTCCGGATTGCGCCGCGCTCGTCAGGAACCGCCGAAGCGGTTGGAGATGCTGCCCGGGCGTCTGCCGCGGGATAAGCCGAGAACGCTCGGCGGAGGCGAAGCACGGCTTCACCCCGCTTTATCCGTCGTGGCTGGCGACCTGGCAGTTTCGAAGGAAAGGAGGCGGTGTCGCGGCCAAGAACCCTTGGCGGAGGCCGAGAACGCTCGACCCCCGTTCTTAGCGACTCCTGGGTTTGCTGGTTGTCTGGGAAGCTACTGAGCGGAGATCCGGAACGGAGCTCAGTAAATCGGAAGATTGCTCCTGATCGCTCGGTATCTGGCCTTTTTATTCAGTCGTTTGCGTGGCCCGGGACGTTCGGGTTCCCGGGGGTTGGCGTCGCAGCGCTCGTCGCGGTCGTTAATAGTATTACTTTTCGCGCAACGCGAGACGGCGGTACGCTCACTTGTAACGGCGCGCGTTAATATTCGCGGTGTTTTAAAAAAGGGTCGGGGCGCACCGCGCCCCTATTCTCGCCGGACGATGTTCGGTCCGACGGGCCGGCCGACGTTTTGCCGGGGCGAGGTAGGTGCCTACCTCGTTACACATTTGATATAAAAGATTGCCTACAAGGAATAATTGGCAATTTCTTTTTCTGTGTGACATTATTATTTTCCTTATTTGCATGTAAATATGAATCTTCTTCTTCTGAAAAGGATATCATTACTTTTCTCGCTTTTATGCATCTTCTCTTTTTCTCTCGTTTTTTTAATTCGCTGCATGATATATCCTCTGTTTCAACGTGCGACGTATCTTCTGCCAAAACTAATTTTTGCATACCCCCTTCATAAGTATCTAAATAATTAAAAACAATATTATTTTAAAATTATAAAAAGTATTAAAAACAAATATAAATTTATTTGTGATATATACATGCACTTACTTGCAATGCCAAAAACTCTTGATATTGATAATTCTTGCCAATCTTGTTTGTCATGAAGTAATTCAAAATTCATTATCGCCTTATTAATTCTTAGTTTGGTTTTAAAGTAACTAGGCCAAATACAAGATGATGTGTCTGCATTTTACCATATTGCAAATATTAATTGCAGACCATCAACAAATTCTACGACAATAAATGTCTTATCTATTTGCATGCAAATCTAGAAAAAAATTTAATTAATATATGCACTATGAGTGTATTCGTTTACACAGTATACATATCACATATTACAACATATACTAAAAAACAATCTCTTATTTTCTCGATATCTATAATATAGAAGACCGCATAGAAGACAAAATCTTGCACGATATAATTTGGTGGCAATCACTCGGCACATGGTAACGGTACGTACACGTATAATGCAAGTCTGATCCACGTGCTTTGGCGAACAGAACACATGGATGAGACTTGCATTATACATGTGCGTGCCGTTACCATGTGCCGAGTAATTGCCACCAAACTATATCGCGCAAGATTTTGTCTTCTATGCTGTCTTCTATATTATAGATATCGAGAAAATAAGAACTGACCCACTAAACTTACATTCCACTATCACTCACTGAACTAAAATGACGAACCTCATCTCGTCAGATCGTTCCTAGCAACCGTGATTGTTATTCATAGCAACGGCGTTTGCGCGACTACCGCGCTACATCGGCCACATATGTACTAAAAATTAATAATTAAAGTGTATTTAACGAACTGTAATTTATTGTTCGTTTTGCCTTTCAGGAGTTGTTTCGAACAAGTTCAACATATTCCAAATGTGTTCGAGGAGACGTCACTTGTGCAACCCGGCAACGTCTTTTTCTTCTAATGCCACATATTAGAAGAAGAAGACAGTGCCAAGTTGCACGAATGACGTCTCTCAAACGCACTTGGGATGTGTTGGGTTTGCTCAGAGCGACTTCCGAAAGACGGAACGAACAAAATGCTTATGTTATATTATAAAAATATGTCAAGTTATAACACACAAAACTATATTTCATGATTTACAGGAAAAATTATATAAGTATGTTTTTTGTTTTTATAAGGAATTTTCCATGTTTTACATACAATATCTATAATTGGCCAAAAATAAATATTACTATTACATAATGACATTACTTTAATATTAAAATCACTGGATGAGCACGGTAATTGATATAAATCTTGTACATATTTTAATTTGTTACCAACAACATAAATATCTTTATCTTTAGTTTTAATAATGTTTTTAATCAACACATATGTGTTGTCTTTCAATAAACAACAATTATTTGAAAAACTTCTACAATTAACACTAAATTTTTCATTTAATATTATAAAATATTGCAATTCGACCTCTATATTATCAAGTATTGGACCATTGTTATGTATATATTTGAATAAATATGTTTTATTGTTATTACTACATTTATCAAATAAAAAATTACAATTTTTGGCTTCACTACATCTTTTAATTAATTGTTGCAAAGGTTTCTCAGTTTTACGTAATCTTTTTTTTATAAATGTCATATAATTTTCAAACTTAATAGAACTAAAATTATCGAGCACACCATAGGTTCTGACATCACAACATAAATGTAAAAGATTGTGTACATTATGCGATATATATTCTTTACCGTATAAAATTTCAAAAGATTCAACAAAATAAGTGAGTAAAGCTTCAACATAATCAATCAATTGTGTATTATTAATATGACGTGTCAAAATTGTAATAGCTACATGTAATGTAAGAAAATAAATATAAATTTTTTTTGAAAATATATGTCGTAATACTACAGGACCTGTATATAATAAAAAAGTTCTAAATTCTGTACACAGAAAAAAAAATGTAGTAAAATAAATTAAAAAAACATATGTTTTAAGTAAACGGTGAGATTGCGGGCTGCCCTAACATCTGTAGTTTATTCAACAGCAACTGATATTGAGTATAATTTTTACTATACACATTAAAAGAACTATGTGTACAATTCAATCAATAAGATATAATAATATACGAAATGCATATTTTTTTAAATCAAGTCTAAAATTGAGAGTTAGATATTTTTTAGTTTTATAAAAATAGTAATTGTCTTATTTCAACAGTGTTTTATAGTCACCGTCAACAAATTAATGTTCACAATGTTTTTATAGTCTGTTTTATTTTAATCTTTTCTATACACCACTCGTCGACAACGTTTCGCTATAGTTATTCGGTACGCGAATTATCTGTGATTTATATTCACTCGCCACCGTTAAATAGAGTTCTTCCCGCACCGTGATATCTCACGATTTTCGCGTAAGAAGACTCGTAGTGAGATGTGATCTCACTTTTAATTATATTTTATGATAACTTATTAAAGTTATTAATATCGCACTTATAAAATTGCTTCAAACTGCTATATTGCGACCATAACACTGAGACGCTTCTCTCGAGACCCAGAAACCGACTGACTGACTATTGCTCGTTCCTATCCTAAACGGAAGTTTTCGCGGATATTAGGCGACGTTTCTGATTCGTAGTTGAATCCTTTTGTCTCGTCTTGGGCCTGTCTCTTATTGGGTGTTAGTATCGTTCGTGTAAATCTGTCCGTCTGCGCGGCGTCGATCCCCTTAAACCGTGACGAAAGATATCGCTTTTTACGACTCTAAGTCGCCGTGCTATTATTCTCGAGATTTTGATGACTTAAGGGGTTATACCTAGTAGGAAATTATTTTTTTGGCCATTTTTTTTTATTGGCTTAAATAATGTATTGAAGTGTCTAAAATAATGTCCAAAAAGATTTATTACTATAATAATTTTCTAAGTGCTCGAAAAAATTGATTTTTTGAAGCGCCGCGCGCTGCTCCGAGCGCGCCAAATCGACAAAATAAATATCGGAGTACGTTTTACCTTTAAACTTTTTACCGACATAGCTTTTTTTTTCTAAAAAGACGTAGAGATGTCACTGCTTGGTTTATAATTTGGGGAATGACTAAGCATGTTTCATATTTTTACCTGCGTACCCTTTTGTACAAAGGCAAGATCCTGTTTTCAAAAGACGTGTAACCGTTGTGAGTGTCGGTCGCAATTTTCTCGTGCAGTATAATGGTCAATATAGTTTAAATCACGAGTGATAAAATATATGAAGGGCATAAAGGAACTAAACAAAAACCATCACTAGCAAACGGAGCAATATAAGAAACCGGAAGCCACCTAATCGACATTCTATGGACAGCGTTCCGGACGAGTTCGTGTCTACGTCTGCCAAAAAAATTATACTTGACTCTGAGAATGAGAACAAAGACATTGACGAAGGTTTCGGATATCGTTTTATAAATTTTATGACTGTATTTTCAACTTTAGCGCAAATGATTGTATGTAAAACCTGCAAAGGCGATGTAAGTTTTACAGAATCAAGCAGGCGCGGACTCGGTTTTAAAATTGTAATGACATGCAACACATGCGGTGAATTTTATATTAATAACTGTCCTATTATAAATATTCATACATATGAACTAAACATTAGAATGATTTTTGCAATGCGCATCCTGGGAATAGGACTGAACGGAATAAAGAAATTCTGCGCATTTATGGACCTACCGAAACCTGTTTTTCAAGCGACGTATGACCTAATAATAAAAAATATATTGACTGCTACTTCAGCTGTACGAGATATAAGTATGAAGAAAGCTGCACAAGAAGAAATAAAAAAGACCCTCGAAAATATAAAAAGTTCCGAAATTATCGTTTCGGGCGATGGTTCGTGGAGGAAAAGAGGCTTCTCTTCGCTTTTCGGAATAGCCACACTTATTGGTTGGTTTACTGGAAAAGTATTAGACGTGTGCATAAAATCGAAATTCTGCAAATCTTGTGAATATTGGAATAAAAAGGAAAATACTGCTGAATACGAAGAATGGGCCGAAATTCATCAGACACAATGTGAAATTAATCATACGGGCTCGGCGGGAAAAATGGAGGTTGACGCAGTGATTGAAATGTTTCAACGATCCGAAATTCTGCATAATATCAAATACGGCAGCTACATCGGCGACGGCGATTCTAAAACCTACAAAGGTATTATTGATGCCAAGCCGTACGGTGATTTCATTATTCACAAGAAAGAATGCATTGATCATGTTCAAAAAAGAATGGGAACTCGATTGAGAAATTAAAAAAAAAAAACTAAAAATCTGGGAGGCCGTGGCAAATTGACCGGCCAACTCATAGACGAATTGTCTATTTATTACGGCCTTGCAATAAGAAGAAATCCAGATTCCACTGAAAAAATGAAAAACGATATTTACGCCACGTTAAACCATAAAATTTCAACCGACGACAACCCAAAACATGATAATTGCCCGACTGGAATAACATCATGGTGCACTTGGCAACAAGCACGAGTTTCAGGAACTCTTGAGATCTACACGCATAAGCCTGCAATGCACGAGGACGTTTTAAACGCTATTAGACCAATTTATGACGATCTCAGCTCAGATGAACTTTTATCTCGATGCTTGGGAGGATATACTCAGAACGCGAACGAATCGTTTAATTCTATTGTTTGGTCGATTGCTCCGAAAACAATTTTAAGCGGAAAAAAAAAATTAGATTTTGCCGCAAATATATCAATTATAACTTTTAATGATGGACTATTTGGCGTGATGAAGATCCTGGAAGCTCTTGGAATTACGGTTGGTCGGCAATGTTATGATTTTTGTCTCGAATCCAACTCGCAACGATAAAGTTGTCTGAACGCGCAACATCTGACGCCGCCAAAGCCTCGCGCCGTGACTCTAAATCGGCCAGGAAAGATTTAGAGAGGCAGGACAAAAATATTGAAGGGCAGTTATATGGTGCTGGGATAGCTGAGTAATGGTAAAAAAATCAGGAAGTTTGTATCTTAAAAATTTCACGTAGTAAACTCATTGTCAAACTTTAAACGCGTTTTTCTCGAAATCACATTTTTACGCGCGGCTAGCAGCAGAACTTGAGTAATTTTTATCCAATTGACTTGAAATTTTAACTGTAGCTTCTTCGATAGATTATCTACTGAAGTACACACGATTTTTAAGATCGGTTAACAATTACAATTTTTATAAACAAATAAAGGTCGATTTTTTTAACGAAAAAATGTACTTATGTTTCAAAATTCTGCTAAATTAACAAAAATTAATATTTCTTAATATCCATGTGTACTTCAGTAGATATACTCTTTTAGATTATATAAAAATTTTTTTTATTGTTCCAGGAACATTTGTTGATGACTTCTACTGCTAGCCGCAGGAGGCATACGATAAAATCGACCCTTTTTCTATGGACTGTTAATCCGCCATTTTGTTTTCGATTTAAAAAAAAAAAAATTTTTGTACATATAAAGATAGGTGTATTGAGCTCTCAAAATTCCAAATTGATCCATCCATTCATTAAATCACAAAAAATTGTTAAATATAGGCTATGATTTTGGCCTTTTTACTAGGTATAACCCCTTAATGCATTTTTTCAAGCTTTAGAAACAAAAATTTATTTATTACAACCAGTATCTTTAAATTTTTTGTTTCAAGTATGTCAAAATTTTTTAAAAGAAGAGCATGTTAAAACTTTTTCAATAAACATACAATTTTTTTTTAAAGAAAATCACAAAACTCTTAATGAAATTACTTTAGGGACAGAATGCGAGGAATATCTTAATGAATTAATGTTCCAAGGATATACAGATACAGTGACAATTATTCGAGAAAACTGTTTAGCATTTTATGTAACTTGTGCGAGAGAAATTCGTAATAGATTACTATTTGTAATAGATTCCTATTTGTAATAGATTTTGTATAAAACATTTTTGATATTTTAAATAGTTTTTGAGTTATATCGAAAAAGCACACAGCCCATCTATTTGTAAGGGGTAATTTCACCCTCTTAAAGTGAAATTTAGCACAAACAAAAAATAGTTCTGTGTTACAGATGAATTACTCTACATGCACACAAAGTATTAACTTTTTGAATTTCCGGGTTGCCTAACCTTCCTTGTCAGTGTATGGGGCGATGCACGTAATGATAACGAAATTACATTTATATAATGATAATGTGAAAACTATTAATATAGTCTTGCCGCCGCCGAAAAAAAAGGCGCAAACTTGAATAAGTGTAAGAGCGTGTGTTTATGTATTATTTTCAGATGAAGAAGACTGTGACATAGAAGACTGGAAAGTAGAATTAAGATAAATAAGAAAAAAAGTTTATTGTAAAAAAAAAAGGTGGGAATGGTAAAAGAATTTCTTAAAGCTGAGAAGATATGTAAAAGTTTATGTACGTTGCTGGTTATGTTATGATATGTTAAAAGATTTATGTTTGTAAAGAAGTAAAAGATAGTCAAGTGTACCCCGAAAGGGAAAATAAACATATGTAATACTTACTGCAACACGTGTGATTGTTATCATTATCATTGTCTGGTGGTGTTACGTTTAACTCAATCACACAATTATTTCCAATATTATTATTAGTATTAATATTTTCAATTTTATTTTCGTTGTTATTGTCAGACGTTTCCTTTTCTTCTGCATTGTAATTAGATAATTCATTTTTATTTTCCCATGAATTATTAAATATTTTATCTGTGTTAAAATTATCTGTATATAACACGTTTTCCACGTCGCTATAATTCAAACTTTTATTTTGTACATTACAATCGTTTTCTTGTACGATTTCTTCAATATGTTTAGCTAAAAAATAAATAAAAATGATTTAAATACTTTTGCTTTAATAACAAATATTCTGTTTTCACAAACATGTGTCTCCGTCAACATCCGCTAATCAACTGACTAACGAAACCGAACTTGTAAATAAAATCGAGAAAATCAATAATCAATCGTTGCTAGGGAAAGAATCGAAACGAGCCTAACAACATAAACCGAATAAATTCATAATGTGAAAAAAGGCGCAAACATACCGCCCGCCTCGTCATAGACGAAAGTGGCTTCCTTCTAAAAAAAATCTTTTAACATTTTTCTATTTATCTTTTCTCTGTCCGATAGAAGATCTTTCTTCCTTATCCTTTTCTTCTTCCTGAAGAATTGGTATTATTCTTGTGATTGGTCTTTTTAAAACAGTGGTTGATGTCTTTAAAGTGACCACTCTGACTAAACCATCTGCCCCAGGATGAATCTTTAAAATTCTTCCCATTAACCACTTTGCAGGAGGTAAACCTTCTTCTCTGAGAATTACTAGTTGACCTACCCTTATGTTTTCTGATTCCCTAAACCATTTGGTTCGCTCCTGCAAATTGGTCAAGTATTCTTGTAACCAGCGCTTCCAATAATGCGACCTTATTTTTTGCAGAAGCTGATATCGATTCAATCGATTTTCTGGAATGTCAATTAACTTGGCTTCTGGAATCAAAGTGGAAACTCCCCCTGTGAGGAAATGTGCGGGAGTTAACACATCTAAATCTTCTGGATCATTTGACAAAGGACATAACGGCCTTGTGTTCATGCAAGCTTCTATTTGCACTAAAACTGTGCTTAGTTCTTCGAAAGTTAACTTATGATCCCCCATCACTTTTATTAAATGTCGTTTCATAGATTTAATTCCGGCCTCCCATATTCCGCCAAAATGTGGTGTTCTTGGAGGAATAAATTTCCATTCTGTTCCTTGAGAAGCTAATTTCTCCGCTGTTTTCCCTAAAAAACTCGGAAGATTCTTCGAACATCTTCCTAAGCTCGACATCTGCTACCTTGAAATTTGTACCGTTGTCAGAATAAAGATTACGACATATTCCTCGTCGTCCTGCAAAACGTCGATATGCTCCAAGAAAGGCTTCTGTACTTAAATCTCCTACCGCTTCTAAATGAACCGCTTTAGTTGCGAGACAAATGAATAAAGCTATGTATCCTTTATTAGCAGAATGTCCACGTCCAGGATTCCGTCGTATCTGCAAAGGTCCTGCATAATCTACCCCCGAAATTGAGAAAGGACGTTCAAAATTTACTCTGTGGAAAGGTAAATCTCCCATCTGTTGCGTTAAAGATGTTGTTTGAAATCTTTTACATTTTGTGCAATTCCGCAACATTTTCTTGATGAGACTGGAGGCTCCTAAAATCCAAACATGAGTACGAAGAGTGCTTAAAGTTAATGTAATTCCTCCATGCCAGCATTCTTGATGTGCAAAATGCACATACATCGAAGATAAATTCGAATGTTTTGGTAAAATGGGTGGAAATTTTGTATTAAATTGCAAAATACTGTGACGGAGTCTGCCTTTCACTCTTCAAATCCCTTCTTTGTCTAAATAAGGATTTAATTTCTTAAGCTGTGACTTCTTTGACACATTATTTTTGACACGTAATGTCTCAAGATCCTGAAAGAAGACCGATCTCTGAGTGCATTTGATCAAAGCTTTCCGTGACCTCACCAACTCAGAGACACTGAGAAAATTTGGAAAATTCTTTCTTTTATTTCGATGACACTTATCGAAAAATCTAAAACAATAAGCAATAACGCGAGTTGCTCTAAGTAACGATGAAAATCGTGTTATAATTTCATCTTCTTCCTGCCCTTGTTCCGTGGCAATAGCAAAAGAAGAAAGTATTTGAGAATCAGCATCCGTTAAAACTTGCTTTTCTTCTTGTTTTGACGAAAAATCTTGAAATTGTGATAAACAGAGAGGGCCATGCCACCACAAACTTGATTCACGTAATTCAGAAGAACTCAAACCTCTTGAAGCCATATCAGCTGGGTTCTGTTTGGTAGGAATATATTTCCAAGATGCTTCCGGTAATTGAGTTTGTAGAGTTTGTAAAGAAACTCTATTTGCTATAAATGTTTTCCATTGACTTGGATGCTTCTTTATCCAAGCTAAAGTTACTTGACTGTCAGACCAGGCAATTACATCAAGATCTTTCAAAAAATTTAATTTCCTTACATAATTAAATAACCGAACTAATAAAGCTGCTCCACACAATTCTAATTTTGGAATACTCACAGTTTTTACAGGAGACACTTTTGCTTTAGAAGCGACCAAAGAAACGTTAATTTTCCCCTCTTCGGAAACTGTGTGAATATAAATTGCCGCCGCATAAGCTCGAGTTGAAGCATCGCAAAACCCATGCAATTCTGTCTTTGAATTTGAAGAAGTTTCGAACCAACGGTTGATTTGTAAATTATTCAAATCCTGTAAGGAATCTTGAAACCCTTTCCAAAATTGCTGCTTATTAAAATCAAGTTTCTCGTCCCATCCCACTCCTGCAATCCAAAGATCTTGAATAAAAATCTTTCCCGCTATTATAACAGGAGAAATCCATTCCAACGGATCATAAAGTTTAAAAAGACAGGAGAGAATATTTCGTTTAGTAAATATGTTGATTGAAATTCCTTGAATTTTTACCGAAAATCCAAACGCATCTAAGAAAGGATTCCATTGTATTCCCAAAGTTTTCACTGTTTCAAAAGTTTCCTTAGAAATTTCAGTATTCGAAACTTCTTGTCTCTTCAAATTCTCCGGCAAAAGTGAATTATGATTTGCCGCCCATTTATCCAACTCTATACCGGCCATTTTTAAAAGTGAAATTAATTCTTTCCGTTCCCTTTGTGCCTCGTAAAGACAGTCTGCTCCCCCGAAAATATCGTCGACATATGTCTGTGATCGAAGACATTGTGCCCCCTGAGGAAAACGATGTCCTTCATCAATAACTAATTGTTGAAGAGTTTTAATCGCAAGATATGGAGCACAAGCGGTTCCGTAAGTTACCGTTGTATGACGATATTCCATGGGAGCTTCACTTTCATTTGGTGACCATAAGATTCGCAAAAAATCTCTGTCATCTTGATGAATTTTAATTTGCCTAAACATTTTTATAATATCTGCGGTGAAAACAAAACGAAATCTTCGCCAATTTAACAAAACAAGAGTTAAATCATTTTGTAAAGGAGGACCAATCATTAATGCTTTGTTGAGACTCTGTTGATGTGCTGTCTGTCTTAAAGCATCAAAAACCACTCTAATTTTCCATCGAGGTACCTCCGTAATTACCGCATGGTGAGGTAAATACCATACTCTAGTACTCTTAATTTCGTCGTGAGGAACCCGCTCCATATGTTTCAATTCTTCATATTCTTTTAGAAATTCCTGATATTTTAAATTTAATTTTGCATCCCGAAAAAGTCTCCTTTTCAAAGCTGTTAACGAATGCTGAGCAATTCGACGAATTTCTTCTACGGCGTCTGATGGATCTAATTTGAAAGGGAGTCGCATCACATATCGGCCATCCGAGTCTCGATAATGTGTTGTTTTAAAAAATTCCTCACATTTCTCTTCCTCCAAATTTAACAAATGCGAATTTTCCTTGAACTCTTCTGATTTCCGAAGCTGTTGCAAAGAATTTCGGAGTTCTTCTTCTGCAGCGCATACCATAGAAATTGCCGAATCTTC
Organism: Cardiocondyla obscurior; assembly: GCF_019399895.1. Taxonomy (NCBI): domain Eukaryota; kingdom Metazoa; phylum Arthropoda; class Insecta; order Hymenoptera; family Formicidae; genus Cardiocondyla; species Cardiocondyla obscurior. Next base: position 5,298,369 of record NC_091877.1, read on the forward strand.
AACCAAATTCTCCGCCCGCCGTGCAGGAACTCCAGAGATTATCCATCCAAAAACCGTGTCTTGGGTTATGAGATCTGTTTCCGGCCATCGATGTAAACCTTCCTTAATCAAAGCGCTGTATTCTGAAGCTCCTAAAAGAATATCCACCTTTGCCGGCTTGAAAAAATAAGGATCTGCAAGAGGCTTCTTAAAATTTTCCAAAATATCCTTTGCCTTTATTTCCTTTGACGGTAACAAACCTGTTAATTTTGGCCAAATCAAAACTTCTATTTCCAGAAAAAATTCCGAATCCTGAAAAGAATGTAAAACTATCGTGGATTTTGAACGAACCGTTCCCGCTTTTAAAGCACCGATACCTGATAACGGAACATGTACACGTGAACGAGTTAAACAAAGCGTCTGTGCTAATGCTTCCGTAATAAAAGATATCTGAGAACCTTGATCTAAAAATGCCCTTGATTTTAAACTAATTTCCTTATTAGAAATTAAAATCTGTGCGGTTGGAAGTAGTACTTCTCCTTTATTTGAATCGATATTTGCGGATAAAATGCTGTCATTTAGTTACAAAGAAACTTCTTCCGCAGTTTCTTTAACAATCTCTGGATGCAAAAGTGTGTGGTGTTGTTTCTTGCAAATATTGCAGCGTCGTGGCGATTTACAAAATTGCATACGATGATGTCCTAAGCAATTAAAACAAAGTCTTAAACGTCGTACATCATCGCGTCGTTCCTTCAAACTTTTCTTCCCGAAATCAGGGCATGAGCTCACAAAATGTTTCTATGAACATAATGGACATTTCCTTTCGAAATTGTAAGGATGTGGCTTATTTTCAGCATGATATGCCTTCACAAATTTTTCCTTCTGAAACACTTTCTTTGGTTCTTTCTCAAATTTCCTTGTTGCTTTCACAGAGTTTAATCCGTCCCTCCGACAATTAAGCCAACGGACCAAATCTGCCATTTTAGGAAAGACCATGGATTTATCTAATGAATTTCTTGAACCGAAATTGTTTTCATCGAGAGAATTATCACGGAAAGCCAAATGTTCCTCCCAAAGCCTATGAGTTTCGGAATCTAAAATTTGAAGAAGTCGATGACATACCAATGCCTCTAAAAGATCCGTATCTGATTTCGTTATCTTTTTCATTGCCAAAAACGTTAAATTCATCGCTTTGATTCGACTATTAATTTCCTCTGCCGACAATGTTTTTATTGGTTGCAAATTTGCTAATTTATCCATTAGCATGTTAAGCTGATGACGCGGCTTGTCAAAGGTATCTTTGAGTTCTTTCCAAGCTATATTATAATTATCTCCCTTAAGAGGAAGATGGGCAATCGACCTCTTAACATCATCCGTCAAACTCGCAAGTAAATACCGAAATTTTTCTAAATCCGACAAATTTTCCCTTTCATGAATCGTCGAAATAAAATATGAGCTAAACGTATCCCAATCTTCCGTTTTCCCGGAAAATTTCACCACCAATAATTTTGGCAATTTGCTCGTTTCTTCCCTTCCCCCATTTGCCACATTTGTAGCAACCGATTCTACCGAAGATGTTGACGGTTGCGCGACATTTTCTATTTCGGCTAACAAACTATATAATTCATCTCTAATATTACGATAAGATATTTCTATTTCTTGAATAAAATTTTCCACGATATACGGGTCCTCTTCAGTCCGTTCACTGACGCTAATTTCAAGATCCGTATTATAAATATCCGTCCAATAACCCTTAAGATCATCCAAAGCGTTTTTAATTTGTATCGTTGACAAAGAAGTACGCGGTGTTTGAAGTAGCGAAGGGAGAATACGACGCAAAGCATCCGCTCTCCTCTTCTGCTGGCCTACTAGACGCTTGATCGAAATCGGAGCCATTTCGAAGAATTTTTAAATCAACAATTTTATTTCTGAAATGTTTTCCAAAAAAGAATCATTTGAATAATAATTTGAGCTTTAATTTATTTAATTTTAGTTTAACTTTTAAAAAAAAAAAAAATGTGCAAAATTTATTTAAATTTAAATCCCAAATCAAACTATTTATTGTATTTTAATTTTTTAATTAATTTTTCTTTTTACCTATTATTTACTTTGAAACTGTATTAGAATTTAATTTTTAATTTATTTTATACACAATTTTAAAGTTTTTTTTTTGTTTTTAAATTTCTTTGTTCTCAATATAAATCTTAATCAATGTGAATTCATTATTTCACAACAATTCAAATTATCATTCAAAAAAATCAACATAATGAAATCTCCCTGAAAGAAAAATGTAATTTGTGCAGCAAATATCTAAGAAATTCACATAACAGCACTGTTAAATCAATATGTAATAAACTCAAATAATTTCAATAAAAGAATTCAATGAACCGAAATAAACTTTCCAAAACTCCTTTACAAATATTACTCATTATTATTTTTTAAAGAAAACAAACGTCGCCACCTGGTATCCGGCTCGAAGGACCAAAAAATGTATGAAAATAACTGAATTTGACTGTAGAAAACTTAAACCAGGTGGCTGAAAATTCTTATAGAAGAAAATTTAGATTAGAAAAATAGACTTGACACAGAAATAATAAACTCAAATTTGAAAGTTAGAAAAGGAGGATTTAATTGGCATAAAAAACCCTCCCCCAGCATGGGAGGAGGGAAAAAGCCGTAATTGAGAATTACAATTGTTTCACAAATTCTTAACAAAGCGCATGCATGTATATAACCGGAAAATACAAAGAAAGATGTTAATTGAATTACTCACAGATCTGAAAAAAATAACTTAAGTTTGGATCTTAGAATCGATACCAAAACTTCTTTGTTTCAATCCAAATAAATCGTAAATTTGTTCCTTTCTTATGAAAATTATGAGTCGGCAGGAGCAGCCTGCTTCCTCAAATGGGAGCAGCCCAAATCCTTATCGGGAGCAGCCCGAGCAATTTACAGGAGCAGCCTGTTTCCGCTGTTTAACAACTGATAAATAATTTTCCGGGAGCAGCCCGTATTGTCACTTATAAAGGAACACTCTTAAAAACTTTATGATTTATTTCTCTTTCATTTAAGTTAATTTGCTTTAATAACAAATATTCTGTTTTTACAAACATGTGTCTCCGTCAACATCCGCTAATCAACTGACTAACGAAACCGAACTTGTAAATAAAATCGAGAAAATCAATAATTAATCGTTGCTAGGGAAAGAATCGAAACGAGCCTAACAACATAAACCGAATAAATTCATAATGTGAAAAAAGGCGCGAACAAATTGTAATTCTCAATTACGGCTTTTTCCCTCCTCCCGTGCTAGGGGAGGGTTTTTTATGCCAATTAAATCCTCCTTTTCTAACTTTCAAATTTGAGTTTATTATTTCTGTGTCAAGTCTATTTTTCTAATCTAAATTTTCTTCTATAAGAATTTTCAGCCACCTGGTTTAAGTTTTCTACAGTCAAATTCAGTTATTTTCATACATTATTAATCATATCCACAGTTAAATTTTCAAAAGGTGATACGGAATTATGATGTTCTTCGTTCTCTCGTTTGCGGAAGTTACTATCTGTTCTTAAAGTAGCATTGTTTTGTTCAAAAACCATTCTGTGATCTATATAACTTCCCTCGCAATAACATTTTCCACAACCAAAGTATGCGTTGTGACCTTTTGTGCCAGTAATGAAAGATTTTGCAGGAGCATCGCAAATTACTGCTCTAATTTTAACTAGGTATGTTTTGTTGTTAAAAACTATACCATTGTTATGTAACTGATTATATTCTTGACAGAATTCTTGTAAAAATGTCTGTGCATTTTCAGGTTTCGTGCCATCAATATTAAAAATGAGACCGAGTATAGGCCACAGCTGACTTTGCGAACTCTTTGCCAAAGGAAGCCCATCAATATTGATATTTATTTCAATTACATCTATGTCGGGAAAGTTTGAACAACTACGTAATTTTTCTTGCAATGCGTTTTTTAAACCGTAATGCAAATAATGCCCATTATCACATTTTCGAATGATTGTTTTTTTAGGTGTATTCATTAACGTTCTGGCATCATTGGGCAAGTCATTGTAACCTTCCTGTTTTAATATTTGCAGCAAAGCAGAAAGTGATCTCTGAGTAACATTGTACTCAATTGCCCACGATTGTAACTTTTCTTTTAAAGCAGACTTTACTATCCTGGGATCATTATTTTCAGCAAATTCTTGTGTATAATCTCTTGTGCTATTATATGCCTTTGTAATATATGTCTCTGTTCTATTTGCAACCATTTCAAGAAATTCGTTTTTCACAATTTCAGCATCGTTATCTAATGATTGCGTACATGAACGATCTTCTACATTCTTCACAGTGCTCTCTTCAAAAGTTACATTTTCTTCAATGTTTTTCATTTGGAGTAGGCGACGATTTTGTTGCCTGCGTGATAATTCTGTAAATCTCTTTATTTTTGGCATTGCACTTTTATTTACGCAGACACTTTTCCTATAGTTGTAACCGCAATTGCGCCAGGTTTGATTCCAGCTATTGTACAATAATTTAACGTTTTACACGTTTGAAAATATGAAAACATAACAATAAACGAAAATGTTTACTTACAAAATAATACTACTTTCAATTATGTACCTAGCAAACACAATGTTAAATGTAACGTACATGTTATTATTAATTTTCTACTTAACAATGTAATTGCTTTAAAACATGTCTTTATAACAATTAGATAATTAAGTACGAAATTAATACTAACATGTACGTTATATTTAACATGTATTGCGTTAGCTGAGTACAGAATGACAGTGTGTTGAAAATATAAATTAGCGTTATTGAAAACTTTTGTAAGTAATGTTTAACTTATTTTGTTTTAAATTTTTTTATTAGAATTAAGACTTATTTTTAATTCATAAAGAAAGTAAAACATACAAAAAATAATATTAACAAAACAAAAAAATACAAATAGTAACGTGTGAAACATACTTGTAACTAATCTTATTCATAATTTTTGATTATTTACCCGACATATAAAGTTAATGAAACATATTTTCTGTTTCAGTGCAAAACCGGAACAATGAAAAAAATAGCACTGAACATTATAAAAAAGGATGCAAAAACAGAACTTATAACAATTCTAAAAAGGCTTGAAAGTAATGTATTTAAAATGTTGATTTTTTACCCAAAATATGAATTTTAATAAAACACATTTTCTGTTTCAGCACCAAAACGGAGGTAGGAAACGAATTGGCACAGACAACATTAAAAGAGTATGCAGAGGTACTAATTGAAACATTTAAAACATGACTTGTAAGCAGTCATATTCAATATGTTGCTTTTTTTCCAAATATATTTAATTTAATAAAATACATTTTCTGTTTTAGCACCAAAACGAAGTAAGGGAACGATTTGGCACTGAAGACAGTAAAAGAAGATTGAAAAAAACATTCTTACCGTTACAGTCGTCTTCAAATAATAAGAAATAAAATCTCTTTTATTCGGTCCAGAAATGTAAAGTACGGCTTAATTAATTAATAACAGGTTCCTCTTACAACAACGCCCACCAATTCACTGGACAGAGAGACTGTAAAATCGAAATATACAATTACAAGGTATTCTATGTAGATAGTTAATTTTAAAATGTTAAACACACCAATGAAAAACGGCAGTCAATTATTTCATTCAAAGATTTAAATAATTTAAAAAATAACTGCTGATTTTAAGAGTTGTATGTTCACATTTATAACAACCAGTGTTAAATTATTCAGTATATTACATATTTAGTTTTTGGCTGCCAATGTCTAACCGATGAATGAAACATTACCCTCTTCCAACAAATTAGTGTAACACTGCAGACTTATTAGATTATTAAAATGTAATAGAAATTAATATTTATCGGTGATATACAAATGTCTGTTTAATTTTAATAATAAAATAAATCAGCGGTGATATACTGGCGTGGTGAGACCAAATAGTTAACTGTTTATCGGTGAGACATTAGCAGCAAAGGTGTTAATACATTTTCAATATATGCTTATCAACATATTATAACTTATTCAATATTTAAAGTTCCAGGTAACTAAAGAAAGAAGCCGCAAACCCCAGATATTTAAGATTACTTGCATAAAAAAAAAATGTAAAATGCTTGCTACACAATAATAAATACTTTTACGTAGAAATGTAATACAATTGTAATAATTACTTTAAATTTATTTTTACCTTTTACGTCTTCTTCCAATAATATAAAATATTTAATTTGTTCAATTATCGCTGTAAGTCCTGTCTAGAACAAGTTTCTCTACACCAACGCCCAACAACTCACTGGATACAGAGACTGAAATCCAGATATTTAATTATAAGGTATACCATGTAGATAGTTAATCAAAACATTCTACACACACTACTGAAAAACGGAATTTATTTTTAAAGTTATTTAAACATTTAATTTCTATGTATTAATTCTTTAAATAGAATGTTTTTTATGTTTTGTTGTAATGAAAGAATATCTTTAATTAGAAAATTAATGTACAGGAATAAAAGGCTTCAATAACTTAAAAAGTAACTGCTAATCTTGAGAAGTGTATATACACCATTAATAACTAAAACTGTGTTAAAAAAACATTAAATATATACGCATTTTAATAGATTTTAAATATTTTCATGTCAGTAATCTCAATTAAAATTTAGTTATTTAACACAAAAAATATAAATTGTATTATAACATATTTAGTCTTTCATCATAAAAACGGAGTAAGGGAACGAATTTAAACTTCAAATGATAAATGAGGCAAAAATACATATTTCGAAAAAATTAATCATGCTTTTAAGTCGTATCAATCAAAATTTTGCTTCTTGATTCGAGATAAATAAAATTTAAAATAAAACAATAATTTTCTGGTCCCCTAAAAAATGGAGCAAGGGAACGAATTAGCACTGAACACAACAAGAGAATATGCAGAAACACAAATTATAACATTTTTAAACATGCTTAAAAGTAGTCTTATTTAAGATGTTGGTTTTTTACTTGAAGTTTAAATTTTTAAGAAACACATTTTTTTTATTTCAATGCTAAAACAAATAAAGAGATTTTTACACATACCTTTTACGTTTTTCTCCAACACTTTTAGGTATTACTGCTCCAAAATGCAATAAAAAATCCTGTAGAAAACAGGTCTGATCAAGGATGGTTAATCTGAAAGAGGAGACTGCAATTGAGCAGCAATCCAGACAACGTTAAAAACGTATATCTTTTTCTGCTCTCGGTGCCTTATCTCCTACAAAACCAAAAATTTGTCTAAGTACAAAAAAGAATTCTCCTAATGCATCACATTTTCTGTTTCAGTGCAAAAACGCAGCGAGGGAACGAACTAGCACTGAACACAGTAAAAGAGCATGCAGTAATAAAAACTGTAACATTTCAAATATGCTTGTACATAATCTTATTAAAGATTTTACTTTCCCACCTTACTAATGAATGTTAATGTTACACATTTTTATTTTAAGCAAGAAAACCAATAAAGTAAATGTACTGCAACTTTAAAAAGTGAGAGAGGATGCAGAAATACAAAATGTAACATACCAGGCATGTCTGTAATTAACCAAAATCAAAATTTATCTCTTTGACCTGAGGTATGAATTTTAATGTTACACATTTTCTTTTTCAATAAAAAAAAACGAAGCAATTAAACGTATTGGACATTAATATAAAAAAAAGAGAACAAAGTTTTTCATACCTTTAACGTTCTAAATAATCTTTTTCTCAACACAATCGCTTCGCAAACAGCCAAAATCGTCGATCGCTCCGTGTACTTTCAATAATGGATTAACAAGGTGTGAACGAGTAATGGAAACACGGAGAAATAGAGTAACAGATGACAGATGAAGATAATGGAGCATCAAGAGCGTCTTTAATCCCTCGCAATCTATCTATACTGTGACTTATAGAAAAGTATAAGTTTCGATCAAATTAAAATTAATGCGATGTAATTGTCAAATTTTTGTTTATTGAGAAAATTTGTATTACATATAAATATAAAATGTAAAAGCAATTTTTTTTTCTTTATATGTAAGTTACAGGAAAGGCTTCGAAAGTTTTCTTCAATAAATGCAATGCTGCGTCAAGATTATTAAGGGTCCACTCGAATTTAGCGCTTTTCATCATCACTAAGCGTTGGAGCAGATGCTCTGACTTTTGTTAATAAACGTCGCGCTCTTTCATATTCTGAGTTTTCAGACTCAAGTTTTACCATTACCAGCCAAATCTTTTCTGAATTTGGATTAGCTTAAAACGCAAGAGACAAAATACCTCTAGCTGCTGGTACATCACCCTAAAAAAAATTAAAATTAAATAAAACAAATTCAGAAAATAAAATAAAATATAATTAACTCTCAAACAATGCGTTATTCTGTCTATTTATAATGTTAATTAATTTTATTTGATGTATCAGACATTAAGGAATTAGAATTATTGTAAAAATGCTTTAAAAATTGTGACATACATAATATAAAAAAAATTTAAAAAAGTTTTAAAAATTCAAAAGTGTGAAAAATGGATTTAATCCTACATTACTATAAACTTGCACTGTTTTAGGAATAAAATATACAATGGTGAATTTACTTACAGCAAGCTCTTTTAATTCAACACCTATTAACCAAATCTTCGCTTTTAGGACAATGAGCAACTGCCCTTTGTAATAAAGTTTCCAAAGATTCTCGCGTACCATACATCTTTTTGAAGTAAGCGGTGTGCAGCCAAATTGACATTTTACTAGGACATGTCATTAATGTATATGCATATAAACAACTGTGGCATATTCCAAGACTCCTTGTTAAGCACACTGTATATATATTTCATCTGCATTTACAGTAGAGTGTATTAAATTTTGGTACTGAAAATAACAAATCGTTATAAATAAATAAAGCAAAGGAACTAAATTATGTGTAAAATAAAACAAAAATCAGTTTTCCTTAAAGATTCTCATAGACTTTAATACTTATCCTTAATTCTCGGCCCTCAGCAACCAAATGTGCTACATCTGGTAGTATTTGAATTACTAATTCAAATACTATTTTTTCACCAGCATTATTGTTAGGGTCAACTATCTGAGCTGCAGCAAGGTATATGTTTAAGAAAAATTTTTAGGACCATCTAGAATAAAATTGAAAATTAATTAATTAATAACCATAACTGTCAGTAAGCTATTAAGAAGATTTACTTACTATTTACTATCCCCTTGACAATGTCCAAGAATGAATTAAAATACTGAAAAGACTAACTTAATAGTGAGGGAGTAATATCACGTTATAGCGTTCGAATCAATGCAGTTTAACTTTTAGGTTGTTATATTTTTAGGTTACAATAAGCGCGGATTTTTAAAATGTCTTAAAGTCATCTGTTACACCAGGACGGTGTAAGGGGTCCGTCCTCCCGGAACTGTTGTATTCTCGAGGGGCGTCGTTTAAATAAAACTCTTTATTTTTACTCCAAACACCTTTTATTTTCCTTAAGTTATGTTCCTTGGCTTCGGGCAGCGTTACCCCGTCGTTTCGGTTATCAGAATGACCCGCGGACATTCGGTGGCCGCGGGTTTTATACGCGACTGTTGCTAAGGCGGAAATGCAACCGTCCGCGGATTCCGGGCGCGTAGGACAGTGACCGCGTTCGGTCATTGCCTAGGCGAAAAGTGCAAGGCGTCGATCGGTCAGCGGATTCCGCGATCGGGTGATCCGATCGACGCTGGTTGTTAACCCGGCCTTCGCGTGCGTGGCCTTGCTGTTGCCAGGGTCGGGTTACAACACATCTTTAAGACGTCTTTTCTAAGACGGTTTTATGACATGTCTAAAAGACGTCTTAAAGACGTCTTTTGGTGAAGTCTTAAAGACGTCTTTTGGTGAAGTCTTAAAGACGCCGCAAAAATGACGTCTTTAAGACATCTTTTAGACATGCATGTTCACTGGGCATCTTCTCACACATTAAAATTTTTTTATTAGTGCCCGGCAAGAGAAAGGAAGCGAAGGAGAAGACAAGAAGAAACAAAGAACTGGTCTGGATTTTATATAAAAATAATATTAAAAGATCGTAAATGTATGCGTGCGCGTGTGAACGAGAATGCGTGCCATGAGATATAATGTATCACGCTTGGTTCGCGAATCTGATACTTTATATCTTCTCGCACACGTTTGTCAGTATGCGGCGAGAACGCGAGAGTGTAATGTAACATCTGCAAATAATTATTTTTTACGCAAATAAATTCAATTGTGGTGGAGTTTTTAGAGGGGTTTAGGTGTAAGAGCGACAAGGAAGCTGCAGGATGAGTAAACGCGCGATAGATGGCGGGAAATATTGTCTAAAGAGAATAGGCGGAATCAGCGAAAGCACGCGACGAGCGAAAATTCTGTGGAGACGTCCAATCTGGATCTCTTTATTTTTTTTGTAAATTGCCTTTGTTGTTTATGTCGTTGCTTGTATCGTTGTTAAACATAAGGATATATATATGTTTTATATATATATATTTGGGAATCTCACTAACTCGCGGGATAGGGAACGCGCAGGATAGCGAAATAACCCAAGAATAAAAGTACCATTAATAAAGTATATTTCAACCAATATAAAACCAATGTAAAAAGGAAATAGACGATGACAAAGGAAATAAGAAATACGAAGACTCGATATAAAGTTAAATGAAAATCGTCGCGTGCGCGCGGAACGACTTCGAGTGCTGGACTGACGCTCCGAAGCGTCGCCAGCAAGGAAGCGCAAGAGGAAGTCTCTTTGTGGCTTATGAGCCCTTTGTTAAAGACGGGACTTCCCGATGCATCATGCGAGCTGATGCAATGCTGCATCAGCGGAAGCTGACGAAAAAGCTTCCAGAAGGTATGAGGTCCAGGGTCCAGGGTCCCGTTGCCAAGCCGGGCTGTTGCTAGGCAAGGGAGAAGATAGTGCGCGGCACTATCAATTGCTTGCGCCGACGGCCGGCCGCAGGTGATACCGGAACCGTCATCTGTTGAGGTGCGGGCAAATCCGCACCCACATATATATATATAATGAATTACTACTCCATATTTTCGGGCTCAATTTATTTATCACTTATTCATGCACATTTATATTAATAATCTCAATATCAGATAAAGTTAATTTTGAAATAAAACGATGTGGTTGGTTAGTACAACTTACGCTTATATAGATTACATCAAATGTGAAGTGACCGGTCACTTTGAGTACACTATATAAGATATCGTTTAAAATTAAATATGTACTACAAATATATATATCTCAAGTCATGCTTTGAAATAACTACAGTATTGGAAAAGACAAAAGTAACTGCTACATATTAAATTTATTCTTGTAAGGACATCAATAAACTACAAATACAAGCGCAATACTATGTAACTTTCTTATAAATCAAATAGTATGAGAAGAATGTATTGTGTTTGTGTTTGTGTTTGTAGTGCTAATGATGTCTTTCCAAACGCACCTCATGTTTGCAGTCTGCAGCATACATTTATCTTTTACTTAAGATATTTGTCACGATAATATTTAATTGCAAATTTTTATGTTATCAACAGTGTTAATAATACCGACATTTGTAATTTCAACCTTATCATCTTTATTAGAGTTCGGCTTTCACGTCAAGACTTCCTTTAAATACAATATTTACATTTTAATATTAAAAAATAGGTAAGTGTATAGAAAATGGGCCTACTCTCCGATCTTCTTGAAATTTTGGTTACGCGTAGATTTCAACCTGTAAAAAACGAATCTGTTAAAATTGTCGCAAAGCATAAGTAATAAAGTTATGAATTTTTTAATATTGATACTAGGTTAGATAATATATCACACCACAAATGTCTACACATACTCTGCATGCTCCCCTTCCCTTTTACCTGCTTTAACTAGCCCCTCTCGTCAAAATTATCAGTTTCTTTTTTTTTTGCTTTATTTAATTTTATAATAAAAATAAACTAATACATTTCTTGATAGATCATAAATTAATTGCATGTAAAATATAATGTCCAAGATGTAACGTAAAATTAACAAATGATAAAAGTACTTTTCTATTTTGTTGTTGTAAAACATTTCCTGATAAAAATATGCATAAGAAAAAAATTAGATAATATAATTAGTCGATACATGGTTTAACATCTTGTATGGTTTTTGAAGGATATAAACCCGAGATGGCCTTGAAAAATGCGGCAATACGATTTTCGTATTTATGAGCGCGTTTGAAGAGAAATTCGGCCAGATATCCCATAAGATATTCACTACGTGTTACGTAACGTGGGATATTAGCTTGAACCTCTCCTCAACTACTCCTACTTCTCAAACGCGTTCGATGTTCTGAGTATGGGCTTCTGAAAAAATTAAATATTTTATTTTTGTTATTTATGAAAATAATAAGTGTTTTTTATTAAATATCTACCTGTTTCTGGATCAACAAAATGAATCGAATGATTCACCATTAAGGGTTGGAAGCCTCTACTACTGTAAAGTGTAATAGTTACATTCAGTCGGTTATGCGGTGTGATTGGTCTTGGGTACGGTTGGCTTAACAGGATTGGCTGGAATGGGTGAGCATGCGCGGGGAAAAAACATGACGAGTGTGTGCATGAGTGAGAGAGCTGAAGATTTGGTGTGTGGGTGTGTAAGACGGGTGAAGAGAAGAGAGTAGAATATAATTATTTTATATACGAGTCCTAGATTCCATCCACATTCCCTCACTGCTTGAGCTCATCCTGATATCAAGGTTCTAAGGCCAACCTATTTCTACAGCATCAAAAGTGAGACATTAGAGGAATCTTTTCAAGAGAACACAATTTTTTTTGGTCGTCAGTGGAAACCATTATGGCACGGAAGAATATCAGTACGTTTTGCGCCAAAAATTTTTTTTCTTGTTGGCTGGCATATCTGAGCAAGTTAACTTGACTCCATATACAGGAAAGACTGCCTGTAGTCATTGAGCACATCATAAATATTAGTGCTACGTCTCGTTGGCTCGACTTCCTGTTCTACAATCTTTGCCTTTGGCGTGTGTCTTTTTTTTACGCGAGTGTGCTCGTCGGTCAAGAGTCCTTCATTTTGGGATACCTGTAGCAGCCGTGTATAAGACTTTCGTACATATTCTGCTTGCAAGACTAAATTTTGTAACAAGTTATTAGCATTTTGGCATTTATAGACTTGATTTCAATAGCAACGATCTATCAAGATGAAGTGCTCATAGCCAATCTAATGCTTCAAGACAATACAAAAGAAAGTTGAAATATTGAAACAACTGCCTCTCATTTAAGATGGATTGTCTAGCTCTGGAACGATTATCTCTTGAGCAACTACAAGAGGAATGTAGAAAATATGGCATCCTTGTTGGGTAAGATGATGCCCACTGCATTGATGCAATCATGTCACATTTTGAAAGATATACTCCAATAACAGACTTATTAACGGGCTTTCCTCAAGAAGCTGTTTCAGCATCTCTGTAACACTGCAAGGATGCTGTGGGGTCCGTTCTCCGTAATAGTGTATAGGATTAAAATAAAAAGAAGTCCAAGTAACTAACGTAGCACTGATTTATTTCCTTCTTCCTTAGCGGTTCCTTATTGACAGCAATTAACTTTACGCGGTTACAAATGTGAATGCCTGTTTGGGCCACAGTTGTTCATTAATATACCGTGCTGTTGCTAAACCAAAATTCTTAGCACTCAGCAATTCGCGAGTGGCAACCGCGAATGTTCTAGAAGCGTCGCGCCCCGGCCGGAAACGCCCGGTTACCTTGATCGGCGATATTCTGCCGATCTCGTTAAATTGTCGCGCGCATGCGAGGTTTTTATGTTATTCTCGAGCCTTCTGTTACCAAGGGCTCGGGATATAACATCTCTTAGTAATAGTTTACTACAAAATCGAAGCTGTGTTTCTGTACCAGCTACACCTGCTACTAATTCTACGCATACGGTGTTAAATCAAGATACAACTAATCAGCTATACTCTCTGCTGCCTCAGTTGTTAAACACACTCAACCAAAATACGTATCAAAGTACTGTAAGACAACCACCTCCTTTAATTTCTTGCTCATCGATGCAACCAGGTTATCAAACGTTTCACCCAAGTGTGTCTACAAGCACCATTAGCTCGTCAAGATCAGTATTAGCGCAGATGCCTTCTGCTCAAGCTATTAATTCGCTCAAAGCTCAATTGCCGTTCTTTTATGGTACAGAGGAATCAGACGTGGAGATATAGCTCGAGAAGGTTGAAATGGTTGCAAGAATACATGGAGTCACTGAAGATATAGTCCTACTCTCAGCTTCTAATAAATTAATTAAAACCGCCAAAAAGTGGTTTGATTTGTCAACTGGAGACATTAACATTTCATGATCTACCTACAAAAAGCTATTACTGACCGCTTTAAAAAAGTTATATGATTTCAAGCCGTAATGCAAAAAACCGAAGCTCGTCGCTGGAATTTTTTCAAAGAATCCTTCCACGATTATGCGATGGACAAGTTGGCTATAATGAAAAGTCTACGATTGTCTGATAGAGATACGATACAATATCTAATTTCGGGTATCAATTCTCAATCCTTAAGATATACCGCAGCAGCATTACAATCTTTCTCAATAGACAAATTTCTGAAGTCTATGCATATAATTACTAATCAATAAAAAATATTCAACAAAAAAGACTTAACTAATCCTACCAAATTGGATAAGAATAAATTTTTTAAACCTACTAATGAAACATAGAAACATCAAATCAATAAGAATCTCTTTTGTTTCCACTGCCGGAGCGAAGGCCATACTAAACGGGATTGCTTGAAGCTCAAAAAGAAGTCTCAATAACAGTCAAACCAGGTTCTCATCCTTCTGCTGTCGCTGTCATAGAACAAGAAGCATCTATAGTCAACACTGCTGATGTTGAGTCATCGATGGCGTCAATTCAGGATGTTAGTATCAATGTCATTCAAACAGAATATACAGTAATAGACGTTAAGGAACTGAACAGTCAGAACTGTAAGTTATCTGCATTGATTGACACGGGCAGCCCAATTTCTTTTGTGCGTGCTTCTATTTTTAAACAATTTTTTGATACAAACGAACTGTTAATAGATAAAAATGTAAATATTTACAAAGACGTTAACAATTGTCCTATCAAGATATTAGGTAAAGTTCACTCTAATATTCGCTTCAGTTGTAATAAACTTATGCTATGAATAAAGCTCATTTAAATCCATGTATTGCCAGATGGACTCTTCATCTTCAGAATTACAAATTTAAAGTTATTCACCGTGAGAGCAAAAAGATGCAACACATTGACGCTCTTAGCAGAGTCGTAGCATTGGTTGGTATGATGCCAATTGAAAATGAACTTGAATATAGACAACTTAAGGGGATCCTAAAGTGGATGGCAAACTCAAACGGGGATGGTAATAATGGAATTACAAATGTTGGTATTATTGACAGAGTCGGTAATATCAACATTTGTAATTTTTTTATTACCATCTTTGTTTTTAATTATTGCATATTATGCATACGTACATAAATGTACAAGCGCATAAAGCATTAGATTCTTCTGATATATCTTAGAATCAGTACCATCGTTTTACATGCTTCTGATTCTTGTTACATTCAGTACCATCTAAACAGATGCTTCTGATGTTTCTTAGAATCAGTACCATTGTTTTACATGCTTCTGATTTTTGTTACATTCAGTACCATCTAAACAGATGCTTCTGATGTTTCTTAGAATCAGTACCATCTAAACAGATGCTTCTGATTCTTGTTAGAATCGGTACCATCATATTAGATGCTTCTGATTTTTCATAGAATCAGTACCATCTAAACAGATGCTTCTGATTCTTGTTAGAATCGGTACCATCATATTAGATGCTTCTGATTTTTCATAGAATCAGTACCATCTAATTAAATGCTTCTGATTCTTCCTTACATTCACTGTCTTAATGATCGCGGCGAACCTCACGTCGGAAGCTCCGGACGTTTTGACAGCTACAAGCAACATAACCCTATTCGGGATCGGTAATCTCGCTCCGCTAAGATCGCTGGATCGAGTCCTTTCGGATACATTTTATAATTTTTTTTTGCGTGTGCAAAAAGCAATTATATTTTACACAAATACATCGTTTTCCTTTGCTACGTAACAACAGTGTATTTGTGTAAAATATAATTGCTCTTTGCACACGCAAAAAAAAAATTAAAAAAATAAAATAAAATTTAAAATGTATCCGACGAGACTCGATCCAGAAATTTCAGAGGAGCGAAATTACCGATCTCGCGTTTAGTCGCTGCGCTACACTGATCTTTTTGTTAACCTAATTACATTATGGGTATTTATGTCTCAATACAGTATGAACCGACTAGAGGAACAGAAGGAAGAAGAGACGAATTGACGGATGGATGGATGTAACATCGTTGAAAAAAATGTATTTTTAAGTTAATTCTCTTTCATAGTTGTCGGCGGATACGGGATCGTCGCCTACGAAGACGACGTACTCGACGGCGACGATCTCGTACTCGCCGGCGACGATCCCGTACTCGCCGGCGACGATCCCGTACCCGCCGGTGACGATCCCGTACCCGCCCGCAACTAATTGAAAATGAACTTAAAAATACATTAATACATAAACTTAAAAATACATTTTTTCCAACGATGTTACATCCAGCCATCCGTCAATTCGTCTCTTCTTCCTTCTGTTCCTCTAGTCGGTTGATACTGTATTGCGACATAAGTACCCGTAACGTAAGTAGGTTAACAAAAAGATCGGTGTGGCGCAGCGACTAGACGCGTGATCGGTAATCTCGCTCCGCTAAGATTGCTGGATCGAATCGGGTACAATCCTGTCGGGTACATTTTTAATTTTATTTTTTTTTAATTTTTTTTTTGCGTGTGCAGAGAGCAATTATATTTTACACTAATACATCGTTTTTCTTCGCTAAGTAATAACGGTGTATTTGTGTAAAAATATAATTGCTCTTTGCACACGCAAAAAAATAATTTGACAATTTTTTTACTGTTGTTCGTCCGTGCCATCTGTCAGAACATGTGACAATTAATCTTAGACATAATTCTTTACATCTTTACCATAAAATATTGTTACGCCCGGTACACGGAGCAGCATGAAGCTGCCGGCTCGCTCCGAAGTCTCGGTTCCCCGTTGCCAGGGGAACGAAGATTATTATTATTTATTAAATGACAGTTCTGCCCGTGCCTTGAATCGGTGCAGTCGCTGTATCTCTGCATGTTCTAATTAAACTGTTCGTTCTTTTTATAAATCGTCTCTTTCTTTCGCGGAGCTCCGGCGCCGCGAGTTAGTGTGTGTGAGTGTGTGAGAGACGCGAACGCGGAAACGTTCGCCGACCCGTTCCCGGCGTAACAATATCATTATGGCACATGCTGACACATGCACGGAAATCTAAATCGTAGAAAAGACTAATCTTTTTTTGTAAGCTTTTAATCGTAATATAATCAGTGTTATCGTCTTTCTCGATGTTGACTGCATTGGAGACTGGTGTCTGATTGTGCATTTTAACAACATAACCTGTATACTAAACGAATGTTGTGCAGATAAATATAATACGAAAATTTTTTTTTTATTTTTGATCTTAATCTGACCAGTCTCCAACACATTGAAGTATGTACATTATTCGTGTAAAGCGATTTTTAATTCCGTAAAACTGATTCAAAGATTAGTCAATTCTCGTAGTAGGTGGTAAAACAAGAAGCTTTAAGATCCCCTTAAAGATTCTAAGCTAAGTAAATTAGCACACGATCTAGAATTTAAGGAAAACGAAAAGTTTGAATTTATTATTGGTCTTATTTATTTCAGAGACGGTGATAAAAGACGTTTTGTTGTACCAGATTCAATGATTTATTTTATCATAAGAATTCACCATGATGATCTCGCGCATTGTAGCTTTGAAAAGACTATACAAAGTATTAATGCTAATTACTGTTACCCGTTTTTAAAAAGAAAAGTTAGAGATTATATAGAGAATTGTTTAGTTTACTTGTTAGCCGACTCTTCTGCTGATACTAAGGAAGATGAAATGCAAATTGTAAATTCTGCTTCAGTTCCCTTTCAAATTTTACACGTTGATCATTTTGGTCCCTTATCAAAATCTTTAGATGGAACAAAACATATTTTAGTTATTATTGATACATATTCCAGATTTCTTTGATTATTTGCTGTAAAATCAACGAGTTTAAAAGAAGTTATTTGTTGCCTAAATGGTTTATTTAATATTTTTGGTAATCCAGATACGTTAATATCGGACAGAGGAATCGCTTTCACTTCGTTAGAATTTTCTAATTTTTTTAAAGATAAAGCTGTTAAACATCATTTAGTTGCAGTAGCAGCCCCGTGGGCTAATGGCCTTGTGGAAAGAGCCAATAGATATCTCAAAAGCTCTTTGAGAAAAACTGTAGAATGTCAAGAATCTTGGTCTACTCATCTTGCTACGGTTTAATATGCTATTAATAATACTGTTCACTCTTCTATAAAGACTACTCCTTCTAAATTTTTTTTAGAATATGATCAAAGAAATCTTGGAGACGCCAATTTTGTTAAACAGTTAAAAGAAATTGCCAGCATCGAAACTAATACTAAATTAGAAAGGGATAGAAGCAGAGTGTTAGCTGAAGAAGCAACTAAAAAAATAAAAAAATATAACAAAATTATTTACAACTCTCATCATAAGAAACCTTCCAAGTACAAAGAAGGCGATTACGTTCTTATCAGAGACTCAGTACTGAAGCCAGGTGAAGATAAAACGGGATTATCCTCAAAACTCGATGTATGGGTTCCCCATGTTCTCACAGAGAGAAACCTGTGTCGCCGCATTGACGTCTGCGATTTGCTTCTCAAACGTCACGAAAATGATCCGTTTTTGAAACGCATCATCACTGGAGACGAAAAATGGGTTGTATACAACAACGTCAAACGCAAGAGGTCATGGAGCAAAAAAGATGAACCAGCTCAAACCATTTCAAAAGCCGATATTCACCAAAAAAAGGTGATGCTGTCTGTTTGGTGGGATTTTAAAGGAATTGTTTTTTTGAGCTTTTACCGGATAACACAACGATTAATTCGGAAGTCTACTGTCATCAGCTAGACAAACTGAATGATGCATTTCAACAGAAAAGGCCAGAATTAATCAACGGGAAAGGTGTAGTGTTTCACCAAGACAACGCGAGACATCACACAAGTTTGGTCACTCGCCAAAAGCTTTTACAGCTTGAATGGGATACAATGCCACACCCACCATATTCTTCAGACCTGGCACCATCGGATTATTATTTGTTCCGGTCACTCCAAAATTTTTTAGACGGTAAAACCTTCACCACAAATGGAGGTCAAAAACCACTTCAAGCAGTTTTTCACTAGCAAAAACCAAAAATTTTATGAACGTGGAATTATACTACTACCAGAAAGATGGCAAAAGGTGTTGGACCAGAACGGCCAATATATAATTTAATAAATTATTTGTTTATTATACGAAAACTGTCTTTCATTTCCACAAAAAAAAACAAAATTACTTTCCGAACAACCCAATAATTTTTTTTTCTTAGTATAAGTTTATGTAATTATAATTTATTTTTGCGTTATTTTATATTTGTTTTTTTTTTTATATATTAATTAGTAGTAAAGAATTAATTTTTTGTGTTATTATTTTAAGTTTTAGTTACTAGTTTTGTATTATTTTATTTTGCGTGGATTTAGAAAATCAATCTTATGTTACGTCCACGCCCTTTTTAATTTCTTTCTTTCTAGAATATTCTGAATCCACAAAGATGACTAATAATAAATGAAAAGTCAAGTAGAAAAGAATTTTATCTATAACAATGGAAAATTTAAGAAAATGATTCAGACAGCCCTATGGTAAGCGATACACGCGGGACAAATAAACTTTCTTTCTAGAATGTTCTGAATTCATAAAGATGACATTATTTTACCCGCGATTCGTGTGTGATTATTCCGAGTGCTCCGAACCGAAGGACAAACCAATCGATCCGCTAGCAGTTTAAACCAACCGATCCGGCTGCTCGCTCAAACCCGCCGATCTTCCGGACGCACTAATCCGCCGATCTCACGAATTCGCCGATCCGCCAGAAGGACGATTAGACGCCAAGGCCATTTCGAAGCTTCATCCGCCTTTATTAAAAAAAACCACCTAAGTAGTGAGTCCAACACTCATTTTCTCGAATTTCCGTTTACAATTGCTAAATTAAATCGCTCATTTATAGTGAGCGAACGCAACCACACTCTTCCGCTGAATCTAAAAACCATACGTCCGACTACGATTATTTACTCGTCGAGCTTAAAAGAAGGCTTCCTATGCCATGCAGTGGAAGCTACGATTGTTAAATTTGCTATTCTGAACTTCGACTTTACGCGGATTATTGTGAGGCCCAAGGCCCGTCGTATTCTCCGACTCTGATTGAATCACCGAACCGCCTTTCTTTGTTTAGTCCTCTTACTCCTCCACCGGTTCCTCTCTTGAGTTTTTCGCATTCTTTCTCTTCTCCTTTCTCTCCTCTACCTAATCATCAATATCGACATTTCCTTGACCAAGTAGTAGGCAAATATCCTCACCCGCCTCAAGAAACCCCGGAACCTCAATCCTTCCCTCTTCCAGTCTTTAAATCAGAATACAAACTTTCCGATAACGATCCTGTCATCTTTGTTTATCATCCCGAACATCCAATTCCTTTCATTCTTCCGGAATCACACTTGTCAAACTTCTATTCTCCTCCCGTTCTGTAGCGTCTTTGTGGATTCAAATTATAATATTATTATTATTAATCAAATTTTTAATAACTTCGGTTATACTGTCTTTTTGTAATCTTTTGAAAATATATTTGTTTTTGTTTTTTTTATAAATCTGATTTCTCTAATTATTTTAGCTTTAAGTCGCACCGGCTCCATCCCTGATAACAGGTGATTCTTCTATCACCTTATCAAAAGAAGCGGCCACCGATCACGCAGCTTAAATAAGACATATTATCTCTCGAGACATTGACTCTTATTGTAGCTTTTGGTGTGAACGGTATCTCGAGTACACTATTTATAGTGTATTTCGAGATTTTAAGGTTAATTACCCAGACCTGCCTCATCCTTTTCCTCGTATCTTTAATTATCAACGGTCTGGACGTAACACTTATGATCTCAAATTAATTTCATTGTATCGATTCGGCGCGAGCTATATATTGTATTTGTTTTTCATTTAAAGGAAAGAATTGCTTAAGTTATTTTGCGTCAATCTCATATAATTCTTTAAGTTTATAAAAGTTTATTACTTCTTAGTTTAAGCAAAATTATATTATGTTAAAACTTCTTATAATTTATGTACGTAACATTCGAAACAAATGCTTTGTCAGGATGGTCGGAAGGTGTAATAGTTACACTTCAGTTAGTTATACGGTGTGATTGGTCTTGGGTACGCCTAGCTTAACAGGATTGGCTGAAATGGGTGAGCATGCGCGGGGAAAAAACATGACGAGTGTGTGCATGAGTGAGAGAGCTGAAGGTTTGGTGTGTGTGTGTAAGACGGATGAAGAGAAGAAAGTAGAATATAATTATTTCATATACAAGTCCTGGATTCCATCCACATTCCCTCACTGCTTGAGCTCATCCTGACATCAAGGTTCTAAGACCAACCTATTTCTGCATTACCTAGAGAGTTGTAGGACTTTCAACAATCGGACATTATTATCGTTCCAGGCAGAATCCATTGCTTGAAGAAATTTATTAAAGTGCTCTCGGTTCGATCAGGAACAGACACGAGAAAGATTTTTCCGCTGTCCCGCTTATACCTGCCGACAATTCACTTTCCATCTATTATTCGACCGCAGTTATATTTTCTTTTGTCGATTTTGGCTTTATCAATCTCCACGACTTTTCCGGGCTCTCCAAGTACCGTCGAATTTTTACTCGACCAGTTGATGCAAACCTATATCATTTAATTACAGATTTTATAATGTATAATAATAAGTATAAAATATATTGAGTAAATTATATTATTTTATTTACATCGCGATAAAAAGAAATCCAATCAACAACCGTCATACTCGTAAATTGAAGCTTCCTGCACAGAAAATGTTGCCGTGGTAGTCGCAATATGATATAATACGCAGTTAATCTGCACACCATTTTTAATGATAATTTGGTATGGCTAAACCATGTATCGACTTTAGCACTTGACTTAAAATTACATTGTCGTGTGATTATTTTTGTCAAAAAATGATTTACGACAACGAAATACTAGAGTACTTTTATCAATTATTAATTTTACGTTGCATCTTAAACACTGTATTTCACATGCAATTAATTTATGTTTTATCAAGAAATCTGTTAACTTAGTTTTATTATGAGTAACAGCTAAAAATTCGTAGAGCTGCATTTTGTAACCACACAGCGTTGTCAAGATGTAACAAATAAGTATCATGTTGTCAAAATTAAGAAATAAACAAAATAAAACAGGAAAAAGTAAAACTAATAATGTTGACGCAAGTTCGAATTTTGGCGCCTGGCATAAGGGGGGCTTTTTAAAGCAGGAAAAAGGAAAGGGGAGCATGCAGAGTATACGTTGACATTCGTGGTGTGATATATTATCTAACCTAGTATCAATATTAAAAAATTCATAACTTTATTACTTATGCTTTGCGACTATTTTAACAAACAGATTCGTTTTTTACAGGTCGAAATCTACGCGTAACCAAAATTTCAAAAAGATCGGAGTGTAGGCCCGTTTTCTATACATTTACTTAAAAATATATTTGCTACACTTAACAAAAGTTATTTATATTTCGTATAAATATTTTTAATGATTAATTTGATTGATGAAATTGAAATAAATCACGTTTCAATAACTCATGACTACATTTCTTAAAATAATTTTTTTCTTTATTGAGTGAATAACTTAGTTAATAGTCAAATTATATTTTACAAATAAAAAATAGCATTTTTTTTCTTTAAAAAAATGCGCGTATAACTGTATACATAAACATCAATTACTGAAAAATGTGTAATTAGACATTAATATTTGTAAAATATAATTATTGTATTGTTGCGCTCCGCACGAGGTATTCCGCTCGAATGGAAGACTTTTCAAACTCTCACTTACACTCGCGCCTTACTCTTACTTTACGAAAAAAATCGGCACAAGATTACAAAAGAAAACTGAAAACTTTATTACTTTAAAGTGGCACTTTCAAATATATCAACTCCTGTCAATAGGTTCGGAGAAGATTGAACATATATGAGCCGTTTATTTTGAAAGTGGCCTAAGTCCATTTATCTTCAAATCGAAATAGTTAAGGGTTTGCGTTTCTATAAATTTAAAAATATACGTATGGGATACTAATGAGTCATACTGCTTAAGTGTATCTAAGGGTGTTAAATTTATAGTTTCTATTAAAATAGTGGCAATTATTAAGTGTATAATATGCGTTTCTTTATCAAGAGTTAGACCACTTTCAAAATTAAGAACCAGATTCGTTATAAAATTTGAAGGTGCCCAAGTCTATTTAACATAATTTAAAATGCTTCAAATTGAAAAAAAACAATACTGAATTTATTTTACAAATCTTTAAAACACTTCAGAAACATAATATTTATACCATTAAAAAGATTTTTTGACTACATAACGTACAAAATTATAAACACAAATTTATTACAAAACAATTTACTCATCTACATTTTGTGCATGTAAAAGGGATTTGAAGAAATCATGATGTTCCGGTGGTATATATAAGCAAAACCAAGACTCCCCCAAAAAAAGACTCCCTTAAAATTATACTCCCCAAAAATAGACCATAAAATGTGTACTTTAATAACAAATACTCTTCATAAAATTAATGAGATCAAATAAATGCGCCAAGAACCTTAAGAAAATAGAAATTATATTTAAACAAGATTCCCCCCAAAAAGACTCCCTCAAAATAGAACATAAAATGTGTACTTTAATAATAAATACTCTTTATAAAACTAATGAGATAATGTAAAGAAAAAAAAAACTTGGCGCTGCGAAACCAAATCTTTAAAATCTCAAATTATAATTTTGCTTTTTACGATGTGCTATGCATCAGATTTTTGTAACCACACTGGATGTATATTAAAGAGTATTTTTAAAATACATCCAACAGTCCGCAATCTGTAAAAGTAGGATGGCAAAAAATTTGTTGCATTGCCCATTTTCAATATTTTTGTTATATTATACATATTTTTTAAGTTATCAGCATTTTTGTTTTATCTTCTTAGAATTATGTTTCTTTTCTTATTTTTTCTTTTATTTTTTTTTATTCAATATTTTTATTTTTTTTTTTTATATTTTATTGTAATTTTAATTTTTTTTGTTTTTTTTTTTCGATTTTAAAGATTTGGTTTCGCAGCGCCAAGTTTTTTTTTTCTTTACATTATCTCATTACTTTTATAAAGAGTATTTATTATTAAAGTACACATTTTATGTTCTATTTTGAGGGAGTCTTTTTGGGGGGAATCTTGTTTAAATATAATTTCTATTTTCTTAAGGTTCTTGGCGCATTTATTTGATCTCATTAATTTTATGAAGAGTATTTGTTATTAAAGTACACATTTTATGGTCTATTTTTGGAGAGTATAATTTTAAGAGAGTTTTTTTGGGGGAGTCTTGGTTTTGCTTAAAAACTTTTTCGAGGACGTTTTTCTCGCTCGCCTATACTTGGCGCTTTTTTTGAACCTTTTTTTTAAAAAAGATCAGTTTTTTGGGGGGATATCATTCATTTTGTAGTTAAAATTTTTTTGGGGGGAGTTTTGGTTTTGCTTAAAAACTTTTTTAAGAAAGCTTTTCTTGCGCACTTATACTTGGCGCTTTTTTTAAACTTTTTTTTTAAAAAGGTAAGTTTTTGGGAGGAATATCATTTAATTTGTAGTTATAGTATTGTTACGCCCGGTATACGGAGCAGCATGAAGCTGCCGGCTCGCTCCGAGGTTTCGGTTCCCCGTTGCCAGAGGAACGAAGACTATTTATTATGGTTAAGAAATGACAGTTCGGCCCGTGACTTAATTCGGTGCGGATGTCTCTGTATTTGGTTAAAGTTTGATTAAACCTTTATCGTTCCTTTTTCTTAAACCGTCTCTTTTCTTTCGCGGAGTCCGAGTGCCGCGGGTGAGAGAGTGCGAGAAGAGTGAGTGTGAAGCGCTAACGCGGAGACGTTCGCTGACCCCGTTCCCGGCGTAACATTTTGGGGGCTCGTCCGGGATGGCTACGCATACGGCGAAGAGGAGGCGATCCCGTCAGGAGGATCCTGCTTCGTCGGAGGCGGCGGCGTTTGAGTCGCTCCGTCAGGAGATGCGTCAGCTGCGGGTCGAGCAGGAGCAGAGAGAGGAGAGTCTGCGGGCCGAGATTCGTCTGCGTGATGATGCGATCACAAGGATGCAGAGCCGAATCCTGCAGCTAAGTTTCTCCAATAATTTTTCGCGCGTGTCCGGTGTTCTTCCGGCGGAGGGGGGCGCGAGTTTCGTTCCGGATGTCCCTCCGGTTGAGGGTGACGCGCGTTCCGTGTCCGGGTTAAATTTAAAACTAGACACGTATGATGGTTCCGTTCCGTTGCGGGAGTTCTTCTCCCAATTTGATTTGATTGCTCGGGCGAAGCAGTGGGGACAAGAGGCGAGAACTGTTGCTCTTGTTTCTTGCCTTCGGGGCAGAGCGCGTTCGGTTCTCTGTACTTTACAGGATTCCAAGGGCATAAGCTACGCGGAGCTTAGAGCAAAGCTCGAGTTGTGTTTCGGGGAACCGCGGTCTTCCCAAAATTATTTTTCTCTTTTTACTAATCGGAGACAGAAGGAAGGGGAGGATTTTGCTTCTTTTGGGACGGAATTAGAGCGGTTATCTCAGTTAGCTTATCCTGAATGTCCCTATGAAGTGCGGGATAAGATCGCTTGTGCACAGTTTATTTCCGCGTTGTTAGATGGCAGGGTTAGGAGAACGCTGCAACTAGAAGGGATCTCTTCACTTAAAAAGGCGATCGAGAGATCGAAAGTGATCAAAACGATTTTCGGGGAATCTTTCGATAGGAGAGTGTCAGGTTTTCAGGGGCGCGCGAGTTCTTTTAGAAATTTTAATTCTTTTCGTTCGGAAAAGTCCAGGGGGGACGTTAAGGAAAGCGAAGGAAAGGGGGAAAGTTCGGTGAATCCTAGGAAGAATAAAGGGAATAAGTTTTCTCGGGAGACAAAGGGGGGGGGCTCGAAGAGAGTGTTGGCTTTGTGGAAAGCCAGGACACTTCCAGAATCAGTGCCCTACCCGTAAGGAAAACTCGGAATAGTCAACCTCTTTGGGGGGGGGGGAAGGGTCGGCTAAAGGAAAGGGGGCCCCGAGGGAGTTATTTTTCAGGAGAATCGGCTATTCTTCACGCGATTTTTGTTTCGCAGGAAAGATTAATGGTAGGAAATGTAATTTCAGGGTTGACATGGGCTCTGATATTACCATTTTGAGTTCTAGGTTTTTCGGAAAGGGGAATTCAGGTTTACAATCGCTTAGAGAGGGGCTAAGATTTCGATATCCTACAGAGGAAGATGTTTCTGTTAGAGTGTAACGATGCCCCCGGAATGAGCATCGTTCCCGGTGAAGAACGGACGAGACGACCATCCTCTCGGCCAGGCAAGGGAGCGCGGGGGGCTCCCGAAGAAACCGATCATCGAAATACGTAATTATAACAAGTACCGCGGAACGCGCCAAGTCCCGCGGAACGAGCGTATCCGAGCGGCCCCGAACTCATCCGAGCGAGCGCGACGCGCACGGTACCGCGGAATACCACGGCCGGCGCCACGAACAAGGATACCCCCGGATGTCGCCTTGTGCGAGATAAAAAGCCGAACTCGGGGAAGTCGCGCACCGTTCTCGTGCCGTTCGCTTCGCAGCGAACATCCGAACCGAACCGACTCCTGGAGCAAGCAAACCAACGGGGTGGAGCGAACTCCGTTTCGGTCAGGAACTCCTGACGCTTGCACCGCAGAGGAATCTTCCTGCCGAAAGCGACTTAGACTGGTACGACCGGCTCGTGGGGTGAAGCGCACTTCGCCTCCTTCGAGCGATCTCGATCCCGGATCGACAGTCAGCTTGCCTAGGCGAAAAATATCCATTCGCACCGTTGCACAAAACCGGGGTGGAGAGATCTCCGCCTCGGCCGAGTACTCTCGGCTACTGCAACACCGAACAGGTGCTCCATCCTCCCCGCTGTCCGAATACCGCGTTCGCGCCGCGATCTAAGCGTTAGGTCGATCACCGCGTCTCGCGCCGCGTGCATAGATCAGGCCCCGCCCAGGCCCGCGACTCGGGGAAATATTCGCGCCGCTAACCCCGCGCTTCGATTAGGGCGTTATCTAGGCGGCTGCCGAAAACCTGTAACGGCCCGCCCGTCATAGATCCGCGTATCGATTACCACCGTACCGATCAAGCGCATACTCGCGCCAATTAACGCGTCATCGTGAATCTATTGTTAAATTCGTGTTCGTCCGGCGACGTCTCAATCACGCGTTCGTCATAATTGGCTTAAATGTATTTCTGTTTTATTAATTGAATAAAGCATCAGTTAATTGTTACATAAACCACGTCTCGTGCATTCTCGGACCTCTCAATTCAACTCGCGAATCCTGTCCGCCCGGCGAGCCCGTCCGGGCACTCTCGCTTGCAAGATATTCGCGGCCAGGAATTACGGTCGTTTCAAGAGGAGAAGCTAAAGTTTCTATGGAGGTAGGGAAGTTTGCTCTTGAAATGAGCATGTTTGTAGCGGAGATTTCGGATGATTGCCTTTTCGGGGCAGATTTTCTGAGGAAGGTTGGTTTTTCCAAAATCTTTGATGAAGCTTTTAGTTCTTGTCGGAATTCTTTGAGGGTGGCCAGAATCAAAAAGACTTTCGGGGTGAATTCTTTTTTTTCTCAGAAGCTTTTTGAAGAAAGCTTAAAAGAATTAAATGATGAGCAGACGAATGTAGCTTCGTTATTCTTTAGAGAATTCCAGGGGACATTTTCGGAGGAAATAGTTGCAGGGAATTGCGAATTAGTGAAACATAAGATTGATGTAGCTCTTCCGATTAGACAGGTTTCTCGTCGGATTCCTTTTCGAATGAGGGATGAGGTTGATGGAATTATCGAAGATATGAAAAACCGTGGGGTAATTGAGGAGTCGCAGAGTCCTTGGGTTTCTCCAGCAGTTTTAGTCAAAAAGAAAGATGCGACAATTAGATTCTGCGTTGATTATAGGAAAGTTAATGCGGTCACAGTAAAAGATTCTTTTTCTCTTCCGAGGATAGATGATATTCTAGATCGTTTGGCTGGGAATTCCTGGTTTGCTACTCTTGATCTTAAGAGTGGGTATTGGCAAATCAGGATGGATCCAAAAGACAAGGAGTAAACGGCTTTTTCCATAGGAAAAGGACTTTGGCAATTCACTGTCATGCCTTTTGGTCTCACAAATGCTCCGGCAACTTTTGAACGGTTTATGGAAAGGGTTTTGGAAGGGCTTCTTTCTAAGAGTTGTTTTGTATATTTAGATGATGTAACAGTTTTTGGAAGGAGTTTCGAAGGACTTATGGAGAATCTTAATAAAGTGTTTCTTCGTTTAAGAAAATTTAATTTAAAAATCAATCCAGGGAAGTGTGTTCTTTTCAGTAGGAAAGTTAAGTACTTAGGTCATGTGGTTTCTTCAGAAGGTGTAGCTACTGATCAGGAGAAAGTAGCAACAGTGATAGATTGGCCAGTTCCTCATACAAAGAAGCAATTGAGAAGCTTCTTAGGTTTTTGCTCGTATTATCGGAGATTCTTGAAAGGTTTTTTTTCAATAGCAAAGCCACTTCATTATTTGACGGGAAATTTGGTGAAATTTTCTTGGACGGATGATTGTCAAAAGGCTTTTGAATCCTTGAAGCGGGCCTTAACTTCTCCAGTGTTAGCGTTCCCGAAGGAGGAAGGTCAGTTTATTTTAGATACTGACGCTTCTGGAATAGGAATCGGGGCTGTTCTTTCACAGAAGCAAGGGGATGAGGAGAAAGTTATAGCGTATTTCAGTCGGGTTTTATCAAAGTCTGAAAGGAATTATTGTGTTACTCGACGCGAGCTTTTAGCCATCGTTGATGCAGTCAAATCTTTTCGTCATTTTCTTTTAGGAGGGAAATGTTTAATTCGCACGGATCATATTTCTTTAAGGTGGCTCTTGTCTTTTAAGGAACTCGAGGGTCAGTTAGCTCGCTGGGTAGAAAGGTTACAACAATTTCAGTTCGAAATTGCTTACAGGAAGGGGACTTCTCACGGGAATGCCGATGGTTTATCGAGACGGCTTTGTGAAGCGGAAAACTGTCGGTATTGTCTTAAGGTTGAGCAAAAAAGTCTTTTCGAGGGAGGTGAGACTGTGGCTCGAATAGTCTTCCAAGTAGAAGAGTTAGATCTTTGGAAAAAGGATCAGCGGGAAGATCCGAGTCTTAATGTTTTAATACAGGCGAAGGAGTCTGGGGAACGTCTTTCCCGTTCGGGATTTTCTTCTTCAGATACAACGGGAAGAGTTCTTAATTCATATTGGGATTCTCTCGTTTTAGAGAACGGAGTTCTTTATAAGAAGTGGATAGCTCCGAATTTGAGGAAGGTGCTGTTTCAGTTAGTGGTTCCTCGTAAACGGATTAAGGAGGTTCTGGCTGATGCCTATGATTCTCCTTCGGTTGGGCACTTTGGAATCAATAAGACTCTAGATAGAATTCGGAAGCGTTTTTATTGGGTTTCTTGTAAACAAGATGTAGAAGATTGGTGTCGTTCGTGTTCGGTTTGTTGTTCAAAGAAGGGACCTTCCGGCAAAGGAAAATCTCCTTTGCAAATTTACAATGTTGGATCTCCGTTTCAGAGATTACAGATGGACGTTCTTGGTCCTTTTCCTATATCTTCTTCTGGGAATAGGTTTCTTTTGGTAATTGTTGATTGTTTTTCTAAATGGGTGGAAGCATGTCCGGTGAGGAATATTAGGGCAAGAAAGGTAGCTGAAGTTTTTGTTAGAGAAATTATTTCGAGATTTGGAGTTCCTAAGGAAATACATACGGATCAGGGACGAAATTTTGAGTCCGGTCTTTTGAAATAGTTGTTGAATCTTTTGGGGGTTAGAAAAACTAGGACTACTGCTTTACATCCACAATCGGATGGGCAGGTGGAGCGACAACATCGTACAGTTTTGGAATATCTTTCAAAATTTGTTTCGGAAAATCAAAAAGATTGGGATCGTTGGATTTCAATGTTTTTGTTAGCTTATAGGTCTTCAAAGCATGAGGTTACTGAGGTTTCTCCGGCGGAGCTTTGTTTTGGCAGGGATTTAAGGTTGCCGTTAGATTTGACGCGGGGAATGCCTCCTCAATTTTCTCAGTTTTCAGCTTCTCAAGGATAGTTTATTAGAGGTTTAAGACAAAGGCTTGATGAAATCCATTCTCAAGTCAGGAGGAAAATGGCGGTTAAGTCCTCTCGTGTTAAGGCATTTTATGACAAGAATGTTAGGGATATTTTATTCCGAGAGAGACAGAAGGTTTGGTTTTTTAATCCTTGTAGAGTTAGAGGTAAGGCTCCTAAATTACAAAGTAATTGGGAAGGACCTTACTTGATTTTGAAGAAGTTAGGGAAGGTGGTATTCTGTATTCAGAAGTCGCCTAAGCATAGGAAAAAAGTCGTTCATGCGGATAGGTTGGCTCCGTATTTTGAAAGGAAAAATTAAATGGATTTTGGGGGCCGTGTTTGTTTTTTTGGGGAAAATTGATTTTTTTTAGATACTGCTTTTCTTCTTTTTCTCTTTTGAGGAGGAGTTTAACTAGACGGGGAGAAAGGAGAATTTTCTTCAGAAGAAACGTGTTCCGCCCCATTTCGAGATGAAGGAAGACTTTTCGTTAAGAAGACTGTTCTTCCCATGGTTTTTGATCTGTGGTTTTCCATGAGACGAAGGGCTAATGCCGGAACAGAAACTTGGGAAGACCTTGAGTCGGAGGGTCCACAGAAAATTATGCCCCCCTCTTGTTTGAAAATTTTAATTTTGAGAAAAGGAGTAGCGGAAGCGAGCTGAAAGACAAGGACGGAAACATCTTCGCGCTGAGGGAGATTCTTCGTCGTTTCGTGGTGTTCGAGAACTTGGACAGGAGTCCAAGATGGAACAGGAAGCCACGGAGGCCCCCCCTGATTGTCGGGGCGACAATCTGGAGGAGAGGGGGGGGGGCAGTGTTACGCCCGGTATACGGAGCAGCATGAAGCTGCCGGCTCGCTCCGAGGTTTCGGTTCCTCGTTGCCAGGGGAACGAAGACTATTTATTATGGTTAAGAAATGACAGTTCGGCCCGTGACTTAATTCGGTGCGGATGTCTCTGTATTTGGTTAAAGTCTGATTAAACCTTTATCGTTCCTTTTTCTTAAACCGTCTCTTTTTTTTCGCGGAGTCCGAGTGCCGCGGGTGAGAGAGTGCGAGAAGAGTGAGTGAAGCGCTAACGCGGAGACGTTCGCTGACCCCGTTCCCGGCGTAACAGTATAATCTAGAGACACGTTAGTGTTCTGCGTTACGTGCACAAGCAGCGTGATCGAGCGTGTCATTACGCGAGATTTTTTATTCTGAGCTATTGAGATGTTTAAATCTCAACAACGGTCTAACCGATCGCTCTCTAAACGTGTTCCTTTATATATAAGTTTGTACATAAAATACATGTTTTTTGTTTTATCTATTTTTGCTGTACGATTGATACTTTTTAGAACAATGTTTGATAAAATTGATGCTATATCAAGTTCGGGGTAAACTTGTGTCACACTTGTACGGTTCGACATGTGTTTGTAATATTATAGAAAATAGAATGGGCCCCATCCGACGCCCAAACTCGTGAGACGCACCAAATTAATTTTTTTCGTCTCTCCGTTGTAGTATTACATTTGACGCCTCATTGACGCCTCATACGTTTTTATATAGGTTTGCAATATTTAGTTTTGTTTATCACTACTCAAGTTTCTCGAGAAAAATCTTTGGCTTTGTTCAGCAGAAAAAACTGCTTTGCAACTATTATAAAAATATTAAAATTGATTAGCGCATTTTTTAATAAAAATTGTAAAGTCTATTTCAAATTTAGATCGTATTAATATTTTTGTAAAGAAGATTTTATTTAAAAAATTATTTAAAGTATCAAGACAAACCTAGGTTCATGCTTGTACGGTTTCACATAAATTTGTAATATTTAATAGATATTTATTACGCGATCATCACTCATCAATAAACACAGTCGATAAATGAAATAGAGTCGATAAATCAATCCATGCCATCTAGCCGCTCGAAAACGAAAAGGACATTTTCGTCGTCGACGACGTTAAAATAAAATGTGATTTTACTCTTGCAAGCAAACTTTACATCGCGATATCTTCGTTTGTAAATAACGTAGCGAAAAAATAAAAACACTTTTATTATATAAATTGACCCTAATCTACACAATGAACCTATGTAGAAAGCAATCGGTTCAGCCATTGTCGAGATCCAAACATGTATAAATTTCTTAAAATGGGTCTCGCGTATAATAGGCAGGTAGTACGCTGCGCCTATATTTGGCGCGAGGCACTACCGTGCCTCGTAATCGTAATAGGTCCATTATGTCCTTGAATTTTGCTGTTGTAATTTTTCTGATATTTTTATACAGTGGTGTCAATACAATATTTACGAACTTTCTTGGTTTACCCCGACGTGGTAATAAATTCAGGACTTTAGAATTTTCATTCTCATTCATTGATGTCTTATAGAAAATTTTGTTAATTATGCATAAAAGGGTCATCTTCTTCGATTTCGATGACCTTGACATATGTTGTAGAGGTCACCTCCCTGAGTGACCTTGACCACTTTTTAGAGGTCGGCCCCTCCCCGTTAAAAAAATATTCACTAAGAAAGTTTCAAAAATATGGCAGGTATTTATGATATTGTGATCAGTACAAATAACTATATTTACATTTTGAAAGGAGGTAAATAAATTTCTATTTATAATTATATAAAATTTATAATTTTCTCCATAATAAAAAATGGCAGACAAGAGGTTCGGTCCCCCTGCGGGGGGCCTCACGATTGTTAAAACTAACCTAACCCATCCCATTGTAATTGATGTGTGAATTTTGATACGCTTGGACAGTTATTAACCCACGTAAAACTTAAAATGCAAAAAAATCAAACTGCTGCAGATATACAAAAAAAAACATTCTTTGCATTTTAAGTTTTACGTGGTTTAAAAACTGTCCAAGCGTATCAAGACTCACACATCAATTACAATGGGATGAGTTAAGTTAGTTTTAACAA
This sequence comes from Cardiocondyla obscurior, assembly GCF_019399895.1. NCBI lineage: Eukaryota > Metazoa > Arthropoda > Insecta > Hymenoptera > Formicidae > Cardiocondyla > Cardiocondyla obscurior. Next base: position 5,331,633 of record NC_091877.1, read on the forward strand.
TCGTGAGGCCCCCCGCAGGGGGGCCAAACCTCCTGTCTGCCATTTTTTATTATGGAGAAAATTATAAATTTTATATAATTATAAATAAAAATTTATTTATTTTCAAAATGTAAATATAGTCATTTATACTGATCACAATACCATAAATACCTGCCATATTTTTGAAACTTTCTTAGTGAATATTTTTTTAACGGGGAGGGGCCGACCTCTAAAAAATGGTCAAGGTCACTCAGGGAGGTGACCTCTACAACATATGTCAAGGTCATCGAAATTGAAGAGGATGACCCTTTTATGCATAATTACCAAAATTTTATACGGTTTATTTCTGACAAAACGTATTTAACATATTTTTAGCCAGTTTATTGATTCTCTATCAGAATTTTTTACTCTTTTAAAAATTGCATCTTCTAATAATTTTGTTGATACAAAATCTTCTTGTCTCATTTCATTTACAATAAAATTATTACCTTTCCGACACTTTTTAATAATCTTGTAATAATCTTGGGGAACAAACAGTAAATTATTTTTTTTTAATGGCATTTCTACCACGCCAAAATCTCTATCATTTGGTAAAAACGAATGTCCTAATATTAAAAATGTGTGATCTATGATTTTCACATTATTTTCCAAAGTTTGGACATTTTTTAATCACATTAAAGCTATTTTAATGTTTCTATTTTGCCCGGTGCACATGTCACTGTAAGCTATAATGTGTCTTTCACTTTTTACATTTATAACATGTTTTAGGATGTATGAAATAATTTTTTGAGCACCTCTGTATGCAATAGTTTCATCCCAAACGTACATATAAACATTATCGTCATGAAAATTGTGAATGCCTAAATTTAGAACATACATATTGCGTTTGTAATATGCTACTGAGGTAGTCAACTTGGGATATGGTAATGCTTTTTACAAGTCAAACGAGAAAGCAAAATAATAATCTGAATTACGTAATACTTGCTCCTGATCTTGCTTCATTGAATTCCTAGCTGATTCTGCTAGTCTTAAATGGACATCGTGTTCTTCTGTAAGTCTATTTTTTTCTTCATCATTAGTCGATACTTCAATTTTAATGTTTAATAAGTCGCATTTTTGACACATATTTTTGCGCGGTTGGTGGAAATGTAAATCAAAATCTTTTTTAAATATTTTTCTGTAAGTTCACTCATTAACGGCTTTTATTTTATTTTCCTCGTAATGAAGCTCGTATAAATTAAACATTTTCTTAAGAGTTAGATCAGGATGTAAATATCTTCTATTAGGGTTATGAGATCTGGTATAATGGGATTCAAATTTAGGAAAACTTTTAATATGGTTATGAACGTGATTTTTCCCTTCCTCAGATAATTTTCTTGATGATCCAACCATCATCCCACGTAAATCATTGCCTACATTTTTAGAATTTAACACTCGTTTTAAGCGTCCTTCACTTATTTTAAAAGTATCCAAAAAGAATTTTTTACAGACGGAAACTTTTCCGTTTTTAGAATTTAATAAATACGTAAAACTCCAATTTTTTGGCGAACCCTTTCCGTTTATTGGACGTCTTTGTTCCACAATTTTGCGCTCGACAGTTTCGTAAAGCAATACATTTTGTTTGTTAAAATCTCCCAAACCCCAAAACTTCTAAAAAATATTCTTTCTTTCTTCTTCATCGTAATTTTTTGTGCAAGCATTCCGACAACGGCAATCTTTGTTTTCAAAATTTTTTTCAGGTACAATATTTCCGGTTTGAGTACAATACCTTTTTCCTGAAGTTTATTTAATCTTTCGCACTTTTTAAATGTATGGTTCATCAATCTTTTGTCCATTGTTATTCGTATCTTCATTCTCTGAAGACGAATATTGTTCGATAATTCTGTTTCGTTTTCGATTTTTTTTTTAAATTATTATTTACTATTTCTTCTTCACTATCTGAACTAAATAAAAATAGTCTTGTTTTGTTCTTCCCCATGTGAAATAATTTCTAAAATTCAAAATTAAATTTTAAGTTTTATATTAATTAAACGTTATTCAACTAACGCAATTGTCCAAAAACCGAGGTTAACTTCTAAATACTAATTAATTAAAATTACCTTCATCACTACTTTTCGACATTATCAATAGTATATATCTTGATTTAAGTATAAATGGAGTTAGGCCACTTTCAAACTATACGATTTGATTATTGAACTAACTCTAAGAATTTATGTGTTAAGAATTATCGTATTTGCTCAGATTATAAGCAACTAGAAATGCTTTACTGATAAATAACATGAAGTTGTGCACGTAACCATGACAACCGGAAAAAATTGAAAAATGGAGTTAGGTCACTTTCAAAATAAACAGCTCATATATACAAAAACAATAATCTGTTCCCTAGCAACCGGGTACAGGCGATACAGCAATAGAGGTATTATAGATAAAGGGAAAAAGATTTGGGACAACGTGCAAGTGGACGCATCAATAACATAACAAGAGAGCGCTGCATTAGAGACCGGAGTGTCTTTGTCTAATCGCATGGTTCACGTATATGTACTTCGTTGTAAAGCTTGACGCATACACGCTGTTAGCCCACGCACGCCAGCCGCAGACAAAGACACTCCGGTCTCTATTGCAACGTTTTCTTTCTACGACATTGATGTATTCTTCGTTAACTCCCGCTCTCTATCTATAATATTTCTATGGACACAGCTCGTAAAAATCTTAACGCGCACACGTCAACTTTGAATATGACACACCACGGTGTAGACGCAACAATATTATACTATTTGTTTTTGTAAAAAGTTATACAAAAAAAATGTTAAAATGCATCTTACTTTATTATTAATTTTTTGTTGTATGCAAGACAGAAATATAACCAATTGATGTTTTCACTAACTGGAAAAGACTTAATATTATAATATGAATAATATAAATATTAATAATTAATTGAAAAATTTTTAATGCTAAAATTAGATAACGTAAAAAAAGATACACATTTTATGTTTGAAAGCGTGATATAGGGTGCATTCCGAAATGCGCATAGAGCGCGTAGACTGCATGGAAAATCGTTCCGATTTGGTCAATGCGCGCATTGGTAGCGCTTTGGTAGCACACAGAATTCCCCAGATTGTATTAACCGTTCTGAATTTTTAGCATTTTTCCAACGCATTGACTGCTTCTAGTTTGACTTGAGGCAGCTAATGCGTTTAATGCGTCTCATGCAATCTATGTACTCTATGCGTATTTTGGAACGTGCCTTCGTCGATGAGGAGCCATTATTGATAACAAAAACATAAAAAAAAAAACAGAAAAATTTTGGAACGTGCACTCAAACAATCGGAAAGGACGACAATAACAGTGTATCATTCGAAAATAGAGTTCTAGCGGATACAGTACATCTCTACTGAATTAAGTACCAAAATTTTTAGATTCTTTCGCAACATTCTGTACTTGCGGTTTGTATAATTATACTAATGTGCTTGTATTTCTTTCTAGATTTCTACACATTGCAGAATCTAAAAATTTTGGTACTTACTTCAGTCGAGACTGTTTTGTCGATCGACACTAACACTTTACTGTTAGTGCCACTGTTCTAAGATTCAATTAAAAACAAGATCGAGAAAAGGAATGTTGCACTCAAGTTTATTCTCACAAAAAAGAAAAATGTCTGAACACGATCGCTTGACAGTCTAATCGCGCACTTATTTTTAAAAAAACGTTTAAATAGTCGTGTAATGTTCTCTAATGAATGTAACAATGTAAATAACAATACGGTACTCAAGGAAACCATATGTAATAAAACAGAGAGATATATTTGTTAACTTCGAGATACAGAGATGACCGGATCGGAGACGCTACCTTAGAGCGACTGACTCCCCGAAAAGAATCAAGCCCCATGGGCTCTCGGAGCGTCCTTATCGTTGTTGTGCCATTCAGCACATATACTAAATACGATGCATTACGTCTAAATACGATACATCACAATTCCTCCCTTTTTTTAAATGTAGCTAATTCCAGCTGAACTAATAGCTGTCGAGTACAAGTTAAAGCTTGATTACAAACGCATGCTGCTAAACAATAATATGATTAATTATTATCTTATAATGTAACGCATTTTTTAACCGCTAGCCTGGACGAACGCCGTAATGGCTCTGGGTCAGTTAACTTGATTATTTGATCTGAGTGACGCTTCCATATCACCCCGGGTTCTATTTCAACCTCGAATGTTGAAGGCGACAATCTTTTCGTGACTGTGCCCGCAACCCGCTTGCCTTGGCGCGTGCCATGATTATCAACCATTACGCAGTTGCCTACACCAAACGTTTCCGTTCGATTCCCGGAACTTTCAACAATTTGCGATAGCTGTTTCTTTTCAACGAACTCTTTGGTATTAGGTCTCAGCATGTCGAACCTTGTTCTCATTTCCCAACGATAAAATAACCATGCCGAACTCTTACCGGTAGTACAATGCGTAATGCTACGGTAATCCATCAAAAATATGTTAATTGCGTCTTCTAACGCCTCTCCCCCTTTTAAAATTTTGGATACTTTATTTTTGAAAGTTTTAACGAAGTTTTCAGCTGCACCGTTGGTGGCTAAATGATAAGGCGGTAAAAAACTATGTCTAATACCCGTTGAATTAAAGTAATCACGTAATTCTGTGCTTGTAAGATGTCGTCCGTTATCGGTAACTACATGCGTCGGATATCCGTACCTAGCAAATAATACTTTGAGTTCTTGAATAACTTTATACGCTCTCGTATTTTGATGAAAATCAATAATCTCCGGCCATTTAGAATGAGCGTCGACTATAACTAAATACATACGATTATGGAATGGCCCTAAAAAATCACAATAAATTCGACTCCATGCCTTCTCAGGCCAGGGCCATGGAGTTAACGGACCATCGGCCGGTGTTGGTAATTTTTCTAATCAAATTTTGCATTCCTTGACCATAAGCTCTATATCCTTATCAATTCCTGGCCACCAAAAATATGATCTAGCGAACATTTTAATTTTAACAACCCCTAACAATAAGTGGGATAGATGCAATTCATTCAATATCGTTGATCGAAATTTTTCTGGCACAATTATACGATTGCCCCATAATAAACAATTATCTTCTATCGTGATATCTAAACGTTTACTATGGTATTTCTTTTCTTCTTCAGATAGTTCTACTAAGTTTGATGGCCAGCCATTAACAGAAAATTCAAATATCTTTTTTAATGTCGAGTCCTGTTTAGTTTCTTTAGCAATGTCCTTCTGATTTATATTTTCTAATCCCTCATTAATGTGATAAATCGGGGTGAAATCTGCTTCGAATACGTCGGTTTCATCATCTACTGAGAGTCTCAAAAGCGCGTCACAATTTCCATTTTCTTGTGACTTTACTACCTCGATCCTATATTTGAATCCCGATAAAAAATATGCCCAGCGTTGCAATCTACTTGCACCCATTAAAGGAATACCGACTTTAGGGCCTAAAATGTATTCCAACGGCTTATGGTCTGTTCTCAATGTTATTTCTTTGCCATAGATGTAGTCATAGAACTTTTTAAATCTGAAAACTATCGCGCTTGCTTCCTTATCAATAATCGCTCTACTTAATTCTTTTTTCGGTATTTTCTTTGATGCATACGCTATAGGGCGCTCTGTACCGTCCTTAAATCTATGTGATAATATAGCCGATAATCCGTATGTGGAAACGTCACAAGCTAGTACAATTTCTTTGTCTGGATCATAGTGAGCCAGTACTCGTGATGAGATTAGCTCTGACTTGACCCAACGAAAAGATTGCATTTCCGCAATCTACAGTCCATACAAATTCTTTATTGTTAACGCAATCATACAATGGTTTAAGTTTTTTTGAGCGGTTAGGCAAAAATCTGGCGTAAAAATGTATTAAACCGAGAAACGATTGAAGTTGTTTAACATTTTCTGGTTTGGGCGCTTCGACCATAGCTTTAACCTTAGCTTTAGATTTATGCAATCCACTTTCGTCGATTACGAACCCCAGAACTTCTATTTTAGACTTAAAAAATTCACTTTTTTCTTTATTCAAGCGTAACCCACATTCTTCTAAACGATTGCATACTTTTTCAAGATTTATTAAATGTTCTTCGTCGGTCTCGCCCGTTACGTATATATTATCTAAATATGGAATGGTATTGGAAATGCCTCGAAGGCAATTTTCAATAATTTTTTGAAACTCACACGGCCCAGATGCTATGCCTTCCGCCGTCTTAGTGTAACGCAAATAGCCTGTATGCGTGGCTATTGTTAACAAATGTCTACATTCTTCTTTAACAGGAATTTGCATGTATGCATGTCTTAAATCTAGCTGCGAATACTTAGTACCTTTTTGCAGTATTCTAAAAATATCTTCAATTAACGGAAGCGGATAGTTACACATTACAATATGCGGATTAATCGTCATCTTAAAGTCTCCGCAAATACGTACTTGACCGTTACTTTTAATAATTGGCACAATCGGCGTTGCCCAGTCGCTTTGTTCTACGCGCTCCAGATGTCCGCATGCTATTAACTTTTCTATTTCTTTTTCTATTTTTTCTTTTAATGCGAACGGCGCGTGATGTGCCTTTAACGCTACGGGTTGAGTTCCCTCTTTTATCTTAATCGAAATTTCTCCTTTGTTATAATGTCCCGATTCGTTGCTAAATAGCTTGGAAAAACGCTTAAACAATTTATTACGCGTACGATCAACATTCATCCAGTACGATTCGCGTCTTTGCGTTACTACTTTTTGTATTTTGAATGGCCATAACCCGAATGCTGATAACCATTGTCTGCCTATTAACGGCGGCCCGCTACCTTTCATGACTAATAAGCTCAGTTTTTGCGTTTCGTCATTCATGATCACATTTAAATTTTCTAATTTACCAATCGGATACATTGTTTGCTGCATATAACTTTTTAAATGCGTTTTGGTTTTCCTCAATTTAATTGCTTTAAAATATTCCGCGTACGTCTTTTCCGAAATTACCGATAAATACGTTCCCGAGTCAATTTCCATTGCTATCTTTTTTTCATTTATTATTACGTCTACAAACATAGGGCTACCCTTTTTGTTTACGTTGCTCGTCTGCAAAGGATAAAATTCATTTTGTGAGTAAAACGCCGTGTTCTTATCTGCTTCCATGTTATTGTCTTGAAGATATCGCGTTCTCGATCCCCTTGGTTTGCCGGGCCTTGGTGACGCCATCGGCTGCTTGGTCCTACAAGCTGCCTCCAGGTGACCCCGACGCTGGCACGCGTTGCACGTCTTGAATCGGTGACGGCATCTGTTTGCCCTATGGTTTGGTTTACCGCAACAGTAGCACTTTTCTTTGCGCGCGTTGTTATGACTCCTTGGGTTATGTCTAGGCGCATCGTTGCGTATCGTTTTCTGATGTGGCCCTGAACAATTATGTTGCCAGGGGCGGTCAAACTTTTTATTTCTTAATGTAAACATTTCCCCTTTTGCGTTTTTGTGTTCTAAGGTCCTTAAAGATCCTGCTGCATTTTTCATTGCGTTTTCACGCGCCATAGCTTCCTCTAACGCCGCTTTAAATGTTAGCTCCTTATTTTTAAACAATTCCACTCGTGTTACTTCATCTTTAATTCCACACACAAACTAGTCTCGCAATGCCACCTTTAAATCCTTGAAATTGCAATTTAGTGACAACTTTTTTAGTTTAGTTGCATATTCCGAAACTGATTCTGAGACTTCCTGTTTTGCCTGGTTGAACGTACACCTTTCCATCACTTTTAAAGGAGCAGGGCATAAGTGATCGTTCATCACCTTCCGCAGTTGCTCGTAGCTTTTTCCGCCTGGCTTTTCTGGCGCGCAAAGATTACGGAGTAACTTGAATGTCTCCTCATCCACCCTGGTCAACATAATAACTGCCTTTCGCTTAGCATCCGTGATGTTATTGGCTTCAAAGTAGATTTCCAGCCTATCCGCAAATGTTTCCCAATCGTCACTCTTCAGATGAAACTCCAGTTTTGGCGCTTCCAATTTGGGTGCTTCCGTCGCCATCGTATCGTTAACGCCAGTACAATCAATTGGAGATTCGATAGTGATCAGCGGGCAAAAGGCGGATCTTTGATCTCGCGACGGTTCTTGCTCCCTTCGTATCGTTTCAGCCAGTCTTCTTCGCAATACGTCCAAAGTTTCAGATTCTCCGTACTCAATCTGCTTTTCCTGGAGCAAGCAACACACTTGCTCTTTTCTTAGATAATAAACCCAGTTAATACTTTTCTTGGTTGTGTCACTTGACAGTCCTTTCGTGTCACTCATCGGGTAGTATCACCGTAACGTGTACTTTTCTCGAACCACAGTCACTCATCAATACTTTTAATTAAAAAAGAATATGAAATCCTACAATCCCATCCTCGTCGCCAAACTGTAATGTTCTCTGATGAATGTAACAATGTAAATAACAATACGGTACTCAAGGAAATCATATGTAATAAAACAAAGAGATATATTTGTTAACTTCGAGATACAGAGATGACCAGGTCGGAGACGCTACCTTAGAGCGACTGACTCCCCGAGGAGAATTAAGCCCCATCGGCTCTCGGAGCGTCCTTATCGTTGTTGTGCTATTCAGCACAGATACTAAATACGATGCATCACGTCTAAATACGATACATCACAAGTCGTTTACGCGACAACGCCTAGGGGCAAAGCCTTGAGTCGCGTGGTTTTTGTGTGCGCCTTCGCAAACCAAAAAGACGTATAATGCTGTCTAGAGCCTTGACGAGCATGTACTCTGCGAAAGCCTTCAACTGCTACTAAAATCGTGGACCTTCCGACACTTTGCAACGTCGTCAATGGATTTTTCCTCATTGGTTGTAACTATCACGTGATATATCGAGAATTGGTTGTTGTCAACGCTTTGATATTGTCTACGCGCCGCGCTCTCAACAAAAGCCTTTTATCTAATTGCGGCAATTTTGGATCTTCGCCGCGCCGGAGATAAAGAGAAGTCGGACAACAAAAAACGTCGCAAAAAACAAACGATTTCTTTACGGCACTTTACGTGAAAGCTCTCGCGTACGTACATGTCACGGCCGTTGTTTGCCTATATGTACAGGGTGTCCGGTTCGTTTTGTCACTCCCGAAATTTTGGGGTAGACAATAATAATTCAAGACGAAAAGTTCTATACAATTATGCAAAACTCGTTACTGTTGATTTTATAAAAATTATAATGTCTCGGCGAATAAATGCTACGAAATCTATGGGCTGGGCGCGGCGATGGCATTGTTTAGTTTTCTGCAGAAAGTAGCCGAATCGAATAATAATGATTGGCGAGCGGGGAATTTTGCATAATTGTACAGGACTTTTCGTCTTGAATTATTATTGTCTACCCCAAAATTTCGGGAGTGACAAAACGAACCGGACACTCTGTATATATACAGGGTGTCCCAAACATACGTAAACAAACTTTTAGGGTAGATAGAACGTCTAAAAAGAAAACGAAAAGTCCTATACCGTTTTCCAAAATTCTTACTTGTTTTCAATAAAAAAATTAATTTATATACGCGCGAGAGCGACAAGGAAGCGTGGACTGAGTGAGCACGCAATAGACAGCAGCGAGTATCGCTTAAAGAGAATAGGCGAAACTAGCGCGTAGCGAGCGAGACAAGGAGACAACGCGCGAGCAAGGCGATGCGACGACACACGAGCGAAATGAAGCGACAACGCGCGTTGTCACCTCGTCTTGCTTGTAGCGCGCTGACTCCGCCCATCGCTTTTAAGATATACTCGCCGCTGTTTATTGCGCGCTCACTCAGCCCACGCTTTCTTGTCGCTCTCGCGTGTATATAAATTAATTTTTTTATTGAAAACGAGTAAGAATTTCAGAAAACGGTATAGGGCTTTTCGTTTCCTTTTTAGACTTTCTATCTACCCTAAAACTTTGTTTACGTATGTTTGGGACACCCTGTATACAGGGTGTATTATTCCATATTGACAAACTGTCAAAGTTAGATAGGTCTCGTGGATACAAGTTAATAAGTCCTGTGCCGTTTTGCAAAATTCTCAATAGTTATTGAGAAAATAATTAATTTGTCTAGCGCAAGAGCGACAAGGAAGCTACGCGTGAGTGAGCGCGACAGGCGACGGCACCATTTTTAGATACTCGCCTGTCGCGCTTACTCACGTTTAGCTTCTTTGTCGCTCTTGCACTAGACAAATTAATTATTTTCTTAATAACTATTGAGAATTTTGCAAAACGACACAGGACTTATTAACTTGTATCCACGAGACCGATCTAACTCTGACAGTTTGTCAATATAGAATGATACACCCTGTATATCGGTGCACAGACCAGAGACGTTCTGTATCCACGAGAACACAATTTTCGAATAATATATCGAATGATACACCGAATAATACATATATCGTTTTTTCCGATCGTTTGAGGGCTCCTATGTTTTTATTGACAATAATAACTCCTCATCGACTCATAGTATGCTTTCGAAACCGTTCCGAATTATTATAGTGCTTCATGCGCATGGACAAAACGGAACGGTTTCAAAGCGCTGCGCAAAAATAATGCAGTCTATGCGTTCTACACGCATTTCGGAACGCACCCATAAGTAACAAGTATAAAAAATATTACAAAGTTTTAATTGGAATAATTACTGTTAAATATAAAATCTTACATTACAAAACGTGGCCATTGTCACAGGAAATATTTTTCCAGCAGTAAGATATACCGGTTTGGAACCTCTTATCATCAAAACAAGCAAGCTTTGTGTTACTTTTGGACTCATAAAGTACCATTTATTTCTATACGCCGCGTAATAAATTTTATTACACTTAAAAATATTTAAAGTAATTTTAAAACTTTATGCATATTAAGTTCAAGTAAATAAGAATCTTCGTAGAAAGTTGACTTTAAGAAAAGAAAGTAAAAAAAACGTCAAGTGAACAAACACGTAGTAGACAAATTAATGTATAATAAATTATTTTATTGTATAAATAAATTCAATCGCTCTTTAAAAAATTTATCTCAGAAAAAGTAGTGATATTAATTAAAAAATTTGGTTCAAGTGTAATAATATTTTTAATTGAAAAGAATGAACTCGCGTTGACCAGTCTGAATCTCAAAGAAAAAAACCACTGATCAAAACTTCCCTTCAAAAACTTGACACTGCGTACATAGAAACTTTCCCTGTTTAGGAAGTGTGTGTGCGTGCGCGAGCGCGCGCGTATGTGCGTATGTGCGTGTGTGTGTTTCTTCATCTCAACAAATATGCATACATAATACTAACGCGAAACACTACTGCGGCTCTTGATATAATACATGATTTAAAAACACCATCTAATACTAACCAAAAAAAGAATAAGTATATTGATTGACAAATCAGCACCATCTAATGACAAAAAAAAAGTATACACATTTTCTTTACATCACCTAGCGACGATGACAATAACAATAAAAATATATCAATTAAAAATTCAGAACAAAATATCTCAGATACTAAAAAGAGAAGAAAAAAAGTAAAAACACTTTTATTAATAAATTTAACCCCAATCTTATAATACAAATGAACCAAATTAATGAAAACGGATAAACCAAATAGAGATCTGAAAAAGTCAATTACCACCGACTCAAACTTTTGCGTAAAAGATACGCGATAGTCTCGTGAAGTTCGTACACTTGACGTGAGACACTACCGCGTCTCTTGATTTATGTAGTCATTACAAATTAATTAGTATTATTAGATTTATAAAATAACTTTTTATTTCGAAACATTTATGCATTAGATTTTTAACTTTAAAAGTATACACAATATAATAATAAATAACTAAATAAGAATAAATAGTTATTAACATTTTAAATATACAGACATACAAAAATAATTAATGTTCTGATGTACACTGCTGTTCAGATATGGCGTTCGTCTATTGCGACGGTGGCCGGCGTGCGTGATTCTAGCGTGGTGTGTGTTAAGCCACGCAAGGAAGCGCATACGTGTACCGTGCAGCGCCGAGAAGATAAAGAAGACGGAAGAAAATATAGTGGGGCGTGAGATAGTCGCGTCCTTTAGCTAAAACGTGTGTTCGCGATTTCATGTACTTATACAACGCTGAAGCGCTGTCACTTTACGATCACGCGTAATTCCAATGCGTCCACGTGCGCTCGAGAAGACAGCACCTCGCGGATTGCGATATGATTGTTAACCGCTTCACGTGTAAAATATCCATCAGCATAACCACAGATTAGTTCTTCAATGGAATGACCCATTACGAAATCGGGAAAAATATAAATAGATATTAAAAGATCAATTGTTCCTATCTGTGAAATATATAATAAAAGTGTATAAAATTATTTTTATACGAAAAAATGGTAGAAGCTGGTGCATCTATTGTAATTACAAAAAATGTAAATAAATTTTAAGGGAGGCAAAACGTCTACGATATCAGCTACGCGGCGGATACTATTTATCGGGTCTTCATAAAAAACATTTAAAATTTCATCGGCGTGATTGAAGTTTTGCCGTACACTACGATTAACTTGTAACTAATTCAAATTGTAAAGTATTTTATAATATTATTTGTAATTAATTTTTATAAGAAATCTTGTACTTTAAAAAGAAATAAAAATAATACCTTGACAAAGATGATGCGTTCTCTTTCGTCGCGTGGTAAAAGCTGATGCACCTGTTGTAAATGGAACGGGTGCAACCCGTCTTCTTTTACTATCTTGTACACAAATAAAGGCAAAACGCCGACGATTTCGGCAACATGGCGGATAGAATTTGTCGGGTCTTCATAAAATTGTTCTAAAATTTCATCGGCGCGATTAAAATTTCGCCGTACACCACGATCCACTTGCAACCGATTCTGTCTATTGAAGCCAAGATATCCTGTCTCTCGAGCACGACAAAGGCACCGTAAAATTGTTCTCAAAGACGGTCGCGCACGGTGCGGATATCTTTCCGCGTATACACGCGCTGCCAGATTGGCATTTTCTCCCGCTACACCATAACAAATTAGCATGTCTGCTAACTCAGCCGTCGTAAATTCCATTGTGAAATGATACGAAACACTGTAATGCACCGTGTCGACAGGCCGAAGCACATGGCATTTTACGAAAAACAATTGAAAATCGAGAACATCGTCTGTGCTTCTAAAGAGCGAAACGCCTGATATCGGTATCAGTTACCTTAGAGCATTTCCGTATCTATCGATAAATAAGCAACTAATTGCAAGTTATTAATTTTTGTTGATTGTTACTAAAACAGTGTTCAATCGACAGAAAATTAGATTAAACCGTTTGAAATTATATTCTGCTCGCTCGAAAATTTGTCTTAGATCGCAATCATTTCAGTGTTGTTATCATTATGTATTGTTACGCCGGGAACGGGTCGGCGAACGTCTCCGCGTTCGCGTTTCTCACACACTCACTCACACACTCGCGGCGCCTGAACTCCGCGAAAGAAAGGAAGACGTCTTAGAAAAGAACAGAACGGTTTAATATAAGAACATGCAAGCAATACAAAGTGACGTCTACACCGATTCGAGACACAAGCAGAACTGTCATTTAATCATTAATAAACAATCTTCGTTCCCCTGGCAACGGAGAACCGAAACCTCGGAGCGAGCCGGCAGTTTCATGTCGCTCCGTATACCGGGCGTAACAGTATATTATTCTTGTCGGTCTCCTTGGACCTCTTAGTATTTATCGCTGCTTCGCTTTCTTCCGACCAAGTCAGTCCATTCCGGTTTTATTTGGTTTTCCCTCTGTCTTTCTTCGATTTCCTCGCCCTGTTTCCTCAAAACCTGAGCTCCGTTCGGCGAAAGATCGAGCAGTTTCGCTCGAACTCAGATACTGTTAATATCGAAAAAGCAGCTCGTCTCTTTATCACCGTAGCTCTCTATATCGCTTGAGACTACTCTTCTTCTTTTATTGGTTTTCACCGCGTTACCGACAGCTTCAAATTATATTTGTCAATCGCGGAATTCATCAATTTTTTTGTATCTTTCATCTTTTTTTTGTACTGCAAAGATTCGCGTTCGCGGCTATAATCGACTTGTGTAGCAAGACTTCCGTCGTTTGCGTCAAGATCTCCATCGATTGGGCGATTAATTCAGTCGCTCCTGAAGATTTCCGACGGGCTAGCCGAGTTAAGAAAGATTTCCGCTCGCTGTTTTTTCAATCTTTGCATTTAAATACTCAATTCTTGTTCTTTTTTTGATTAATTTGTTAAATATATTAGAATCTTTTTGTGTTAATTATTTTGCGTTCTGATTCTTTATTTGCTGATTACTTTATCCTGTTCCTTCTTCGTTCCGTGCACAGCGTCGAGCTCAGTGCTGAGCAAATTTCTCAATTATTTAGTAATCGTGCAAAATCACGTACAGTTTTATAATTTTGTTTTTCGTGGATTGCCATGTTCTTCGACGTGTCGACGCATTGCGATTACATTGTATCTTTTTATAACGGATTTTACAACAACCGAATGTAATAATATAATAAATTTTTACAATTTGAATTAGTTACAAGTTAATCGTAGTGTACGGCGAAACTTCAATCACGCCGATAAAATTTTAAATGTTTTTTATGAAAACCCGATAAATAGTATCCGCCACGTAGCTGATATCGTAGACTTTTGCCTTTCTTAAAATTTATTTACATTTTTTTCAATTACAACGGATGCACCAGCTTCTACCACGCGATGAAATACAAAGTACGAGATTTCTTATAAAAATTATTTACAAATATTATAAAATACTTTTAGAGTTTCTTGCCCAATACCGAGTGTTACGTCAGGGGTGAAAAAAATAATTTCAAGATTGGTTGTTCTCTTTTCATGAGCTTAGGTAGAGGCTCGAAAACAGGTAGGGAGGCGGGAAAGATTAGGAGTATGACGTAACAGCCGATCCTTGCGCGACGAGCACAGTTCAGCGTCACGCGTATTAAGCGCTAGTAATGGATTTAAGAGACCGTAGGTTTGAGTTAGCGCGATTTATGGTTCTTTTGAGGGAAAGAATGTTCTTCTTATTCCCAGGGAAAGAACCGGAGGTGATTTCGCAACAAATGGATCTAAAGGAGATATTCAACAATTACTGAGATCTAAGTTCTTCATTTTTTTATTTAAAACAAAAATCAATCGATATAAAGGATCAAGTAATTAAATTTCAAACTTACAAAACGAAAAATTTATTTTGAGGAACATAATAGATATTTTAATTGGAAAGGTAGATGTACAGACAAAAGTAATTGGAATAAATTTACATAAAAATATATTTAAATTGATTTAAAGAAAGAAAAAAAACAAGAATTTATGAACAAATTATTCGAGGTCTATCTCGATGATCTCTGAGATCCTGGCCGACGATCTCGGAAATACCCGATCGATCAACCTGATCGGAGTTAGGAAAGGGTGTTCCACCCCGGGATAGAATATGAGGATATTTTGGTCAGGAGATGCCTTGCTGGCCTCTCTCCTGATCTCCTCAGGATCAAAGGAATCAGGGCCTATGGTGAAGGCCCTTTCTGGGACGGAATCCGTCCACGGAGTGCAAGTCCTCCGGAGAAGCTCGAGGAGAGGATCTACGATCACTCTAGGGTCCTCTTGCTCACCGAGGAACTCCACACTCGGGGCGGGGGGAAGGGGAAGGCTCCGGGCCGTCAGACTCTTGCCAGAAGACGGTATCGTTTTCAGCGAAGGAGTCGACTTCCTCGGGTTCCCCGGGATGAAGTAACGGGGACGGAATCGGAGAGGAGCATGCTCTAGGAGCAGCTCCAGGAGAATGAACGGAAATGTCCGGTGAATAGGAAGGAGTCGTAGGGCGGAACTGCTCCGACTCAGGTTCGGATTCTCTTGCGGGCTCATTAACGTGAGGAGAACTCAAAGAGCGGGCCGGTTCTCCGGAATTATTCGTCTCCTGGGGAACCTCTTCAGGAGCCGGCGAATTCGGAGGAGCAGGAGGTTGAGGCGTCCACGACCTCTCTCCTCTTCTACGGGGAGGGTCGGGTTTAATCTCCCCTGGCGTCGCCGCGAGTAAATACTGAACGAAGAAACTCTGGAGGAGATTCTTCAAATTTCGCAGCTGCTTGTTACGGCGAGCCCGACTTTTCTTAATACTCCTGAGGTTTTGTGATTCCACTAAAAACGATTATTTTTTTTATAATTAAATTGATAAATAAAATTAACGAGAAAAATACGAGGGCAACTCGTTTCATTCTTTCTTCCGTATCTCCCCGTCATCACCCCGGAGATTCTTAAAGTTCCTCCACCCGGATGGAGCCTTGCTCGAATCAAGGTTTGGATAATCACCATTTACTGGCGGCATATCACAACCCCCGACGAAAGGAAGCTCACAAGGTGGGTCGAGTTACTAGACTCAAGACAGATAACGAAATTATAAGAAACGAACGGCACCCCGACCATTTCCCCAGTTTTCATTTTATTTTTATTTATTCAAAATTAAATGCAAAAATCTATTTAGTGGAACCGTTTTTGGTTTTAGGGGGAGGGTGAAGAGTAAATAAATGATAACACTTACTACTTGTTGTCTTGAAGTTCCGTAGACTGACTCCTTGAATCTTCTTTTTATTTCCGCCCACACAAAGATGCACAAACACTTTCTTTTAAGTCTCTGGTAACAATGCTAAATACTGTGATGCGAAATTCGGATTGAGAATGAGAATGAGAGCGAGTCCCGCCGGGACCCGCGGTTTTATAACCTCGGAAAAGGAGAGGGCCAGCGCTTGATTTTTCAGTTTTCCAAAATTTGAATTCTATCTTTAGGCTTATTCCTCCACTTTTCCGTCTTCGCAATTATTGGTCGCCCTTCTCTCAGTTTTCTTAATTTTCTAAGTTTTTGCCCTTAGTTTCTAATTTTTGGTGAGGAGTTCCCGATATCTATTGGTCCAGGAGAAAATGTTTATGGGCTCCCCTCTACGTGGTTTTAGCCCTTCCAAGCTTCCAGATAACAGATTCGAAAATGCTTAGGTAACTTTTTTTTATCGGCAGCGTGCAATTGCTGCCTGAATTTTATAGTTTCCGGCCGCGTATCCCGTTTTTATTATTACAGGCGTTTTGCCTCCTTTTTTTTAATCCCTAGGATCCACGGCGAAATTTGATTTTACTGAATTGTTTTTCTTCCAGAATTTCCTTTGTCTACCGCCAGACATTTATTGTTAGTTTAAGATATTACAAATCTTTCTGAGCTATTAATGTTTTATGAATATTTTGACAAATCCTTTTGTTTCGATTTTTATATTCCACATCTGTTGTACAATTGTTTCAGGTTCCTTCTTTTATTTTATACATCTGGTGATTCAGGATATTCTGTCAGTTAAAATTATTTTTCTGGAAACTTAGAACCCTCTCCTTTGATACTAATACATTTTGGTATACTTTTCATTATCTACTTTATCAACCATGTGTCGGAAAAAGGAGATGTGGAGTTACAGGACGTAACACGAGGAAACAAGTTATTTCCAGAGGAAATACATTTTATGGACGGACGAAGCATTGTTCATCCCAAACGGAATTTTTAATTAAAAAAATTTTGTTTTGTGGGATCACGTCAACCCGCGGGCCATTCTCCAGGGTTTCTTCCAAGTCCGGTGGCAATTAAATGTATGGGCAGGAGTAATAGGAAGTCGAGTTGTAAGTATTTTTAATACGTAAAAATTTATTTCATAATTGAAATTTGTAAAATTTTTATTGACATATTTCAGATCGGGCCGTTCTTTCTCTCTCCACGCCTTAATGGCGAGTTATATGCAGACTATTTAAATAATAATCTGCCAATATTATTGGAAAACGTTCCTTTAAACTTGAGGATAAACATGATCCTGCAGCAAGACGGCGCTCCGCCTCACTTTTCCCGTCGCGCGAGAAACGTTTTAAACCAATATTTTCCAGATAGGTGGATGGGGCGAGGAGGGCCAATTTCGTGGTCAGCACGTTCCCCGGACATGAACGTGCTGGACTATTTTATTTGGGGCTACATAAAAGCCAAAATAGAAAATGTGCACGATCGTACAGTTGAAGAAGTCCGCGATGCAATTATAGTGGCCTTCCATACGATCACACCTGACATGGCGGAAAGAGCAACGCAACTAATTGTTCGGAGAGCCGAACTGTGCCTACAAGCACAAGGGAGGCACTTCAGACAATTGTTGCGTTGAGCTTTCCAGGTGGATTAGGTCTACTGGGGAGACCACATTAAAAAAAACGCACTGAGCTATCTACCTCAGAAGGTAGTGTGGAAACGATAGCGTTTTTACCATAAAATTTTTAAATAATTAAACAAGAAATTAAAAATTGTTCTCGTTCGTGCGTATTCATTACACTTCGCTCGCCTATATCGTCGCCTCGCGTCGCTCGCGCATCGTCGGCTCGTCTCGCTCGCGTACATCGTCGCTTCGCTCGCTTATATCGACAGCTCGCGTCGCTCGCGTGCACTGAGGCCTCGCCTCTAGCTCAATCTATGCATCGCATGGGGGAAAGGCACCGATGCTCCGCCCGAAATGGGTAATAAAGTACCAAATTTTTACAAGCTGATATCTTGCCTATTATCGCGAAAATTATAAAATGGTATGGAACTTTTCGATTTGTTTTGATGAGACCTACCTACCATATTCAGGAAGGTCCACTGATCGGAAACACCCTGTAGAGCGGCCACAACTGCTCATGCAAAACAAGCATTACCTGTAGATTGTACGTTGATTTTCGCTCGTTTCTTTTTAATTTCTTGAGGTAATTTAATATAACACCCAGCATGCAATAAATTGTATTTATTTACGTTTACGATTAAATTTTGTATGCGTGATAATGCCCAGCCACTATCACGTTCTTGAAATTCATTTAAAGATGCAAGAATGGACTGAATGACATGTAAGTCATACCATTCTTGTAAATTTACTTGTTTGAAAGAGTTCGCAATTTCTCGTGCATACACATTTATTTGAGGTTTTTGCACCTGCCACAAATTCACCATTAAGCACAGTATTTATTTTTACATTGTGATGTTCACGCATAACATTTTGCACACGTTCGAGTACAATATCTTCAGCGTCTTCAAGAAACTGTTTAGGTTCAATATATTTTAAATTTACTACTGCACCAGTTAATATGTGACTTTTAAAAGCAGTGTCAATCTTACACCATCGAAGTCCCACCTTATATGAATTATATCCGGCACTTTCGTGAACGAAACGTTGTCGCGTTGAATCTATTAAACTCTCAATACTTGCAATACGTGTAACAATTGAATTTTGAGCGCCGACGGATAATCTTGGACGTTTATTTTGATTTCGTTTTTCCAGTGACTTAATATATTCATCACATTGTTGCTGCCATACACAAAATTTATCATTTGAATTTAATCGAGATGCTTGTTGTTAAATAGAGACCGGGTGTATTTCCTTCAATGTGAATGACCAGTGTCTTGTCCCGCTACCGGCGTGTAATGTAGCGACCGGGCGATGAAATCACAGCGTATCTCTTAATTAATCTCACTTTATTGAAAAACGAATTGATCAGTACCTCGTCACAGAGCGCAGTCAGTTGCTAAGCAAGCAAACAAGTAATGCCAAGGAGGGGGGCGATTAACGCATGCGCGAGAACACGAGGACCAATCGCGGCACGGAAAGCGAATGAGGCCCAATGAGTGAACAATGAGAGGCCTGGGCGAATCATAAGAATTGGAGGGAAATACTGTTTAGGCGCGATATTTCAAATTAGAACTAAAATAATAAGCACGTACATAACAAAGCCGCCTCCTTTGAAGGGATTCCCTTCAAGATAAATTTTACAAGTCAGACATAATAAGTCAAACGCTAACGAATCGCTTTACATATTACAATAGTGAATAAAATAATCTTTATAGATAACGCTGAATAATGTGAAATATAAACTGACAAAATAATAACATAATGTAGTGATAAATAAATTACAATGAGAATAATAATAATAATAACTCTCGCATATTATTAATCGGTTGAGATACAAATGAGCGACGGATTAAGCGATGATGCTACGCAACTTAAAAAAAAACTAAGATATTTATAAACCAGTTGTGTAACAAAAGTACATGTATAATGACTGCCACTTAGTACAATACAACAAATAAATGCAAATTGAATTTATAATATCGTGAGCGTTGTATGCACGAGTAACGGCTAACATTTAAATTAAATTGAATAATCAACATGTTACTGATAATCTTACACATACTAATATTTATATTGATTTATTAAACTTAAATGATACATATATTGCATATAATTACGCGAAATGAAATGAATGAACGTTAAATTAATTTTTGAATGGCAAAGGTGCAAATTTAGTCTGAGTCTGAGGTAGGTAATACGGCTAGTCTAGAAATCGGCCTTACATAAGTGCCCGATTTAGTTCTTACAGAGGCAGTTCGTGCCTGTCCATCTTCGCCCACATATATTTCCTCTATTCTGCCTGTGACCCATTGCAAGGGGGGAATACCAGGCTGTTTGTGTATTACAAGTTGCCCCTGAGCTATCTGAGTTCCTTTGCTCTTTTGCCATTTGTTACGTTCTTGTAGAGTATGTAAATATTCTTTGGTCCATCTAGACC
Organism: Cardiocondyla obscurior; assembly: GCF_019399895.1. NCBI lineage: Eukaryota > Metazoa > Arthropoda > Insecta > Hymenoptera > Formicidae > Cardiocondyla > Cardiocondyla obscurior. The sequence continues at coordinate 5,352,193 of NC_091877.1, forward strand.
AAAAATGTTGCTGCATTTGTTGCAGAACTTGCCACCTAGTGAGTCGATTAATTTTTGTATTTTTTAAATCTACATCAGGAAGGCCGTTTAATGGACCGCCAATTAAAAAATGTCCCGGGCTCAAGTATTCCATGTTGCTAGGGTCAGAGCCTAACGCGGTGATGAGCCTCGAATTTAATATTGCCTTTATTTGATTTAAAATAGTACACATTTCTTCAAAAGTTAAATTAGCGGTTCCTATGCTACGCTCTATGTGATATTTTGCGCTTTTGATAGCGGCTTCCCAAAGCCCACCGAAGTTTGGAGCATTTGGAGGGATAAATCGCCAATGAAATTGGTCTTTGAGGAAAAAGTCAGATATGGTTTCTTGAGTGTTGTCCGTCCGCAGAAATTCATAAAATTCACGAATTTGTTTGCGCGCTCCTACAAAATTCGTAGCATTGTCAGAAAATATGTAGTTAGGTCTTCCGCGGCGAGCAATAAAACATTTGAAACAAGCAATGAATGCGTCTGTGGTCAGGTCGCTAACTAGTTCAATATGAACTGCTTTCGTACAGAAGCACACGAACATAGCGAGGTAGGACTTATGATTACGTGAATTCCTGCGTTTTCCTTCTCTTAAATTGAGTGGACCGGCATAATCGACGCCGCAATTTGAGAATGGGCGCAATGTGTGACGCGAACAGCGGGCAATGAGCCCATCAAAGTTTCAGAAATGATTGGGTTAGCCCTGAAGCAAATTACGCATTTATTTATTATTTTTCTCGTAACCGATCTTAATGATAACATCCAGAATACTTGGCAAATGAATGCCATGGTTCCTTGCAAGCCACTGTGTAAATTTTGTTTTGAGATATGTTGCACCGGAGCGGTGCACGGAGTTTGTCCTCCAGATATACACGTTATGGTGTAGTGGATGGCGGTGTTTAATAAATGTATATATGGTTCAATCGTTTAATGCGTTTATTCTTCCTTTGTATATCGGCGTTAGAGTTACGAGTCGCTACCTCGTACTCTCAGACTGACTTGCACGAGCTTCGGAGCTCGTGCATTTTATATTATTATTTTCGGTCTTGTCAGCGAAATAGCAGAAGGAAGTGGCCGCGTGCCCTACTGCCTTCTGCTGATAGCGTGCAATAACGAAAGGCTGACAAGACGGCTTCTCAGCAAATTCCAACAGTTTGGCAATCTGCTGAGTTGTATAAAAAATGTGGCGCACGCGGTGGTCAATGACCAGCGTGCGCTGTCGGGTTACAACAGATAATTCGCTTAGTAAGATCATAATTGCTTGAAAGCAAAATTTGGTGTCGAAATTCAAACGGTATCTTTGATTGTTTCAAACGCCCACCCACTCTTATTAATTTATCCTGCCCGAGAAAAGGATATAATGGATTGAAACGGCTAGAAGGGTGAATAGTTCTATTTTCCTTCAATGCCTGATACTCAAACGGGAAAACTTCTAATTGCATTGATAGGCACAATGCTCTAAGAGCCCTTGAAATTTCGTCGGGATCTTTCTTAAGACTCGATGGCTTACGAGAATTGTGAGTGATTGCCCTGAAACAATATGAAAGAATTCGGCAGATCTTGTTTAAACACGAAAATTTGAAAATTAATTGATTGATTGTGTTGAAATCTTTTGTGACACGAGGTTAAGATGTGATTTTTTGTTCGGGAATTTTTGATTCAGATACGCTAGGCATGGCTGTTGGCCATTCATCTTGATTCTGATGGAGAAAACTTGGACTGTGCCACCATAATTCTGACCGTGTTAGGTCGTCTGGGAGAATTCCTCTTGACAGGGCATTGGCAGGATTGTTTATAGTTCTAACGTGCCTCCATGTAGCACCTTCCGTGAGCCGTTGCATAGCTCTCACTCTGTTGGCGACGAACACCGACCATTTTTTAGATTGTGATGCTATCCAGTGTAGCGTTATGGTCGAATCTGACCAAAGAGTGGTAGAAACGTGAGTCTCTTGAATGGCTTGCTTCACCCTTTCGAGTAGCTGTGACAATAGTAAAGCTGCTGCTAACTCGAGGCGCGGTAATGAGACCGTTTTGAGAGGAGCTACCCTGGACTTTGAACAAAGAAGGTGTGTTTGATATTCTTGATTGCCGAGATGAGTACAAACATAGATACGTCCGCCATATGCAGTTTGACTGGCGTCACAGAATCCGTGGAGCTGAAGACTTTTTCTGTTAACTAAAGGTTTGACGCAGCAAAGGATTTGAAATTTGTGAAGATGTGGAAGCTGATTTTTCAACATGATCCATTTTGAATAAAAATGCTGGAGTAACGATTCGTCCCAGTTAAGTTTGGATTCCCACACTTGTTGTAAGAGAACCTTGGCAATAACGATGACAGGCCCAATCAAACCCAACGAGTCGAACAATTTTGCACTTTCGGCCAGTATTCCTCGTTTCGCGACAGGCGGCTTAGGAACGGAAGGATGATGCACAAATTGGAATGTATCGCTGTCGCGATTCCAAGATAGGCCGAAGATTTTGAATTCTTTGTTTTTATCAGGAAGAGAAACCTGAGTAGCTTGATCAGAAATTTCATTCAGAAGTTCGGGTGAATTTGATCCCCATTTTGCAAGTTGAAAACATCCCAAAAGCAAAACGTGTATTATTTGATTTCTGATTTTCATGGCCTCTGAAATTGTGTCGCTTCCCATTAAGAAATCGTTCACATAAAAGTCCGTCTTGATATGTTTGTATCCCAAAGGAAATTCATCCTTGTGAGCCTCAGCTAATTCAACGAGGGCTCTGGTGAGCCAAGTATAAGGCTGCAGCTGTTCCGTATGTAACAATGTGTAGATCGTAATCTTGTACTATTGCGTCAGTATTTTCTCTCCAGAAAATTCTCTGCATATGTCGTTGGTCGGGATGAATTAGTACCTGCCTATACATCTTTACTATGTTGCTAACCAATGCGTATCTGTAAGTGCGAAATCTTATTAAAATGGAAATTAAATCTTCTTGAACGACAGGTCCAGTATGTAAAATATCGTTCAATGATAACCCGTGTCTGTGGCATGAGCCATCAAATACTACTCGTATTTTGGAATTGGATCAATCAGGTTTCATGACGCAATGATGAGGAAGGTAATAGTTGATGGGAAGATTTAGCGCATTTGCAGGAGTGAGAGACATGTACCCCAGAGAGATGTATTTTCTCATGAAATTTGTATACCTGAGCTTTAATTCTGGGTCCCGAGTCAGGCGCCTTTCCACACTGTAAAGCCTTCGCAGAGCTATTTCTCTTGAGTTTCCTAGCTTATCAATCATGTCCGATTTGAAAGGTAATTGCACAACGTATCGCCCTTCGTGATTTCTGCTTGTAGTTGCCTTGAAGTGCCTTTCGCACAATTTTTCTTGATGAGTGTAAGCCCGGGTGAAAGCAGGAAATTCTTCAAATTTCCAGAACTGCTGTAACTGCTCGTCATGTTTGCTGTCGAACACTGCAGTGTGGAATGATTTTATTGTGCTGGGAAGCAGCCGTTTGTCACTTGCCTTTCCTGCTAAGACCCAACCGAGTTTTGTTTTTTGTAGGAGAGGGTGGTCAACACATGCCTTTATTTGACCCACACAGAGCAAATTCCAAAATATTTCGGCTCCAATAAGAATGTTGATGCTTTATATGATGTTGAAATCGGGATCTGCCAATTGCAAATTATTTGGAATGTTAAATGATCCTCGCCTGATATTACTTTGTGGAATGTCTTTCGTTATGTTATCGGATAAGACGCAATTAATAACAAAGTTGAAAGGATTAAGTCTGGAATGTAAACTGACCGATGCTACTTCAGTGGAATGGCTAACTAAACCACCTACCTCTGTAATTGATGTATTGAATTTGCGGGGAACTAAACCGAGTTTATTTAAACACTGCCTAGAAATAAAATTGGCTTGTGAGCCTGATTTAAGTAAAGTACGAACTGGAATGCGATGACCGTTTATTGAACGCGCTAGTACTACGGCAGTTGAGAGAAGAATTGAATGATTTAGATCGGTGTAGTTCGCATGAGCTGACGTCACATTAGATGATGAGAGACTATTTGAAGAAATAGACTCATGAATAGTAGTATCGGAATCATGCTTGGTTCCTGCTTGGCTTGTGGGTAGATGCAGTAGGGTATTATGTTTTTTTGAACAAACACGACAACTCCCAGAGAGACATTTGGGAGCTGTGTAAAAAGTTAAACGTAAGCAATTTGTACAAATTTTATTAGACCGCGCTTTATCTATTCGTTGAGGTATTGACAATGCTAAGAATTGTTTACATTAATTAATTGAATGGTCGCCATTGCATGAAAGACATTTTGATTTAGTAGACGAATTGCAGATGACCTTCTGTTTAATTGTTGTTTGAGAACGCGTGACTGGTGACCTTGAGCTTGGCGCACTTTTCTTGCCACCAGATTCAAGTATTTGAGACTGCTGATTAAAAAATTTAAAGAAACGTTTGGTATCAGGTATTTTATCACCCTTGAGACATATGTGCCAGTCACAAAGCGTATTAGCTTCAAGCTTGGACTTTATTATAAAAATGAGCAAATGATCCTAATGATCGGTAGGAAGCTGCAATGCTTTGAGCGCTTGAATGTCTTTGCGTGCCATCGGAAATTCGTCTCAACTCGCCCGCGCATTCTTTATTCATGGGAGGCATGTCAACAATTGCAGAAATGTGAGTTTCTATTATCATGCCTTTCTTATTGTATCTACTCCTTAATAAATCAAAAGCCACATTATAATTATTGTCTATAATTGAGAGAGAGCTTATTGAATCATGTGGATCGCCTGATAACACAGATTGCAAGTATTGTAGCTTTTGTGTGTTGCTTAAAGAGGGATTTGAATGAATGCTTGTATTGAAAGCATCATGGAAAGCGCACTATTCCTCGTAACGACTATCGAATTTAGTAAGATCCAATTTCGGCAAGCGAACAACACAATTATTTCCCAATTGTTGAGATTCCCCTGACGGCGCAGGTGAAAGAGGAGGAGTTGACTGAAGGGTTTGCGTGGGAGTTAACAATTCGCGAATCTTTGCAGTGAGATTGTAAAATGTGATTTCAAATTGAGCTCTCTCGATACCCTCACTCGCATCAATTTCTTCGATTATTGATTGACAGTCGTTGTAATTGTCTCAAAATTGTTCTAATTTGCTGCGCCGCTCGTGCAAGTTTGCAATTACCAATTGCGGCTTGTAACGCAAATGAGGCCCAATAAGTGAACAATGAGAGGCCTGAGCGAATCATAAGACTTGGAGGGAAATACTGTTTAAGCGCGATATTTCAAATTAGAACTAACATGATAAGCACGTATGTGGGTGCGGATTTGCCTGCACCCCGGCAGATGACGGTACCGGCATCACCCGCGGCCGGCCGTCGTCGCAAACAATTGATAGTGCCGCGCACTATCTTCTCCCTTGCCTAGCAACAGCCCGGCTTGGCAACGGAACCTATGGACCTTCTAGAAGCTCTTTCGTCAGCTTCCGCTGACGCAGCGTTGCATCATCTCCTGGATGATGCACCGGGAAATCCCGGCTTTAAGACAAAGGGCTGATAAGGAACTTCCTTTCGTGCTTCCTTGCTGGCGACGCGTCGGAGCGTCAGTCCAGCACTCGAAGTTGTTCCGCGCGCACGCGACCAATTTCAACTAGTTTATATCGAGTCTTCTTGTTCCTTTTTACTTTGTAATTTCTTTGATTTCTTTTGTATTAAGTTTGAATTACAATTTATTAACATTTAATTTTCTTGGGTTATTTCGCTGTACATCCTGCGCGTTTCCTACCCCGCGAATCAGTGGTAGCCCAAACGTACATAACACTTGTGTTACCAGCTCTTGCGTTAACTGATCCATTAGTACTCTCAAGATTTATATATGACTAATGATTAAACTCACATACTCACCCATGCTTTTATGTGCGCTGTTTCAGTGTATCACATAATAAAAATGATGAGTTTTTATTTTAGCGAGTTCAATGATTTCATTGTGACAATTACATATTACCGCACATTTACAATGATTTTTTCATTTTATTTGTTTCTCATAACTGCTAAGTTGATATTTTTTAAGCATGTTTTTTACCATTTTATAGTGCATTAAAATTTTCTCATTTTTTTCACCAGATACATAATTTGCATTTCATCTTATTTCAGAGATCGTGGAGTTCATCAAAACTCATATTTTCTATGAACGCATAATTTGTTCTTTATAAGGTTTTAAGACCATGATGCATTTTTAACTTTGCAAAAACTATGTGCGGTGTTATATGAGGGATTAAGTTACTTTTTACATGCAACTGATCAAATTATCATTTTTATTCACCGAATGCATCACTTTTATTCTTCTCACAGTGTATCGAAGTTATTAGCTTTGCAAAAACTGTATGCAACGTTTTAACGCTCACTTACCAGCTACGCTGAAGAATCGATTTTGCAATAAATTGAGTAAGCATTTGTCACGGGATGCATCACTTTCATTCTTAATTGTGTGTAATATTATACGATGGATCAAGTTATCATATTATTCGCCGAATGCATCACTTTTATTCTTCTCACATAGTGCATCAAACTTATTAGCTTTTGCAAAAATTGCATGCATTTGACACTGGATGCATCACCTTCATTCTTTTCATACAATGTTTCAACCTTACAATGCATAATTTGCGTTTTTATACATATCCATTGGTCTCACCATGGTAAAAATAATCTTATTAGCTTTTGCAAAATTGCACATGCAACGTTTTAGCGCTTATTCACCGTCTCCACTAATCTCACAATTATAATCCCATTACCGGCGATGTATAACTAATATAAAAACCACTGAGGTTTTTTTGCGCATATATGTATATTAATTGTTTACCTAAATATAAGCCACAATTAAAAAATCTTTTTTTATACGAAAAATGGCTGATTTAAACGTAATTATGGACTTATCTGATGAAGAAGAAAAACAAAACAAAGACCAAAATGTATTAATGGACTTAGATTTATCTAACGACGACGATGATAATTCCACATTGCCTGATGACAGTGACTCTGTGAGTGATCAAAATGAGGATCTCGAAAATCGCATATGTGTGACATTAAACTCACCGCGAATTCGTGCACTTAATGGCCAAACCAGGCATTGTATGAGGCAATATGTGTCGCATATAATATATAGAAAGAACATTGTCGATAAAATCAATCTTGCTAATTGACGCATTTTATATTAATATTGATGGTAATGTTACGTCTTCGACTCCGCGTCTTTTTTTTTCGACACGTATTAGAAAATTTAGTTAAAGGGAAGGTAGACCGTAGTCCATTGTAATACAAAAAAAAACTTCAGAACCTTCCAGAAAGACAATTCCTAACACTAACATATTCCGGTACAAGTTGTTGCGTGAAAGCATAAAAAACATGCAACAAATTGTAAACAGGCGCCAACGAAAACCAGACAAAAGAAATTTGCCTGGACATAACAAAAAAATCAAAACCTAAAGGCTCATAAATATTTCAACTCTAATAGCCTGTCCATCACAGGAAAAGAAAAAAATAACTTTTTCTTAAAAATGTAATTGTACATAGATCCTGAGCCTTAGAAAAACCAAGGGCACGAGAGGCCCGTGATTACCGGAGTATGTGGTGCAAACAAAAGCAATAAAATCAGGTAACACAATGCGTCATACAGGTGGTAAAAGTTTTCCCACAATCTCTCTAAAAAATGATAATAAAATTCTGGAAGGCTCGGAAGGGATAACTCTTTGAGGTGGGGGTATTTTGTAGACATCTTATTCCTAAAAACCAATGGATCTCGGGAACTTTATCAAACTCATCAAAATCTAGAAACTAAGGGCGAAAACTTAGAAGTTTAAGAAAATAGAGAAGGGATGGGGTGCGAATGCCCTATAATTGTAAGATAGGAAAAGTGGAGGAACAAGTTCAGCAAATGAAAGATTTGAATTTTGGAAAAGTGAAAATTCGGGAATAGTCTTCCCCTTTTCCGAGCTTATAAAAACTTGTGTTTTGACGGAGCATACCAGATAGCAGCGTATACGTTTCTTTAAACTATCGCGAGTGCCAGTCAGTGCAAGATCGCAGAACACGCTATAGAAGAAGCATCGAGAAGATCTCCTAAAAGTAAGTTTCACCGATTAATTATGTATTGTCACGAAAATCGATTCCACTAAATGTTTTATTTAAATCAAGTGTTTTTTAATAATTTCAATCAAAGAGAGAAGGGAATGTCCGAGTCGGAGTTCTGGAGTTTTGATTCTGTTCGTTGGATTTCGTTGTGAATCAAATGTGTAAAGAAAACTGCTTCCGAATATTGACTAAGATACGCCGTCGAATAACCAGCGACTTACTGTGGTTCACGCCGCGAAATGTTGCTGGAAGTTTGGCGACTATCCACGGCTAAGAAAACGGCAAGCGATCCTCGCCAAAGATGAACTACGGAGATTCATTGATGGACGAGTTAAAAGCTTTGGAAATCGTCGGTGACGAGTCTCCTTCGACCCTTTCTTCGTTAAATTTGTAAAATCCTGTTTCAATTAAAATTAAAATTAAATTATAAATTTTTGTGGAATCAAATAACAAGAAAACCTTAGAGAAAAGCCGGGCGCGACAAAACAAGCAGATTAGGAATTTAAGAGAATTAGTACGCCGGTTCTTCGTTCAATATTTGCTCGCGGCGGCGCCAAGCGAGGAGGTATATGTGACTCCTCCGCGCAACAAGGAGAGACCGTGGTCCCCACGTCCGGGCGCTTCGCCACCGTCGCCCATTCATGGAGACTCGGAACCTTTATTCGGCTACGTCCCGCCTGAGGAAACTCCTAATGACCATCTGGAAACATCGGCCGACATCCTAAATTTATCGAATCAGTCCACGGAGTCGGGATCGGAACAATTCCGCCCCACGACTCCATCTTATACCCTCGATTTGTCCCTCATCTCTGAATCACGGTTTCCCGGAGATGAGCCTCGCGCCTGTTCCTCTCCTCTTTCACCGCCTCCTTTTCCGTTTGAACCCGAGGAAGCCGACTCTCTGGGCAAAGATGAATCCATCTCTCTCCCAGAAATAGACTTCCCCGATCAACCTCCATCTCCCGTCCCGAGTATCGAGGTTCTCGAAAAGCATCCGGAACCAAGAGAGGTTAGAGACCCTCTCCTGGAGCTCCTACGCAGGGCCTGTACTCCGTGGACAGATCCTGTTCCGGAAGGGGCCTACTCCATCCAGGGTCCTGATCATATTGAACCAGGAGAGATCAGGAGACAGGCGGCTCGTTCTGCTTCTGATTCTCATTTCTTTATTTACTACCCTGGGGTGTAATTTCCTTCCCTGGTCCCGATGCGGCTAGTCGATCTCGTCTTTCCAAAGACCACGGCAAGAGTAGTGGAGATTGAAGAAATTACATTAGATTAAATCACAGTTATACACAGAATAGACATTTTATACACAAACACACACATTTTCGTGTAAATACACTCTGTTATTTTTTTATTACGATGTTAAAATTATACTTATTAATAAGACTAAAACCGTTCTCATATTTCCTAATTCTTTCTGCCAAAACGATAAATCTATTTTTATATTTTAGACGAAATAATTAACATTAAATTTGTTAATTTTGTTTACTGTTCTCATATTTCATAATTCTTTCTGCCAAAACGATAAATCTATTTTATTATTTTAGACGTAATGATTAATATTAAATTTTGTTATATTCGTTTCTGAAATTCTGAGTTAATTATTTAAATACAACCCTTATATCCTGTTTATACGAATAACCACGCTTGATTCTATCCCAGAGAATAAGGATTTACCTCCTTTCTCTAAAAAAGAACCAACTACGCGCTCAACCTAAGTCCGAAATCTTAAATATTTAATCTGCGCGTAAAATGGCGTGGTTTCGAATCTCGAATCCCACGCAAAATTCGGTGGTGCGTCAACTCCCCTACCTTACCCACGAATATCTATTCTGAGGATTTCCTTTAATTAACCAATTTATAAAAATATAATCCTCTTGACGTAACAGTAATTATAGTGGGGGCTTGTGTATAAATTCGAAGTCGAAATTAAACTACAGCATTAGTCGTATTCGTTCACGTTGAAGACACTGCATATAAAAAATGGACTTCTACGTTCCAGCTGCAGCTAGCACATCATCATCATCAGCATCATATTTAAATAATGTGTGAGTATTAATTTTGCATAAATTTTCAAATTTTTTATAAAAACTTTTTTTATATAAAAACTTTTTTATATAAAAACTTTTACAGCACCTCAACCAAACAGCACGCTGCACGCTTGTTAAGCAGACGTTATGCGCTTACAGCCACCAGTTATAAATATCTGGAAATTGGTGTAAACGCTGGCCGCAAAGTTATGTTGAGATCGCTATTGGGGACAATCGAGGGCATGAAATTTTATTATCTCTCAAAGCTTGGAAATCTCTATGTGAATATCAAGAAAACATTCTGAATCTTCTTCACAATAAATTCAAAAATTCACAAGATTTTGTACACCTCGGTTTATTATCAGCTCGGCTATATAACATGAATAATTTAAATCTTCTGCGGTTGGAATCAAACAACGTGCAGATACTGATGACTGAATCAACGTATCGCAAGCTGCTTACTCTCGATGACTGCATCACATTAACTTTTGATAGAATGATTGCAGTTCTCGAATAAATTGATGCCAAGTATGTACAGTTCGCAAACATCGCTTCAGCTGTAAGGAATCAATCTAATGTTGTAGGTGAAATCAATTTATTGATTGTGAACTGTTAGCTCTTGTTTTTAGCGTATAAATATATTAATGTTTTATTAAAAAAAATTGTATTCTTATGTATTCTTCTTAATAAAATTCAGCGTTAAAAGATGTAGTATATATAAGGTGTTTATTATCTTCTTAGAGATACACCGAGGACTTTCGTATCTTCATAAACTTTTAATACATATAAACATATACAACAGATATCAACATAATACTCAACATCTAACCAAAACGTAACATAACATGTCCTAACTTAACTATCTTATAGACTTTCCTTTCAATATCACTTTTCATCGCTTCTTTCTTCCATTTCTATATTTCTTTCATTTCTCCATATAATTTTCTCCTTTGCTTTTACATTCTTTCCTGTTCGTCACCTTTAATCCTTTACTAAACCTTCGCTTTACATCATTTCCTTATCTCAATCTTAATTCTATCTTTACAATCTTCTTTCTTCTTAATACCAATTCCTGAAAATTAAAACTTAACCTACCTTCTTACACCTCTACCTTATTAATTACGCGCCGAGAGAGAGAGATCACGCTTCCATTCTTATCTTTACATACTCTGCCTTATTCTACCTTATATTTCTACCTTGGACCCCCGCTTCCGATGCTCTTTATTTTACTTCTTCTTTCTTTTTATCCTCTTACATTCTTCCATTCACACCTATCTTTTCCCTTGTCTTTTCCAGTGTTTCTAACCATTCTACCCCCCTTCATCCCTCTCCCAAAATTTCCTCCACCATCTCTTCCCAGCTTCTCTCATTTCCCCAATCTATACACTCCTCCCATATATGTTCCTTCTCGTCCTTTTCAAAACACATTCTACATTTTTTTTTCTCCTCTCCTTCTCAATACTTATTTCCTCTCATTTCCTCCCCTAACCTAAACTTTGCCATCTTTTGCCATTTTTCTTTCTTTCAGCCCAGCTTCAAATACTCTGGTATCTCTTCCTCTTTCACTTTTTTATAATAATTATTAAACCTTTATCCTCTTATCTTCTCCCATCTATCCTCTCTTTGCATTTCTTTATCTTTTTTAACCAAATACTCCCCCCTTATCTTTTCTTTTTCTCTCAAATTTTCCATATCTTTTCCTGATCACCCCAATTTTTTAAAAAATTCCTCCCTCTTTTTTTCCCATTTTTCTTTACTTCTTCCCTCCCTCGCCCTTTCCTTCATTTCTTCCCAGCACTATTTAGTTAACTCTCTCCCTTTCCTTTCTTCTAGACGTTTTTCATACTTCCACGCCCTCATCCCTGCTCTTCCCTTCAGTTTATCCCTCTATAACTCCTCTCTCACCATATATCCTGGTACGTATCTTTTCACCCCCAGCACCCATCTCAGATATCTTTCCTGCAGTATCTCTACCTCCCTTTCCTTCCACCCTCATATTTCCACACTGTAATTAACAACCGACCATATCAGTTTGTCAAATAGCCATAGTCTTCTACTCCAATCTTTCTCGAACCTTCTTTTGCCTATACTCCATACCTGCCCCATTTATCTTGCCGCTCTTTTCACCCTGTCTTTTACATGCTTCCTCTGTTCCCCGTTTCTCATGATCATATATCCCAAATATTTAAAACTTTTTATTTTGTCTATTTCCTCCCCTTTTCAAACCCACTTTATCTTCTTCATTCTCCCTCCACCCTTTCGACATCTCATCTTTGTTTTATTTACGTTAATTCCAGACCTTTTTCCTTCACATATTCCTCCATATTTTTAATTATTCCTTTCATTCCCGCCTCATTTTCTGCCATCAATGCAATGTCGTCCGCGTACCCCATCGAGTAAAATCTCTTATCTTTTATCTTATCCCCCCACCCTCCCTTTTATAATTCTTCATCCAAATCTGCCAATAAGAGAGTGAACAGGCTCGGACTAAGCGGGCAACCCTGTCTTACTCCCCTTTTCGTCCAAAAACTTTTCCCTTCCTTCTCCTTTACTTTAACTGTATTCACTGTTTCCTCCAAAACTTTTCACACCTTCTTATCAATCCCTCCCTTTTCTTCATTGTTTCCACCAGTTTTTTTCTGCCCACAGAGTCAAAAGCAGCCCTCATATCAATAAACGCTATTACCATTTTTCCTTTCTTCTCCCCTATCTTCTTGTTTATCAAATAATTTAATACATATATCTGATCTACTCAAATAATTTAATACATATATCTGATCCCCATGTCTCTTCCAAAACCGGTCTGACTCCGTGGCAATATTTCTTTCTCTTCTACATCCTTCCTTAATCTTTCCGCTAACACAGATGCGTACACTTTGTAAGCTGTCTGTGTCAGCGTTATCCCTCTATAATTTTTTCCTTCTCCCCTTTTCCCTTTTTTAGCACCGGGACCACCATTCTTTCTCTCCATTCCCCCGGCATCCCCTCCCCCATGGGCGTCCATAGGGGGGTGTAAACGGGGCACTTGCCCCCCCCTGGAAATTGGAATAAAGGAAGTGAAATGTAAGATAACGTATCTGTTGTCCCTTTTGTTTCGAGCTCCGTCTCTTTCTCGCTCAAGCTGTCTTCTGTCTCGAAACTGTTCTCGATTTGTTTTTCTTTCACATGGCTATAGCTAAGAGAAAAGGACAGTCTAGAAGAATTTAAAATAAAAGAGGATGGTTCGAGCGAAAAGGAGACGTAGTTCGAGACAAAAGAGACGGCGTATGTCCCCACCGCTTGACACAAGTTAAAAAGTAGGGCTCCCCTCCATAAATTCTGACGATTCTGCGCCGTATAGTCTAAGCGTGCATAGTGCAGGCAGCTTTTTTGACGTGACCATTCGGCGAACTATTTTACTGGCATCGATGCTCAATGCATGAATAAACGCTTATTTCAATAAATAAGTCATTACCCTCTTTTATATAGAATTCCTTATTGCAAGATATTTTCAAAACATTGTCGATAAATTATTATATTTGAATAATATTATTATTTGCCTTTCAATATGGACATAAGAAAGTTTTTTAAAAAACCTTGGTTAGAAAATTTAGAAACTAATGATCACACTGATCAATTACAAAATCAAGCCTCTTCTTCTAATTCGTCTACTTCTACTACATCTGAAAGTTTATCTCTTTGTGTTCCATCAAATAATGACAATAACGTTATCGTTCAACCCTCTGTTGTCCCTATACAAAAATTTGATATCGGCCAATATATCGAACCTAGTTTAAATTTATCTGTTGAAGAAAAACTCCAAATTTTTGAAAATATATGGGTTCCAAAAAAGATTATAACTTTTATAAAATTGGTGAAAAAAGACGTTTCAGATATGAATAGCTTGAAATTTATGCCCCATGGTTAACATATTCCGAACTTGACAACGGCGCTTTTTGCAAATATTGTGTTATTTTTAAACAAAAGGTTCATCGGGGCTTACAAGGTGCTTTTATAATAAAAGGCTTTAGAAAATATAATGATTTCCATGAAAGTGCACGAAATCATGTTCGATCTGAGTGGCACAAACAGGCTGTTGCAGATGCAAGCAGTTTGATTGCTATAACGGAAAAAAAAGGTCTAGTATTGCCAGTATAATTTCTCAATCCAGAGCTGACATTATCGCAAAAAACCGAGAAAAATTGGGATTAATTGTTCGAACAATCGTGTTCTGTGGGATTCATGATTTGGCTCTTCGTGGAAAAACCTCAAATGATGGAAATTTCAAAGACCTATTAAAATTTCGAATACAAGCTGGTGACTTAACATTAAAACAACATTTTGAAACGAATCCACAAAATGCTCAGTATACATCTGTCAGAATCGAGCATGAAATAATAAAAATTTGTGAGAAAATAATAACAATCGACATTGTCTTAAAAATCAATGCTTCCAAATACTTCTCGATTATAGCAGATGAAACCAGTGATATTGCTGGAGTGGAACAGCTTTCATTAGGCGTCAGATTTGCTGATTTTGATAACAATGAGTTATTAATCAGAGAAGAGTTTCTTGGGTTTACAATGCTTAAGAAATTTGATGCCCAATCTATTTCTGAAGCTTTTTTAGAAAAATGTAGAAGCCTTAATTTAAATATGGAGTATTGTATTGGACAGGGATATGATGGATGTTCTGCAATGACTGGAAAAGAAAACGGAGTCAAAAGTATTATTCAAAGAAAATATCCTAATATTTATTTTGTTCATTGTTCGTCGCATAGGCTAAACTTAGTTGTTCATGATTTGAATGAACTGAGTGAAGTTAGAAATACTATTGGGACTGTAAAAGAAATAATACATTTTTTCAGAGGAAGTAATATCCGTAGACAGCTTCTTCCTTCAATTTCTATGCTATGCGAAACTCGCTGGACGGAAAAGCATAAGACTATTAGCTTGTTTAAAAGGCATTTAAAAATAATATTACAGCAATTACACGAAATCTCAGAAGGAACAACAAGTGGCAACCAAAAAGCTTTTTGTTTATATAGTGCTGCCACAAAACCTACATTTTTAATAAGAATTTTTATTATGGCAAAATACTCCAAAATACTCCAACCAATTTCGGTTTTGCTGCAAAGTAAGCAAATCAATTTACTAGATTGTCAAAATCATATTAAGCGTCTAATATCTGTTCTTCAAGATGAGCGGGAACAGTTTAGTAACATTTTTAAAGAATGCGAAAATTTCAGTCGGTCAATTGAAATAGATATTACAATTCCCCGTATTGTCTCAAAACAGACCAAACGAGCAAATTATATAACAACTGATTCTGAAAAATACTACAAACTTAGTCTATTCTTACCATATATAGATTCACTTATTAATTCTCTTACAATTAGATTTTCTGAAAACAGGAATATATTTAATCTTTTCCAATTATATCCATCTACTTTTAAAGCCTTGACTTATGAACAACGAAAAGAATTACTGTTAGCGATCGATAAAAGTGGTAATTTACTTAATGATGGGCTAGTATGGCATAAGATTGTTAATGAAACTGACAATGAGATCAATAATGTGGAAGATATGCTTAAAGTTGCCAAATTTGTTCCTGCAATTCAAAATGAACTACTAAAGTCATTATCATTACCAGTTACTACAGCAACAGTAGAAAGATCGTTCAGCACATTACGAAGGGTAAAAACATGGATTCGTTCTACAATGTCTGAATCACGATGTAGTGGTTTGTGTATGTTAAGCATTCATAGACAAATGATTGCTAATAACCAAGAAAGTTTTATTAATAAAATTATAAACAAATTTGCTGAAAATGAAAGAAAATTAATTTTTCTTTTTGATAAAAATGACGAATAATTTAATTCCATAAAAAAATGTTATTTTTCAGTTTAAAAGTTTTATTTTCTTTAATTCTTAAAAAATGTTTTTAAATTAAAATTTTAATAAAATATAAAAAAAATTAAAAAATTAACAAAAAAAAATATAAAAATTTAAAAAACGCAAAAAAAAAACACAAAAACCTTTCTCGATTTACACTTACCTTGTCGCGGTGAGAAAGCTTTAAAACTAAAAAGTGTATATTTATAAGTAATATAAAGGATATATTTGTCAATCTAGATGTGCTCCCCCCTAAAAAAAAATCCTGTGGACGCCCATGTTTTTATTCCATTTTTTATCTCTATTTTATCTTTTATTCTCATTGTACAATTCATAAATATGTAATGTGTGAGTGAATGAGATTAAACGACTGGAAGTAAGAATGAGAGAGAGAGAGAGAGAGAGAGAGAGAGAGAGAGAGAGAGAGGTGGGGGGAGAGAAAGAGAGAGAGAGAGAGAGAGAGAGAGAGGGGGGAATAATACGACTCGAGAGTCCGCTTCTTAAATCTACGACGTATGTATCTCAATGACAGCACCATACCTGAATGGGCGGTATAATATAATCTCCGACGGCGAGTTAGTGAACAAAGAGGAGGAGCGATAATTTTGTAACGATGACGATGGTGATATTTTAAATGCGTGAGAGAAATAATAATAATATTAATTTAAATGGAATTTTATATTACAAGTAACGCAAAAGTAATTTTCTTGTTTCTTTCTAACAGATTGAGTATCAGAAATTGTTTCAGCGCGCATCCAAGAGTCGTGTACGCATTATGAAATGACGATTAACGGGGGCAAGCAAAAGTGCAAACTTAAAGCGAACGAGAGGGAACGATACGCAACGCGAACGATGGTGAGCAAGAGTGCATTCGGGAGCAAGTGAGATAGGCAAATACGCAGCGCGAATGGCAACGAACGAGAGGGGACTCTCGGAAACGTAAACAGCGGTGAAGGAAAAAGGCAAATACACAGCGCGAACGGTGGTGAGAGAAAGATCGTAATCGGGAACGCAAACAAAGGCGAGCGAGCGAGAAACTAATTTTTTTTTTTTTACTTAATAAAAAATACTATAACATAACTCTTATTTTTATAATAATTAATAAAACCTATAATTATTAGGACTTTTTAAAAACTATTATTCATATTTTTACTATTTTTTCAATCTAAAACATAAAAAACACACACCAGTCGTTGTGGCGGCCGAAAAACCGGCACTGAAAAGTCGTGTTTATATGAGCGCCAGGGGAACGGCAACCCGGCGAGCACCAAAACGCAACCCGGCAGACAGTCGCGTAGGCAGCAGTAACGCGACCACAAAAGTGATAATGTGAGCACTCGCTAGGCGCCGCAGATAAGGAAGTAATAACCCACAGTCAAAAGCAGATAAGGATCGGTATAAATAAGGGCAGGATCCAACGATATGACACGGAAAGCAATTTTTGCCCTTCTTTTGAGATAACGCTACTAGTGCTCGTAAGCCGACGGACAGTAGCGAAAGTAATTCGGAAAGAGAATTAAGTACGGATGCCGCTAAGACGAACCAGGAGAAGCCAATGGAAAAAGTCTCGCACCGAGGTGGATGCCGGAGAGTCCAAAGAAGAACGAAATCGACGACGAGGCGAAGCCTGCTACGGACTTTAACAACACTCCGAAAATAATCGCAGAGACTGTCTTCCCACCGGGAACACCGGGAATACTCAAGAACATAACATCGCCTCACTCCACGGGCCAGCCTGAGGCAAAGACGAAACATATCACCAGTTTTGTACTCCGTCCTTGGATACTGCACCGGATTAAGCTAAAACCACCAAGACTCACGCGGCCACCACGATTCTTCTTACAACGGCCCTACGATCAAAGAATCTGGAGAGACACTACTCCAAACTGGTCGAAGCCTCTACCAGCTTTGATAACTAGTCTCGGAGAAAGCGTGGGGACGCAAACTAAAGAGCAGCAGAAACACCGCTTCTTACACGCACCGCAGGTGAACGATAAAGGGGTACAAATAGACGCTTGGAAGACCACGTCTGCATCTTGAGAGAATGAAGAACCAGTGCACTATCCAGGGGACGAGAAGTGGGGCTCAATAAGAGTCACGCTGACCGCGCTTTATATCATTTACCAGGAATGAAAGTGAAATAACTTTTGTACGGGACATCCCAACGCCGCAAGGCGCAAAAATATAAACCAAAAATTAATTGTACATATTGTAAATAGTTTTAGAATATAAAAACTTTATACAATAACTGCTTCGAATCAATCGCACTTTCTCTGGCGTCCGATTCTCCTGTGCTCATAATATACATAAGCGTTCACATTTTTTAATTGTCATAATTGGGGTTTGGGTTACAACAAATACCGCTTTATATCTTTCTTAAAGTTATACAACTTTTGTCTGAAACTTTTTTTTTATTGAATACAAAAAAGTATTAAGATCGAAAGTTTTAAAACTAACACCCTGTATATTGTTGCTCGCTTTCTGCTCAGCACGAAGTTTGTGGTCCGCGCACGATTGTTTCAACGTCAACATAAGCGTCTTGTTGCTTACTCTTCTATCGTTAAAACGATTGTTGACAAGCAACAGCTAACGGATACTGAAATAGAATATCATCGCAAACTGATATGTTTTTTAGAAAGTTGCATTTACGAATAAATCTGTTTTTTCTTTTTAGAATTAGTGTTATTTTATTTCGAGTGTAAGTACAGAGTTTTAAGGCTTTGTACGATTGTTTTGACAAACACGTATTTACGGAAACATGAAGGAGAACGACTAAGCGTGAGCGTGTAACATTCGAGTGAAAGTGAAACAATATATACATATTAAAAATTACATACGCATTTGTTTAACTGAAAAAAAACATTCAACTAACCTGGTCAAACAATATTTCACCAAGAGCGCAATATAAGCACATATGTGCAAATATATTAATGATAGTAGATGTAAAATATAGCAAGTAAGAAAATGAAAGTTCGTTACTTCCTTCATCAAAAAGCTAATAATTTGCAGAATAAGAAAAAAAATATTTATTTGGTAATTGTAAAGAAATTGGACCTGTTCTCCAATGTCCTTAAAAAATTTTTTTACATAAAGTTTTCCATTTGTAAAAAATAACTATGTAAAACAAAATATCGCTAATAATTATTTTAAAAGTTTCTTTTTAATTATAAATATAATTTAAAACATCGGTACTTGCAAAGTTAGAAAATCTGAAAAATCTGTAATTTCACTATCTACTACGTTATTGCTCGGAATTAATAGTTTATTTCAGTCTGTCTGTCTCGTTGAAACAAGAGTATCACGTATCGTTTCATATTAAGTCGTAGCGCTTTAATTTGCATTAATGCTCTTGATATAATTATAATAGTGTAATTGTGATAGAGATGTTCCGGAAAATGAGCTGGCTTCTCTGAGCACGTTTTACAGGTCTGGATTGACCTGCAGATTTTGACACTGTGTCAGCCCAAGCAATTGAAGCACAGTCGCTTCTTTTCCGCCAATAATCGTCGTGCAGTATGTGACAGTCGTCGGAACTGTTCACATACAACAACAAAGTGCGATCCTTTGCAGTGGTCGCACAGATAAGTTGTGGCCTTTTGAGCAAATATCGTTATTCTGAAAGCTGAGCTGGTTTGTTGTTCTGTAGACTTGAGCGGCATCCTGTTGAGCCTCAATACTGAAGACAGCTGTTTTGCCGCTTTGATCCTTTCTAGCGTCCATACTTTTTCGCCGTCACAAAGGCCTGGAACTTCTGAAACAACGGGTACTCCTGCGATGAGCCCAAAGAGATCTACCACGCCTCTCTCGTTGAGCTGACCAGATTTTTCGACGCGTGATACACTAGCAGGTGGTTGTCAAGTGAATCATCAACGCCGAGGTTGAACAGGATTTTTTGAGCTTCCAAAACCGTAGTTATCAGCTGATTGAGTGAGCAGGACGTTTTTTGAGCGGGTGTCGTGATTGCGAAACCAAACTACTCGGATTAAAATAAATGTCTCACACGGATTAATTGATGTTTTCATCCAAATTCGACTCACCATCCAAAAGACTCACAAAGCGCCTCGTATTATCTGAAGTGGCTCAGATATTTGATCCTCTTAGTTTTGTCTCACCGATAGTTATTAGAGCAAAGATCTAGCTACAAAAGCTTTGGATACTCAAGCTCGACTGGGATGATTCTTTACCAACCACGGTTAATTCAAGGTGGCTTTTAATCAAAAATCAACTCAGCGCAATGGCCAGCATCTCAATTCCACGGTGGCTCAACATATGGAGTAATTCATCAGTGGAATTTCATGGTTTTGTCAATGCTTTTCAGCTCATAATGGGAGCAGCCATTTATTTGACTGTTTGCTCGCCGTCCATGAAAAGGCGCTCAATCTTAATTTGCTCAAAGACTAAGGTTGCGTCCTTGAAAAAGTTTACCATATCTCGTTTGGAATTCATGGCGGCGCTCATGCTTACAAAACTTGCAGCTCATATCACAGCCACATGGAAGCTCAACCAAGGTAGATACAACTCATCTGTGAACGAATTCTGAAGTTACGCTCGTATAAATCAGATCACTTACGTCTCGTTAAAAGGACTATGTCAGAAATCAAGTAACGCAAATACAAAAATTAGGCCCATATGTTATCTGACGTCATGTTTCTGGCATTATAAATTCGGCAAACTGTGCGTCTCAAGGCGTTACCACCAATCACCTCAAGGATCATCCATTGTGATGAACCGGACCACAATGGCTCACTCAAAATCAAGACTTAAGACCATTTCCACCCGATTTATCATTATTGATCGGCAGCTCAAAAACGCGTCCATGTGTGACGTTAATTGCCACGTCTCCATCGCCAACGAAGAATTGGAATTTAATACTTTAGTTTTCTTCGTTGCGTAAGCTATTGAGAATCACAGCTCTTTGCTTTCGATTTGTTCAAAGATTCAAGTACACTTTAAGTTCGCCTTCTGCTCTAATCTCAACTCAAAATTTAAAACAAGTTAAACTCTTTTGGATTAAGGCTGTTACACCGTGGTACGGTGCGGTTGTGGGTTCGTTCGCCTCCGTTGTTGCAGGAGGAGTTGGTCGTGAAGAATAAAGAGATTCTTGACTTTATCTGTGTTTACTCTTTATTTAGTTTCATGCGTCTCGATATCTTGTTACAAAACCAACAGTAACTAAGCGTCGCGTGAACTTGTATGAAGAGTGTTCGCGACGGTTTCAGCGCCGTCGCTCATATACTTTGCCGAACTGCAACCTCAGCGAATTTCGACCGCGGTGGTTGACCGGAGAGGTTTATCAACCGTGCGGACTTATTCTGTTGTCACGTTAGTCAAATATTGTGCATAAGTTTATCGCCCTGTTTCGACATAGGGCAAACTTAATCGGCGCAAATACGGTACTCAAGAAGCGCTTCAATGACAGCTCATCAGAACACCAGAAACTCTCAATGAGTCTCTCAAGTAAAGGCACGTATTTGAGATTTAACTCACCTGTCTTTCCTTATATGTATGAAAAATGGGAGACTGTGATTATGTACATCAAATTTCATTTGCGACGTACCATTGGAAAAACTCTGCTCACGTTCGAAGAGTTTTCAACACTGCTCACAATCAGTTAAATTGAGATAACATTTAACTCTCAACTGCTCGAACCACTCAGTGATGATCCGGATAATTTATTAGTGCTTACACCTGGGCTTTTTCTTGTTTGCTCTGCTCTTAATGTCATACCGGAACCATCCCTACTGGATCTCTTGTCCTTCAAGTTATCCCGCTGGCAGCTTATTTAACAACGGGTTCAGCAGTTCTGGTCACAATGGTCATCTCATTGTCTACAAAGGCAACAAACAATCTCCAAATGGCATCACTCATCAACTGATATCAACGTCGAATCCTTGATGCTGCTCACAGATAAGAGACTACCTCCATTGAAATGGCCTCTAGCAAGAGTGACAGAACTACACCTGGGGAAGGATGCACTCACCACGGTAGTAACCCGTTGAGAACTATCACATCAACTTTAACTTGCCCCATCGTCAAACTGGCCTTATTGCTAGTTTGCTCAGAGGATTATCATCAGCTGTAACTGTTGGTGGGCAGAATGTTCGCGATTAGACAGGCTTGGTCGACAGGGCTGTGCGTTCTATTTCGCGTTACATCTAATTATCATTGTGCCCGCCGATTATCACGATGGCACCACGTCTCGGACTCGCAAATTTGTTTATCAACTGCGCCACGTGCGGCGCTCACCAGCTCGATTTCTTTTTCATGTTCCGTATGTTCTAGCGATCACACGGTGTTTTTGAAAGCTCTCGAATTTTTTTCTCAAGTGCGCTAAAGTGAAGTAACCACAAATCAATCGGCACAGCTCAGTGAACTCTTTCGTACAAAACAAGAAGTTCCTGAGTTCCACGAACTTTGTTCAACAAATTGAGAAACGGTCTGCTCATATACGGATGCAGCCTCACAGTGGGCTTACGCGGTTACCTCTCGCTTGCTACATGCTCAAAACATTCCGAAACGTTCGCTCGTTGTACGGAATACGATAAAATTCATTGCCTCGCTCATTGTTTTTCTTCGGGCTCGCTCACCGTTCATTTTGTAATTCTGATCCGCTCATTTATCTTCGCCTCAGTTCGTCACACAAGTAATCAATCGCCTCGTTGGTATGTGGCAAATTCCTACTAACGAGGTTGACTCAAGCCTCGCGCGAAGATACCGCGCTGTTCCATCCACTAGAGACAGAAAATCACACGTAATCCGTTACAGATATTGTCCAGGATTTTTCTTTAAAATAGAACCAATATAAAAGTATAATCAATATATTTTTATACAACATTACCGAATAAAACATCTAAATAAGTATTCGAAATATGTAGACCAAGAGAAAAGCAATATAATTGAAACATTTGTAATAGTGTATACTGCGATGCAGCGTTCCGGCCAGAACATCGACCGAACACCGAACCTAACACCCATCCGGCAAGAACCCAGAGTGCGGTGCGCCCCAAACTTTTTTAATCTAGTATCATACTGCGCAAATAATAACGACGATAAACCGACCGCCGTTCCGCGGCTAAGTCCAATATGCAGACTTAGCCGAGTCGAAACGTGCTTCGCTGAACACAACGACGGCGTCGAGGTCTGTCATTCCCGACCGCGCCGCAACCGGAGTCTCGGTACCGTGATCAGGAGCGGCGCCAATCCCGCTGAGACCCGGAACCCTGGCATCACTTTTAGGTATAAAAAGGCGATGCCGAAGCGCAGCAGGACCGTTCTTGATACGCTCGCTTTGTGCGAACATCTCGTTCTTAACTGCTCCTTAACGAACCAAAATCGGGGTAGAGTGATCTCTGCCTCGACCAGGAGATCCTGGGGCTCGATTTTCCATGGTATCAGAGTTCAAGATCGCTGTCAACGACCAGCTCAAGGGGTTAAGCGCACTCTGTCTCTTCCGAGAAATCTCGGTCTTCAGTCATCGGCGTTCAAATTCACCCGCACGTTTCCTCTCGCATCGTTGCAATCACTGGGGAGAAGTTTTCTCCATCTCGGCCGAGAGATCTTAACTAAGCGACGCTTTGCCAAGTGCCGGCATCTCCGTGTTTATATTTCTTATCGCGCCAGCTGGCCTTTAAACGGTAAATTCGCGTTTGTGGACATTTGATTGTCAATCCGCGTCCGTTTTCAATTTAATTATAAGTCCGCGTTTATTGTCCTTGCGTATTCATATATTGTATTTTATTACGACAATCTCCACGTCTTTATATCCTGTCGATAACTGCGTCTGTCCTCGTTTATCCGTGTTTCTCGCATCACGAATTTGGCTAGCGCCCGTCTTCACGTCACTACTTGTATATAGATATATATGTTACTCGCGTCCACAGCGTAAACTGCGTGATATGTTATTTCCCATTATTTTCTTTTATTTATTTTTTTTTATTTCTTTTTCTTTATTGATCTGTTCAATAAACTTTTGTTTTTTCTTAAACTCCAGTCTTGTTCCATATTCGGACCTTATCCGATTGAATCCGCGAATTTCGACGAGCACCGGACGTAGCTTGTTAAAGGCCGATATTCGGTTACGCAAAAATTAAGATCGTTTCGCATTAAAATTAGTTTGTCAAGAAGGTAGTATAGAAGATTGAGTATTCGAATTTGTTGGGAATGGAGTAAATTTATATTATAGTATGTGCCTAATCTTTAAGAAATTGTTAGTCATTTAAGATATTAGTCATAAGGGCAGATAAGAAGCAAAGAAATCGGTGCCTCAACCTAACGTGCAGCTCCAAAACAAATCAGATGCGTCGAGACGTTTAAAGAGTAAAATCACGGAGTGTTAATCCGTTAATAGAACAAAAGCCCAGTGTAAATGTTTATTCATTTAAATATATTTTATTTAATTTTTTTACACTTTACAAATTTGTCTCAGTTAATTGCATCTTCTTTCTTATCATTTTTACAATATCAATAATGCTACGCATTCAGTAAAAGCCCCTAAAGCATTTTACGCAATTTCAAATTTAATTGGTAAAAACAAAAAATTATTATACAAAGAAAAATTTATAAAATAATGCCATATTGCAGCAGTAGAGTTATTCGATAATTTATTGACTCTTAAATAAGCTGCTAGCATTCTTTTAAATAACAAAACTGTAAAATCTAAAGTAGATGATATCGCTCTTTTATTGGAAAATCAATTAAAATTATTATTAAAACTTTATTATCTTTTTTTATTATGTATTGATAAGAGCACCGATAGACGACATATAAGTCAACTAACAAGGAAACCTCGCGAAATGCAAGATTCAAAAATATCTGAAACTTTGCACACATGCATATATTATAATGACTTTTTCCTTTCTAACTTTTATTTTTATTGTTAAGTTATGATACATTACTGTGTTTAACAAAATAAAATAATTAGTGTCATGACTTTTACTATAAATGCAGACACATAAATAAATTAGTAAAATTAATGTCATAATTCAATGTAAAGTTAACAAATAATCGGAGTAACGTCAACGAATAAGAATAAAACATTAAAAGTAAAACATATATTTATAATTAATTGGCAGAAGCCCTTTTCCATACACTTTGTTTCGATGGAACTAAAACGTGGAATTATGCCTGCTGGTCTCGTCCGGATGGATAAACAATAACTATGTAGTTGTGTGAGCAACCCGCATTGTCAACAGAATTTTAAAGAACAGTATTTTGGCGTTCAAACACGCCAAGTGTGCCGCGAGGGGGCAACGGTGGCCCCGTTGCGCGCGCCGTGCTGCGCTGCGCGCGCATGGGCAATCATTGTGTGTCTGTTCTGCAGAGTCAGCAGTACCCAGTTTTTTCTTTCGAGTGTTTTACAGAAATCATCGTTATGCCGAAGCATAGGAAGGATCGCTCACATCGCTCTTCAAGGAAGGATCACCGTAAAAGACGAGATAGATCGCCTAGGAACCGGTCTCGCTCTCGTTCAAGCTCGATGTCCGAACATAACCTCACTCGACGATCCCGCTCGCGGTCACGACCGCCACGTGCACGGGTCTCGACAGAGCATTCAAGGACACCATCGCCTCGCCTCCAGCTCATACGATCCTTAGGTACTTTTCTCGATAAGTACTTTGACAGGCATAGATCCCCGGCACCCAGCGAGGTGTCGGCGGACGCGGAAAGACCAGCGAGTCTTCCTCCGCCCATTGATTCGTTGGCCCTCGAAGAGTCCGGCGAGGCTCTTTCAGAGGTCCATGAATACGGCCGAGAGCCCGCCACCACGCACGGCCCCCCTGAGAGACATGAGGCCGTTTCTTTCGCCACGCCTGTGGCCACATCTCTGGAAGGGGAACCTGACAAGGTCGAGGCGGATGCTCTTGCCACTGAGTTATTTGGCAACCAGCCTCCGGCACATCTCCCCGCCTCCTGGCCGGCTATTATGGTCCAAACTTCCAAATCAGAGGTTAGATTAGGCCTCAAGGAGGATCTCCGTAACTCGCTCCTCGCTAAATATGAGCTGAGTGAGCAGCTTTCCTTTTTGGGCCCTCCTGGACTTAACAAGGAAATTATTCCTAATCTAAGCCAGGCCACCGTCACCAGAGATAAGCATCAGGTTAAGCTCCAGACACAGGTGGGTGCATCTCTGAATGCCCTTGGCTCTGGTTTATCAGAGCTTGCGAAACTCGACCTCCAGAACTCACTCGAGGCTAAGGCTGCCATGTCTAAAATTGTGGAAGGTTTTAAGTTACTGGCAGACCTTCAATACCATTTATCTAGAGCGAGACGAGCTTTTATTGTCCCATCTTTAAACTTCTTGGGAAAGACCGTCTCTGATGCAGCGCCTATTGATGACCGCCTCTTCGGAAACAATTTCGCCGAGGACGTGAATTCGGCGCAGTCAGTTGAGCGAGTGGCAAAAAAAATGGCTCGAAAACCTCCGCCTACGTCAGTTAATGCTTCTCGCCGACCCCCTGCCCAGCAGCCCAGAGCTTTTCCGTCAAGATCTGAAAATAAGGAAAACTACAGGGCCCCTCTACCGAGATCTGCGACTCATCACCAGAGGAGGGGCTCCCGCCAACCGAGTCGTACCAGGAGAACACCACTCCGTTCGAAGTCACGGTCAACCCGTTAACTGATTCGGCAGGCCGTTTGTCGCAGTTTGCCGACCAATGGAGGTTAATCACCTCGGATCCTCAGGTACTTTCTGCGATTCAGGGATACGTAATTCCTTTTATAAGTACACCCCCGCCACGTCCCCTTTTAAAGGAACCGGCCCTGTCGACTCTTGAAACTGAGGCCTGTGATATGGAAATTCAACGTTTATGCACGAAGGGAGCGTTGGCGATTGTAAATCCTTCTAAAGATCAATTTCTTTCGTCCTTTTTTCTCATCAGTAAATCTTCGGGAGGTATGCGCTTCATTCTCAATCTTAAAGACTTAAATTCTTACATAACTCCTCCACATTTTAAGATGGAGGATTGGCGAACGGTTATCAGGCTCATGACCCTGAATTGTAAAATGGCAACGATAGATTTAGAAGACGCTTATTTGTTAGTTCCAATACACCCTTCGTGCAGAAAATTTCTCCGTTTTCAGTGGCGTAATGTATGCTATGAGTTTACGGCTTTACCATTTGGCCTATCTACAGCACCGTATATTTTTACTAAAATTATTCGCCCTATCGTTAAATCTCTAAGGGAGAGAGGTCTCCTATCTGTCGTTTATTTAGACGATTTTCTCCTTTTAGGAGACTCCGACGAAGACTGTCAGGAGAACGTGAACACCGCCTTGGTCTTGCTTTCCTCTCTTGGTTTCCTAATCAATTATAAAAAATCACAGCTTGTTCCTTCGTCCAGCTGTCGCTATCTTGGCTTCGTTTTTAACTCGGACCAACAATCACTGTCCATCCCTCCGGATCGCAGAGAGAAATTACATACATTAGTACGAGAGTTTGCTAAACAGTCACGCTGTCGTATTAGGGATTTCGCCAGTCTGATTGGCTCTCTTGTTTCAGTCTGTCCTGCAGCTCCTTACGGTCTTTTATATACTAAAAGATTCGAGCGCGAAAAGTTCTTAGCCCTCGATGCTGAATCAGAGAATTATGAAGCTTGGATGCTTCTCCCTGATCACTTAAGGGAGGATTTTGATTGGTGGTCTCGGACTCTTGCGAACCCCTACCTAGCTAGTATTATTCATTCTGGTTCGTACGCCCTCGAGATTTACTCAGACGCATCTCTAACGGGCTGGGGAGCTTCCTGCGGAGCCCAGCAAACACACGGTTGGTGGTCTCCAGATGATAAATCTCTTCATATTAACGCCCTTGAGCTTAAGGCTTCATTCTTTGCTCTACAATGCTTTGCAGCTCATTGCCATGATTGTTATATTCTCCTCCGGATTGATAATACCACCGCGATCTCTTATATTAATAGATTCGGCTCAGTCCAACATCTTATCTTATAAGACATAGCACGGGATATATGGAAATGGTGCGAGGCCCGTAATATTTTTCTCTTTGCTTCTTACATTGCTTCTATTGACAATGTCATCGCAGATGCAGAATCGCGTGTCCTTGACACTGACACCGAATGGTCTTTATCATCTCAAGCGTTCCATATTGTTGATAACGTTTTCGGCCCCTTTGATATCGACCTATTTGCTTCCTCAATTAATGCCAAATTAGACTTATATGTCTCTTGGCTCCCAGATCCAGGCTCTTGGGCAATTGACGCCTTCACTCTTCCCTGGAATCATTTTTACTTCTATGCCTTCCCCCCATTTATCCTCATATCCCGGGTCTTACGCAAGATAATCGAGGATAAGGCCGAAGGTGTTTTAATTGTCCCGTGGTGGCCTTCCCAACCCTGGTTTCCAATCTTTTCTCGATTATTGGTATCTGATCCGGTTACTCTACAACCTTCTTACTCATTATTATCTTCTCCGTTTAGGAACAAACATCCGGAGTGGCGCAGTCTTTCCCTGGCGGCCGGCAAGCTATCAGGAAGGCCTTCCAACTACAAGAAGTTCCGTCCAACGCACTAGATACGATGCTTGCTTCCTTGTCTCAAGCGACAATTAAACAGTACGAACGACCTCTTCGTGCATGGTGGAGTTTCTGTAGCAACGCTAATATATCTCCGTTCTCCCCAAGCGTCGAGCAAGCGTTAGACTTTTTATCCTGCGAATTACTAAGAGCTGGGTCCTACTCAACTCTCAATACGGCCCGTTCGGCGATATCTCTTGTTTCCTCTTCTAGCATTGGCAATCACGCATTAGTAAGGCGCTTCTGTAGGGGCGCGAATGTTTTAAAGCCTCAAGCTCCGCGTTATGATTTTATATGGGACCCAGCTCCGGTTATCGCTAAGTTAGCAATGATATATCCGTATAATGACATACCGTTATTTTTTATCATTAAGAAGTTAGTTCTTTTGCTTGCGTTAGGTTCGGGGCAGCATGCTCAGACGCTCGCTGCTATTAAGACTTCTCAGATATTTTCATCTCCAGATAAGACCATTATT
The DNA here is from genome assembly GCF_019399895.1 of Cardiocondyla obscurior. NCBI lineage: Eukaryota > Metazoa > Arthropoda > Insecta > Hymenoptera > Formicidae > Cardiocondyla > Cardiocondyla obscurior. The sequence goes on from NC_091877.1 coordinate 5,381,238, forward strand.
AAGGTCCCAGGCCGTCTTAAAACGTCAGCTCCGGGACGACCTCAACCGCTTCTCATTTTTCCGCGGTTCCATCATCGTCCGGAGCTTTGCATAGCTCTGTTGTTAGATCACTACCTAGAGTTAACTAAGGTTTTGCGTACACATGAAAATGATTCTTTATTTATATCTTATATTAAGCCTTACAAGCCCGTCGGAGTTCAGACACTGTCGCGATGGATTCGTGCGAGTCTAAGTGATTGCGGGATACAAAGCGAGTTTTTCTCGGCTCATAGCACCCGCCATGCAGCCACTTCGTTAGCTGCTAAAAAAGGGGTATCTCTAGACTTGATTAAAAGAGCAGCGGGCTGGACGGGTGAATCCCGTGTTTTTGCAAATTTCTATAATCGTCCCATAGTAAATCCTGACGATTTTGCTAATTCTGTTTTGTCAGAGTAATAATTTTATTTTGTTTAATCTTTTAGATTACAAGTTATATTACATGTGCTTTAATTTTCCATTTAAGCGTAGCATATTGTTTTTAGTTTAATCAAACAAGCTGATACAGTTGCAATAATATTATAAGTTTTTTGTTTAGCTACGGTAGCAGTCTCTTGCAATTTGAGTACTATTTTGTTTTGTTTAGCTGCGCTTAGATTTTCTTTATTTATTTCAAATAAAGACTATTTGTTGTCGGCAAATTGGCACTTTAAACATCTACATAGTTATTGTTTATCCATCCGGACGAGACCAGCAGGCATAATTATAAGATTAAACGAACTTACCAAGTGAAGTTCGATCTTAATTATGCTGCTGGTCTCGTCCGGATGGACTTCCACACCCTGGATAATTCTGTCAGAATTCTCTTACCCTCCCGTCTGTTTACGCAATTTGCCTCAATTCTTTAAACTAATGATTGCCCATGCGCGCGCAGCGCAGCACGGCGCGCGCAACGGGGCCACCGTTGCCCCCTCGCGGCACACTTGGCGTGTTTGAACGCCAAAATACTTTTCTTTAAAATTCTGTTGACAATGCGGGTTGCTCACACAACTACATAGTTATTGTTTATCTATCCGGACGAGACCAGCAGCATAATTAAGATCGAACTTCACTTGGTAAGTTCGTTTAATCTTATAATTTTTACTTAAGAGTGTACGTGATCTTGCACAATCGCGTAAATTTCAATATATAAAGAATTGCTCAGCAATAAGCTCGACGCGTGACTCGAAATGAGAGGGAACGAAAGAATGCTCCCGACGCAATGATTAAAAAAAGGACATTCAGATAATAGAAAACCAAAATTTAATATATTTCAACTATTATACAAAACAAAAAAAAATGTGTAATTTTGACTCTGAAGGCAGGACAAATCAACGAACGGAAATCTTCCTGACCCGGCTTGGCCGTCGGAAATCTTGAGGGCAGATGGATGATCCACCCGATCGACGGAGATCTTGTTGCGGCCGACGGAAATCTTGATAGCGCGAGCCGGTGATCGCCGCGAACGCGAATTCTTGCACTTCAGAGAGAAAGACAATTAATTTTGGGATTTGCACCGTACGATTAATTCGGCGATAGGCGCACTCGAATACCTGCGGTTGAGCGCGCGAGAACCAAAAGAAAAAGAAAAGGAACCAAGCCGAATATATTTAGCGCGAGAGCGAGCTAACGAACGTGATCGATAAGAACAGGTACGGAGTTCGAGCGAAACTGGTGATCTTTCACGGTACGGAGCCTAGGATTGTCGGAACCCGGCGACGAAAACAAGGCGAAGTCAGCGAAATATTCAGTTTGAACTGGATTAGAATAGAATGGAATTTTCTTTGTATTGTTACGCGTCGTCGCCTTTCTTTGATTCCTGGTTTAGACCTAGACTAGATAAACTTATCTAGGCGGGAAGATCGTAACCGCCTGTCTTGCCCCGCGCGCCTTCATTTTTCTTATCAATGATCGAGAACGCAAGGATTGGGGACTACTGATGGATTGAGCGTCTCCGCGCGGTGTGGGGGGCAGTAAGTTTCGCTAAAAAGACATAGTTTTCAATAATTATTATCTCGCTTAATATTACTCGGAATAAAAAATGGTAAAGAACTTTTCTTTTTAAAATAACGAGATCTACCTAGTTCCAAAGTTTGTCTACATGACTTTGGGACACCCTGTACACTATATGTATTATTTGCAAACTAACAAAAATAAAAAAATATTTTTGCCTAAATTTTTTATTTTTTTTTAGAAAATAATACAATAATTAAATAAATTAGATTAATGTTTAATTTGTTTCAGAGATATAAAAATAAAAAAATTAAAAAAAAAATACATAAGCAGGACTCGAATAAGCGATCCCGCGCTTACTGGACTAGAGTCGCCCGCGCTGGACTACCACGCTGCTTCAAAAATCAGTATAACCGTTCGGTATTTCAACACGTCGAAAATGTTTAAATTTAATTTTTTGGCTTATTTTTGAGAAGCGCATTGAATGGCTTTAACAGATTAATGTAGGAACACCAATCTTCAAACTCAGCGAGTTTGAAGAAAATCGGTATTCCGTGACCCTTGGACTCCCCTTGTAAGAAGTCAAATCACTCTTCAAATTTGAGACGTTTTTATACTTTTTTTAAATATATCTCGAAAAGTAATTAAGATATAAAAAATGTTTTATACAAAAGATTTATGGTAAAAATAGTTCTATTTAGCTTTAATAATAAAGTTAATAAAAATTTTTTAGTACAATTAAAAAAAATTGTTAAATTTTTTTTTTGTTATTGCAGTTATATAAAACTATTTTTACCATAAAACTTTTGTATGAACCATTTTTTATATTTCAAATAGTTTTCGAAATATATCCAAAAAAGTATAAGGCAGTATTAACTTTGAGGGGTTATTTCACCCCTTAAACCGAATATTAGCAGCTAATATTTAATTTTTTTAATTCATCGAATATTGATCTCTAAATGTGTGCAAAGTTTTAGATTTCTTTGAATTTTCCATTTCGCGAGGTTCTCTTTAAGAACAAATAAAAGTATATCATAGTTATAAACAAAAAACAATCAAATACATGTAATTACATGTCATGTTATACATATTCTTATACATATTATATGTATCTATAAAGAAATTTAAATTTTCGCGGAATGTGCACGGATGCACACAGAGCATGCGCGAATTGTCACATGATATGATTAATGTTGTCAGAATTTCATTATGTGATAGATTTTTTAACCTTACAAGTATCAATTTTTTTAAATTAATAACTCTTAATATGATAAAAAGCGACATATTTTACTTACATATAAGTTTTCTACAGGTTAAAAACTACATGTAAAAAAAATTTTATGGACATTGGAAAAGAAGCCCGTTTTCTTCACAGTTACCATTTATTTTTATACTATTTAATATTAACATAGAAATTTATAATAAATATATACAGGATGATTCAGAACAACTATAGTGTCCGTGAAAGGACATGTTGTTCAGGTAATTTTATGAAGATTTTTCTTCTTCGAAAAATTTTTCCGAGGCTTCGTTTTCGAGTTATGAAATTTAATAATTAGCTACTCACCGGACGGCTACACATGGTAGGCAGGGACGGCGTAATTTAGCAACTGACGTGGAGAACCCGCGACGACCACAGCTGACCTTTTACGCACGCTACACAAAATATTTGAAAGTTTATAATTACCCTTGAATTAAGCACTTGTTAATTATTATTAATAATAATTATTATTAATAATTATTATTATATTAATAAAATAAATTATTAATAATAATTATTATTAATAATAATTAACAAGTGCTTAATTCAAGGGTAATTATAAACTTTCAAATATTTTGTGTAGCGTGCGTAAAAGGTCAGCTGTGATCGTCGCGGGTTCTCCACGTCTGATGCTGAGTTACGCCGTCCCTGCCTACCATATGTAGCCGTCCGGTGAGTAGCTAATTATTAAATTTCATAACTCGAAAACGAAGCCTCGAAAAAATTTTTTGAAGAGAAAAAATGTTCATAAAATTACCTGAACAACATGTAATTTCACGGACACTATAGTTGTTCTGAATCACCCTGTATGTGTACAAATTGTAATTCAGTACAAGTGTACAGTACAAGTCTCTGAAAAGACATACTTTTAAATCAATTCTGAGACAATTTTTCATTAAAAAAATTTTGTCCAAAGCGTAGCTCTATAACAATAAAATAAAATAATTAGCTACTCAACGAACATATATGATAGTCTAGGATGACACAACTCATCAGTAAACGTGCAGTGGAGCAGGAATCGCGGTGGCAATCAGTTGACCTCTTAGACACAATACACTAACACAAAGAAACTCAGAAATTTAAACACATTTGATTTGAAGAAGGCGCACACGAACAAAGCAATCATATTAATTATAACTAATAATTGTTGCTTTTTATTTATATCAGAATTCAGATAATTTTCACTTGTAACGTCATTGTTTGAAAGCAAAGCAATTTTGCAGCTAAATACAGTCAGCAATTTAAACAAGTAATCAATTTAATATAATAACGAAAATTTTTAATAAAATAACCAAAAAGTTCTATTTACAATATTTATACTTAAATTGACAAAAAACGTCCTTTTGAAGAGGGGCTAAAAAAATTGCTTGCACGGCAAAACTTACAATATTCCAAGCTACAGTTACCTGAAAGTAAGCGACTTACCACTTCGCGAGCGAGAAAAACGAAAACGAACTAAATTTAAACGAGAAAAAATGCGTTGCCGACTTCTCCAAGCAGAGTGAGGGAACGGATTGTTTTCGTTGCAGTACTTATTCGTGGAAAGTTGAAAGCGTTTCAGGAAGTCAAAATTAAAAATGTTATTAATAGATTATCTGGCAACAAACATCAACTGATGGAATTTATTTCTTATTACAAACAAATGAGTTGATTGCTTGTCAACAGGTGATCACACAATTCACTCATGTCATTGTGCTGCGAAAAGAGTTTCTAGATCGCATGTTTGTTGACATTTCGGAGACGAATCGGGAAAAAACTTAGATCGTCGTTCGCTACTGGCTTTAAAACAGCTAGGTTTTCGAAATTGTAGGGTGTTTTTCGAGAATTAAATCGGCCTTTTAAATCCGCTATGAATTTCCCGATTCGACTCCGAACAGTAATTCTGTTTTTATCCAACATTTATTAAATAACAAAAATAGTATAACATCACAAGTGAGAATTCCTTGAGTTCTGATGTAAATTCAAATTAAATGTGTTTAAGCTTGTGAGTTTATTTGTGTTAGTGTATCGTGTTGTTGTAACCCGATACAACAATAGCCTTAAGTAAGACTTAAGTAAGAACCGAATAATGAAATAATACGGAGTAAGATCTCGCAACAGATTTAAAAGAACACTATCTCAGCAACTCATCCAAATGAAAAGATTAAATAAATATAAACCACGAAATAAAGAGTTGTGAGATCTTAATACCGAGAACAGCAGATTGCATGATCCAGTAACCGAGTAACAAAAATGCAATCTGCTGACATTGTAAGAACGACACAGTTAAATACCCGCAGATCGGCAGCGACGGGCAGTTGCTAATAACCTCACGCGTGTAACGTGAGATCTGTCGCGTGCCGTCATCAACCCGACACCTCGCGGAGACGAGCTCCGCGATAACGTAATAGAAAAGGACTTGAATAAGTGAATCTACGACCACTGTGTAAAAAACAATAAAAGAAAAGAACTTTATTAATCTACAAAACGTCTCCTGACTTGATAACATTCCGTTGGCTCCGAAGGACGGACCCCGTGCACCGGCCACGGTGCAACAGTATGTAAGAAATCAACTAATTGCCGCCGCGGGCCTTGCTCACGTTTGTTTCACGTTTAACGATAAGTTATGCCTATTATTGCCTATCATCTACATCGAACCAGTGAGTAACTAACTATTTTATTTCATTGTTACAGAATTATTGTTTAAGAATGCGCTCAAATGCACTGCGCCCAATGGCGGCAGCACCTCGCGGGCGCACAGCAGCATTAATTGATTACTAATTGATCCGATAATCAATTAGAGGCGTTTCCATGTTCCGCCCGCTCGATGCCGGTTCTGGTGCCGGCACATGTACGTTGGAACTCAACTAGAAAAAACGTACGCGACTTTTCTGAGTGATAGTGATAAATATTTTATTATTAGACGACCTTGGCCTGCACATCTGGACTCTCGAATTGATTAACTGAAGAATCTAGTGAACGGATTTAATAGAAAAACTCAAGATTACAGGTTTATCAAGATGTTCTGCTCATTCACGCCGCGAGGTTAGACACGCGGCAATGACTCGACTCTTAGACTAATACATAGAAAACCACGCGATTGATAGAATTAAGTGGCGTTCACTCACAGACAACTCCTAAACTTAGTACATGTAGACAGATTTCCGGACTCGTGTCAGTGATGGACACTTACTAGTGTCACATGTATAGTGAGTGATACGCGAATGCTACATGAATTCATTCACAATTAACGCGTAATTATAAGACAGGCGGTAACTTCCACATGTCTCCACTTATGTATATAATTGTACATAAAACATAAATAAATTATTATTATAACTAATATTTCAACAACTGCGCTTTGGACAAAATTTTTAAAGACAAAAAATCCACTCAAGATTTATTTAAAAATATGCTCTTTTAAAAACTATATACTTGTTCTGAATAACCCTAGATAGAAATTTTTTTTTTAATAAAGCTAAAAAAATTTACGATATATAACTTCTTACAATTATTTATATTTGTATTTTATTTAGAAACTTTTTATGTAAACACGTTTTTATGTAGAAGATTGAAGTACTTACAGTAATTATCCGAAAACCGTAAAAAGCGAAATGTATTGCAAAGTACACGAATAAGAAAAGAAGAATTAGGTTATATGTATCTTCAATAATGTCAATGGCTCTATAAAGAATAATTCCTATATTACATCCACATAGTGAAGTACTGTGATTATATTACTTATAGTTTATATCAATTATATTAGCATAAATAAATATCAAACCTAAGCAAACGCTTATGTTTTATTATACAATATTTTAACACCTCATGAGAATTTATACAATTGTCCAAACTTGATAAATGATTTTTGAGAATCTCTAATTGACCACATATATGAAAAATCATTAATCCGAGAAAATTATCGATTCCACTATAAGTCATCACTGCAAGAATAACGTAAATAGATTGACTAATAAACGTCAGTTCGTATTGCGGACTTTTTGTTACGTCATAAATGTAATAAGTTTGTAAAGGCATTGGTCCGCCTGGATCAGTGATAGTCGTGTCTCTCATCGATATTCCAAAACTCGGAAGTACAATCACAAAAAAGCATGCCATTCCCATTAAGAAATATGCGATAATAATTAGTATACGCGCATTACGTGCTCGTCGAATCATTATGCTTCTTTCTTGGACACTTTTCAATTTCACCCAGTCTTCCACGATCATATTTATAATTGGCGAAATAGCTTCAAAAATAGTAATATTAAAAATTTAAATACATTTATTACATAATTATATTTACCTTCTTTTTTCCACCAGAAGATTATAATTTTTATCGAACAAGTCATTGCAGGTAGAGTCAATTGTAAATTGTCTAGTATCAATATAATATTCCCAAAAATTCTTGTTAATGAGTGTACAGAAGGAATGAGGATACCAAGCGTTATACTCAAAAAAGTAACAAGCACTCGAAAATTGCATATAAATCTTTGTCGAAAACTTTGTGCAGTATTAGGCCAAAGTCCAATTAAATTTAAAGCAAAACGATTCAATCTCACTGCCCATTCGAAATCTAGTTGCAAAAATTTTAATAAGTTTAAAATTTATCATTAATAAGATTAGTTGCATTAATTTTGGGTAAGGTTCCGAAAAGAGGTTCCCTCCGATTTTAATGAAACTCCGTGTGCCTATGTAACTTTTTACCCTGATTATGAATATCAAGGTTATTATTGGCGATTATTCCATTTCCATAAAATTAGACATAAAAAAAACCCGTAAAATTAGTCTTTTTTATATTTTTAAATAATAAAAATGTAGAAAAATGCTTCAGACAAAACTTGTAACTTTTAAAAAGATAAACATTTTTGGTCCTAAAGGTTTTTATTGTAGAACTAATATTTTTTTAAGAAAAACGAGATTTTCAAAAAAAATTTTAAACTTTTGTAAAATTTTACTAACGTGGACCGCTAAATATCGGAAGATTAAAATTGATTAGGGTAGATTGGGGTAAGTCAAATGTTACGTCTCCGACTCCGCGTCTCTTTTTTTCGACATATATTAGAAAATTTAGTTAAGGGGGAGGTAGACCGTAGTCCATGGCAACACAAAAGGAAAACTTCAGAACCTTTCAGAAAGACAATTCATAAAACAATAACATATTCTGAGACAAGTTGTTGCGTGAAAGCATAAAAAACATGCAACAAATTGTAAACAGGCGCTAACGAAAACTAGACAAAGGAATTTGTCTAGACATAATACAAAAAAAATCAAAACCTAAGGGGCTCATAAATATTTTAACTTTGATAACCTGTCCATCACAGGAAAAGAAAAATAACTTGTTCTTAAAATTGTAATTTCGCATAGATCCTGAGCTTTAGAAAAATCAAGGGCGCGAGAGGTCCGTAATTACCGGAGTATGTGGTGCAAACAAAAGCAATAAAGTCAGGTAACAATGCGTCGTACGGATGGTAGAAGTTTCCCCACCATCTCTCTTTAAAAATGATAATAAAATTCTGGAAGGCTCGGAAAGGAAAACTCCTTAAAGCGGGGGTATTTTGTAGACATCTTATTCTTAAAAACCAATGGATCTCGGGAACTCCTCACCAAAAACTAGAAACTAAGGGCGAAAACTTAGAAGTTTAAAAAATAGAGAAGGGATGGGGTGCGAATGCCCAATAATTTTAAGATAGAAAAAGTGGAGGAACAAGCTCAGCAAATGAAAGATTAGAATTTCAGAAAAGTAAAATTCGGGAATATTCCTCCCCTTTTCCGAGTTTATAAAATCTTGTGTTTTGACGGAGCACGCTCTTTTGCATCCCAGCTACAGCCGCATAAATTTTTGTAAAACTATCGTGAGTGCTACTCAGTGCAAAATCGCAGAAGAAGCATCGAGAAGATCTCTTAAAAGTAAGTCTCAACGATTCATTATGTATTGTCGCAAAAATTGATTCCACTAAATGTATTGTTTAAATCAAGTGTTCTTTTATTTCAATCAAAGAAAGAAGGAAAAGTCCGAGTCGGAGTTCCGAAGTTTTGATTCTGTCCGTTTGTTTCTGTGGTAAATCGAATGTGTAAGAAAAACTGCTTCCGAATATCGGCTAGGATACGCTGTCGAAAAACCAGCAATTTACGGTGGTTCGCGCCGCGAAATATTGCTGGAAGTTTGGCGACTATCCACGGCTAAAGAATCGGCAAGCGATTCTCGCCAGAAATGAACCACGGAGATTCATTCATGGACGAGTTAAAAGCTTTGAAAAACGTCGGTAACGAGTCTCCTTCGCCTCTTTCTTTGTTAATCTTGTAAAATTCTATTCAAATGAAATTAAAATTAAATTATGAATTTTAGTGGAATCCAATAATAAGAAAACGATAAAGAAGAGCCGGGCGCGAAGAAATAAACAGATACGGAATCTGAAGGAGTTGGTCCGCCTGTTTTTTATACAATATTTGCTCGCGGCGGCGCCAAGCGAGGAGGTGTTTGTGTCTCCTGCGCGCAACGAAGAGAGACCGTGGTCTCCACGTCCGGGCCCTCCGCCACCGTCGCTTATCCACGGAGACCCGAAACCGTTATTCGAATATGTCCCGCCCGAGGAAATTCCTAATGACCATCTGGAAACATCGGCCGACATCCTAAATTTATCGAATCAGTCCACGGAGCCGGGATCGGAACAATTCCGCCCCACGACTCCATCTTATACTCCAAATTCATCCCTCATCTCCGAACCACGGTTTCCCGGAGGTGAGCCTCGGGCCTGTTCCTTTCCTCTCTCACCGCCTCCTTTTCCGTTCGAACCCGAGGAAGCCGACTTTCTGGGCGAAGATGAATCCATCTCTCTCCCAGAAGTAGACTTCCTCGATCAACCTCCATCTCCCGTCCCGAGTATTGAGGTTCTCGAAGAGCATCCGGAACCAAGGGAGGTTAGAGACCCTCTCCTGGAGCTCATACGCAGGGCCTGTACTCCGTGAACAGATCCTGTTCCGAAAAAGGCCTTCTCCATCGGCCCTGACCATTTTGAGCCAGAAGAGATCAGGAGACAGGCAGCTCGTTCTGCTCCTGATTCTCACTTTTTTATATATTATCCCGGCGTGGAATTTCCTTTCCTGGCCCCGATGCGACTGATCGACCTGGTCTTCCCGAGATCTACAGCGAGGGTGATAGAAATTGAGGAGATCACCCTGGATTAAAAACATTTATACACACACACACACATACATTTTCTGTAAACACTCACTCGGTTCTTTCGCAATGTTAAATTTATATTTGTTAATCAGACTAAACCCATTTTCTTACTTTTTAATTTTTTCTGTCAGAACGATAATTTTATTTTTATATTTTAAACAGAACAACTAATACTTAAATTGTTAATTATATTTGCCGAAACGTTAAATCTTGGTTTTAAAATGTTTATCATAATGACTAGTATTAAATTTGTTAATTTTTGTTTGGAAATTCTGAGTTAATCGTTTTATAATTACCCTCAATATCTTCCATAAGCGAATAATCACGCCAGATTCTATCCCAGAGAATAAGGATTCACCTCCTTTCTCTAAAAAAGAATCAAATACGCGCTCAAATTAAATCTTAAATTATTGAATACTTAATCTGCGCGTAAAATAGCGTGATTTTGGAACTCGAATCCTACGCAAAATGCGGTGGTGCGTCAATTCCCTACCTTACCCACGAATGCCTTTCCTGAGGATTTTCTCCAAATAATTATTTAATAAAAATATATTCCTTTTGACGTAACACAAAATAGGTTGGAGTAGGTTAGGATAGGTTGATGTAGGTCCCAACGTCAGATGTTCCAATTAAATTGAAGAAAACAGCGAACGAAATGGTGGAGCGATTTCTTGACGAGAACCGTAGCGCTCCAACTTGCGATCTTGCTGCCCAGGTTCTGGACGACATGAATCAAGTCCTCAAAGTATCTGGTGTTTCCAAGGGCCTTCAAAGTAGGTTGGCGGGCGCCCTTAAGCAGGCAGCTTGCCGCACGAGAACCAATATTACGGCTTTGGTAGTTAGGTCTAGTGGCCAACAAGAGAAAAGTCAGGAAGATATTTTCCTGACTTTACAGAAACAGCGGGATGACGCTCGTAAGGAATGTGTTAACCTCCGTGAAGAACTTCGAGCCCTTCGTGTTAGGGCTGCAGAAATGCCGACTCTGATTGAGGGTCGTAGCTCTCCGCCACCACGTAGGCTCTCTTTGGAGGCGCCAACATCTCCTCGTACTAATTCGAGGAAGAGTACGGTTCAGGACGTAACCCCTGGCTCTTTCCGGGTCTTGGATAGATCTAAGGCTCCCAGACAATCTTCCAGGGGTGCATATAGCACGCTTGATGGAGGAGCATCGGAGAGTGAGACGAACGAGGCGCAATTAAAACACCTTGACGGTGTTTTCGTTTTGTGGTGTCAGAGGCGTTTTGGAGAATCTCCTCCTTTCTCTCTCCGCAAAATACAGAGTGGCAAGGCTTCACAAACATCTCGTAAAGCCGTTGCCTCTACAAGTAGTGCGAAAAAGGCCTTAATTCCTCCTTCTTTCAGCAAAAAGAAGAAGAAGGCATCAGAAAAGTCGATCTCTAGTGGCCAAAGAAGTAAGGAGAGTAAGGGGGTTAATAATTTGCCTTTTCCTTCTGCCCCGACAACAGCGAAGGAATCCGTTTTGCCGCTCTTGCCTAACTCGTCATTGATCCAAACCACGGAGACTTGGGCCATGGTGGCAAGTAGGACAAAACAGAAGTCGATAAAAAAGATTGTTGCGAAGCAACCCCCCGCTTTGGCACAGCAGCCTTCGGCTGCCAAGAAAGAAGGAGTTAAAAAGAAGACCCCCGGAATAAAGACCTCTTTTAGTGGTAAGGGACAACAGAACCGCCAGGCGGACTCTGCAAAAAAGCAGGGCCAAAAGACTTCTCAGAGAAAAGCCCCTTGCAACGCCGCCGTGACGGTTACGTGTCCCAGGGTCACATATGACAAGACTCTGAAGCTTGTCAAATCTAAGGTGTCCTTGGAAGAATTGGGAATTCCATCAGTAAGGACAAAACGTGCCCTTACTGGTGCAATTATATATGAGGTGATGAGCGAGGACAGCGCCAAGAAGGCAGACCTCCTTGTTATTCAAATGATGGAGGCGTTAAAGGGATGTGAAGATGTCAAGGTCTCACGTTTGGTTAAAATGGGAAAGATGTGTCTGAGAGGTCTCGACGACGCTACTACTCCCAGGGAGATCATAGCAGCCATAGCCCTGGCGACGGGCCGCTCCTTTTGAAATATAAAGGTTGGAAATATTAGGCCAACAAATGACGGCCTCTCTGCCGTTCTGGTGCGTCTTCCCCTGGCGGCTGCAAATAAAATTGCATCTGCGGGGGAGCGCATCAGAATTGGTTGGATTTCAGTTAAGACCGAAACTTTGGTAGAGCGCCCCTTGCAGTGTTATAAGTGCCTGCAAGGGGGACACTTTCAGAGTAAGTACCCGACGTCCGTAGATCGCAGCGACTGTTGCTACCGCTGTGGAACGCCGGGACACAAAATGGCGGAGTGTACGTTTGATCCCTGTTGCCCAGTTTGCAAGGACGCTGGGCGCAGTTACAAACATAAGCTGGGCGGCGCTGCTTGTCCAGCCCAGTTTAAGCAGGCTCGTGGTTCCGGCCGCGTAGCCATGTCAAAAGCTAAAATGGCTCCTCTTACTAAGCAACCTAAGCCAAAAAGAGAACCATCATTGAGATGGAAGTTTACGTCCTCAGAGAAGCCACAGACACCTGAAAACTTTAGAATGCAGTTGAAAAAGGCTTCTAAAGAGGTCCCGATGGCCTGTGAGGCCACAGAGAAAGCCGGCCCGGAGGAGGCTGAGGTACGGCCTAGCCTTCACAGCCATTAGGCTCCTTCAAAGTAATTTAAACCACGCCCGAAAGGCCCAAGATTTATTTCTTCATGTCCTCGCGGAGCGTGGTTTTGGATTGGGAATCGCTGCGGAGCCTTATCGAGTCCTCCCCAGGACATCCCTCCTGGGCCCGGGACACCAAAAACTCCGTAGCAATTACGTAGACGCCACTTGGGCACCCGTGCACCCCTGCAAGCTGTGGTGAGGGGTGGGTTAGCGTGCAGTGGGCCCACGTTATTATTGTAGGTGTATATTTATCTCTGTTGTAATTTTTATTAACTGTTATATTCGTGATAATTTGAGGGAATAATAATTATCAAAAAATGTTCGTACTGCAGGGTTCCTCGCACAGAGCAGGAGAGACGCATCTTTTCCAGACTCTATCCTCTGGACTGACGAGTCGACGTTTACGCCAAACGGCGTAATTAATTTAAAGAACCGCCTTTACTGGTCGGATGAAAATCCACATGTTATTAGACAGGGAGCTTTTCAATATCGATGGTCCATAAATGTATGGGCGGGACTCATCGATAATCATGTGGCAAGTACAAACGGAAAAAAACAATTATTTTATTAAATACTCTGTAACAAAAATTTTTTTTTATTTGTATTAGATTGGTCCATATTTTCTTCCGCCACGTTTAACCGGCGAATTTTATGAATATTTTTTGGACACCGAGCTCCCTGGTCTTCTTGAAAATATTCCGCTGACAACAAGAAAACATGATTTACCAGCACGACGGGGCACCGGCTCATTGGTCGAGGAGTACGCCGACTTTTAGACGCTTTCGCGACAGGTGGATCGGTCGTGGTGGTCCAATTATTTGGCCACCACGATCGCCAGATTTGACTCCGCTGGACTATTTTTTATGGGGACACATAAAAAACTTAGTCGAGCCTCAGCGAAACGGCACTATAAACAAGGTACGCGAGGCCATCGTTGCGGCCTTCGCTACCATTACGTCGCATATGGTTCATCAAGCGACGCAAGACGTTGTTCGAAGGGCTCGACTCTGCGTGCAACAAAGAGGAGAGCACTTTGAACAATTTTTAAATTAAACAATGACAGTGGATTAGGCCTACCGGGGATACCACGATAAAAAAAACGCACTATGCTATCTACCGCTAGGTAGTGAGGAAATGATAGCACATCTTAATATTAATAATTTCCTAATATTAAAAATACGTTTTATTTGATGTCCGAAATCCTAAAGACAGCATAATATGTTAATGTTAATATCGTGCTTTCGGAAGCGCGGAAACATTAAATTGTTTGTCGGCACGGTATCATATGATCGCGAGCGCATTCGTTTCATCTTTGCCGCAAAAACTTCAATACGTGATTGTTTCTTTCTAAGTTGACTCAGATTATATCTTTAAAAACACCGTCGCCGCCGCGGCCGCGGCCGGCCCCTAAGTTGCTTAGAGCTCATTCGCCGAACCCGCTCGCCAATCAGTATTATTCGACTCGGCTACTTTCTGCAGAAAACAAAACAATGCCATTGCCGCGCCCAGCCCATAGATTTCTTAGCGTTCATTCGCCGAGACATAATAATTTTTATAAAATCAACGGTTACGAATTTTGCATAATTGTATAGGACTTTTCGTTTTAAAATATTCTTGTCTACCCCAAAATTTCGGGAGTGACAAAACGAACCGGACACCCTGTATAACGATGACCTTATCTTCCTCCTCTTCCTCTACTTCTCGTAATCCGAGAGCCCTTAATAAAGTAGATAGGCGGTGGGCGACACGCAAACTCGACGCCGACCTGTTCCTTACGGCCTTTGAAGCCGCTACTTGGCCCGAGGTGCCGGAGAACAGAGGCGTAATAGAAGAAGTAGCTTGGCTGGACAATGTGTTGGCTATGGTGTGTAACACAACCATGCCACACTCGATTTCAAATCCGACCAAGCAGGCATATTGGTGGACGGAGGAAATCGCTAAATTGCGACGTTCTCTCGTCCAAGCTCAGAGGGAATTTGTGCGTTCCAGAAGGCGACGCCGTGAGACAGCGGAGGCGGTAGCGGCTCTTTACAAGAGTTACCAAGATGCCCGCCGTGCTCTTCGGATGGCTATCTGTAAGGCTAAGAGGTTTGCGTGAGAGGAGCTTCTTCAAACTGTGGAGGAGGACTCCTGGGGCCGACTGTATAAAATAGTTACGGGCCGGCTCCGCCCCAGGACCCCTCCCTTAACCGAAACGCTCCTCCCTCATATTCTTAATCAGGTGATTGATCATCTGTTTTCTCCTGAAACAGGTGATCGGATAAAGCGGGTCTCCGTCCCCATAGGCATTGCCACTGGGCACTGGATCGAGGAGATCTGCTCCGTCACGGAGGAAGAATTGACTTGGGTGGCCCGCAAAATGCGTAAGAACAGGGCCCCCGGACCTGATAGTTTTCCCGGCAAGGCTCTGTCTCTATCTCTTACAGTGTTGGGCCCCCGGGTATGTGGACTGTTCATCAGAGCCCTTAAGGAAGGAATCTTCTCCCCTGCCTGGCGGGAAGCCAGGCTTGTACTTATTCCCAAGCCAGGGAAGTCAATTGGAGATGCTGGTTCTTACCGGCCGATCTGTTTGCTGGACGAGGTTGGCAAGTTATTCGAGCGCGTCATCGCGGGCCGCCTTGTCCAGCACTTAACATCAGAAAGATCGCTTCTTCACCCGGAGCAGTACGGATTCCGTGAGGGCCGCTCTACAATTGACGCAATTGCGTCGGTGCGGTCCCTCGCAAAGGCCTCGGTGGAGGACGGGAGCGTGTTGTTGGCGGTTTTGATTGATATCTCGAACGCTTTTAACACGCTCCCGTAGAGAGTTTTAGGGGAGTCCCTGGAGTACTTTAGGGCTCCCATGTATCTCCAAAGGGTGATAGGACAGTATCTCAAAGAACGAGGGCTGTCCTACAGCGACCGAGACGGCCGGTACGTGAGGAGGGAGGTCAAGCGTGGTGTTCCACAGAAATCAGTATTAGGCTCTCTTCTGGATCGGCTCAGAAGTCTGAGGCGATCTTTTTCTATGATCGTTCTCTGGGCCGACCGCCGTCCATGTCGGTCACTATAGACCGTGAGTCCGTTCAGGTGGGGCCTACGATGAAATATCTTGATCTCACCTTGAACAGACTCTGGGAGTTTGGACCGCATTTCCAGGCGGTCTGTCCCCGGGTTGGACGAGCCGCAGTCTGTACCGACCGACTTATGCCCAACCTTGGGGATCCGGACGTAGAAGTGCGCAAATTGTACGCTGCGGTCGTCAGCTCTATCGCGCTCTACGGTGCGCCAATTTGGGCGTGCAACCTGCCCGCGAATAAGCGCGCCTTGGCCAGTCTGCGACAAGTTGAGCGCAGACTGGCAACAAGAGTTGCGCGGTGTTACCGCTCCGCTGCCGCAGATGCGGCAATGTTATTAGCGGGATTACCCACGCTTGAGTTGGAGGCCGCGGCACTCGCTGACCGCTATTAGCGAGTGTCCACGATGCGTCAGCGGAGGGTGATACCCGAAGTGGCGAAACTGTGGCTCAAACAATTAAGTCGGCAGTGGTTAATGGAAAAGTGGGAGAGACGTTTGGCTATTATAGACAAGCCAAACGTCCTTGGATGTCGAGTGGTGAGCGCCTTACGCCTTCACTTTAACGAGTGGGTAAAGGTGTTTGCGAGACAGCTCCCGTTCCGAGCGATGCAGGTGGTCTCCGGGCATGGTGTCTTCGAGGACTACCTGTGCCGCATCGGGCGGGAGAGAGTTACTCGGTGTTGGAAGTGTGGAGCCGGCCAGGACTCTGTACAGCATTTGCTTGCCGAGTGCCGGCAAGAGTATCGGCCTTCTCCGATAAAAAGGAGGTTCTTCGGGATGCAGTTGGCCCGGACCTGGCCCTCCCCGCGGTTATCTCAGTCGTGGTGGAGGAGGGCTGGGACGGGGTGAGGTGAAGAGCATTTGTCTTCTTCTGCAAGAAAACAGTCTTGCAGAAGGAGGACAACGAGCGAGTCCAACGTGAAAAGGTGGCTGCACCGGACTCTGGGGTAAACCAGGGGACCCCTATACGACGCCGCAGAGCGCGAAGAGGAATCTCGACGCACTTTTGCCTGCCGTAAGGCGACGGGGGAGGGCGGAGTATGTGTCCTACACTTTATTCTTCGGCCCTTCCCCTAGTAGCCTAGAATATATTTGTAGAGAGAATTTATATGGCCCTTTTCAGAGCTTATGAGTTAGAAGCTGCCGGGAAAGGGATCGAGGGGTGCCCAATAGCTGCCGTAAGAGTGAGGGCATCTTTCTACTCCCGGACTCGGCAGCCTCTTCTGTGTATTAAAGAGGGCGGATTCATAGACGGTTTGGGAGCTGTTTACTGCCCCCTTGCCCATCGAGAGGGGGCGTTGGCGGAAGGGTGTTGGTCCCCTTTCGTCAAGTTTTAGAATGGTGGTCTGGTCAAGTCTAATGACCAAGCGCCGGGGGGCATCTTTAGTCTTTAGAAAGGTACCTTCGGCCAGGCAGTGACCCCCGAACATCAGGGGGTCTCTGCGATAAGCGAGCGGTGCAGTGCTTGAAATGTACTTACGATTCCCGTGCCACTCGCCAATGATTGCCTGCGCTAGGCCAACCGTGAAGTTTTAGTGGGTATTAGACTGCATGTCTACATAAGTCCTGAGTCCCACATAACCCCCGGAATTCCCAAACCGGGGGTATTCGTAAAGGGATTTCTTCACGTAAAAAAAAAGAAAAAAAAAGTTGGTGTAGGTCCGCCCCTTGCAGTGCTACATATGCCTGCAAGGGGGTCATGTAAGGGAGAAGTGCCCCTCCGCTGAAGATCGCAACAAGTGCTGCTTTAGATGCGGAGCGGAGGGGCACCAGGCGGTCTCTTGTAAAGAGCCGCCAAGCTGTGCGGCCTGCAAGAAAGCAAGCCCTCCCCCCGCCCACAAAATAGGCGGAAGCTCCTGCCCCGCGCAAATTAAGCAAGCGCGAGGCAGTGGAGCAATTCGCGGAGGGAAGAAGCGAGCGCGGACCAAGCCCGAAATAATGTCCGCGCCCGTTGCTACCGCCCCTTCGGGGCAAACGATAAGGGACAGCCCCGAGTCGATGAAGGTCGACGAACAGTCCGTCTCCCCCCCCCCAAGAGCAACGCGCTAAGCGCGTATTACGGGAAGCGGGAAAAAGGGCGGAGCGTCCGGAGGAGACCGTTTCTAGCTCTATAAATGGCTAGAACGGCTCTCCTCCAGACAAATCTAAACCACGCCTACCAGGCGTAGGACTTATTCATGCATAGTCTGACGGAGCGTGGTTATGGTATAGGGATCGCTGCGAAGCCATACTCTGTCTTCCTCCAGCATCTATGCTGGGCTATCCCCAGCCCAGGGACTTTGGGCTCAGTGGCGATTACATGGACGACGCACACCCACCCGTGTACCCTATTGTCAGGGCCCGGCATCCCCTGCTGATTCTCCTGGGTGGCGATTTTAACGGCAAATCCCCAGATTGGGGCTGCCCCCGGCGAGATCGGCGAGGGGAATTAGATGAAGAATGGGCGGCCGCACTCGGCCTCCTTCTTGTCAACAAGGAGGCCAAGAGTACCTAGGTGGCGTGGCGGGGCGAGTCCATAGTGGACTTAACATGGACAACTCCATCTGCCCAGGGACTCGTCGAGCAATGGAGGGTGCTGACGGGCTGCAAGATACTGTCAAACCATCTCTATGTGGCGAGGGCTGAGGCCCCGCCACTAGACGGCAGACGCCGTCCCTGAGGGCGAACACCGACCCGAACAGGACCGAACGCGCCAAACAAGGTTCGGCGGGCGACCACCAGCCCGACGATGGTGCACGCCGCCGAGGTAAGAGTGAAAACTCCCCCACTCTCATCTCGGCGACTATATAAGCCGAGCTCGCGGCAGACCAAGTACCTTGTCCGTTCCGATTCCTCGTCACGAACACTAGTCCTCCAGATCCGATAGGCTTCGGGCGCTCCCGAAGCCCTCTCTAGTACTCTCCGACTCGGGCGCTCCCGAGTTGTCCCCGGGCGCTCCCGGTGAGAGTCTTCCGCTGCTTTGGACGCTCCCAAGGCAGAGTAAACTTCAGGTTCCTGGAGACCTCGGGCGCTCCCGAGGCTCCACCACCGAGGCGACCGGATACCGCCGGCGCCCCCGGCTAGTCCGGACCACCAAGATCCCCTGGACGGGCGCTCCCGTCCAGGTTGTAGGATCTATCGTACGGCATACTGCCGACGACATCGCCGCGGTCGGGCGCTCCCGACTGCCGCCGCTTCCAGGGCATCCAGTGCCACACCGAGATCCCCTGGACGGGCGCTCCCGTCCAGGCCGTAGGATCCGTCGTACGGCCCGCTGCCGACGACACCGCCGCGGTCGGGCGCTCCCGACTGCCGCTCTCCGGATTATCCCGGACAACCTTCGGTTCTCTTGGACGGGCGCTCCCGTCCAAGCCTAGAGCTTGCCGCACGACTAACAGTCATCGGCATCGCCGCCGTCGGGCGCTCCCGACGGCCGCCACCGCCAGGGCACTTCGCGCCCTCACGCGATTCCCCGGACGGGCGCTCCCGTCAGGTAACGGATCCGCCGCGCGACAACCAGTCGCCGGCACTGCCGCGGTCGGGCGCTCCCGACCGCTGCCCCTCGGGCCAGCCCGAGCAACCTCGGCCCAGACCCCGACCAACCGCTTGGTCTATCGTCGTCTCAACGAACTCAGGCTCCGGCGAGCCTCAATCCGGCAACCCCCGCGACACGGCAAAACGCTACCGTTACATCTATATTAACGTGAGTCTGTCCGCAGCCCAGTTGCGCCCTCCCGACCTCCCGTCTTCCAGGAAGATGTGTCGGAAGAGGCGGTGGACACTTTGCCTGTTAATCAGTGACCTCCTCACAGCTGCACTGGAGGGGGTCACCTGGCCCACCAACCTACCTGGAGGCGACAAACTGGAAGACGTGGAGAGTCTATGTAAGGCCCTGTCGGACGTTTGCGACACCGCCATGCCACGAGCAGCAGGGCGCCCTTACAAAGGAGTGTATTGGTGGACGGAGGAGATTGTGAGTCTACGTCACTCTTCCGTTCAAACCCGGCGAGCGTTCCTTCGCGCCAGACAGCGTCAAAACAAGCCCGCCGAGGCAATTGTGGCCACCTATGCCTCATATAGTGAGACTCGTCGGGCCCTGAAACTGACCATAAGACAGGTCAAAGGAGCTGCGTGGGACGCACTTATGGAAACAGTGCAGGAGGATCCCTAGGGACGCCCGTACAAAATCGTCACTGAACGATTGTGCTCCAGGGGTCTCCCAGCGACGGAGTCCCTCGACCCCACCGTGGTCGAAGAGGTAGTTGCGTCGCTCTTTCCCCGAGAAACGGGGAAACGAATCCGGCAGGGGCCCGATCCTATGAGTTTTTCCTGCCCGGATTGGAGCGACGCCGACCACGGGGTGGTCGAAGAAGAGTTAACCCAGGCCGTTAAAAGAATCCAAAAAAACAAAGCGCCGGGACCAGATGGGGTTCCCGGCGAAGTACTGTCTTTCATCCGGAATCCTGAGCCAAAAGCTCCGTCGCGTTTACACGCGACTCCTTAAGGAGGGAATCTTTCCCTCTGTGTGAAAGACGGCTTCCTTAGTTCTCATTCCTAAGAGCGGGAAGCCAGCAGGGGAGCCGTTCTCGTATCGGCCGATTTGTCTTCTGGATGAGATGGGAAAGCTCTTTGAGCGTATCATCGCCGGCCGCCTCACCCGGGAGATGACACAGGGGGAAATAGCGCTTCAGGATGCGCAATAGGGATTCCGCGAGAGACGATCGATCATCGACGCAATAACATCACTTTAGATCCCTCGCGGAATCCGCCAAGAAGGAAGGAAGGGTGTTGCTGACGGTGTCGCTCGACATCGCAAACGCCTTCAACACCCTCCCGTGGCGAGAAATCGGGGGGGGGCCCTTGAGTATTTCAGGGTTTCTCCGTACCTGCGCCGGGTAGTGGACCAGTACTTGAACCAGAGACGCCTGTCCTAGGTCAACAGAGACGGGCGCCTCGTGAAGATGGCGGTCGAGCGTGGAGTTCCGCAGGGGTCAGTGTTAGGCCCCCTGCTGTGAAACCTCGCGTTCGACAAAGTACTAAGAGCGGCATTTCCCCCGGGCTGCGAAGTCATCTGCTATGCAGATGACACCCTGATTGTAGCCCGAGGTATGGATTGGGAATAGGCCTACGCTCTGGCACAGGTGGCCACAGACATTATAGTGGCGACGATATCCGGGCTGGGGTTAAAGGTAGCGCCCCACAAAACGGAGGCGATGGATTTCAACGACGCCTCCTGGGGGCGCCTTCCCCCAGCTCGGATTATAGTAGAAAAAATCCCTGTCTAGGTGGAGCCAAACATCAAATACTTAGGCTTTACACTGGAAGAAAAATGGTCAATCGGGGACCACTTTAATAAAGTGGACCCCAGAATGGGCAGGGCGGCCGTAACTCTCGGCCGCCTTATGCCCAACTTGGGTGGTTCCCTCCTGGGCGTCAGGAGATTGTATGCGGCAGTCGTCCGCTCCATAGCACTTTATGAAGCTCCCATTTTGGCGGACAACTTGCCGCGGAACAAGAAAGCGCTGGCTTGCATCAAGCAGGCGGAGCGCAAAGTGGTGGTGCGGGATGCCCGCCTATATAGAACGATCGCCGCAGACGAAGCGACCGTCATGGCGGTCATTCCACCACTCGATTTGGAGGCCAAGTCTTACGCCAAACGCTATCGGCGTAGGACCAAAATGGCCAGGTGGGGGGAGGGGAGTTAAGCCCCCCGCCTTGGCGCTGGCCAGGCTTCGCTTGCTAAGCCTTGATAAAGTATTTACAAAATAATGCGAGAGAAGATTTGGAACGCTTCCAAAGACCTCATCCTCTGCATTAAAAGTCGACAAAACAAAAAAGATACAAAAAAACTTTTTCTGTAGAGCAAGTAAAAAGATCTTTTAAAAAAGGAAACATCAGTGAGCAAGTGAACAATCCGGACGATTCATTGTTCGTTAAGTTACAGTCTACTGCCCCTTCCTCAAAAAAGGACGCTAAAATACAGTCAAAGATTGCCCCACCCTTAACACAACTTAAGGTATCATGGGCAACTGTGACTGGACGGAAGACTAATAAGAAAGCTGCAACAAATGATAAAACGCAGCAATCTACAACTTCTAAAAAAGATACTGCGAAAAGTAAAACTAATAAAAAGGCTTCTCAAAATCATCATGAAGGACGGAAACGTGCAACGACTGAGAAGAAACAGGCAAAAAACCGGTTAAAAGAAAATCTCCACGTAATGCTGCTGTGACTGTGACTTGCTTGAAGGGTAAATATGACGAGGAACTTCGGTTTGTGAAGAGCAAAATCTCGCTTATTGAATTAGGCATACCCTCAGTTAAAACTAGACGAGCTTTTACAAGAGCCGTAATATACGAGATGATTTGCGAGAACGGGACAAAGAAAGCCGATCTCTTGGTTACTCGAATAAGAGAGGTACTAGACGGGCAGCCTGACATCAAAATTGCACGTCCTGTTAAACAAGCGGAAGTTAGAGTTTGTGGACTCGACGATTCTATTACTCCTTAGGAAATAATGGAAGCTTTTGCTCAGGCAACTGGCTGTTCTCACACGGACATTAAAATTGGAAATATCAGACTATCGAATAATCGTCTGTTTGTGGTATTAGTTCTCATTAACTGCGGCGAATAAAATTATCGCGGAGGACGAATTAAAATTGACTGGATATTAGCCAAGGTAGAATTGCTGCGCGACCGACCCTTGCAATGCTATAAATGCTTGCAAGGGGGTCACGTGCGTAACAAGTGCCCAGTATCTAATAATCGCAGCAACTGCTGTTATCGATGTGGAGAGCCTGACCATAAAATGGCAAATTGGGTATCAGCTCCTAATTGTCCGGTTTGTAAACAAGCCGGTCGTAGCTCCGAACACAAACTAGGAGGTCCATCTTGTTCTGCAAAGTTCAAGCAAACAAGAGGTAATGGTCGTATAATTAATAAAAAGAGCAGGGATAACTCCGTACTTCTTAAGAAATTCTCTTCTACGAGGAATAGACTTCCTGCCTCATATATACCGCAGACGAATGAGTGCATGGAGGTAGAAAACGATGATTATGCAAGGACGACATCTTAATCGGAGATTATAACGACTGAATCAACAGTCGTACAGAAAGCCGGCTTGGAGAAGACCGTAGGCTGGATCTGCGTTCATGGCCACTAAACTTCTACAGAGCAATTTGAACCACGCCCGCGAGGCTCAGGACTTATTTGTCCATACCCTCGCGGAGCGTGGCTTTGGCATAGGGGTTGCTGCTGAACCCTATCGGGTCTCGCTCAGACATCCATCCTGGGCAGTGGACTCATTACATTCGGTGTTGGCGAATGCGAAATTAAAATTTATGTAACTCGAATAACGACGAAATTGAAAGATGAAAACAGAGGCGATAAATATAGCACAAATATAACACCTGACAACCGACTCGATGCCCGTCGAAAGAAAAATAACTTTGTTTATAAGACGTGTGAAACTTCGACAGAGCCGTTAGAAATACGAAATTTAGAATAGCGGCGAGATGAGGAGTGCGACAAAGGGGGCTCCTAGTATAAAAGCAGCGGAGAGCGGCTCCGCGGACAAGTCTTTGTTTCTCAATTTAAGACGTTACAAATTTTGTAAAATTCCGACGCTATCATTTAATCGGGGCAGTTTTTTGGTCTCCGGGCGCGGTCATCTACGACGGACCGGCATTCACAAAGCTCGGTCGCACCAATCTCTCGTTTGTTTTGAGAGGAATAAAATGGAAAAAATAGAATTTCCACGAGACGAGGTGTATCTTTATTTTTTATTGTTGACACCATCCTTACATCCATCGGCATTACAAATTCGCCAGTTCGTCTCGAACATTCGATGGCAATTACTTGGACTCGTTATACCCACCCGTGCATCGCTGCGGATCTTGGTGGTGGATGGGTCAGTGTCCTCTAGGCTCACGTTTATAAAGTGGGCGTTTATTTTTCTTTGGTTTTAAGTCTTGAGGACTATGAAGCTAGACTTGATGCACTTGATGCATTCATTCGTCGATGTCTTCCCCGTCCGATCCTGTTAGCTAGTGACTTCAACGCGAAGTCAACAGATTGGGATTGCGGGCGATCAGATTGGCGGGGAAAGTTTCTCAATGATTGGGCGGATGAACTTGGCCTCCTTTTAGTAAATGAGGGTACGAAAAGTACATTTATTGCGTGTAGAAGCGAATTAATTGTCGACTTGACATGGATTTTGTCCTTTGCGCAATCTTTGATAAGTAATTGGCGAGTTGAAGCTGGCTCAGAATCCTTGTCGGACCATAGGTTTATATATCTATGGCCATCGATTCGGCCCTAACGTATACGCGGACTTCCCAGTCGGGAGAAAAACACCATAATAGATGGGCGATTCGTAAATTTGATGAAGATTTATTTCTTATGGTACTTGATGCCGCCACTTGGTCGGAGAATACCTTGGAAGGCAATGCCTTACAAGAAGTTACGTGGCTCAGGGAGAGACTTACAGAGGCGTGTAATATCGCCATGCCTAAGGCCTCTTTTCGTTTCTCAAAACAGGTTTACTGGTAAACGGAGAACATTGCAATTCTGCGACGTGCCTCCGTCCAGGCTCAGAGAACCTTTACGCGCGCCAGACGGCGATGTAGAGTGAGCGCGGAGATAGTGGCGTCAGCGTATGAGTCATATCGTGATGCGCGCCGTGCTTTGCGTGTTGCGATACGCCGAGCAAAGAAAAAGGCTTGGCAAGACTTGCTTCAAACTATAGATGAAGATCCCTGGGGGCGACCCTTTAAGATCGTTACTGATTGTCTTCGCCCCAGAACCTCTCCAGTGACAGAAACATTAAAAACTCAGTTGGTTCACAGAATTGTCAATACCCTGTTTCCTGAGAAAACAAGCGCTCTTTTACAAAGGGTCTCCATTCTACTCGGAGATGCCACTCCTGACTGGTCGGAGGAAACCTGTCAGGTAACAGAAGAGGAGTTAGCACGGGTGGCACGTAAGATTAAGATAAACAAGGCCCCCGGTGCAGATGGTATACCCGGCAAAGCTCTACGTCAATCTTTAGAGATCCTAGGTCCCCGGGTTTGCAAAGCATTTACGGGATTGTTGAAAGAAAATTTCCCTCCTGATTGGCGAGAAGCAATGTTGGTCCTCATACCTAAACCGGAAAAGGAGCCCAATAACTCATCCGCATATCGACCTATTTGTTTGCTGGATAAGGCTGGCAAACTCTTTGAAAGAGTCATTGCAGGCCACTTCATCCAACACTTGTCGTGTAAAGGACAAATGCTCCAGCCGGGGCAATTTGGTTTTCGCGAAGGTCGTTCGACCATTGATGCGATAGCGCGTCTTCGATCTCTCGCCGATGCCTCAACGGCGCAGGGGGGCGTGTTGTTAGCGACATCGCTGGATATAGCAAATGCTTTCAACTCGCTCCCCTGGAGAGTTATAGGGGAGGCCTTGGCTTATTTTCGAGTTTTCTTGTACCTCCAAAGAATTATTGGACAATACCTAAAAGACAGAGTACTGTCTTATATCGATCGCGATGGTCGACATTGTGCTAAATTTATTCATTTAATAAATTTGAAAAGCCATAAAAACAAAATTTTAAAAACCATAAATTGCTCTTTATCGAAGTCGGAGATGAACCCGCGATTCTGCCAGGAACGCAATAAACAAAAGAAATTTCACATCGGCTATAATTTAGCACAAATTAAATTCGGAACGTGAAGAGAAATTACGCATACGGTTTGCAATAGGGTAAACGCAACGCACACGGAACGTGAGAAAGATACGCAACGCAACGGAAAAAGATACGCAACGCAACGCGAGAAAGATATACGCAACGGAACGCAACGGAACGCGAGAAAGCACACAGCGCACGCAATAGAACGCAGAAAAAATACTCTGGGCTGCCGGCACGCGGCGATACAATGCCCACTCCCGGTACCCCACCGAGAACGGATCGGCTTCCGAACTTTCCATACACGCGCGCAGGACGTGTCGCAGCACTCGCGAATTCCTGTTCGAAACCCCCCCCCCCCTTTCATCCCGGGGCTCCACGCAACACGCTCGCAAATACTCGCCGCACGCCGTCTTCACGTGATGGCTGCGACTCGACGTCCCACGTCGTGATGAACACGGCACTCCGCCGATTACAGCTTTTTCCCTCGGTGGCTGAATATACCCGGAGAGCCGTTATGGTCCCACGACGCGGCGGAATCCGTCGTCGCCGTCCTCGAATCCGCTCTGCTGCGGTACTCGCGCCGGCACCCCGTGCTGGTCACGTGATCGGTGAGTGATCGGCAACTCCTCGCCGAATCTCTCAAAAGAGCTGTAGCACAGGATTGCCAGCCCCTGGCCGGAACCTGTTTATTAAAACATAATTAAGTTTTCGGTACCGGGCGACTCCTGGCCCTTCGTCACGAAACGGCACTCACGGTACAACACGTGATAACCGCGTGCTCAACAACTCGCCGGTCGCTCTCCCTCGTCGTCAATCCCGCCGGGCGGAAAATTCATGTGAGACTCGCTCGGCAAAATCACTCAAGCCCTTCACGGGCGGAAAATCCATGGGAGAAGTCTTCCCTGTCGGCGACAGCCTCCGCACTACCTCGTCGTCGATCCCGTCGGCAGAGTTCGGCACCTCGGTCTCCGTGCGACTAACTTGAGACTCGCGAACGGGCCCGTTGCCAGACCAACCGCGCCGACGCAATACTCATTACGGTGTCGGTACCGCCAATTTTCGCGAGTCGGTAAATCGCCAGGTCGGTAAGCCGACACTGAAACCGCGAGATAACGCAGTTTTTCGTTACAACATGTACGAAGAAGTGTCGAACGCGGTGTTCCACAAGGCTCGGTGTTGGATCCATTATTGTGGAACATCGCGTTTGATAAGATACTACGTGTAGCGCTTGCGCCATCTTTGAAATAATGAAGCGTTGAGTATTGGTCTTAAACTAAGTCTTTATTTACACTTATGTACAGTC
This sequence comes from Cardiocondyla obscurior, assembly GCF_019399895.1. NCBI lineage: Eukaryota > Metazoa > Arthropoda > Insecta > Hymenoptera > Formicidae > Cardiocondyla > Cardiocondyla obscurior. The sequence goes on from NC_091877.1 coordinate 5,408,338, forward strand.
TTATTTTTGAGTTATCTCAAATCGCACCACTAGGGTGCTTTCCACAAAATCCGAAGAAGTCGAGTTAGACTCGACGTTCTCGGTAAGAGATATGGGGTGCCGTTAAGGTTACTTTGATCGACCCCCATTTCTCGTCCCCCGGATAGGTTATCGGCTCAGAGTCCGAAGCGGACGTAGTTGCCCACGGGTCGGTTTGCGTCCCGACTTCAGTGGTCTGCGGCGCGTGCTGGATCGCCGTAGGGGTCCCGTTGGTCTGGGTCTCCTGTGTGGTCGGCGGAGGCCTCGGCGTCGAAGGGAGCCGGTACCGTGGGCTCGTCAGACGGTAGGCCCGGATGTCGCCGGGTATCAGGGCCGACAGCGGAGGACGTGTCAGCTGCGGCGGTGGTAGCCGCAGAGGACACGGGGCCCAAGGTCTCAGCGCCACTGGTAGTAGCCCTCGTGGTAGCAGAGGCAACACAGGTTGCGGCTGCGGAGGTCCGGCTGCTACGGGCTGCTCCGACTTCGGCCTTACGATCAGCAGCGGCTGCCCCGGCGGAAAGGTCTCCACAGCGATGATCCGGGGTGTCAGCGGTCCTGTGGTGCTGTCGAGAGAGCTGGCGTCCTTCGGCTGCGGCTTCCGTCTCCCTCGCCTCACCTTCCGCCTCCTGGTCAATCCAGGGTCCTCGCTCCCTACTACTACGTTCATGCAGAGTTCGATCGAGACCGAGCTTCTGCGGTTACAATTTCAAAAGCGGCTAGCTTGCGATGCTTATCTGGCACTATCGGTTAGGATGTGCTCTAAACTGGCTTAATGCAGGCTGAAGCGAAATTCGATCGTTATCTCGCTCCTTAAGTAGGACCTGTGAAGTGATCTTACTTCCGAGAGAACCGCGCCGCCTAGCGGCAAGCTTTATACTATTCGGCTTTTCTATGCCTGCCGGGTCGCTATCCGGCAGGTGCTTGTGGCGCACTTGCATGGTCGCTGTGGCGCGCTTGCATGGTCACCACACTACGAATACCTCTTCCCCCGGGCTGTAGCGTGTTGTGTTACGCTGATGATACAATTGTGCTCGTCCGGGGGGAGGGGGAATTGAATAAAGGCACAAACTCTTGGCGAAGCAGCAGTCCATGCCATCGTAAGACAAATTGCGGAACTCACAATAAAACCTCTAAACGCCGCGTACCTTCGACATCATAAAATGTCAATAGGATGCCCGTCCAGGTGAGAAAAAGTATGAAATATCTCGGCCTCACTCTGGACGGAACGTGGGACTTTGGCGAACATTTCGCCACGGTAACTCGCCGTATGGGCCGAGCGACGGTGACATTAGGCCGTATAATGCCTAACTTGGAAGTTCTACGCGGCGGTCGTTTTTGATCCATTGCTCTGTATGGAGCACCAATATGGACGAACGACCTGCCGCGTAATAAAAAGGCGATGGCGGGCCTACGTCAGGCCGAACGCCATCTAGCGGTGCAGGTTACCCGCCTATACAGAACTGCTGCTGCCGATGCGGCAGCTGTTATGGCGAGCATCCCGCTCATTGACATAGAAGCGAAGGCATATGCCGAACGCTATGAGTGCAAGGTGTCCGTACAAACGCGGGGTCAACAAATGACTCCCGCGGCGATTGCTAAACTGCGCCGAACTTCACGGCGCAAAGTTATGAAGAGGTGGAGAGACAGACTAATGTCTCTTCCTGCTAACACTCCGGAACACAGAGTGATCCTTGCCGTCTACCCATATCTTTTAGATTGGGTACACGGGATAGTGTCAAAGGTGGACTACCCTTTAGAGCGGCGCAGATGGTTACCGGACACGGAACGTTCGGTGCCGCATAGGTAGAGATCGTACTCCCAAATGTTGGGAGTGCGATTATAGGAAAGATTCGGCTGATCATATGATGACCGAATGTCCTGTCTTTGCAGAAGAGCGTGCTGCGCTCCAATTAATAATTGAGCCGAATCTCGCCCTCCCTGTGGTTATAAAGCCCATAGTGGAGGACAAAAGCAAAAAGGAAGCGTTTATCTCCTTCTGCGAAAATGTTATCTCGCAGAAAGAGAACAGCGAAAAAATCCGCCGGGGGGAGATTCTCCCGCCGAGTTCACAAGTAGGAGGTGTGCCCCGAAAGGCACAAGGACGAGTGCGTCGAGGTAAGCCGGCGCATCTACGCCCATCGTAAGTTAAAGGGGGAGGCGAGTGTGATCTACATAGATCAACTCTACCTCCCCCCATCACCGGAGAAAGGAGGAGTGGCCAATAGTTAGAAGCTTCTAGCTCCTTTAGGAGCTTAACAAATCGGTCCTTTTTAGGACCAAGGAAAATGTGCGAGTGCTGGCGTCTCCGGGGGACGAGTAACTCAATATCTCCCGTAAGGGTGAGGATTGTCCCGCTCTTTCTGGGGGCGTCAGCCTCGTGCTTGGTGTAAAGGGGGCAATGTCACGGGTGGCTAGGAACCACCTGCTGCCCCCTTGCCCATAGGGGCGTTAGTAGAAGAGCATTGGCATTGGTCCCTTCCACCTAGTTACAGGATGGTGACCCGGTCAAGTCTAATGACCGAGTGCCGGGGGGCCTCCTTTGCTTTTAAGAAGGAGCCCCCTTGCCGGGCAGTGACCCCCTAACATTTGGGGTCTCAGCGGTGAATGGGCGGTGTGGCACTTATAATGTGTTCACGCCTCCCGTGCCGCCCATCGGTCACTGCCAGTGCTAGGCTAATCGTGAGGTCTTAGTGGGTAGTAGGCAGCACGACATGCATAAGACCTGAGCCCTACATAACCCCCGGAGTTCCCAAACCGGAGGAATGCGTAAAGGCATTTCCTTACGTAAAAAAAAAAAAAAATGATTCGCTGGGGCAGTACCTGGGACTAAGTCCCGGGGAGGGCCCGGCGGGGAGGTTCGGTCATACTAAGAGCGCACAGTACCTCTGGCACAGTACTTCGAGTACAGTTAAGTACTGGAGCCGGAAATACAAAACCTCAGAGACCGCGGTGAACAGTCTTTCTCAGGACTGGGATCCGCGGTACGGGATTTGACAATCCTAGGGTGCCTGAGCCCGGCGACTATTTCGCCGAGAGGGTGGGTTTTATTCCCCCCAAAATGGTAAAGAATAGCGACCCGAAATTCAAACGCTCGGCCGGCTGGGGCCGTTAGGGTGAGTTTAAAACTCTCCCGCCATGCCACCCTGGGGGGAGGGTAGAGGGTTTTTTTATCCAAGGGTAGAAGATCCCGCTTCTGGGGCACTACACTCGGGTGCTCCCGCAGCCGAAGGAGTGAGATTACCTCTACCCGTTTCGGAACGTACGTGACGCCTATAAAGTTAACACAGCCACATTAACACAATCAAATTAAAAATAACAAAAAATTTAGTGCTCTTTTGTTGCTAATTATTTACTCTATTGCAGATTTTGTTGCTCCGTCCATTTTCGAAAAATCAGTGGTTGTGCTGATATAACATTAAATTCAGCACAGCCACACAAAAAATATTATATTAAGTGGCCAAATTGAAAAAACAAGTATTCCAGAATTTGTTGCTAATTAGTTGCTTTAAGATAGTGCAAAAACATTTTAAAAGTATTACGTTCAACAAAATTGAGTGTACCGGAATTTGAGAAATTTTTAAAAAACGTAATATTTTGCAAATGTTTTTGCACTATCTTAGAGCAACTAATTAGCAACAAATTCTCGTATATGCTTTTTTTCAATTTGACCGCTTTAAATAATATTTTTTGTGTGGCTGTGTTGAACCGTTCTCGAGAGTAAAATGCCTTTCCCGAATTTGTTACTCGATCAATTTCGGTATTAAACTCTTCTCCGATTTAATTGCTTAAAAGATATTTATTTTCAGCAATTTGTTGCTCGTTGTTTATTATAATAAACGGACTAAGAGAATGGCTATAGTGAAACATACTTAAAAATCTAATACTGATAGTGATTGGATTGTTAACTTTGATAAAGCTTAAATTTTGTTTATTGATTTAATATATATTTAGATTTAAATTAATAAGTGATAAAGGTATGAGAATAAATTAATGGCTTTGAATATTAATGTTTATGTATATAATAATAAATGAGAGTTTATTTCGAACGATTTTTTTGCAGCTTTTTATTTTTTGCGAATGAATTCCGTCTGGTTTAGCAGTAAGACATTGACGAGCGTCTTAACGATTGTCTTTTTGCGATCGTTTGGCGTTGCGAACTATACGGTTTTATAAAAACACAATCGTCAAGACGTTCATCAATGTCTTATTGCTGGATAAGACGACGAGTGAATTGACTTCATCAATCTTAAACGTTTCTTCGTACGAGATATACATATAATCGCGATATCGATTATGCATCCCCGTGGACGTCCTGCGAAAATATGTCGAGAAGATGTTATTAACTGTGTATTACGATATAAAAATCGCATTATCTTAGATAACAAAATTACATCAAAATGCAATACAGTGTGGTGCAAAATAGCTAAAGATTTACATAATTTTATAACACTTTTTTCAATATCCACGCTAGTATCGTGTAACAGATATGGAATTCGCGACAAACTTTGCGATTGTGTAGAAGAGAAAAATATTATTGCTAATTTTAGTGTTGATAGTAATAATACAACTAATGAATCAGATGAAAATACTAGATTGTCGACAGATTTAAAAAACACAGTTCCTATTACATTTATTATAACAGTACCGACTGATGAATTTAACGAAATAATTATTTATAAATCATACAAACGTATGTATAAAAATAAACTACGACACAGAGTATGGAAAACTCTTAAACCAGGGGTTGGGCAAGAATTTATTATAAAAAATATTTGAGACGCAATACGTTTAAAATGTGGTTTTAGATTTAGAAACCATTATATATTGTTACACTCGGCGGCGAACTCAGACGACGGCCTCTCTCACTCTCACACACACTCCGCTGCAGCGCTCTCACTCTCTCACACCGCGTCACTCCCGCCGTAAATGAAAACTCAAGTCTTAGAAAAGCAACGGATTTAATAATCTCTTAATGACAACGCCCGTCAACGTCACGGGTAAGACTAACAACTTTTCTTTTAAACAACAAGCTGTCCCCTAGCAACGGGTGACAGCTAACTTGAAACTCGCGGAATATCCATATCGAAGCTCTACACGCCGAACGTCGCCGAGCTCGGACTTCGCGCCGCTCCAAGACAGCGGGCTTCGCGCCGTTCCCCATACCGGGCGTAACAATATCAAATAACAGCTTAGCATCAGGATTTATAAACGGTACAAAATAATTTTTTTTTCAAAAACGTAAGAGATTACAATATATTTTATGTACATTTATGTAGTAATCACAATTTTTTTAGGTACTTGTAAATGTAGCAGTACCTTGCGATGCAATATCAAAAGTACACAAGAAGAGATATTAATAAAATGCAAAATATTTAAAGGTACTGGAAAATGCGGCAAACGCTACTTGAGGGAGCCTATATAAGAAAGATTGTTGCACAACAATTATGTACAAAACCAGTCGATATATATCGTTCAGAAGAAGCAAATAAACTAATGGAAACTGAAGACCCTGAACCCCCGCATCTATATAAAGCTTCCGTACTGCACGTTGCTAAAAAACAATACTTGCAGTCAAAATACCTAGATAAAGATCCATTTACAGCGTTATGTATGATGTGTTGTAACCCGAGCCTGCACACAGGTGATTGACACACCGCGTGCAATAAAAATTATAAAGACTCAGCAGATTACCTAACCATTGGAATCCACTGAGCCTACGATACAGTTTCGTCAGCGGTTACATCAGATATCAACGAAAGGCAGTAAGGCATACGGTCACCTCTTTCTGCTGACAAGACGAAAAGTAATATTATATAAAAAGCCTGAGCCCCGAACCTCGGACAAGTCAGTTCGGTACGAGCTAGCGACTTGTACCGCTACAAGTATTATACTGTGTAAACAAAGGGAAGATAATAAAGAATTGTACGTTATTGTTATTAACGGCACATTTATTACTCTACACGTCTACCGCTAAGTAACGGTCCTGGAGCGGTGCAACAAATAGGTGGCAGCGGTGGGATACGCCCCCCGGAAGCAGGATAGCTCTAGCTGGCTACCCCTAAGCCTGGCGGTGACGCTGATAGACCACAACTGAAACAGAAAAAAGAAGTAGAAGCCGACAGTCAAGAAGAGTAAATTGCAGACCCGCCGACGCGAAGCTGAAACCGTAAGCAGATACCGGCCGACAAGCAACATGTATTACATACCACTTATGTAAGTTACAATTTATCTTTACCCGCAAATTCGTTCATACGCAATTTTCGGCCAAAGTGCTGAACACTGACTTCCTGCTTACGAACAAACGCTACATCGCGAATACGAAACCGCGCACGACGCGAAATATCAAATTTCATCAAAGACATAATCGAGTTAAATCATGTCACGAAGACTCGATACCGCAAAACCTACTGTCAAATGGCACGCGGATATTTTAAGCAAATCTTGTGACAAATACGACCATGACCCTATTGATACTACTTACAAAAATGTCAGTAGACTTGACAGACAGACACGCCCGACAGCTCACACGACGATACGAACGGCAAATGGAAAAAACTTCATGCTAACCATCACGGATCAGGGAGGACTAGAAAATCCGACACCGCCCGAAGAAGCGGCTGGTAGCGCTCCTCAACCAGAGGATAAAGAAAACGAAGAGTCTATGCATAATGCGCATTCTTCTCCTCTCATTAAGCCTCGACCAAACCCTTCACGGGACAATACGATTTTAGACGCCATTCAAAAGATAACCAGACGCCTCGGCCGTCTGGAATCAGATTGCAACACGTCGAGGGAACGACTACACTACACACGAATCTCGGATTCGGCGCCTAGAGAACCGCGCGAATACCATTCCGAGAACGTCCGATTTTCGTTAGACCGACCACGGGAATATATCCCGCTCAAAGACGCGATAAAATTAATCCCTACGTTCGACGGAACCAACGCGAAAGTTAAAACATTTTCTAAAGCATGCGAATACGCGGCGCGCAAGCTAAATCCAGTCGATGAAAATGAGATATTAGCTGCAATATTATACACAAAACTTACGGATCGTGTCTTATCGCGTTTCAAGACAAAAAAGATTACGTGTTTTGATCAGTTTATAAAAGAAATTGAAGATAATTACATGCAACGTCGAGGAACGTCACATTTACAGATCGAGTTCAATCAATTACGGCAGGGAACGGGAGAAAATGCTCAATCTTTCGGAGCACGAACAGATAAGCTAGCAACTGAATTATACGACGCGTTGAGCGAGGATCCCACGTATTCAGCCGATAAAAAACGCGGAATTTGGAATACGATCCAAAAACAGGCTTTACATAATTACCAAACCGGGCTGCATTCACACTTACAATTAATAGTGCGTTCCCGAAATAATGCAACGCTAGCCGAAGCTACTGCAGGGGCCACCGCTGAAGAAAAACAGCGTGGAACCCCCGCTCGAGTCTACGCGGAACGCGAAAAACCAAATACCCATTTTAAACGAAACACAAGCATAAATTGCCAAAAGTGCGGAAGAAACGGTCATACAGAGCGCAAGTGTAAAAATAGTCGCTACGCGAACCGATTTTCTTTACCGCGAGCGGAATTAATTGCGAAAAGAAACGCGACTGCTAAATATTGGTGTAACGGTGCACCCGGCGATGCACCGTTCCGGCCACAACAACGGCCGGCCGCCGGACACAACACCGTCCGGCGGGGACCCGAAGCGCGGTGCGCCCCAAACTTTATAATTTATACACGCCGGAATAGCACGGCAATGCGTAGCCGTTCCGCGGCTAAGTCCATCCGCGGACTTAGCCGAGCGTCCCCGAGCGCCGCCGAACCGCGCCGTCGACGTCGAGGCCCGTCGTTTCCGAGCGCGCCGCATCCCGGGGCCTCGGCGCCACGCGTCGGGACACGTCACGTACCCCGCTGAGCCCCGGCAACCCTGCGCCGTCACTTTTATGTATAAAAGTCGACGCCAGGACTCAGCAGGACCGTCCTGATCCGTTCGCTCTCGAGCGAACATCCGATCCTAGAGCACGAAACCACGGGGTGAAGCGATCTTCGTCTCGGCCAGGAGATCCTGGCGCTCACGATCCTCTAGTTCCGAACTCTGACCGTACGCACGACTAGCTCGTGGGGTGGAGCGCACTCCGTCTCCTTCGAGGACTCTCGATCCTACGTCTGCGGCACGGAAAGACTCGAAACGCATTTAAGATCCCGTCGCACCGTCGTGATCCACGGGGTGGAGAGATCTCCGCCTCGGCCAAGAACTCTTGGCTAGCGACACCGGTCAAGGTGCATCCTGCCCAAGCGCCTCGCGTCCTCCGCGATCCACCGACGCATAGAAATTTCATACCGCGCGCTAGATCACTCCGTATCTAAACGCGATCAAGAGTACGGCGGGCCCCGCCCGTCGTCCCGCGCCCGCGTCCCGCGTACCGCCGGTCCGTCCAACAGAACCGATCGCGGGATCCACGATCCGCGCCGAAAACCGCGCCCACGGTTCCGCGCCACCCACCGCGCCTCACGTGGGGCCTCCGCAACCATCCGCGAATTTACGCCTCGCGCACGCGTTACATCGATCCGCGATCGAAAGGGCCGACGCTCCCACCAGCGAATTATATCCGCGCCGCACATTCATTATCTTCGTTTGTTACAACTCTGTATATATATATATATATATATATCGACGCCGCGTGACCAAGCGGACGTCGTGGTTAATTAATAAATAGTCTTTTTTGTTACTGCATCCGTCTCGGTACATTCTCGACCTCGCCTACTCGAATCCTGCGTCCCGACGAGCGTCCCGGGCTCGCTGGCCCGACATTCGAGACCCGCCGCGAAAGCAGGTCGTTTTATTGCAATCATTGCAAAATGAACGGACACACACGCAAGACATGCTGGCATATCCACGGACGGCCAACAACCTCACGTAACCCGATCCAAAACACGCGCGGGGCATTAAATGCTCGACCTAAGCGTGAAGTTAACACAACTACAATAGGCTCACAAAAACCACACATAGAAACGCACACGAACAGTAGTGTTGACGAACAGGAATCAGCACCATGGGCTACCCGTGCCATAAAAAAATATCAAGTGTCGCAAATGACGACACCAAATAAAGCACGCGGGCTTAAATTAGTCACATTGCCGGTAAAAGAGGCAAAAAGAGGGAAAGTGACTTTTCTACTAAATTCAGGAGCAACCATTACAATAATAAAAGTGGGCAAATTAAAAGGAGACACCTTTAAATGAACATCAATTAACATTAACAGGCGTGACAGGGCACTTACACTTGGACGAATCAAGGCAACCATAAATTTAGAAAGGAAGCAAGTATCACATAAGGCGCATGTAGTAAAAGATAATTTCCCTATAGACTATAAAGGGATTTTAGAAATAGACTTCTTAGAAAAACAAGGCGCATTGTGCGATCTAAAAAAGGGTACATTAACAATGGATCAAGTTGTGTGCTAAATTTTTTTTGTAACATAAATATATTTTAAAGAAATCACGTAATGTACAGCGGAGATACTTAATTGTCGGATGTTACCGACGTCGGGGATGAACCCGCGACCTTTACCATATACGCAAAATAAAAAGAAGGATTTATTACCCGTCGGAACAAACAAAAAAAAAATAATTACGCTGGCTATAATTTAACACAAAGCAAATCTGTTCGAAACGAAAAGGAAAAAAAATTGGGGTATCAGGCCACAGCCGTAGCTGCCCGACAGGTCACGGTGCGACGCTATACGCACTCCTACAATCTGCGATGGCTCGCAATGCCTATCGCTACACACAAACTCACGCGAGGTTTCTGAGCGCAAGCTACGGGCGCGAGATACAGAACTCAACAGAAAAATTAACGAGACGCAAGGGAAAATACGCATACGGTTCGCAAGAAAGGAAACGCAACGCAAAACGGCACGTGAGAGAAAAAACTCAACGCAACCGAACGGAACGCGAAAGAGATACGCAACGCAACAGAACGCGAGAGAGATAGTATGGGCTGCCGACATACGGCGATACAATGCCCACTTCCCGGTACCCCACCGAGAATGGATCGGCTTCCGAACTTTCCATACACGCGCGCAGGACGTGTCGCGGCACTCGCGAATTCCTGTTCGAAACCCCCCCCCCTTTCATCCCGGGGCTCCACGCTACACGCTCGCAAATACTCGCCGCACGCCGTCTTTCCGTGATGGCTGCAACTCGACGTCCCACGTCGCGATAAACACGGCACTCCGCCGATTACAGCTTTTCCCCTCGGTGGCTGAATACACCCGGAGAGCCGGTATGGTCTCACGGCGCGGCGGAATCCATCGTCGCCGTCCTCGAATCCGCTCTGATGCGGTACTCGCGCCGGCACCCCGTGCCGGTCACGTGATCGGTGGGTGATCGGCAGCTCCTCGCCGCTTTTCCCAAAATATCCGTGGCTCAGAATTGCCAGCCCCTGGCCGGAACCATTTTTATTAAAACGTAATTAATTTTACGATACCGGGCGACTCCTGGCCCTTCGTCACGAAACGGCACTCACGATACGGCACGTGAAAACCGCGTGCTCAACAGCTCGCCGGTCGCTCTTCCTCGTCGTCAGTCCCGCCGGGCGGAAAATTAATAGTAGACTCGTTCGGCGAAATCACTCAAGCTCTTCACGGGCGAAAAATTCATGGGAGAAGTCTTCCCTGTCGGCGACAGCCTCTGCACCATTTCGTCGTCCAGTCGGGCGGAGTTCGGCACTTCGGTCTCCGTGCGACTGCGGCGAGACTCGCGAACGGGCCCGTTGCCAGGCCAACCGCGCCGACGCAATAACTCATTACGGTGTCGGTACCGCCAATTTTCGCGAGTCGGTAAATAGCCAGGTCGGTAATTCGACACCGAGACCGCGAGATAACGCAGTTTTACGTTACAGCTGTATTCAAATTACTGCCTTACGAACAGATCATTCTACCGCCCCGCAACGAGACAATTTGCCGGGCCGTCACTGATACAAATCATGTTGAAATCATAAACGCCAGGGAGTATGAACCCGGCGTATTTGTAGTCAGTTGCCTAGTTAAACCCGAAAATAATATTTGTCCGATAAGTATTTTGAACACATCAAGCAACGAAATCATTTTTAGCACGCCAAACGTCGATGTAACAAGGATCGAAAACGCTGACACGGAAGAAGTATTCGCTATACGCGACACGCGCGATTCAGAGTCACAGTCCCGTCAAAAAAGAGTACGGAATGCGCGACGCATAGCACATTTAAACGAGGAAGAAAAAAATATACTGCTAGAAATATGCGACAAATTTTGCGACACCTTTTACTTAAAAGGAGATATATTAACACATACAACGACAGTAGCGCATGAGATAACGATGGATGAGAAATCAAAACCCATAAATTGCCGGCCGTATCGTTTGCCCGAACGACATAAAGCCGAAGTAAACAAGCAAACTAAAAAAATGCTCAAAGAAAAAATAATTCAAGAAAGTATCAGCCAGTGGAATGCGCCCAATCTGGTGGTCCCCAAGAAAGCTGACGCTAACGAAAATCCGAGAGTAAGAATCGTCGTGGACTTTCGTAAATTAAATGAAGTCACGATAGGAGATTCTTTTCCGATTCCGAATATAACAGATATGTGGCGGATCCCTCCGACGCTACACGTCGGATGACGCCACCTCACACGTTACCGGCCGTGCGAAGGAGGAAGCAAACTTTAATACCGCGACCCTTCTTCTAAATAATTATTTACTCCGTGATCGGACTTTGAAATGGACTTTGTCTCGGGACTTTCCTCAACGAACTTCCGGGACTATCCCGATTTACTTTTCAGAGACAATAGCTCTGAAGGCTCGTTGCATCAGCCGAGCCCTCAGAGTCCCTCCGAATCTCATAGCGAGCACATCGCTCCGTTGTCGTCTTCTACGACACTTTACATTGTATAATTCGTTCGTATCACCGTGCTCCAGTTTGTGCATCAAGTGCATGTGTGCTAATTCACTCTGCGTTTTCAAGCCTGGCCAGGCTCTATTGCGTACACGAATTGCGAGCAGCGAAAAACGAATTGCGAACCGCAAGCTGTGAACTGCGACTTCCTCGCGCGTTATGGTCTTCTTATAGACCTTAAGAATAAGAAACTCATCGATTCTAAGACAAGCGTGTCTACCATTGGCTTTTGTAAAACGGTGCGAGATTATAATATCTCACACGTTGAGAAACGCCCTATTCCGGAGGGACCTTTCAGGGACAACTACGACAAGCTACTCCAGGAATATGCGGACATCGCTTCATCAACTACATTGACTTTCACGGACAACCCGATTGCTGTTCGCCACCACATTATTACTCAAGGACCTCCGACTTACGAGCGACCTCGTCGGCTCATCGGTGATCGGCTCAACGCAGCAAGGAATGAATTCAACAATCTGCTGGATAAAGGCGTCATTCGTCCATCATCAAGTCAATGGGCCAGCCCACTACACCTTGTCTCCAAGCCCCTGGGTGGTTGGAGAGTCACGGGTGATTACAGACGCCTAAATGCCCAAACAATTCCGGACCGTTACCCGCTGCCTATCATCGAGGATCTATTGCAAGACTGTGAGGGAAACAGAGTCTTCAGCACAATAGACCTACAAAAGGCATACTACCAAGTGCCGGTAGCAGCGGAAGACATTGAGAAGACAGCCGTCACAACTCCCTTCGGCCTTTTCGAGTTTCTTGGCATGCCCATGGGACTTCGCAACGCCTCTCAGACTTTCCAGAGGGTTATGAACAACCTTCTGCGAGAATTACCATTCGTCAGGAGCTACTTGGATGACCTGCTCGTGCTCTCCTCCTCACATGAAGAACATCTCGAACACTTGAAACAGCTGTTCCAGTTACTCCGAGAAAACAATTTATCCATCAACCTGGAGAAGTGCTGCTTCGGAGAAGCATCTGTAAATTTCTTGGGATTCACGATCTCCGAGCAAGGATACGAACCTCCACAACGCAAGGTTCAGGCTATTCGTGAATTTCCTAAACCACAGACTTTCACTCAACTGCGGCGATTCCTCGGAATGCTCAACTATTACAGGAGATGCATTCCTCACGCGGCTTCTACACAAGCTCCATTGCACGATCTCCTTAAGAACGTTCCGAGGAAAAGCAAGAAGGACATTGTTTGGACTCCAGAAACCGATCAAGCCTTTGAAGACTGCAAGGATGCCATAGTCCATGCTTGCAAGCCTTCCTTTCTCGACAACACGGCACCTCTGACTCTTACAACGGATGCTTCGGACACAGCAATCGGTGCCTCACTCGAACAAGAAATCAACGGTGTTTCCAAACCCATCGGATTTTTCTCTCGCAAACTGAGCGACACGGAGAAAAGATACAGCACCTACGACAGAGAGTTACTGGCAATCTTCGCCTCCATCAAATTCTTTCAACGATTCTTGGAAGGTCGCAGCTTCACCATCAGGACAGACCACAAACCATTGGTTTACGCTGATCAACAGCGCTCGGACAAAGCCTCACCACGACAAGCTCGCCAACTCGATTATATCCTGCAATTTAATGCGCACATAGTGCATCTTAAAGGACAGGATAACAGTGTGGCAGATTCTCTCTCACGAACGTGCACCATCGACATGCCAACTCAGCTTGACACTCGCACGATTCACGAGGCTCAATCAAGAGACAACCAGCTTCAAGAAGTTCTCCTCAACTCTTCGCTCAACCTTCAGAATCTCTTCATCGATGGATTCAACATCTTCTGCAACACCTCCGACGGACTAGTACGACCATATCTTCCGCAGGATCTTCGACGCACCGCTTTTGATGTCATACACGGTTTATCTCATCCCAGCAACAGAACAACTCTGAAAACCATCAAGTCAAAATTCTGCTGGCCTAACATCAATTCAGACATTGCTCTTTGGACACGGACCTGTGAATCGTGCCAACGTGCCAAAGTCTCCAAACATAACCGTACGGCTCTCGACAAGTTTACGTGCCCTGACAACCGCTTCGAGCACATACATTTGGACATCATCAAAATGCCGCTTTGTCAAGATTACCAATATTGCTTGACCATCATCGATCGCTTCACCAGATGGCCTGTCGTCGTTCCATTGAAAAACATCTCTGCCCGCACAGTCGCCGACGCTTTCTTCAATTCATGGATTTGTGTTTACGGAACACCTCTCACAATCACTTCGGATCAAGGAAGTCAATTTGAATCTGCTCTTTTCTCCTGTCTGGCCTCATCCATGGGAGCTCATCGGATTCATACAACGCCATATCATCCACAGGCTAACGGAATTGTTGAACGTCTTCATCGCACACTCAAGACAGCTTTAATGTGCGACCCTCACACACCATGGCCTACGCTGCTTCCTTCAGTGTTACTCGGACTCAGAACTGCACATAAGGAGGACCTGGACGCCTCTCCTGCAGAAATGCTTTATGGAACCACACTTCGCTTACCAGGAGAATTCTTTGTGACACGCTCCTCACAAGCAAATCCTACCGAGTTCTTAACTAACTACCAACGCTTGATTCAAACAATTAAGCCAGTACCAACATCCCATCACTCGACAACCAAGCCATTTCAGTATCCTGAGCTTTCAACGTGCACCCACGTCTTCAAGCGAGTGGACACAATCAGAAGACCTCTTCAACCACCATATACGGGACCTCACAAGATCATCAAACGACTCAACGACAAGACATACGTCATCAAAATTGATGGACTGGAGAAAGTCGTTTCTACAGATTCTTTGAAACCAGCTTTCATAGAATCTCATGTCAACGACCAAACAACGGCATCCCGGACTCATACCAGCTCTTCTGAAGATCTTGTCTTCTCAACACCTGAAGACCCTAAACCATCATCTTCAAGACCACGAAGAGTATCGTTCCCTTCTCTGGATGATCAGGAAACTGGAGGGGGAGTGGTTGTGGCGGATCCCTCCGACGCTACACGTCGGATGACGCCACCTCACACGTTACCGGCCGTGCGAAGGAGGAAGCAAACTTTAATACCGCGACCCTTCTTCTAAATAATTATTTACTCCGTGATCGGACTTTGAAATGGACTTTGTCTCGGGACTTTCCTCAACGAACTTCCGGGACTATCCCGATTTACTTTTCAGAGACAATAGCTCTGAAGGCTCGTTGCATCAGCCGAGCCCTCAGAGTCCCTCCGAATCTCATAGCGAGCACATCGCTCCGTTGTCGTCTTCTACGACACTTTACATTGTATAATTCGTTCGTATCACCGTGCTCCAGTTTGTGCATCAAGTGCATGTGTGCTAATTCACTCTGCGTTTTCAAGCCTGGCCAGGCTCTATTGCGTACACGAATTGCGAGCAGCGAAAAACGAATTGCGAACCGCAAGCTGTGAACTGCGAGTTCCTTGCGCTTGCTGCCGACAACATTCTTTCGCCGTTGCGGAATTCAGATAAGTCAGACGCGGTCTATACTGATCCGCTTTTGTTTCCTCAATGAGAGGACTGCTTCTTTTTATAATTTGCGCTTTACTCTTTATCGTTTTTGTCATTGCTTGTTATTTTCTTTACTTGTTTATTAAATATATCTGATGTTGTTTTGTAAACTTGTCAAGTGTCTGTCTTTATGTCTTAAACTGTGACCCCATTATTCTGCGCGATTTGTAGCGCCGGCTGGACACCGTCAACGTCCACAGATATACCAGATCAGTTGGGACATGCGAAATATTTTACAACTCTGGATTTAGCATCCGGTTATCATCAGATTCCGATACATGAAAAAGATAGAGATAAAACGGCGATCTCGACAACTCTAGGACATTATGAATTCAACCGAATGCCTTTCAGATTAAAAAATGCTCCAGCCACTTTTTAGTGACTAATGAATGCTGCTCTATCAGGTCTACAAGGTATCAAATGCCTTGTATACCTTGATGACATCGTAATATACGGATCTACCTTACGCGAGCACAATAAAAGGCTAAAGGAAGTTTTTGAAAGATTAAGACTGCACCATTTAAAACTACAACCAGAGAAATGTGAGTTTCTACGAAAAGAAGTATTATACTTGGGCCATATTATAGCCAAAGACGGAATACGACCCAACCCGACTAAAATATCAGCTATAAAAAATTTTTCGATCCCAAGAAGGGTTAAGGATATTCAATTCTTCATCGGGTTAGCAGGATATTACAGGAAGTTTATAGAAAATTTTTTGAAGATAGCAAAACCCTTAACAAACTTAACAAAAAAGGGCCAAAATTTCAAATGGGAGATCGAACAGCAGCAAGCATTTAAATTTTTTAAAGAAAAGTTGACGACCGCTCCGGTATTAAATTACCCTGACTTTGCGAAAAAATTCTTAATTACAATAGACGCGTCCGACCAAGCAATTGGAGCTATACTTTCACAGGGTGAAATCGGAAAAGACAGGTCGATTTCGTATGCAAGTCGCATATTGAATAAAGCTGAAAAAAACTATAGCACCACCGAAAAAGAACTACTAGCCATAGTATAAGCCGTAAAACATTTCAGGCCGTATATACGGAACAAAATTTACTATCATCACGGATCATAAACCACTGACGTGGCTGTTTAACGTAAACGATCCAGATTCACGATTAATCCGGTGGAGATTGAAGTTAGAAGAATATACATATGATATAATTCACAAGGCGGGGAAAAGAAATACAAACGCTGACGCACTCAGCAGAAAGAAACCCGCCAGAAGAAAATACGGCCAACATAAATACAACTACAGAAACACGGAAATACACGGCAGAAGAAAAAGAGAAAATTTTAAAAGAATATCACGACTTACCGTTAGGGGGTCACCAAGGCGTAACAAGAACTATCAATCGATTACGATTAAAGCATATGTTACGTCCTGTAACTCCACATCTCCTTTTTCCGACACATAGTTGATAAAGTAGATAATGAAAAGTATACCGAATGTATTGGTATCAAAGAAGAGGGTTCTAAGTTTCCAGAAAAAAAAAATGTTTTAACTGACGGAATATCCTGAATCGCCAGATGTATAAATAAAAGAAGGAACCTGAAACAATTGTACAACAGATGTGGAATATAAAAATCAAAACGAAAGGATTTGTCAAAATATTCATAAAACATTAATAGCTCGGAAAGATTTGGAATATCTTAAACTAAAAATAAATGTCTGGCGGTACACAAAGGAAATTCGGGAAGAAAAACAATTCAGTAAAATCAAATTTCGCCGTGGATCCTAGGGTAAAAAAACGGAGGCAAAAGCCTGTAATAATAAAAATGGGATACGCGGCCGGAAACTATAAAATTCAGGCAGCAATTGCTCGCTGCCGATTAAAAAAAAAGTTACCTAAACATTTTCGAATCTGTTATCTGGAAGCTTGGAAGGGCTAAAACCAGGTAGAGGGGAGCTCATAAACATTTTCTCCCGGACCAATAGATATCGGGAACTCCTCACCAAAAATTAGAAACTAAGGGCGAAAACTTAGAAAATTAAGAAAACTGAGAGAAGGGCGACCAATAATTGCGAAGACGGAAAAGTGGAGGAATAAGCCTAACGAATAGAATTAAAATTTTGGATAAGACTAAGAATCTGGCGCTGGTCCTCCCCTTTTCCGAGCTTATAAAACCGAGCGCTCCGACGACGCTCGCGCTCATTCTGTTCTAAAAATCTATTTTGCTCAATTTGCTTAGTTATTCTAAAATTTTTAAGTGTTTGTGATTATCTTGTGTGAGCGAAATAAAGGAAACGTCTCGAGAAATCATCCGAGAGAACTTGAAGTCAACAAATAGTAAGTGTCATCATTTATTTATCCTCATTTTTCCTTTAATTTTGAAACGGTTCCACTAAATAGTTTTTATTTAATTCATAAATATATATTTATATATAAAAATAAAAATTGAGGGAATGGTCAGGGTGCCGTTCACGCTTTATAGTTTCGCTATCTCTCTCTCTAATCCTCCCGTTTTTTCGGGTGCCTCGACCTGTCTAGCGGGCTTCCTTTTGTCGGGGGTTGCGATATGCCGCCAATAAATGGTGACTATCAAAACCTTGACTTGAGTAAGGCCCCATTCGGCTAGAGGAATCAGAGAAACTTAGAGTGACGACGGAGAGATCCGAAAGAAGCTGTGAGACGTGATGCCCAGGCATATTTTCCTCTCCATAATTCATTTATTAATTTAATTCATTAAAATGAAATCCTTTTAGTGGAATCATCGAATTTAAGAACTCTTAAGAAAAGCCGGGCTCGCCGTAATCGGCAAATACGGAATTTAAGGAGCCTAATCCAGAGCTTCTTCATGCAATACTTATTCGCGGCGGCGCCAGGGGAGATAAGAACCGACCCTCCCCGAAGAAGAGGAGAAAGGTCGTGGTCGCCTCAACCCCCAGCTCCCCCGACTTCACCGGCTCCCGAAGAAGTTCCCCAGAACGTTGACATATCCAGGGAACTGCCCCATTCTCCGAATCCGCCGAGCATAAACGACAACGCGACTGAATCTGAGCCTGATTCGGAGCAGTTCCGCCCTACGACTCCTTCCTATTCTCCGGACATTTCAATTCATTCTCCAGGAGCTGCACCTAGAGCATGCTCCTCTCCTATTCCGTCCCCGATACTTCATCCTGGGGAGCCTGAGGAGGTCGACTCCTTTGCTGATGACGATACTGTCTTTTGGCAAGAGTCTGACGGTCCAGAGCCTTCCCCCTCCCCCGCTCCGAGTGTGGAGTTCCTCGGCGAGCAAGAGGAACCCAGAGCGATCGTAGATCCTCTCTTCGAGCTCCTCCGGAGGACTTGCTCTCCGTGGATGGATCCCGTCCCCGAAAGGGCCTTCACAATAGGCCCTGATTCCTTCGATCCTGAGGAGATCAGGAGAGAGGCCAGTAGGGCATCTCCTGATCAGAACGTCTTCATATTTTATCCCGGGGTGGAACACCCTTTCTTAGCTCCGATCAGGCTAATTGATCGAGTATTTCCGAGATCGTCAGCTAAGATCTCGGAAATCATAGAAATTGAACTCGATTAGAATTATTATAGAATTCTTCAGTTATTTCCCGCGTACTTTTTGTTAATAAAAGAATGTTTTTTTAAATTTAGTATATTTAATTAAAATTTTTATTAGTTAATAATTTCTTTTGTTTATCATTATTATTATTTTAATTATATTCTACCATTACCATTTAGCATCAATTAGAAAAATTAAAATGTTAAATTAAATCTCGCTAAAATCAGAGTTCTGCAATTTTTCTTTTATGAACCTTTGAGCTCCATTTATTGCGAAAATCACCTCCGGTTCTTTCTCTGGGAACAAGAAGTAAAATTCTTTCCCTCAAAAGAACAAAAATCGCGCTAACTCAAATCTTTTGTCGTTCAAATACATTCCTAGCGCTTAATACGCGTGACATTGTCTCGCGCGCGTCACGCAAGAATTGGTAGTTGCGTCTCTCTCTCTCTCTACCCTTTACCTGCTCTCAAACCATTTCCTTAATCATCGAGAAGCGGTAATCCTTCTACTAGAATTATTTCTAAATCTGACGTAACACATAATTGGCATGGTTTAACGAAAGATGTTGAGAAACATATTAAAAAACGCGAAACATGCCAAAAAAATAAATTAAGTAGGCAAACAAAAATGCCATTAACTATAACAAATACACCAGAAAGACCCTTTGAAAAATGTGCCCTTGATATCGTAGGGCCTCTTCCAGTATCAAATGAAGGAAATAAATATATTCTAACCTTCCAGGACGCCTTAACAAAATTCAGTAAGGCAATACCAATTCCTAATCAAGAAGCTCTAACAGTAGCAAAATCATTTATCACAAAAATCGTACTCGAGCACGGAATACCCGAGAAAGTATTGACCGATCAAGGAACAAATTTCACAAGTGAAATGTTCAAACAAACGTGTAAGTTATTAAAAATCGAGAAAATTCAAACAACTGCCTATCATCCCGAAACAAATGGTACGTTAGAAAGATCGCACAGAACACTCGCCGAATATCTGCGACATTATTTGAATGAAGAACAAAGTGACTGGGACGAATGGTTACCGTATGCTATATTCACATATAATACTACACCACACATAGTTACGGGTTTCACACCATTCGAACTAATTTATGGTCATCAAGCTTTGCTGCCTACAGCACTGTCAGGCACACCAAAGCAAACATATTCCTACGGAGACTATGTACAGGAACTCCGAGAAAGGCTACGAGCATCAAATTTCCTAGCACGAGAACATGCCAAGGAAGAGAAGATAAAAGCAAAAAGAAATTTTGATACGAAAGTAAATCCGAAAACATTTAAAATCGGGGATACCGTACTTCTGCACGACAAAACAGTACGACGAGGGCGATCGAAGAAATTTGACGTGCAATGGGTAGGCCCTTATACAATCATAAAAAAACACGGCAACGTAAATCATACACTAAAAGAGGGAAGGAAAACAACCTGCGTTCACGCGAACCGCTTAAAATTATTTATTGAACATTGAAAAAGCAAGGAAAGAACTAGTGGTGAATCGGTAAAACAGACAGTGAACAAGCAGACAAAAAAAAAAAAAAAAACAGATTAACAGCACAAAGGGACGGAGTTCAAATCCAGAGGCATCAAGTAGAAGAAAATAGAAAATCACTTACCACCCTGCACGATGTCCACACAGCGTGAACCATCAGCCGAGAAAGACACCCGGAGGTTTCGATCCTCCACCCGGGTGATTATCTCCTGAAGTCAATGCTCCTCGGTGGATGGCCCCGGATCCTGCTGATTCGTTGGTACCCCCGAACGATATGCTACCAGAGAGTACGGCGGCGGAGGCGATTTGGGGGGCAGCGACCGATACAGTGGTAGTACAAGTTCAAAATCCGGAGATAATGAATTAATATCCGCTACGTCCGCAGACGTAGATGCCAAGGATGAACTCGGCGAAACTAACGCAGCAGCACAAGGCCTGCAGTATACAAACCTATAGGTACGATCACATTGAGCGCAAAGATGTAAACACGCTTGCGCAATCGCATGTTCTAGGCACAAATAAGCGTACCTAGATTCACTACATCTGTAGCAAACAGGAGACTCTTGATTACTCACTAAAACAGAAGAAAAACCATTACAACACCGAACCACCACAAATCATATTATAAAACATACGTTATTATTATAAAAAAAAAAAGGAAGAGAGAAGAAACCAAAAAAATAAAATTTTACTTTTCACGCAAGACGCGTTAGAGAAGACTGTGCGAAACAGACTAAAGAGTGCTAAAATCATAAAGCAGCAACAAGGAAAGAAGAATATGAGCCGAAAAATTTTAAGTGAAATATAATTCGATGAAATATAATATATGCACTCACCTCATCAAAAAAGTACGATCCCACTGCACTGACAGACCCCTTCACATATAAAATACGCGAAATCAAAATCAAATTAACACGTGAAATTGATAGGCTGCTCATCTTTCAAGCTTACACTCGCGGTAGCGCAAGCCAGGAACATAGGTGAAAATACAGACACGCGAACACCACTGTATTCAATCACCTAGTTCACACATGAACCCGGACTGTATTACGAGAGTCAAGGACTTTTGCCACTAGCAGTATCCACGTGAAAATTTGTAATCATAACCAACGTCTCTGATATCGAAGGACAATATAAAATAATACAGAGATACACAGAAAAGGCTGAAAAAATATGCAGCTATTTCCATGAAACACAGGAAAACAATATAGGCGGGAAATGTAAAGAATTATTATATGCAACACTGGCACGGTTTGGTACGTTCAAATGGTATTAAAAATGAATGTCAAGAAGATGTAAAATCTATCGCTAAAACTCGAAGTAAGCCATCATACTTAGACAAATGTCCAGAGTGGAATTTCCTAAAAAATATGAAGTCACTCAACTTACCTCTAATGATCAATGGCAGTAAATGTAAACCTATTACAAAAGGAGTAGTTGCAATAACATTGCAGCAAACTTGTGCATTTGACTCATTGTTGCAATTAGTAATAAATGGCATTGCAACGCACAAGATATATAAAAACGATATACAATCGTCTACCGACAATATTTTCGAATTAGCTCAATCTATTTTAAATAAGGGAAAAATAACTGCTGCAGATTATAATAAGCGAGCTTCCATCTTGCAAGATTTTCCTCTATTTCGTGATGCAGTTACAACATACACGCGTAAGATGCAAAGATTAAATGCTAATTGCAATGTCGCTCATTTAGCAGAACATATATTCAAAAATAAGCCCTGCTGCACTTAAAAAAAATCGTGCTCGTGCGGTTACACCGATTTACGGCAAACTACAATATGTAGCGTAAATGTAGATATGCTTCTAACACAAGACCTACAATACATACAACATGCCATTGACGACATGAGAAACGTAAGCTCAAAATGTCGTACGTGTGGCGCCAAATATACATTAACGTATGGCAAACATATTATCATAGATACCTCTATATTTACAGACAATACGTATATCGCTACTTGACCTATACATAATATTAAGAACGATTTAGACACGGTTCAAAAAATAATTTCTTTAAATGGTATACATTATATGTTAACGGGTATTGTCCATTATACAGGGTGATTCAGAACAAGTATATAGTCCCTGAAGGGACGTGTTCTTGAATCAAATCTGAAACGATTCTTCCTCTATGAAAATTTTTTTTAAAGTCTAGTTTTCGAGTAAATTAATAAAATATTTAGCTACTTACCGGACGGATACAAGTGGTAGCAAGGGACGTACGTGACTTATCGTCAGAAAGCGAAGGACCCCACGGTGACAAGCCTTCACGCATAACACTTTTAACATAAAATTGATAATTGATCTGACAATTTCGAATAAAATAATTGATACTATTAATTAATTACTACCGGTAATAATTATTTTCCTTATACATTAAACCATCGATTGTTAGACGAACAACACACGCTAGAAACAATTTGCGCGCGCGCGCGCGATCGGCAGTTCGTGATGTTATCGCGTGATCGTGTCTGAACATGTTTGTCTCGCGTTAAAATATTTATTTAATTCGCGTACAAGAAAAATTAATTGACATTAATAAGGTTAGGTTTTTTTATTTTGCGTACACGATCTGAACTGTATCAGTTTAATAAAGTCGTAATCTGATTTATCGATCTTAGTGTAAAAATATCGGCAGTGAAATGCTTCGATGAATTCATACTACCGTTATAATGCAACATTTTTTAATTATTACTTTCAGCGGATGTTTATCGTAAAAAGTATTTGTTGCCCTGAAAAATGCAGATTTTTTTTTGTTGCTCTGAAAAGAGCAGATTTTTTCCATCCGGCTTTAAAGCAGGTGCTCAAAGTGCCCACCGTCCATGGTCACGCATGCTCTCATTCTTCTAAGTAAATTTTCTTGCATCCGTGCCAACATGTCTTCATCGATCGTCCAAAATGCGTAATGGAGTTTCTCATTTAACTCCTCTTCGCTTTCGGGAATTTGCCTATAAACTTTTTCTTTGCAGTGGCCCCATAAAAAAAAATCCAATGGATTAAGATCTGGTGACTTTGGAGGCCAACGTATTGGCCCGTATTTGCCAGTCCATCGGCCGGGAAAATGTTGATTTAAATATTCTGTCACCCGTTTTGAATTAAGTGGGCCTGCACTGTCTTGCTAAAATATTATTCTTGCCCTATCCAACAATGGAACTTCTTCCAGAAAATCGGGCAAATTTTCTTCTAGAAATTCTAAGTATGGCACCCCATTTAACGTTGCCGAAAGACATACCGGGCCTAATATTGTTGTGCCCATAATGCCGGCCCAAACGTTTATTTTCCAACGAACTTGGAAATTTTTTATTTTTTTGCCCGTGGATTTTTATGGTCTCACATGTGCCAATTATGGGAGTTCAAAATTTCTTCTCGTGTAAACAGTGATTCATCACTGAATATCACACGAGAAGGATATGCAGGATCTTCTTTTACTTTTTTTAAGAATTCCTCGCAGAATTTTTTTTTTTCGAGGAAAATCTTCATCGCGTAGATGCTGCACGGTAGTGAAATGGTACGCGTGCAGATTTTTTTTTTTAAATTCGGTATACTGTTGAATACATCATTTCATGCCTCCGAGCAATATCTCGAATACTTATTTTGGGATCTTACTCTACCGCACGAAGGACTTGTTCGACAGTACGCTCAGTTCTCACATCCCGATATCTGTTTGTATCTTTCTTCATTGGCAGAACATTGCCAGTTTCATGTAGACGTTGTGCTGCCCGTTGAATTACTGCAAAACCGGGATGCCTTTCTCGATTTGGATATAACTCCGTATATCTTCTAGCAGCAACGTGGGGTTGCCCCAGGCATTCGCGGAGTACCATCATCATATCGTAGTATTCTGCATTTGAGTATGTGGCCATATTTTCTTTTCTCCTCTGCTTATGATAATCAGCCGAAAAGGAATGATTAATTGATCGATTGTCTTTGCATATTTATACGACCTCCTCGGGGGTCCTGCGCCCCCCACTTTTCTCCTCCGCGAATTACGTCGCGTTTCGCGAGTGGCATGTTACGCGGAAAAACCGATTCGCGGAGGAGAAATAGTTCGATCGTCAAGTGTAGTGGAGAAAAGAGGCGGTGTCTCTGGAATCGGGCCGAAATGTGCAACTATTTCTGAGCACTGGTTTAATGTATAAGGAAAATAATTATTACCGATAGTAATTAATTAATAGTATCTATTATTTTATTCGAAATTGTCAGATCAATTATCAATTTTATGTTAAAAGTGTTATGCGTGAGTGCTTGTCACCGTGGGGCCCTTCGCTTTCTGACGATAAGTCACGTACGTCACTGGCTACCACTTGTATCCGTCCGGTAAGTAGCTAAATATTTTATTAATTTATTCAAAAACTAGACTTCAAATAAAATTTTCATAGAGAAAAAATCGTTTTAGATTTGATTCAAGAACACGTCCCTTCAGGGACTATATACTTGTTCTGAATTATCCTGTATAAAAGATAACCAGAAAGACGACGGGCAATATATTGCACTTACATATGACGGTACACATTGATACAAGTACGATGACTTACAAAAAAAACGTGAGCCAGTAACTAAAATAGAACGTGTAAATCCGCATTTAATATATTATGTCAAATGCACTTAACTGTGTACCAAAAAATAAATAAAAGAATATAAAAACGTAATAACAAAAAGAAAATTTTAAAATTAAAAAAAAACAAAAATAAATAAAAAAATTACAAATGTAACGGGGTGTCCGGATGCACACCGTTCCGTGAACACCGACCGGCTGCCACGGCCGACCATCCGCCAGGCAGAATGAAAACGGGCGCACCGCGCCCACCCCTTTATTAAAATTCCAGAACGTAGCCGCGGACTTATTGTTAGCTAGGTTAAAACTAGGTTAAGGAGGAACCGCTTCGACGGCTAAGTCCGCATTCGCGCAAAAACGGGAAAACCCAAACGCACCAGAAGCCGCAGTAGGTTCCGGTTCCGAGCCGCGCACACATTTTACAAACATGAGGTGCTGACGATAAGTTTAAAAAATTATTTACACATATTCAATAGATGGTACTCTCGATAAAACGAACTGAAATGATCGGTACTATATTAAATCTGTCGAGTACTGCCAAAAAATCGCTAGGAAATGCTAGCATCTCATCACACTTTACAAACATGAGGTGCTGACGATGAGTTTAAAAAGTTATTTAATAATTTTAAGTCGGCAGTACTCGATATAAAAAGTATCAAGAACTATAGTACTCTTAAAGTACTGTAAAATCCTGTAAAGAAAATTACTTTTTTTTGCAACTTGCGGTGCTACGGGAAGTTAGCACCTCATTTTTTTAAATGTCATTTTTTTAATGTAAATTATCGGTTCTCTGTATAACAACTATAAGGAACTCTAGTACTCTCGCGGGTGCTAATAGTACTGTAAAATAATTTTCGAAATTCTGAAAATGAGGTGCTAACTTCACAGCGGCCGTGATTGCACCAAAGTGAAGTTTGGGCGCCTGGCACGGGCCCTGCCGTCCCGATTTTATCCGCGAAACGATAACTCGCGTCAAAAGAGCAAGTATTAACGCTAACCGCCGTTCCGAGCGGGGATAGCGTACCCGAACAGAGAGGGGCGAAGTGAAACGGAAAGAATTTGCGAACAGACGGAAAGACGGAACCAAATAATTTTTAGGCAACACCAAAAATAGAATAAACAATTCGACCGTTTATTACGGTAAACAAGAAAAATAAAATGACAAAGAGAAAAAAAAGAATACGGGTGGTCGATCTTCGTACGAACATTTCGATCCGGTATCAATCGTTACAATAATAAACCGCGAACAACTACGTTAACTAAATCCCGATTTCTAACAAGTCATACGCCGGCCCAGATTATTGTGGTGCCGGCCACACGCCTCTCAATCACGCTGTCCGTTCTCGCGAGACACCGGAATACAAAGAAATATTACGCGTACTGTCGCCTGACGATAACAAAACCGCGACTCGAATTCCGACCTCGGCCGCTGCCGTGGGCTCTCCGTGTAGCCGCGGACGACAAAACAATCCGGAATAATCTAAATAATATTCGCGGCTCGATCTACGCCAATTTTTCCTACGCGGGATCCGGTCGACGGTATTCGCACGCCCAACGGAAGCCACTAATTAACACGACCTTCTTGCCCCGCGACAAGTTTTACTAAGACATCTACCGGGCCGCTCAACGTGGCCGAGTATTGTTCAAATACGTAGCCGCCTCCCCGAGAGGCGAAAGATTTTACAAAATTATCAATATCGCCGAGCAGGTGAAATAACCTCACCGATAATTCTCTTCGTCGCCCTCCGATTGTTCTCGCTCTCTCGCTCTCGTTCCCGATTTCCGCTCTTCTCTCGTTCTCCTTCTCTCGTTCACGCTCTCAGTTATACGCTCGCTCGAGTCGTCTGCACAGTTTATACGCCAACACGGAAGAAAGCGAGAACCGCGCGAAATTTCGGCACGAGGCCCGACGCATCCCCGCCCGCGGGTCTCGTGGATTTTTCCGCGCACAAAGTTGCTGGTTTTCAGCGGGCGCAACTGCCCTTGCAGGGCCCTGTTTATAACTAATAGATCGGTGCAGGCTTCAAACCGTCCGGTGCTAACTTCCTGTCGAGTCGATTCTCCTACAGACGACTCTCGGCGACGAGGTATGTTCGGCTGCGTCTTCCTTGTCCAGATTCTTCCTTTGCCCTTTTGGGACGGGTGGCCTCCCTTTCCAGGCACTCATCCCCGCGCCTTTTCATCCGCGAATTCTACTTCACGTCCGCAGTCCCTGCGTCCCACTGGATTAGGACGCTTCGCAGTCTCGGCAACATACGATAGCAACATTTTGAGATACCGTGATCGTTAATTACCGCCTCTACAACACGAAAATAATCTTCCGGAGGTTTCCACGACAAGGTTTCCACCCCTTCCCGCTCTACCAGTCATGGCGGTCCGTCTAGCGCCACGGCGCTTTGTGACGGTCGCGGGGAGCTGCGAGGAGGCAGCGAAAGCCGCCACGGCACAGTGTATAGAGTTGGAAATGTTACTAATTTAATTTATATTATAGAAAATTAAGACTACGAAAATTTTATAAACGACGATGTAAATAAATATACCGAAGAAAATGACAGAAAAATAAGTAACGATGACGATATATGTATTGAAACTAGTGAATGGATAACATGGGGCAGTGAGATAAATAACGAAGTTTATTTTTTGGTCTAAAGAAATCCTTTGAAGACTTTATTCAAATTAATTGTGAAACTAATGTTGGTTATTTAGCAAGTATCTTATTCAAAGATCCACCAAGTTTTGAAGAAACTTCAAAGTGCAATCTTGGTTGTCCTGAGAGAAATAAAAAGTTATCTGTTACACAAATTGAAATAAATACCCTATTACAGCCTGACTTTTATAACGTTATTCAAAATAACGTTATACTAAATGGATAAAAAAAATGTTACAAAAAAGATTGCTCAGGATATGAAACGACAGAGCTTTCTAAAATAGGTGTGTATTATTAATGATTAGTAATTTTTGTAATCACAGCATGCGTTTAACGATACGTAACATGATTTTATATTACTGTATGTAAATATTTTAGATTACGTTGTAATATTCGATGTTTGTACATATAATAATTTTCCAAGAAAAATTTTAAAATTACAAGATTTGTCAAAAAAAATTGCAAACCCTGTTGATGCAAGTCGAAATCTTTAATTAGTGGGTATTATTGATTATAAAACATTACCACGTATAAGGTCATCAACAGAAACAATAGGCCACTACACTGCAATTACTCTGCGTACAGGGAATTACTGGCTAGAATATGACGACTTGGCAAAAAATGAAAGGCAGTAAAAAAAAATTGATTGAAATAAATCCTCAGTTATTAATATATACATAAACATTAATATTCAAAGCCATTAATTTATTCTCATACCCTTATCACTTATTAATTTTGTAACATCCCCCCTCTGCTCTTCTCCGTGTGGCTGAACACGGTCAAGCGACCCGTCGCGGCAATCGGCAAGTCGGCGCGAATACGAGGCCCGGCCGGGGTGTCTGCGAGAAAGAGTAAAATTGAATGCGGCCTATTATTCGGCTATTTACATTTATTCTAAATATAGTTCTATATACAAGGTCTATTTACAATGGTTAATGTGACGCGGTGCTTGTCACACGAGCGGTAACGGTAGGTGTTCGCACGCTTGTCCGCACGATACGAGTCGCGTGAATCCAGCGCGCGGTATTCAATGCAGGGCCCCTAATTAGGAACGCGTCGTTCGAGAGCGGGAGCGCGGGGGCAACCGCCGAGAACGCTCGGCTGAGACGAAGCACGCTTCACCTCGGGATTGCACCGCGCTCTTAGGAACCGGCAAGGCGGTTGGAGACGGGGCCGGGGCGTACGCTACGGGATATACCGAGAACGCTCGGTGGAGGCGAAGCACGCTTCACACCGCTTTTATCCGTTGCGACGATAGGTCCCAGAACCCGTGAGGAAGGAGACGATGTCGCGGCCAAGAATCCTTGGCAGAGGCCGAAAACACTCGACCCCTGTACTATAGCGACGTCTTAGGTTGTCCAGCGGATTACTACTGAGCGAAGACCCGGTATGGTGCTCGGTAGTTCGGTAGACTGGTCCGGAACGCTCTGGATCCTACTTTTTTATATTATTTTTCGAGTGGCCCGGGGCGTTCGGGTTCCCGGGGGTTGACGTCGCAGCGCTCGTCGCAGACACGATTGTTATTAATTTTCGCGCGGCGCGGACGGTACGCTTGTTTATTACGGCGCGAGTTTTTGCCGTGCTTAACGTTCCGAGCGTTTAAAAGGATCGGGGCGCACCGCGCCCCTGTTCCTGCCGGACGGTGGTTGGTCAGGCGGTCGTTGTTCGCCGGAACAAGGTAGGCGATTACCTCGTTACAATTTAAATCTAAATATAAATTAAATCAATAAACAAAATTTAAGTTTTATCGAAATTAACAATCTAATCACTATCAGTATTAGATTTCTAAGTATGTTTCACTATAGTCATTCTCTTAGTCCGTTTATTATAATAAACAACGAGCAACAAATTGCTGAAAATAAATATCTTTTAAGCAATTAAATCGGAGAAGAGTTTAATACCGAAATTGATCGAACAACAAATTCGGGAAAGGCATTTTACTCTCGAGAACGGTCCAACACAGCCACACAAAAAATATTATTTAAAGCGGTCAAATTAAAAAAAGCATATACGAGAATTTGTTGCTAATTAGTTGCTCTAAGATAGTGCAAAAACACTTGCAAAATATTACGTTTTTTAAAAATTTTTCAAATTCCGGTGATACGTCCTTAAACTTTACATCTCCTTTTTTCGACACATGTTTGATAAAATAGATAAAGGGAAGTAAACCATATCTCATTAGGACCCAAAGAGAGCACCTCTAATTTTCCAGAAAAAATAATTTTACAACCAGAAACATCCTGTATTGCCAGATAGATATATAAAAAAGAGAAACTTATAACAAATTGTAAAACAAAAGCCAACAAAAACCAAACCATAGAAACTTGTCGATATAAAAAAATCATTAAACTTATTGTTAGAGGGCCCGGAAATGTTTCAAATTACTATCAAATATCTGGCGGTAGGCAAAAGGATTTAAAAAAAAAAATAACTTTTAAAATTAAAATTGCGCCGTGGATCCGAACCTTAAAAAAACAAGGACGCGAGAGTCCTGCAATTACTTGAATACGATGCACGGACGAAAGTAATTAAATTCAGGCAACAAATGTGCCCTGCCGATAACAAAAAAAAGTTTTCTAACTATTTTTTCAATTTGTTAATAAAATTCTGGAAAGTTGGAAGGGCTAAGGCCATGTGGGCGGAGCTTCTTATAAATATTTGCTCTCAAACCAATAGATATCGAGAACTCCTCACCAAAATTTAGAAATTAAGAGCAAAAAACTTAAAAATTTAAGAATTAGAGAAGGGATGATGCGCGAGTGACCAATAATTGTGAAAAAAAAAAAGTGGAGGAACAAGCTTAGCAAATAAGAACTCTGATTTTTGAAAAATGAAAAATCGGCAATAGTCCTCCCCTTTTCCGAGCTTATAAAACCTTGTGTTTCGGCGGAGCTTGTTCTCGTTGTCTTTAGAACGTAAACCAAGTACCTAATTGTCGCTGTTAAAATCGTAAGTGTGATTGATAAAGTCGCCACAAAGAGCAAAGAGTTTGTGATTGAAAAAGCCGCCGCGAAGAGCGAAGAATTTGAAAACCTTGAAAGTTCAAAGAGAAGTTTAAGATCAGCAAGTAGTAAGTCTTAGCATCCATTATTACTAATATTTGTTTGATTCCACTAAAGAATATGTCAATTAATTTTAAATTAAACTCCAAGAAAAGTGAAAGGGTGCCGTGTGTGTGTCGAAATTTCGGGATCTCATTGAAGTCCTCTGAACTTTCCGGTGAATTGATTCATGTGGTTAACTTGCTCTTAAAAACGGTTGCGATATGCCGCCAACACTTGGTGACTATCGATAACAAAATTCGAGTAAGGCTCCATGCGTTCTCTGAACCGTGAAAATTTTCAGACGGGACGATTGAGAGTTCCGGGAGAAAGAATGCAACTAGTTGCCTTTAAACGATTCTCTTTTTAATATTTAAATTTATTTTAAATCTAAACTAAATTTTTAGTGGAGTCATTGAATAGGCGAACTATTAAGAAAAGCCGAGCGCGTCAAAATAAGAAAATTAAAAGCCTACGGGACCTAGTACAAAGCTTTTTCGTCCAATTCTTGTTCGCGGCAACACCAAGTGAGAAGACGGTTAACATTCCGCCGAGGCAAGAAAGGAGACCAGATCTCCGCAGCCGCCCGCTCCTCCCCCCTCTCCTGTACTCGGAGAACTTAAAGAATTATTTTCGCATAAAACGACTCGGCCTCAAACGCCTCCACTATTAGATTGTTCGCAAAAATCGACGGAGCCAGGTTTGGAGGAATTTCGCCCCATATCTCCGTCTTATACTCCTGATTCTTCGCCTATTCCTGATCAACATTTCCCAGAAGCAGAGTTTAGATCATGCTCCTCTCTTTTAATTCACTCTCCTCAAATTCCCGTACATTCCGAGGAGATCGGTCTTCTGGCCGAGGATGATTCAATCCCTTGGCCAAAACCAGACTTCCCGGATCCTACCCCTTCCCCCGCCTTAAGTGTCAAGTTCCTCGGGGAGCAAGAGGAACCGAGAGCGATCTTAGATCCTCTCTTCGAGCTCCTCCGCTTACACTCTGTGGACAAATTTCGTTCCGAAAAGGGCCTTCATTGTAGGTCCCGATCATTTCGAAATCCAAGAAATCAGGAGGCAGACAAGCCGCTCGCCTTCTGAAGCAAGATTTTTTATCTACTATTCAGGGGTAGAAACCTCGTTCCTGGCTCCGGTCCGCCTGATAGACTTGGCCTTCCCAAGATCAACAACCAGAATATCAGAAATCACAGAACACACACACACACATCATTATATTTCGCACTTTACGCGAATTAAGGTACCGGATTCTTTCGTCCCGGAAGAACGCGACGGGATACAGAGATCGTGCGGGCAATCGAGGAAAGAGAAAAGAAACAATAAGCACAAGCAAAGTCTACTCAAGATAAAAAATACATAATACATGTAATTACATAAATATACAACTTTCCCGATGGAACGGTCAAAGATCGGAAATCTTGAATCGCCCGTGGTAGCCGTCGTTACGGGCCGACGGAAACCTTGCAGAGCGATGAGGCGGACCACCCTCGCGACGGAAATGTTGCAACAAAAAAGAGACGCGGGACAGCCGGGCAATACGTGCACCGTTCCGGCGGAACTGAACAATACAATACTATCTCGAGAACTTTCGCTTCCGAAACGCGGCGTACTGTTGATATAGTTGGTTAGTGGGAAGTGTGAGTGGAGGCAGAGGAGAGTGGAGAGAAGGAGGGTAAGTAAGGGGTGGATAGGATTGTGCGGAGGGGGTTAGGTAGAAGGGTTGATTGGAGGGAAATGCGTGGGTGAAAAGGGCGAGAAGAAAAAAGGGATAGAATAAGATAGCGGGATTTTGAGGTTAGGAAGTAAATAAAAAAGAAATAGGTGTGAGTGAGAAAGTAAAAGTGGGTACGAAGAGCAAGGGGAGGGCAGAAAGGGGAGAGAGGGGATAGAATAGAAAGAGGGTATAGGGGAGGAAGGGAGAAGGGGACGCAGAAGTGGAGTAAAAGTAAAAAAACTGGCGGAGTAAAAAGGGAGTGACTAGGAAAGGAGAAGGAAAGGGAGCGAGACAAGAGATAATAAGAAAGGGAGGAGTGAGAAGAAAAAGGAAGGAAGCAACGACAAAGGAAAAGGTAGAGAATGAATGAACAAAAGACAAAGTGAGAGATAAGAAAAAGGAAAACATATTGAGATAAAAAATAAATATGGATAAGAGACAAGAAGAAATATTAAAGGGGGTAGAGGGAAGAGTGGGAGTATGATAGAGAAAGAAAAATTTATGAAAAGGAAAAAAAAAGGAAAAAGAAGGAGAGGACAAAAATGAAATAGTGCACTGCGACGTGGCGGCTTTCGCTGCTTCGTCGCAGCTCCCCGCGGCCGTCACAAAAGCGCAGCGGCGCCAAGGAAGTCGCGGGAAAAATGAGAGCGGGGAGGGGTCGCGGAAGTCTCCAGGGGTTTTTTATCGTTAGTTGCGAAACAAGGAGTAATGATCGCGATTCTTGGATCATGTTATTACCGTATGTCGTCGAGACTGTGGGTCGTCGTTGCCGGGGAAGGAGCAAGGGGAGCGGATCAGGCGCGGGGGCGCAAACGGCCGAGCTAGATGGTGACCAGATACGGGCCCGGGATGGGAGGTCACCCAGTCCGAGGGCCTTGAAGGAAACCCACCGCCTATGCATCTCGGCACAGGAAGGGACCTGCGAGGAAGTTGACACGACCGTGGACTATCCGAAGCTCGCGCCAACCTATTAGTATCGTTAGGGCTCGGTGAGGGCAGCGGCTCCCGCGGGAAATTGGCAACGTAGCGCGCGGAAAAATCCGCGAGGCGCGAGAGTGGGGATACGCCGGGCCTCGTGCCGAAAATTCGCGCGGTCCTCGCTCTCTTCCGTGTAGGCAGGCGAGTTAAGCAGTCAAGCGGCGATCGTTAGAGCAGGCCTGGGCCAGATAGCGAGGGATTGAGAGGAAGCGAGACTGGGCGAGCAAGCGACGCGGGGAGAAACCGGGGGAGGATAGAGAGGACGAGAGAGCAGGGATCGTGCGAGGCCCCGGCGAAACTTTATCGGTGAGATCTTCCACCCGCTTGGAGGGACGATTATTTGTAAAGCCCTCCGCTTCCCGGGGAGACCGACACGGACTTAGACGATCCCCGGCCACGGAGAACGGGCCCGCGAGCCCGTTGTCTTATTTGGTGAATCCTTGTGTCAAGGCAAGGCATTAACGTTAGAAAGTGGCGATCAACGGGCGTCTACAGGCCGGTGGCTTGACCTCGCGGGAAACTCTGGGCCAGGATATTGGCGCTGATCAATTTGCTTAGTAGGGAGACTTTCATGCGCCGTGTCTACACGGAGAGCCCTCGGCAGCGGCCGAGGTTGGGAACGCAATTGCGCGCTTTCGGTTGCGGCCGGCGATCTTTCGCGTACATTCTTTCGTGTTGTGGTGTCCCGTGGAGACACGCCACTTGCGGGGGAGACGCGTGGCCGGCAACCAAAATAGTCAAGGCCGACGCGAGAGTTACGGGAGCGCAAGATCCAAGGGGGGGGAGGGGCCCTCGTGGCAATCTGATAGCGGTCCAAACCAAAGCCACGATCTAGGTGATCGCACGAAGATCGAGCCCGCGTACGATTACGATAATTTTGTTACTTTTTTTTTGTCACTCGTCATACTTGCCCCGTTCCGTTGCGTGTTAATAAACGGACTGAAAATTGTATTAGCGTTGTTCGTGTACTTATCATTTTGTGCTGTCGTGTCCGTCGGTCCGAGAAATTCCGTCTGTGACACCCCGCCCCTCTCCGTTCGGATGAGCTAGCCCCCACGCGCGACGGCCGTTGGAGTTTATCGGAGATCATTAAGAGGAGATAGCCTCTGTGAATCGAATCGGCACGGTTGGGCCCGTGCCTGGCGCCCAAAAATTAGTTCGTCACCGGATTACGCCGTCCCGCGTCGGGATACAGCGGAGGAACCACGACCCCTCCTCCCTCCCTACCCCTCGTGTCACGACGGTGCACGGATTTTCCGTCCGTGCACGGCCGTCTCTTTTTGCTCGCGACTCTCTCCCTCGCGGACGAGAGAAGTTATCGTGACAGCACATTAGAAAAGAGATAAAGAAGAGAGCCACAAAAGAGGAAGCAGAAGGCAAAGGAGAAACGGAGGGGGAGATACTAAAGATAGTGAGAGAAATGAGAGAAAAGATGAGAAGAGGGATAAAAGAGTTAAAGAAAGATAACAGAGGAATGAAAAAAGATCTGGAGATAATGAGAAGAAAGGAAGAGGAATGGAGGGTAGAGAGAGAAGCATTGATTGGGAAAGTGGAGGAATTGAAGAGGAAGATGGAGAAGGGAAAGAGAGAATACGAGGAAGTGAGATATAAGATAGAAAGATTGAAGAGAAAAAATGAAGAGATGGAAAGGGGGAAAGGAGAAAAAATATAATAGTAAAAGGAGTTAAAAGCACAGAAGATAAGAAGAAAATGGAAGAAGAGATAAAAGAGATAATAAGAAGGTTAGGAGTAGAAACAAAGGTGGAAGAGATAAAGAAGTTAAGGGAAGAAATTGATGGAAAAGGAAAGATAATTTTAGTTAAAATGGAGAATGAGATGGAAAAAGAGAAGATGATCAAAAATAAGGAGAAGTTAAAGGGAACAAAGATATGGATTCAGGAAGACAGAACATGGGAGAAAAGAAAAATGGAAAGGAATATAAGGGAGGTAGCAAGAAAAGAGAGAGAGAAGGAAAAGAAGGTGTGGATAAGTGGAAAAAAGATTAATATAGACGGGATCTGGTGGTGGTGGAACCAACATAAGAAGGACTTGGTTAACGGAAGAGGAGACAGAAGAAAGAAGGAGGAACAGGAGGAAAGAGAGGAGGGGAAAGAGAAAAGAATGACATAGAGAAAAAAAAGGAGGAGAGATGTGAAAGGAGGAAGAGGAGAGGAAATGAGAGAGAAACGAGAGGAGAAGAGGAGGGAGAGGGAGAGAGGGAGAAAGAAGGGGGGGAAGGAAGGGAGGTGTATAAGAGGAGAAATAGGCAAAATGAATGGAGTATAGCATATTGGAATGTGGCGGGATTAGAGAACAAGGATAGAGATTTTTGGGAGAGGTTAAAAGAGTGGGACGTCATGTTCCTATTGGAAACGTGGATGGAGGAAAAGAGATGGAAGAGAATAGAAAGGATGTTACCGAGAGAGTACATATGGAGAAAGCAATGGGCCAGCAGAAAAAAACAGAAAAAGGAGAGCAAAGGGAGGAATGATAATAGGAATAAAAAAAAAGAGATAGAAGTAATAAATAAAGGGAGAGAAAAAAGAGAAAAAGAGGGGATTATGGTGGAAAGGATAAAGATTGGGAATAGAATATGGAATCTAGTTGGAGTATACATGAACGAAGAGGAGAATGAAAAATGGAAATAGATAAAGAATTCGATGGAGAAAAAAGAGGAGACAGGGAAAACAATAATCGGGGGAGACTTCAATGCGAGAACGGGGAGTGAGAGAGGAAGGGCACAAGAAGAGGGGAGGAGGCGGAGGAAGGAAAGAGAAAATCGCTGAATAAAAAAATAAATAAAGAGGGAAGGAAAATGATAGAAATATTGGAAGAAACGGGCTGGTTTATTTTGAACGGAGGACTTGAAGGAGACGAAGAAGGAAAATGGACATATGAGTGACCAAGAGAAACATCGGTAATAGACTACGTGTTAGGAAACGAGGAAACATGGGAGGAGATGCAAGGAATGGAAATAGCAGAAAAAATCGACTCGAATTACTTCCCTGTGGTGGTAAAAATAGAAGAAAAAAAAAGGAGGAGAGGGAAAAAGAAGAAAAAAACGAGAGACAATGAAATGGTGATGGAGCGAGAAAGGGAAGGAAGAAATTAAGGAAAAAGCAAAAGGAATATGTAGTGAGGAAGAAGAGATGGTGGAGTGGAGGAGTATGAAGAAAAAAATTAACAAAATACTAAAAAAGGGACAAGACGGAAGAGAGAACAAGCAAAGAAGAGGATGGTGAGACGAGGAATGTAGAGAGAAAAAAAGAAAGATAAGAAAGGCATTAAGAGAGTGGAGAAATGATAAAATGGATCTGGAAAATGAGTATGAAAATATGGAAAGGAAAGAATGGATAAAGGAGGGGGAAGAGGGAATAGTGGTTCCAGTGAAGAAGAAAGGAAAGAGAGACAGAGTGGAAGATTACAGAGGAGTGACGACCATGCTAACATTTAATAAAATATACGCATCGATATTGGAAAAGAGAATAAAAAAAGAGGTAGAAGAGAAAGAAATTTTGGCAGAAGAACAGACGGGTTTTAGGGAAGGAATGGGCACATTGGATAATATATATATATCATGAACTATTTGATAAATAGACAAGTGAATAAGAAAGGGGGCAAATTGACGTTATTTTTCGTGGACTTAAAGACAGCGTTTGATGGGGTAAATAGAGAGGTGTTATGGGAGTGCATGGAAAGGGAAGGAAAAAGCGAGGGTATGATAAGAAGATGCAAAGAGTTATATAAGGAAACGAGATGCAGAGTGAAGGTGAGGGGGGAGAAGGAAAAGGAGTTTTGGACGGGCAGGGGGGTGAGGCAGAGATGTCCTTTGAGTCCACTATTATTCAATATACTAATAGCAGATCTGGAAAGGGAGTTAAAAAAAGGTGGATGGGGGGAGCGAAGATAAAGGGGGAAAAGATATATACAATGAGTTACGCGGATGATGTGGTACTAATGGCAGAAGAAGAGGACGACATGAGGAGCATAATGAGGAGGTTGGAAGAATATCTGAGGAGGAAAGGATTAGAATTAAACGTAAAAAATCAAAAATAATGAGATGCAGAAAGGGAGGAGGAAGAAAGAGAAAAGTACATTGGAGATGGGGAGGGAAACCGGTAGAGGAAGTGAGTGAGTATAATTATTTTGGATATATATTAATGAGGAATGGAAGACAGGAAAAACAAGTGAGAGAGAGAACAAGGAAAGCAGCGGCGGTGATGGGAGGAGTATGAGGTATGGAAAGAAAAAACTTTGGAGGAGATTGGGGGAAAAGGATGTGGTTATTCGACCGGTTGATTTGGATGGTAATGGCATACGGGGTGGAAATATTCAGATGGAAGGAAAGAGAGAAAATGGAGAGAATACAGGAGAAATATGTAAAGTGGATATTAGGGATGAGAAGAGTAACACCAGGATATACGGTGATGGAGGAGATGCAGAGGGACAAATTGAGAACAAGAATGAGAAAGATTGCATGGGAATTTGAAAAAAAATTAGAAGAAGGAAGAGGAAACGTTTTGGCGAGAAAATGCTAGGAAGAAGTTAAGGAAAGGGAGGAGAGAGGGAAAGCAGAAGCCGGATGGAAAAGAAAAAGAAAAGATTTTTATAAAGAGAAGAAAGAAATTATGATGAAAATGGGAAAGGGAGGAGGAACGGAGGATGGAACGGAATGGTTAAAGGAAATGGAAAAGAGGGATAAGGAGATACAGAGGAGGGAGAGATGGGAGAAAATAGAAAATTCAAAGTATAATAAATGGTATGCAAGAATAAAGGAACAAGAAATTCCAAAATACTTGAAAATGGATTGGAAGAAGGGGAGATGAAGAAGATTGGCTAGATTTAAGTTGGGAGAAGAAATGAAGAGAAACAAATATTGGGAGAAAGAAGAGAGAAGATTATGCAGGGTATGTGGAAGAGAAATAGAGACGTGGGAGCATGTGTGGGAGGATTGTGGAAGATGGGGAGCGGAAGGAGATTGGGGGGACTGGGTGGAAAAAGTGTTAAGCGGAGATGGGGAAGAGGAGAGATGGTTAAGAGGTATACAGAGTTTTAGAGGAGAATTAGAGGGTGAGAGGGGGGAGGGGTGCGGGTCGAAGACGGAGAGGGAAGAGAGAGAGTGAGAGAGGACAGTGGGAGGAAAACGAAAAGGGGAGGGGAAGAGGGAGAAGGAAAGCGGGAAGGATTGTTAAGAGGAAGCAATAGTAAAGAAAATTAAAAGGGGAAAAAAGAAAGATAAAAAAAACGAGAAGGTTTTGGAAGCGAGAGTCCGGAGAGAGAGAAAGAGGTAGAGAGAGAGGATAATAATATAAAGATTAGTATTAAGAAAGCGTTGGAAGGCGATAAAAGGCGAAGAGGAATGAGGAGGAGAGAGAGCGAGAGACGGGCGTGAGAGGAAGTATGGATTGAATGCGTGAGGAGGTAGGAATGAAGGGATGAGAGGAGCGAGATGGATGAGTAATGGAGAGAGAAGGAAGGAGAATGAATTATTGTAAGGCTTGTAACCTTACGAGGAATCAATAAATTATCTACTACTACAATACTATCTCGCGAAGCGTACAATATTTTTGCGTATTCGAACTTTGACGAAAACGAGAGCTGTAGACTTGAGTTTTAAGCGATAGCTGAGCTGCAACTGTACGGTATTCGTTACCGCAGCAAGCAGGCGAGAAGTCCACCGACACTGGCTCGAGTTGATTGATCGGGTAGAAGTTAACACGTGGAGAGCCGTTGATCGCGGACTGTTTTCAACTCGAGCCCACATCGGGCAAGTACACGCGTACACCGGCAAGCGGATGCGTGAATGATATTATATATAATTAAAGAATTCAAATAGATTGTTATTTTTTAATTTATGAAAACTTGTTATCTTTTTACATTATTATTAAATTTAAATCAATTAGCTATTACTTTTATGTAAAATATAATTTCATGTATTAATCAAATTTATTAAATTGTTTTATTTGTTTGAGAACTAATAATTTCTCTTAAAAAACTTTGAATCCATTTATTGCGAAAAGCCACCTCCGGTTCTATCCCAGGGAATAAGAATTAATTTTCTTTCTCTTAAAAAGAACCAAACTCGTGCTTAATTAAATCTTTTGTGACTTAAACTCATTTTTAGCGCGTTATACGCGTGGTACTCCATCGATCGTGTCACGCAAAAATCGGTAGTTGCATCAGTCCTTAAACCCTTTTCTCCACTCTACCTGCTCTCAGGCCCATATTCTCGGCTTCCCATGAGCGATAATCATTTTTTCCTTAATATTTCCTTTCTAGACGTAAGATCCAGTACACTCAATTTTGTTGAACGTAATATTTTTGAAATGTTTTTGCACTATCTTAGAGCAACTAATTAGCAACAAATTCTGGAATACTTGTTTTTTCAATTTGGCCACTTAATAAAATATTTTTTGTGTGGCTGTACTAAATTTAATCTTAAGCCAGCAAAGCCACCGATTTTTCAAAAATGGGCGAAGCAACAAAATCCTCAATAGAATAAGTAATTAGCAACAAAAGAGAACTAAATTTCTCGATATATTTTATTTGTGTAGTAAATAAATACCTGTGAAAAAGTCACGTTGAGAGTGAAATCAATATTATTAATTTCCAAGAGCGATAGATAAGTGATATTCGATATTAGCCGTGCGAAAAAACTTATCACCACCTTCAAGCTCGCAACAAACGAGCCTCGCAAAAACAAAAGATCAGACAGTGAGCGATCGGGCCTGATTAAAGGTGTATCGTAGTAACAACGATGAGCGAAAAAATAAAGACTTTTAAAGAAGAGACGTGTTTATTTTAAAACTCTTTATTTTTTCGTTCATCCCATAACTTATTCCTTACATTTGATTGTGTTAATGTGGCTGTGTTAAATTTATAGATGTGCGTACGTGGTGCGCTCTGGACGGGTATGAGAATACGCATTGGAGTTGCACACCAGAGGTGTGACCCCACGGTACTCCGGGATCGTAGGGTGTTCCAGCCTGCGGGTTGGACATCCCAGAGATATTGATTCGACCACCGGGGCCGCTCGGACGTTTCCGAGACGGGGCCTGTGGTGCGTCTCTAAAGAGCAGGGTAGGCAGGACTCTTTAGGGTTGGCACCCAATCTGCCTAGAGAAGGAAAACCCAAAAAACTACCCCTTTTTTTTATTTTATGGATATGCACACCACAAAAGAGAAAAACTTACCGTCACAGGTCGATCAAACGGCCAGTGATCAGCGTGGGGAGGATACTGTCCCGGTCCTTTCCTCGTCGTCATCATACGACGGGCCAACCAACGTCTGCACCGCAGGGGCGTTGGCGAAAAATGCTTCTGCGAAGAAAGAATCGAAGAAGGATCGCCAGTTTCTGAAAATTATTTCGAACAAACTGGAAAAGTTTGCGTTGCGCCGCTCTGGACCAAAAAG
The DNA here is from genome assembly GCF_019399895.1 of Cardiocondyla obscurior. Classification (NCBI taxonomy): domain Eukaryota; kingdom Metazoa; phylum Arthropoda; class Insecta; order Hymenoptera; family Formicidae; genus Cardiocondyla; species Cardiocondyla obscurior. The sequence goes on from NC_091877.1 coordinate 5,449,241, forward strand.
CACAAGAGCCAAGAGAGCGGAGAGCTTCAGCGACATTAAACCAAGCGCTGGCTCACCGCCTCTATCTGATGTACACTCTTAATCATGTATCGCCAAAAATTCGCGGTACACGTCGCAATTTTTACCCTACGTAGTTTACGAGGTACAAAACGTTACCAAATTAGAAGAGACAGTAATATAACACAGATGACAGATGTCCAGACGCTTTTTGTATATAATTCTTCCCTTTTGTTGGATTCTTGAAACAAGGAAAGAGAGAGAGAGAGGAACCGCGGAGAGCCCGGAGAGAACGGAGAGCACGGAGATAACGGAGCATGCGAAAAGAACAGAGAGCGCGAAGAAACGGAGAGCGCGGAGAAACGGAGAGCGCGGAGAAACGGAGAGCACGGAGAGAACGGAGAGCGCGGAGAGAACGGAGAGCGCGGAGAAACGGAGAGCGCGAAAAGAACGGAGAGCGCGGAGGGAGAAAAAGAGAAAGAGAGAAACAGAAAGAGAGAGCCTTATATGTATAACTTTTTGTACTTACCTTCATTAAATCTCTGAGCATTCTTACTCAAATGTGCATGCTTTATCGGTGGATGACCGCAGTACAAACATAATAAATAAGATTCAGCACTAACACCTTCACATTTGCGAATGTACTCGGTACACTCGCATTGAGTGTCACTACAGACACCACGCTTCACACCGCGGATATCAACGTTTGAGAAAGACTTATTCATTATTACGCAACGGTTTCACTATAACTCACGTTTGCTTAATGCGGCAGACAGGCCTCATGCATGCAGCAGTAAAACATTCGCGCCACGCGAAAAGCGCGTTTTATTCTGTCGCCTTGGCAACAAATTTTCGGTTGGCAATATTATTTTAAGTTTGGCGGTACACGTATAGTGATATGTACCTCCAATCTAATGTATCGTGAAATATTCGAGAAAATATGTACCTCCGATGAAAAGTACCTCTAATTATCAATCATTATATGTTAATGTATCTCGTGCATCTCGTACTTCGTGCTAATGTATCGCGAAAAGTATCTCCTATCATCGTGTACCTCGAAATTTTTTAGTACCTCCAAAAATATTTGTATTTGTACCTCGAATTTGGCGGTACTAGGCGATACATGATTAACAGTGTACCGACGGGAAGAACGGAAGAATCAATCTCCAGGTAAGACTCTCCTCTGTCTAGAGAAAGATTGCAATGTGACATCGACATTGTCCTGAACAGTCTGGACGACGAATCGGCGGGCAGCGAAATGTCGATTTGAACAACGATTGGGAAGCGCAAAAAGATACAGGAGAGCTTTTAACTCCTGTATCTAAGTTTAGGCGCAAGGAGATGGACCACACAGACGCATCTTCTGACGTAGAGGCGAATTGTGAGACGTCCATTCGCACTACGGCGTCAGAAAACGCAGAAAGATACAAGAGAGTTTCAACGACTGTATCTAAAATAAGACGTCAAAAGACGGATTGTACGGAGCCGTCTGACGTCGAAGAACATAATCCTCTGCCCACAAAGAATAGAGGACGGCCGGTGGTCACGAATGAAGGAGTGGAAATCCGTGCCATTACGGCAAAGAAAAAGCTACTCCAGAAGCTGAATGACGAAATTTAGACAGCCAAGGGGATTTTAGAAAGTACATATGATCTGGCTAATTTTAGATCTAAGAAGATATCGGCCATGGTACAGCGTCTTGAGGAGAAAATGGCAAACTTACCTTTAAAAGACATTGTTGTAGCACAAGTGTTGCAGGCAGCTTAACAGATCGATACCGTGGCCGCAAAGTCAACGAATCAAAATGGCATATTTGTACAAATCTTGCAAAAAGCGGCCTTAAAAATCCAGGTGGGTACTGACGCCTTAGTGTGCAAACAACTCAAAGATCTTGCGGAGAAAGAGAAAAACATAAAGAGCTAAGAAATTCAGAGGCTCAAAACGGAAATCTCAGTGCTGCGTGAGGAATTGCAAGCGTTGAGAAATTAAACGGGACAGATATCTCCACCGGCAAGTCAGAACATCGAGACCGAAAATATGGAGGTAGAGTTAGCAGCGAGTGAGGAAATTCTTCCTTTTTCTCTTCCCTCTCCACTTCCACAAAGAGAGAAGTAGCCACTGACTATCAGGCCGGCTTTGAGAGGGAAACGCCGCGTACTCGAAAATGAGGATGAGAGTGGTGGTTAAAAAGTCCACCGCTCCCACTGCGGACTTGGCGAAGAGTGTAGAACTTAAATGGGAGAAGAAGTTTTTATCCTTCGCCAAAGAAATAAAGAGAGAAATGAGGCGCACGGTGTCTATCATTACGCAGCATGCCGCCTCTGCAAACACTGCTACCGAGGCCCGGAAAAGCGCCTTTAACGCTAACACCCAAAGAATGCTGCAAGAGAGCGCCCGGTTCTCGGTGAAAGTATCAGAAAAGGCGACGGGAAGAAAAAGAAAAAAGTTAAACCTTTTCTTCCTCCCCCTGTTAGCAGAAGCTTCAGCCAGAAGGCTGGGGCACCTGCCTCAACCTCGAGGACTGCTGATAAGTCCTCAATCACCCATCGGCTTGTAGAGCTTAAATAGTCGCAAGTGGTTGAACGAAAAGCGGCAAGAAAACAGACGACGCAGCAAACCACAAACAGTTCGGCTGCTCCGACCTCAAATTCTAAGAAAACCGGAAAAATGAAGGATCAACAGACCGGAGATGCCGCAAAAAAGCAGCAACTCTTCTCCCGTAAAACGGTCCATCCCAGCGGTACGAATGGCACCAAGAAAAAAAAGAAAAAAAAACCTCGCAAAAAGGGACCTAGGACGGCAGCGATCGTTCTCAACTGTTTCCTTGACAAATTATCTAATGTCATGGGAAAGGTGAGAGCTAAAATTAAACTATCGGACGTGGACATCGTCGACAGTGTTAAGACGAGAAATAAAATCTCCGGAGCCTTGTTAATAGAGGTTTCCGGAGAAAATAGGGAAGCAAACACGAACGCCTTGGTTTCCAAAATGAAGGAAGTTCTTAAAAGTCACGACGATGTAAGCCTCAGTCAACCGGTAAAGACGGCGGAAATTCGCGTCCGCGACTTGGAGCCGTCCATTACAGGCAACAAAGTCGCAATGGCGATTGCAGCAAAAGGAGGCTGCGACCTGCAATCTATAACACACGGGAATAATCGTAGATTCCCGGGTGGCCAGGGGAGTCTATGACTCAAGCTTCTCTTGGTAGCAGCTAAGAAGACAACTGAAGGGGGAGCCTCAACATTAGGTAGACCCGGATTCGGGTCTCACTCTTGGAGACTCGCCCCCTTAGATGCTACAAGTGCCTAGAGAGGGGACATGTAGCTGAGAAGTGCCCCAGTCCCGCGAATAGGAGCAACAGGTGCTACCGATGCGGGACCATGGGGCACATAGTCAGAAAATGTCTGGCTCTCCTTAAGTGCCCCGTGTGTACGAACTTGGGAAGAAGAGTCGATCACGTTTTGGGTAGTGCAAAGTGCATTACTCAAAACAAAAAGGTAAGCGGGAGGCAGTCAGAATCGCAAAAATTTCACTGCCGGTTGCTGAGTCCTCTGCCCTTGTTAGGGCAGAGGCCATAGATGTTGAACCATTGGAAAGAGCGGGGTTCAAATACTAAATAATGCCCCTGTCCTTCTTGCAAGCAAACTTGTGTCACGCCCACGGGGCGCAGGACCTCTTCCTGCACACCCTCGCGGAGCGTGACATTCAGATTAGAATTGCTGCCGAGCCTTATAGGGTTCTGAAAGAGCACCCATGCTGAACCGGGGACACCTTGGGCTCAGTGGCAATAACATGGAGGTGGCGCCGAGGCAGCTCACTTGCGCACCCTTCAAGCGCGGCGAACGTTTCGTCGCCGTCTGCTGGGGTGCATTAGCGGTAGTAGGAGTCTACCTGCCGCCGTCGGCCACCCTGGCGACTTTGAGGGATAGTTGGAGGCTGTCGGAGAATGTGTGCAGAGTCTTCTTCCGCTGCCGGTTCTGGTTGCCGGAGATTTTAACGCGTGGTCCCGGACGTGGAAATCCGCGAGAACCGGGGCCCGCGGGGAAGCCCTTGAGGAATAGACGGCGACAATTAACTCCATTCTCGTTAACAGGGTTGGGGTGGCCACGTTTACGCGGCTGCAAAAGGAATCGGTCATAAACTTGACATGTGCATCCCCCGCGGCCGCCAAGATAATTAGAATGTAAAGAGTCGAAGAGAACCTTGAGCATCTATCGGACCATCGATATATTACGATGGAGCTCGAGGACCTCTCTCCACCCGTGTGTGGTCGCTACCGCCCAGAAAAAAGTTGGGCGCTTCGGCAACTAGACCCGCAAAAGTTTAAGGCCTTGATCACCGCCTCTCTGTGATGCAGCGTCAGCATTCGTACGATAATTATCGTACACATCACATAATTTAGCATTTGGTACGATCAAACATAGAGGTGTCGTTATGTGACGGAATTGTACGATAATTCAACATGTGCAACATAATTTTGCGATAATTTTTTTCTGTTCAAATGTTCCCACCAAAATTGAAATTTTCCTTATGCTGCCCTCTCGCATTAATTTTCTGAGTTTCTAAACACCCACTTTCAGTTGATAATATAACGTCAATATATATTTTATATATATTTTATACAGAGTATAGTTTCAGTACTCTGATAAATTAAATATTGTAAATTGTAGATATTTTTTATTTTAGTTCTTACACAGAAAGAAGTTAGAAGTTCATAGTCGTTGTCAATACGAGTCATCAATATTATTCAGTAGCTTGTTCTAAAATTTAAGATTTTATTTATATATACTAGCAACGACCTAAAATAAATTTTTATTTTATACACGCACGGTATATATTCTAGTGTTTTTTAAGTAACAAAACGTGAGGTAATTTTAGCAAGTTTTTTTAATGGCGAATAACAGTTTGAATAAAAATAGAACACAACGATAATACTGAAAAAGTTTTGGAACCATTAATCGAAAAAAGTTCTGGTCACATATTATTGAGTACGAGTGGAAAATATTTATTCATTCTTAAACCAGGTAACTATAGTATTATGACGATTGTTAGTAGAATACATTTATAGGTTAAATACAAGTAATCTATCACTTGTAATTATTTATCATTGATATATACTGTGACGTGGCGGCTTCGCTGCCTTGCCGCAGCTCCCCGCGGCCGTCACGGGTCAATGCAAGGTCGATGGCATAGTCCGAGTAGAAAGACTAAAAAGGAGGGGTAAAGGGAGAAACGGCGAAACCTCGGAGGCCTGTATACCGTGTGCGAGCGCGTAATTATCCGTGAATATTTTTGTTTGATTAAACGGCGCCGAATCGGGCGGAGAGCGATCGGTGGACTTAAAGGACGGAAAACGAAGCGCGGGAACACGAAAGCGAGAAGGTACGAGCCGGCAAGACGACACCGGAGGACGGAGGATCGTCAGAAAGATCCTGGGATACCCTCGGACCCACAGAAGTGCCCGGGAAGAGAGGCCACCCGACCCGTGAACGCTGGAGACAATCCGCGACAGAAATCATGCTGCACGGATGCGCCGTATTACGAGGATCCAACGACGAGGGAGACGTCGCGGAAGCCGAGTCATGTACCCCATCCGAAACGCGCGCCGATGAATTAGTTAGTGATAAGGCCCCGCGAGGGCAGCTGCGCCCGCAAAAAACTAGCGGCGACATCGCGCGCGGAAAATCGGCGGGACCCAGGAGAGGGGGAACGAGCCAGCCCGCCTGCCAAAATTCGGCGCGGTCCTCGCTCTCTCCGGCGATAGCGTGCGAAGCAAAAGAGTGGCGAGCGATCCCGAGAAAACAGCGTAGGCTAAGTGAGCGGGTCCGTAGGCGATAGCGTGCCAGGCCAGGACGTATACTTGCGAAGCTACATCGAGATGAAGGTGAGATTGTCTACCCGCACTGCGGTATCATTCTTTTTGTGAGGCCTTTCGCTTCTCGGGGCAGTACCCGCGTGTTCGGACGATCCCCGGCCACGTGTTGCGAGCACCCGGGCTCAGAAAGGAGAGGCTTGACGGAACCCTGCTACAGGGTCTGACCATTGTTTTAGTGAGTGGCTACCGACGGGCGTCCGGATACTGTCGGCGGGACTCCGCGAGGGATTTTGGCTTTGGACCGCTATTCTAATTTAATTGCGACGCTACCGAACTTCTTAGTGCTCGCGTTTGTCGGGAGAGCCCTCGGCAGCGGCCGAGGATAGTCTAGATCCGCGATTTCGTCACCGACAGGCGACCGCCCGCGTAAATTCTTTGAGGTTGCGACGAGCAGCGGGACCACGCCGCAGGCGCGAGGGGCGCGCGGCTGGCAACCAAGACCGCCAGGGCCGGCGCGAGAGTTACCGAGAGATGAGGTCGGAATAAGATACCGGTTTGCGATTTTGGTACGATTAACTTAGCGACGCGATTCAAGCCATTCCACGGCGATCGATCGCGATTACTTTTGTCTCTTTTCTTTATTTTGTATCTTTGTTTTATTGTTCTCTTTACTGTTCTGTTGTAATCCGGAATAAACGGTCTAATTGTTCCCGTGATTTTGGTGTAACCGATGCGTTATTTCGTGCCGTCTTTCCGCCCGTCCGAGGATTTCGCCCGCTATACCCCGCCCCTCTCCGTTCGGATGAGCTAGCCCCCGATCGTGACGGCAATTTGAGTTCACTAATCCTTTGCCGGGGAAAACGTACTTGATTCATGAGAAAAATCGGCACGGCTGAGCCCGTGCCTGGCGCCCAAGATTATCGGCTTCAAGAAATACGCCGTCCCACGCCGGAATACGCTTGAGGTGTCGCGACCCCTCCTCCCTCTCTACCCCTCGTGTCACGGCAGTGCACGGATTTTCCGTCCGTGCCCGGTCGTCTCTTTTTGCTCGCGACTTTCCTCCGCGAAGAGGAGAGAAAATAATTGTGACAATACAAAAATTGATATGACTGTTGATCAAAATAATTTCTTTTTAATTGAAATTTTCTTTTTTATCTAGGCGGTGAAATCATTCCAATAACACCGGAAAAAGTAGAAAAACCCGAAGATTGTAATTCGTCTCTGTCATCAGACTCATCAAGAGACGAGACAAATATTAATACTGAAAGATTAATTAATGAAAACAATAACGAATTGTAACTCGCTGTAGCTTTATGATAAGTGATAGTGAAGACAATGACACTCCTACAAAATCTAAAAAACCAAAAATAAATACACGACGCAAACAAAAATTCAATAAGGAATGAATAAAAAATGAAAATTTTAGCTCTTGGTTATTTTCAGATTCAAATAGTCAATATAAAGCCAGATGTATCATTTGCAATGTTAGCTTTACAGCAGAATTGACTGTAGTAAAAAATCATGGAAAAAATAAAAGCCATAGTCGTGCTATAAACTCAATAGTAAAACAAAAAACTATTAATTCATTTTGTCAACCGACTTTAAATGTTCAAAATCATCAAGTTTCAAGAGCAGAAATTAAAATAAGTAGTTTCTTAGCAGAGCACAACATTTCTTTTCGAGTAATGGATCATTTGACACCTTTATTGAAGGATTGTTTTCCTCATTGCAAGACTATTCAAGACATGCATTTAAAATCATCTAAATGTGCTGCTGTTGTTGCCAATGTAATTGGAGCTAGTGAAAAAGAAAATTTATCGATTAAGTTAAAAACTTCTTTATTTAGCATACTTATCGATAAATCAACAGATATATCCCGGACGCAAAACTTATGTATTGTTGTGAGATTCTATGATTCTGGCGAGGGAAAAGTTGTAAGCCGTTTCTGGGAGCTTTATCAAGTATTCAACGATGAAGATAATTCTAATGAAGCTTCAGCTGAACACATCTTCAATTGTATAAAAAAATCATTTGATGATCATTCAGTTCCGTTCACTAATGTAATTGGTTTTGGATCAGATGGTTGTAACACAATGATGGGGAGCAAGAATTCAGTTCGGACTCGGTTTGAAAAAAATTGGCATTTGTATAACAAAATGCATTTGCCATTCTCTGCACCTTTGTGCAAGTAGTGCATGTAATGTTTTACCGTTTGATTGTGAACAATCAAATAGCTCACAGTGTTTACAATCACTTTTCCTTAAGTTCTAAACGACAATTTGCATTTAAAGGCATTCAATCTCTATTAGAATTAAAAAATCATAAAATTCTTCGTCCAGCTCAAACTCGGTGGTTATCAATTACAGCAGTTATTTCAAGATTATTAGAACAGTGGAATGCTTTATTTTTGTATTTCAACTATTTAAACTATGATTTAGAATCAAAAAAAAAATAATACCAAAAACAAAACTGAATCAGAAGTATCAAAAATATCAAAGCTTTTGACAGATCCAATAATTAAATTATATTATCAGTTTCTTGACTGGATTTTACCTAAATTTACGGGATTAAATAAATTATTTCAATCAGAAAAACCTCTGATCACTCAAATTTATAAAAATATAACCTCTGCTTATATGGATCTATTAAAGACTTTTTTGATTGCTGATTATGTAAATAAATCTTCTCTCAATAATATAGATATTTTTGATGAATCTCAATATTTAAACATTCAAAATATTTATGTCGGCATAAATGTAATGAGTTATTTTAATAAGCCTGAGTTCAGTAGAGCACCACTGATAAGTGAAAAAATAGAATTTTTAACTAACTATCGCCGTTTCATTATTGAAGGATGCAATAAAATCAAAAAAAGATTTGACTTCGATGATATATTGCTAAAAAACCTATCTGTAATAAATCCTAAAGAAGCAATGGCGCAACACTCTCTCGTTACAACGCCTTCTTTACTACCTTTAATGTCATTATTACCTCGATTAATAAAGCCAAATGAATATCAAGCTATTGACAACGAATGGCGACAGCTCCGCAGTTTCAAGCTACCTGACAATATTGATATCAATGATTCTGTTTATTGTGTATTTTCTTTCTTTATTTCAATTCGTACAGATACAGTTATTCGCTCAGAGGCTAATGATAGATGACTGCTCGTCTTGAATCGTAACTGAGCCGTTCGTTCGTATCGCTCGGGGGACAGGGGGGATGGGTTTTATCTTATACAGAGTGTCCCAGTTGATGTAAAAAAGTTCTTAGTTGTAGGTTGGGCTTCCGAAAATAAGTAGAAAAGTCCTATACGGTTTTGTAAGTTAGGCGTTAATAACCGAGAAAATAACATTTAAAGATTTGACGCCCCGCGTGCGAGCAAAAACGCGCCGTTCGAAGCTACCGAGACGTTAGTAGACCTAGAGGTGTGGCTTATCTTACTCTATTCACAAAGAAATGAGTGGGATGGGCCACACCACCACTCTATTTACAGAGATTCATAGATTACTCATTTCTTTGTGAATAGAGTAAGATAAGCCACACCTCTAGGTCCACTAACGTCTCGGTAGCTTTCAGCGGCGCGTTCTTACTCGCACGGGGGGCGTCAAATCTTTAAATGTTATTTTCTCGGTTATTAACGCCTAACTTACAAAACCGTATAGGACTTTTCTACTTATTTTCGGAAGCCCAACCTACAACTAAGAACTTTTTTACATCAACTGGGACACCCTGTATAGAGGGGCGCTGTACTTACTACATATATTAATAAAGACTAAAGAATCGACTACATATATTAATAAAGACTAAAGAAACGCTATATCTAACACTGTTGACGTTTTTTGGCATAAAATTTTTACATATGATGATGCAGATAATATTTGGAGTTTAAAAAATTTAGCTAAATTTATCCTAAATATACTGTCTCTACCTCACTCTAACGCTAATTGTGAGAGGGTTTTCAGCAGAATTAATTTGATCAAAACTAAATCTAGAAACAAGCTTGTGACTAAAAGTATTAATGGATTGTTACTAGCCAATCAACGAGTTAACTATAATTGTGTTGGATATGATCCTAGTAAAGAAGAGTATTCTAAAATGAAAAATTCTCTTTACCCAAAATCTTCGGCAGAAAAAAATATAGAAGAATGTAATCTGAGATTTGAAGATATTATTTTGCCTGAATCTTTTTAATTGCTATTCATTATTTGTGATAAGATTTTTATCCTTAAAGCAGTATCTTGAATATTGTTGACGATGAGTTTAAAACTTATCAAAAATTAGATATAATTGACAAAATACTCTGCTCCAAAAAAATTATTAAGAATATTGTAATTATAATTTAAAAAATTTACAAATTTGATTATAATTGATAAGATGTTGTTGTCTACAAACGAGTTGTAATAATAACTTTAAAATTTCGAAAATATTTTAACTATAATTGATAAGATATTTTAGTTTAATAAATCATCTTAGATATTTCTGATTTAAAGTTTAGAAAACGGTGCTAATATTTTAATTATTAATAAGATATTTTAGTAAAAAAAACTATTTGTCATCATAAATTTAAGATTATAACAATATTTTAATTATTAATGAGATATTCTCGTTCAAAAAATAATCTTAGATATTTCTAAACTACTTTCAAAACTATACAGATATTATAATTACTAATAATATATTCTAATGAACAAACTATTTGTAATCTCAAGTATTACAACTGTGAAAACTTGCTAATTATATTTTATAAGATACTCATTATTTGTGATCTTAATTTTAATGCGATTTAAATATTAAAATAATAATTAATCATATAATCAGATATACAATTTGAAAAATTATCTGTAATATTAAATAAAAAAATATCACTTAAAACCAATGAAAAAAGAGAGTAATTATCCTATTTGCTAAATATTAAAAATATATATGTGTTTGTTAAAATTTACATCAAATGTAATAGCATAGTTTTACACATTAAAAAAACTAAAATATCTCATTTATCAATAATTGTATTTATAAAAATCCTATTTATATTATCTCCAATTAACGACAAAATTACCTCGTTATATTAGATATAGGACTAGTAATAAAAGCAAAAAATGATGAATTATTTTCATACTTGGCGCTCAATAACGATACGTGAGACGTTTATGCTTTTTTAATTTATCTAAAAATCAAATTATTTTAGTAAAAAAAAAGGTTCTGTAACCAACGATTGTTAATTTACTATTTTGCTGATTAAGAACTTACATTACTCATATTAATAGGCTTGAAAAGAAAATTTATGCTTGTACGATAATTCAAGGGAAAAAACGATAATTTTACGGCCCTGAACACATAATGCTGTCGGCCAATAATGTCAACACTGATGTGGATGCTGGGCGGTAGTCCGACTTTCCGGACGACGCAGATCCTCTTGGGGCACGGTTGCTTTAGGAGGTACCTGTGTCAAATCGGAAAAGAAGTCGACGGGGAATATCACCACTGTGACGCCCCCGAGGACACCGCCCAGCTCACGCTGGAATTGTCCGGCGTAGAACGAGAAACAGGAGATGTTAGTCCGGGTATTGGGCCCGAACCTAACCCTCCCGAAAACAGTAGAATCCGCGGTAGCGGATATAAAGAATTGGAGGGCCCTCTCCTTATTCTGCGATGAAGTTATCGCAAAGAAGGAGAGGGCGGAGAGAGAAAGCCAGGGGCAGCCGATTGGGGCGCTCTTGTCTCAGCTTCCAATTGCGAATAATGGCGACGGGGGCCCACCGGCTCCGCCACCTTCTCCCCCAGCCAAAGGAGGGAGGGGAGAAGAAGGAGGCCGCGTCGTCCGGATGCTGGGACACGAAATCAATCGCCTTCCGTGTCAGGGGCTCGCGGTCCGCCCACTCAGGGCGGAGTAAAAAGTAGCCAATCGGCTGGCGGCGATGCCAGCCTCGAGCAGCGGTGCACGTCGGGTTGGAGGTCGGGGATGGGGGCAAGCCTCCCCCACTTTTCCCGTCCCGCACACAGCTGCTCAAATGCACGGGAGTCCGTCTGCGGATGACGCTCCCGGGAGGGGAGCGTTTCAGCGGTCGCCTCGCGAGAATAACTCTCGCGGCAGATGGCCCTCGAGCACTTCTCTCGTGGAGTAGACAAGAGTGACGCGGGCAACTGTAGTTGGGGAAGCCACGCCCACTTCCACCCATCAAATATGAATTATCGGAGGGCCAACACCAGCCTTTCGGTCAAAAAGATGCTGGCCCGCAGTAAATCGTGGGCCCTGCCGCCCTTAGTCCTATGGGCGGCAGCGCGTGGGATCCACCCATGTCATCAGGTGGATCGGTGCCGGGAGGGTTGAGATATACAGAGTGTTTCTGATCAGTGGACTTTACCGTAAATGGTAGATAAAACTAATCAAAACAAGACAAAAAGTCCTTTACCATTTTGAAAAATTCTCAATAGTTTTCAAGAAAAAAATTAAAATATATAAAATATATAGACGTAAAAGCGACAAGAAAGCTGCGCGTAAGTGAGCGCGACAGGCAAATGACTAGAAATGGCGCTGTCGTCTGTCGCGCTCACTCACGCGCAGCTTCCTTGTCGCTCTTACATCTATATATTTTATATATTTTAATTTTTTTCTTGAAAACTAGTGAGAATTTTTAAAAATGGTAAAGGACTTTTTGTCTTGTTTCGATTAGTTCTATCTACCATTTACGGTAAAATCCACTGATCAGAAACACCCTGAATATGACTGTGATTCCTCAATTCTCCCCCCCCCCTTATCAGGCACGGCACCATAGCGTGCTATGGTAGGATTTTAGACGATAATGGGCAGCTTCGCGGCGTAAGACCTGAGTCCGGTATAACCCTTTCCTTTTCCCAGGAAAGAGGGTATGCGTAAATGCATTTCCTAATTAATAAAAAAAAAAAGTTGGCGTAGGTTAGGATAAGTTAGAGTAGATCAGAGTAGGTTAAAGTATTCTGATGTCAAAAGTAAGGAGATTATCTGCTAAAAAAAAATATTCCAGTGTCAAAAGTGAGAAGATTCTCTGCTTTAAAAAGTTTTTTTTTCTTAAAATTTTCAGAAAAATTTTGTTTTTTTTTTAACTATTAATTGCACGGCAAAAACGTATAGGACTAAAAAAGTTTATCTCTGTAAAAACTATAAGTTTTGTCTGAAACAGTTTTCTAGATTTTCATTACTTACAGAGATATAAAAAAAAACTAGTTTATGGGTTTTTTAAGTCAAACACCAAGAAAATGGGACTTTGATATTCGTAAACAAGAAGAAAAGTTACATAGGCTTATGGAGTTTCATTAAAATCGAAGGAAACCTCTTTTCAAAACGTTATTCTTAATTTTTGACATATACAAATAAAAACTGTAAAATATGTAAATGTAAAATGTTATTAAAAAAATACGCAGCATAAATTATTATGTAAAAACATTTTGTTATTGTTACAATTAAGAAACTTTTTTTAAATAATTAATTAAATTTAAAAGCAGATGGTACAAAAAAAATGTATATTAAACTTTTAGATAGATAATCTGTAATTTTTTGCAATTATTTTTACAATTTTTATAGTGACGATTATTTTATAAACAATCACTAAATTACTATTTGTAAAAATTAGTATTAACATGTTATTGGTGTATGTTAAAGATTATTTGTTGCTTTTACAAATATATTTCTTTTAGCTTTCCAATTTTATTGACTAACAAGGGTTCCTTGTTATATTACATATGCAACAATAAATGTGCGCAATCTTTTTGGAGCTGTGCGTGTCTTATCTCGTATGGCAACGAGAAAGTCCTTTCGGGAAGACCCGCTTCTCGAAAAATCTATTTTTTTGTTATAAACAATGAACGGGACTGCAGCTCTTTGGCCCAGCTTTAGGCATCTTTAGTTTTACACTTGCTCGCCACGCGGAAACATCTCTCTGACTATTCGCGCTTCGCGCTCCTTGTATTTAACTCAGTTCACAAGAGTTATACTTCGAGTAGAATTTCGCTAACGTTCGCTGAAGCTGTATTTCCCAACGTCATATAATTTCGCTAGTATTGTCGCGCATTCGACAATTGTCTTAAAGTCTTGCTTAAGACTCCGTTAAAATCCAGTGTACCATCGTTGTGAATAAAGACTGCTTTTTTGTGTTAAGTAAATATAATTTCCCATTCAGGCCATTACGCTTAATCAATCGCGAACGTATCGAGCTCTAGGCGTGTCCTCAAACATTTGGTCCTTTGAGCCAGATACTATTGTCCAGCAACTGCTATCTATGAATCGCAGTGCCGCAAGTGACTGTGCTATAATCTCGACATATAACCTTAGCCGCAGAGCCTATAAAAAATGAATCAATCAATAGCTTCATTGATCGAACTGCAGCAAGAAAGACTGCAGAAATTCCTCGACCATACCAAGGTCTTATTTTGGGACATACCTACGTTTCCGATTCCACTTCCGATTCTCCTACAATGGAAACTCGTATCAAGTTTCTTGATGAAGCATAGAATCGATTTGAAAAGACGTATCAGAAACTTGTAGTGCTCCAAGATCCAGTGAATCGAAATGATTATTTTAAAAGAGACATTTTTGACCAAGCGGAAGAGGCCTACTTTTGACAACGCTCTTCGTTAATTATTCATCGCACTTCACCGTTAATCTCTGCGCGGATTGACCATGCTATCAAAAGCTTTTCAGTTTTTTAAGGACATTACGCTGATTGGCCATCATTCCGAGAGGCCTTTTATCAGAAAATTATTTGCAATTCTTTTATAACCAATATTAATAAGATGCACACTCTTTAAAGATATCTTCAAAGACAAGCTAAAACAATGATTAAGAACCAGTAACGGCTGCTAACTTTCAACGTGCCTAGTTTATGCTGGAAGAACGTCTTGTCAATAAGAGGTTGCTAATCAATCCATGCTTTGATGCTTTGTCCACGTTTCCGGCATTGCAACCAAATTCTCCATGGAGTCTGCATAAGATCCTTCAAGAACTGCTACGTATTACTAAAATTCTGAAAGATTTGGGTCGCTCTGTTGCTCACATTTTATTTACACCATAGTAAAATTATTTGATAACCGCTCTTGGTAAGAATGGGTGACGGCCATTGAGGGAAGCAACAAACCGCCAACGTTCAATGCCTTCATTGAATTTCTAAAAGGGCATCTTAGTAATTTGAAGACAAACACATCCCCAAATAAACAAATTGTGAAAAAATCAACAGCTTTATTGCTTTGCGAGCGTAAAGTTCGCCGCCGGTGCCACACCAACGAGAACTCGCTGCAGAGAGACACTCGCAGTGCACCTTCTGCTGGAAGAAACATTACATCTTAGCCTACCCCCAATTTGCAAGAATGAAGCCGAAATCTCGCAGAAATTTGGTTTAGAGTTTAAAGCTCTGTATCAACTGCTTTGAGAATCACGCGGTTAACATTTGCCCATCGCAAAAAAGGTGCAACCTATACCAGCAGCGTCACCATTCCTTAACGCATGAGGCTTTCGAAGAAAACGTTTCAGTTGTGACTTCTAACTTAGTGATGGTATCTCATTATTCAACTGCTGAAAAGGTTAAACCAGGATCAAGCATAAGAATTGATGCTGTCTCGAAGAAAAATCTTCATGCAAAGATTTAGCTGAAAGGGCCACTGATGCTCAATCAACTCAACCGGAAAATACTGTGCAATCGATTCTTCCCTTGCCAAGGGCTTCTTATCAAAGCGGAGGGTCTGTTTCGGACGAAGAAATTCAGGCTTTCTTTAATGAAATTGGCAACAGCAGCGCAAAAGGATCCGAGGAAAAGATAGTCAAGAATCAACTGTAATTGTCGGTCGCCCAAAGCCATCGGCAAGAGCCGATGGTTTTCATCACTGTCGCGTGCCAGCGACGGATTTCCTTGCGGCCTGCTGCGGCTGTCAGTTTCCATCGGCAGGAGCCGATGGATTTCATCGTCATCACAAACCAGCAACAGTTCTTTATGCAGCCTGCGATGGCCATCTATTACCATCGGCAAAAACCAATGAATCTAATTTGACATTGTGATTTGAGACTCTCTTTGACTTTGTGCAATATCAATATGTTCTGATATATTTTAGGTAGCAGAACCTTATTAACCTTTATTGTTTTGCTGAAAATTTTTTTGTGTCCTTCAATTAAATTAATTTTGTTGTATATTAGATTGTCCCTGCAAGGCGGGCGGAATTTAATTCCTTACTTTTTACTGCAGAAAATTAATAATTAATTTTAGCTTTATTGCGAACCTTTTTTCTTTGCGATCTTTGTATTTGCATTTGATTTTATAGAAATAACAAAGCTTTTAACTACCCATACGTGGCAGTGTACCCGTGAATAAGGCGGACGGTTAAAAAAGGGAGAACAAAATGTAAGTTTCTTCGGCATCGACGAGGCGGGCAGAATGTTAAGGATTATTTATAGCTTTTTCAAATATTTTTTTTAGCTTTCTAATTTTATTGACCGACAAGGGTTCCTTGTTATATTACATATGCAGCAACAAATGTGCGCAATCTTCTCGGGGCTGTGCGTGCCTTATCTCGCATGGCAACGAGAAAGTTTTTTCGGGAAGACCCGTTTCTCGAAGAATCTATTTTTTTGTTAGAAACAATGAATGGGATTGCAGCTCCCTGGCCCAGCTTTGGGCATCTTTAGTTTTACACTTGCTCGTCACGCGGAAACATCTCTTTGACTATTCGCGCTTTGCGCTCCTTGTATTTAACTCAGTTCACAAGAGTTATACTTCGAGTAGAATTTCGCTAACGTTCGCTGAAGCTGCATTTTCCAACATCATATAATTTCGTTAGCATTGTCGCGCATTCGACAAATGTCTTAAAATCTTGCTTAAGACTCCGCTAAATTCCAGTGTACCATCGTTGCGAATAAAGACTGCTTTTTTGTGTTAAGTAAATATAATTTCCCTTTTCAGTCCATTACGCTTAATCAATCGCGAACGTGTCGAGCTCTAGGCGCGTTCTTGAACAGTGTACGAATCTTTAATTCCGCTCAATAATATTTTTGATTGGTATAACTTTCAAGCATAAAAATGTGTTAATATTTATTATTATTATTAAAAATCCATAATACAGGGTGTCCCAGTTGATATAAAAAAGTTCTTAGTTGTAGGTTGGGCTTCGAAAAATAAGTAGAAAAGTCCTATACGGTTTTGTAAGTTAGGCGTTAATAACCAAGAAAATAACATGTAAAGATTTGACGCCCCCCGTGCGAGTAAGAACGCGCCGCTGAAAGCTACCGAGACGCTGGAAGTACGGCCCATCCCACGCGACTTTACAAAAATCATAGATTGGTCGGTTCGGTTCTTAGGCGAGTCGGAGAACGGCGCGCGGGTAAGGGAAGCGACGACGCATGGTGAGGGAAGAGGTTTGGCCGTCCGAAATCACAGCTTACGCTATTATCGCGTTAATGTATACTATCTATTCAAGCATCGAGCAATGCGCGAAGGAAATTGTAGGGTTTGTTTTCTATTCGTGTTCGCGATTATTTACTTGCGTTAATGTCTTTATTATTATAACTTTAATAGATAAGCAACCTGATGAATAAAGTATTATTTTTTAATTATTTCGACTATGGAAATTCTATTATCGGTTAATACATTCAACTTTTGCGTATTAATTCTCATTAAGAAAAATTTATTTCGTTCTTTTGTATAATTTTTGTTTAGTTTTTTATTTTTTCGAATAAAATTGCGCTCGGCGTGCGCGAAATACGGGTTTTGTCAGTGTGCAGAGACAACAGTTAATGCAATTTGATCGCGGTGTTCGTCGGAACATTAATCGTGAGGAAGCAATTCTAAACGAGTTCGAAAATGATCCGACAAATAGTGTGTGGCGCGTGGCTGAAAATGTGAGTGTATCAAAACAATTAGTGCACCGCGTGATACGAGAGGATGGATTGCATCCGTTTCACTACCAACGGGTGCAACATCTTCTCCCACGGGACCAGATGCAACGCGCAATCTTTTGTCAAGGTATTTATATTTTTTCATTTCTTAAAACTCATTGTTTTGACAAAATACATGAAAAAGCGAATAAAACGATCGACGCGCAAACTCTTTTGTTAAATCTAATTCAAGCAATTCGTTGTTTTATTATCAGAATCGTGAATATTGCAAGCAACTTGATCGTTTTCATTTAATTTGAAAAAAACATTTAATCTTGTTAGACAAGCAGATCGATGTAAACGTTATGTACGTACACAATCGACGCGACAACATTTAGTCGACCTGCTTGACTCTAAATACGTTGAGAACGCGTATACATACATTTGTCTAACGAGTACATATGTATGTATACTTTGTTATAACTGATACTTATAATTAATTTAATTTCTCAATTAATAATAATTAATAATGTATGTTGACAGTCTTCCTAGCTCAATGTCGTCAAGATGAGACGTTTCCTGACCATATTTTATGGAGCGACAAGGCAATTTTTACACCAAATGGAATTTTTAATTCTAACAATATCATAATGTGGCAACAGCAAAATCCACACGCCGTCCGTCAGTGTGCCTTTCAATTTAAATGGAAGTTAAACGTCTAGGCAGGAATAATTGGCAATAGAGTAGTAAGTATTTTTTTTACATAAAAATTATAATAAAAAACCAAATTTTAAATATTTGTATTATTAATTTGCAGATTGGTCCATTCTTTTTGCCTCCGCGCCTTGGTGGGGAGAGATACGCGCGATTTTTGGAAAATCATCTTCCAATTTTGTTAGAGGAGCTTCCTCTACAAATGCGGCAAACGATGATTTTCCAGCACGACGGAGCACCACCGCACTATTCACGTCGCGCGCGAATGGTCTTGGATTGACACTTTCCAGATGGTGGATAGGCCAAAATGGTCCAATTTCGTGGCCAGCAAGATCTCCAGATCTTAACGTCCTCGATTATTTTGTGTGGAGATACATAAAAAATCGAGTGGAAAATGTGCGCGATCGTAATGTAGAGGAGGTACGCGAAAACATCATAGCGGCCTTTAATTTTACAATTACGCCGAACGTAGCACATCGCGCTACTCGTCAAATTATTCAAAGAGCACGATTATGCATTCAACAACAAGGCAACCATTTTGAGCAGGTAATGCACTAATTTTTAACAGTGGATTAAATCTATTGGGGACACCACTAAAAAAAAACGCGCCAAGCTATCTACCTCGCGAGGTGGTGTGGAAACGATAGCGTTTTCATACCGTAATAATAGAATTTCCATAGTCGAAACAATTAAAAAATAATACTTTATTCATCAGGTTGCTTATCTATTAAAGTTATAATAATAAAGACATTAACGCAAGTAAATAATCGCGAACACGAATAGAAAATAAACCCTACAATTTCCTTCGCGCATTGCTCGATGCTTGAATAGATAGTATACATTAACGATAATAGCGTAAGCTGTGATTTCGGACGGCCAAACCTCTTCCCTCACCATGCGTCGTCGCTTCCCTTACCCGCGCGCCGTTCTCCGACTCGCCTAAGAACCGAACCGACCAATCTATGATTTTTGTAAAGTCGCGTGGGATGGGCCGTACTTCCAGCGTCTCGGTAGCTTTCAGCGGCGCGTTCTTACTCGCACGGGGGGCGTCAAATCTTTACATGTTATTTTCTCGGTTATTAACGCCTAACTTACAAAACCCTATAGGACTTTTCTACTTATTTTCGGAAGCCCAACCTACAACTAAGAACTTTTTTACATCCACTGGGACACACTGTATATATACTATATTTTCACTAGAGCTTTATAGCACTGATAATACATACGTGCAATAAAGAAAGTTAAAATAAAATCTGACAAAATCTGTAATAAAGTAATAGTTAATAACTTGTATAATTAGGAATATATAGGGTGACCCGCCACGTGTTGACCATACAGCGGATTTAGAAAGATATTGGAAATATAGGTAAAAAAGTCCTATGCTATTTTGGAAAATTCTCAACCGTTATTGAGAAAAAATAAAGATGTATAAAATGTATAGGCGTAAGAGCGACAAGGAAGCTGCACGTGAGTGAGCGCAACAGACGAATGGTTAGGAATGGCGCCGTCGCCTGTCGCGCTCACTCACGTGCAGCTTCCTTGTCGCTCTTACGCCTATACATTTTATACATCTTTATTTTTTTCTCAATAACGGTTGAGAATTTTCCAAAATAGCATAGGACTTTTTTACCTACATTTTCAATATCTTTCTAAATCCGCTGTATGGTCAACACGTGGCGGGACACCCTGTATAATAAATAATAAAAAAGAAAAGAAATAATGTGCTGTTAAACCTACACTTAGACAATATAATTAGAAAAAACTTTGCGTATATTTAACAACATAAGCCCACAAAAAAAGTACCCGTGCTGATAATCTGACTAAGATAATTTTATATATTTTGTTTCGTTAAATTCGAATTTGATTTCAAAATTGCTCTATCATGTTTCAATTTTTTTTAATCTTAAAAATAAAGAAAAATTTTGTATAAGTCAACATTCTAATAAGACTTTAATACATTTTCAAATATTATAAATTTAAATTTGACCTAGAATATAAATATGCTTAATTTATGATGCAAGGTGGACACAATGCTCAAAGAATAATCTTATGACGGTTTGCGCAAATGCACTTTTTATATCTTTAAATGATTTGTGAAGTAAATTTCTCTTACGTTTTTACGAAAATATAGCAAAATAAGGCTTACAGAATAGATAGTTTAATGTAAAAAGTAAACAGATTTTTAACTTTTATAGTTAATTTTACAAGTTGCGACTAAAATACTAATATTAAAAATTTCTTAATTACAGTTACAATAACAATTAGCACCTCGGTATCCATTATACTTTGAACTTTCCATATTGAATGTTATGTGAAGACTGACGTCTAACTCTCTTACATGAATCGATATAACTTTGTATTTAATAATAAGTATTTTCTGCGCATGCTTTCAATAATAATTTTCAAGAAAGACGAATCAACTTGCAACAAAGTAAGTGCATTATATATGCTGTGCACCCTCCTTTGAAGTTTCCAGAACTTCAATATCGAACACCGCGTAAGATATTTGCAAATACAAATTTTAGTAACAAAGTAGAAGAAGAAAAAAAAGTTGTTTGTATGTTGCTTTTTAATGGGGGTTACAGCTTGTACGTGTAATTAATATAATTAATTATATACAAAATTATTTTATATAATACAGAATGTGATACAAGTATCGGATCAAAAAATTAATTTAAAAAAAAATAAGTTTTAGAAAAAATGCAAAACACTGGGTAGTTATAAATTTTTCGTATATAAATTACCGAATCAGCAACAGCTGAGATTATTAGTGTAGGAATAAGATAGATAGATGGGCGATTCCAAATAAAAAACCAAAAACTTATACTTTTTTCAGTCGGGCGACACCGTCTTTAATATATAAGAAAAGGAACTGTATTTACCTATGTTTATACACTGACAGAAAGGTATATGATATATCTAACTATAATTACATAGTAAAAAAATATAGTTAAATATATCATTTTTATAGTAAATGTTACTATAATGTTGGTAATAAATATTATATATATATGGTACAACTGATCATATATTATTCTTTACTATAAAATATAGTAATTTGAAGTAACATTATAATTTAATTGCAAATATTGAGAAACAAGAACAAATAACTATTTTTTATGGTCAGCATTACCAAAATATTACACAGATAACAAAATAAATAACTATGTTACATAGTGTGTTTTATTATACAGGGTGTCCGGTTCGTTTTGTCACTCCCAAAATTTTGGGGTAGACAATAATAATTGAAGACAAAAAGTCCTATACAATTATGCAAAATTCGTCACCGTTGATTTTATAAAAATTATAATGTCTCGGCGAATGAACGCTAAGAAATCTTTGGGCTGGGCGCGGCGATGGCATTGTTTAGTTTTCTGCAGAAAGTAGCCGAATCAAATAATAATGATTAGCGAGCGGGTTCGGCGAATGAGCTCTAAGCAACTTAGGGGCCGGCCGCAGCGGCGACGGTGTTTATAAAGATGTTATCTGAGTCAACTCAGAAGGGGACAATCGCGAGCGCATTCGTTTCATTTTTGCCGCAAAGATTTCGATACGTATTGAGAATTTTTTAAAATGGTACAGGACTTTTCGTTTTAATTCGATTAAATCTACTTATCATTTTCGGCATCGTCCACTGATCTGGGACACCCTGTATACTTGAACATTTTAAAACATTGCAAAATGTTTTCAATGACATAGATAGCGAATATAAGAGAAACAAACTCTTAACTGATACTGGCTATAATATTAAACCAACCAAAATATTCTTTGGTACAATGGAAGTCAGAAAAAACATTGAACTAACAACTCAAAACGTATATGGACAATTAATACCGTTGCGAAAAGTTTTAAAAATTTATTTTGAAATAAGTGACATTTTTTTTAAAAACATGACAGTTTATTGCAACATTGGGTGATACTAATGAGATTTCCAATATTATTCAAACCGATTTTTGGAAATCCAAAATCTCAAATATCTCGGAAACAAATTCTTACGTTTTTCCTTTATTTCTTTACGAAAACGCTTTTGAAACTGCTAATCCGCTTGGATCGCATGCCGGTATATATAAATTGTGTGGAATGTATATTTCTATACCATGTTTGCCACCTGAATTGTACTCAAAATTGAATAATATTTTTGTCGCACAGTTATATCAAGCCGATGATTGCAAGAGATTTCTAAAAGAGAAAATATATTCTTATTTAATTAAAGAATTAATGTTTTTAGAAAAAGAAGATATTACATTAACTGTAAGGTCAAAAGATGTCAAACTCTATTTCAAACTTGCATTATTTATCGGAGACAATTTGGGGTTACATGGTATTTTGGGATTTGTCGAAAGTTTTTCTGCCACTTTCTGCTGTCGTTTCTGTAAAATACCAAAGAATGTAGCTTGTAAATTATGCAGCGAAGATGTTAGTGTATTACGTAATAAAATCAATTACACACAAGATGTAGTAACAAACAATGTGAGTTACACAGGAATAACAGAAATTTGCACATTTAATGTTTTAGACAGTTTTCATGCTATTGAAAATTATAGCGTAGATATAATGCTTGAAGGAATATGTGTATACGAAATAAATAACATTTTACATTATTGCATTATAGAAAAAACATATTTTACCTTAGAAACCTTAAACTGGCGTTTACAGTTTTTTGATTTTGGTCCTGTGGCAAACCGACTTCCTACAATATCTAAGTCTCAATTGCTTAGTCAAAGTATTAGTATGTCAGCTTCTGAAATGCTCAGTTTAATGTTAAACTTTGGTTTGATTGCGGGTGATCTAATAACTGATGAAAATGATAAATATTGGCAACTTTTTATATTATTGCAAAATCCTTCATATAACTCTTCAAGATAGTGTTACAGAATCGACAGCAGATCTTATGGATAATTTAATTACCGAATATCATGTTACATATCAACTTATTCGGCAAAAGTTTGAAACCAAAACATCACTTAATGTTACACTATTCTCGCATTATGAAAATTGTTGAGCCACTTTGTTTTTGTCGTCATTTAGGTTTGAGGCCAAACATCGTTCTTTAAAACAATATGCACGTTCAATTACTAGTAGAGTAATTCTGTGTTACAGCATAACAGTAAAACAACAATTAATGCTCAGCGATTTTTTTAGCAAAAATGCAATCTGGTGCTTTATCATTTATTACGTACAAAGAAAGCACTTCATTAATATTTACAAATAAACATTTAATACAGAACTATACAGATTATACTCTATTAAAGAATGTGTCTATCGAAAATATATCGTTTAAAAAGGATTCAATCATCTTATTAAATATTGATGATGATGAGTTTCCCGTATTTGCAAAAATCACAGACATTTTGAAAAGCAACAATATTGCATCGTTATCCGTATCTCATTTTGTTGCTACAGTGCGATATTTATATACAAACTATTTTGATAATCATTATCAAGCTTATGACATATATATTTCCAATAAATATAATGTAGTTAATTTTAGCTCTTTCTCGTATTATAAATCTGTGGCAAGGGCTTAGGCCCCGCCACTAAAGGGCCGACAACCGCCCTAGACGGCCGACGCCGTCACCGAAGTAGTCCTGGGCAAACACCGGCCCAGGCAGCACCGGACGCGCCAGGGAGGTTCGTCGGGCGACCACCGGCCCGACAATGGCGCGCGCCGCCGAGGTAAGAGTGGGAGCTCCCCCACTCTCATCTCGGCAGCTATACAGGGTGTATCATTTCATATTGACAAACTGTCAGAGTTAGATAGGTCTCGTGGATACAAGTTAATAAGTCCTGTGCCATTTTGCAAAATTCTCAATAGTTATTGAGAAAAAAATTAATTTGTCTAGCGCAAGAGCGACAAGGAAGCTACGCGTGAGTGAGCGCGACAGGCGAGTAGCTAAAAATGGTGCCGTCGCCTGTCGCGCTCACTCACGCGTAGGTTTCTTGTCGCTCTTGCGCTAGACAAATTAATTTTTTTCTCAATAACTATTGAAAATTTTGCAAAATGGCACAGGACTTATTAATTTGTATCCACGAGACCTATCTAATTCTGACAGTTTGTCAATATGGAATGATACACTCTGTATAAGCCGAGCTCGCGGCAGAGCAGGTACCCACTGGGTACTACCCAGTGGTCTCACAAGGGGAGGTCGCGCTCAACGGAACACCAATTTTCTTCAAACTTGCAGGGTTTAAAGATTGGTGGTCCTAGAGATACTTGGTAAAGCCATTCGACGCACTACTCAAAAATAAGAGAGAAAAGTTAGTTTAAATATTTCGTGTCTATAAGTACAGAACAGTTATACTTACTTTCGAAGCAGCGTGGTAGTCCAGAGCGGGAGGCTCAAGTCTAGTAAGCGCGGAATCACTGGTTCGATTCACGTTATGTATTTTATTTTTTTCTTTTTAATTTTTTTTTTTTTAATTGTTACATTTTGGTGTAAACTTTAATAATTATATATTTTATTTTATTATTATAATATTATATAAAAAGAAAAAAAAAAGGGACTCTCGTTTCCGATTGCAGAGCGAACGGTTGTGTGTCTGAGCGAGTGCGTGTAGAAAAAGGTCTTGTGGGAGTAAAATAGTTCTTCAGAGGTAAAGGGTTGGTTTGAGGGAAAGAGGGAAGGGTTTTTAAGGAGGGCAAGTGAGGGTAAAGAGCAGAGGTAAGAATAAAGGGAGAAATCGGGGAAAGTATAAAGCAGAGTTTTTTTGAGGTTAGGTTGGCGGTGACGGGGAAAAAAACCGTGTGTAAGACAAAGGAAAGGAGGAAGGCAAGAGGGTAAAGGAGAGAGTAAGAGGTAACAAAGACAAAGGGAAAAGAGATAAAGAAGATTCGGAAAATGAGTGACCAGGAAAAGGAAAGTGTGGAGAGTGGAAGTGAGGAAAGAAAAGAGGAAAAGGGAGAAAAGAAAATAAAGAAGAAAATGGGTAGACCTGCAAAGGTAGAATTGTTAAGAAGGGAAAGGTCCAACAGCTTGCCAATTATGGAAGCATGAAAACAAGGGGAGAAAAGGAAGGAAAGGCACGAGGAAAAAGGTGAAATAGAGGGTTTGGAAGCATTTAGGAAAAGTGTGAAAGTTTATAGATCGCCGATGAAAGCAACAAAAGAGGGTGGTGAAGGAGGAATAAGCAAGGAAGGTTTTGAAGAGGTGATAAAGGAAATGAGAAGTGGATTCGCAAGGATCCAAGCGCAGATGGAGGAGGTAAGGGAAATAAAGGTACAAATTAGAAAGGAAATAGAAGATTTGAAAAAAATATGGAAAAAAGAGAAGATAGATTTAGAGAAAAGAATAGATGGGATGGAAAAAAAAATAGAGGAAAAAAATATGAGGGAGGTAAAATGGAAATACCAGCAGAGATACAGGGAAAGGTTTTAAGTTTGGAAGAAAGAACGAGAATGTTGGAAATGGCAAAAGAAAGAGAAAAGAAAGAATGGAGGAAAAACAATTTAATAATAAGAGGTATAAAGATAAAAAGTGAAGAAAAAAAGGCGTTAAAAGAACAAGTGGGAGAAATAATTAAAGCAACAGGTGTAAAAGCAAAGATAGAGGATGTAAATAAGATAGGAGGAGTGAATAAAGGAGGTTATGGTATGGTGTGGGTGAAGATGGAAAACTTTAAAGAAAAACTGGAACTACTAAGATGCAAGGGAAAACTAAAGGACAGGACGGAATGGATAGGAGACGATCTGACAGAATATGAAAGGAAAGTGGAATGGCTCATAAAGAGAGAAGCGGATAGATTGAAAAGAGAAGGAAAACAGGTAAAAATAGGATACAAGAAGATATCGGTAAATAAAGAAATGTGGATATGGGATGATTTGAAGGAAGAATTGAGAAAATGGGATGAAGCGAAAGAGTTTGAAAAAGAAGGAAATAAAAGGAAGAGGGTGATAGTAGATAGATTAAATGCAAGTTTCTGAAAAGGGGCGGAAGAAGAGAAGGAAATGAGTTGAAAAAAGTGGAGAGAAAAGATGGGGAAGGAGGAAAAGAAAAGGACGAAGAAAAAAACGGAAAAAGGAAAGATAAAAGGAAAAAAGAAAAAGAAAAGGAGAAAAAGGAGAGGGAAAGGAAAAGGCGGAGATAAAAGATAGAAACGTGAGAATAGTTTTTTGGAACGTGGCAGGAATAGAAAACAAGGATGAAGATTTCTGGAAGAACATGGAGAAATGGGATGTGATTTATATGTGTGAAACTTGGTTGGAAGAAAAAAAATGGAAGGGGTTAAGAAGCAGACTGCCAAAGGGCTACAAATGGATAAATAAAGGGGCAGAAAAGAAAAATAAGAAGGGGAGGGCAATGGGGGGAATGGTGATGGGATGGAAGGAGGAATTGGAAGGAGAAGGAGAATTAGAATTTGAAGATAGGAAAGGAATGATAGGAATAAAGATAAAAAGTGGAAAAGTATGGCGGAAAATAGCAGGAGTATATGTAAACGAGGATTTAGAAGACATAACAGAGAATATGAGAAATTGGATGGATGAAAAAGAGAAAGGAACGAGATATCTGATAGGGGGAGACTTTAATGTGAGGACGGGAGAAGAGGGCGGGTTATGGGATGATGAAAAAGGAGAAGAAGACAAGGAAGAGAGAAAAAGGAAAACAAAGGATAAAAAAATTACAAAAAAAGGAAAAAAATTTTGTAAAGTTTTGGAAGAAGCAGGATGGGGAATAGTCAATGGTTGTACAAGTGGAGATGAAGAGGGTGAATGATCATATGTAGGGTGAAAAGGAAAAACAGTGATAGACTATGTGATAAGTAACGTGGAATCAAAAGGAGAAATAGTAGAAATGAAGGTGGGGGAGGAAGTGGACTCAGACCATTTACCCTTAATAGTGACGGTAAAAAGGGAGGGAGGAAAGAAGAGAAGATGTAAATATGGTAAAAAAAAAAAGAGCACGAGGCTAGCTTGGAGTGAGAAGGAGAGGAAAATTTTCAGGGAAAAATATAAAGAAAATAGAGAGAAAGAAAACAATACGGAGGAAAATTGGAGAAGTTTTAGTAAGGAACTGGAAAAAACAAAGAAAGTAGTTAAAAAGGAAATGAAAAAAGAGGAGGAGGAAAAACCAAAAGAAAGATGGTGGAATGAGGATTGTAAAAGGAAAAAAGGTGAAGTAAAGGAAGAAATGCGAAAATGGAGGAAGGGGGAAGGGAGTGAGGAGAATTATAAAAAGAAGAAAAGTGAATATAAGAAGCTATGTGAGGAGAAAAAATTGCAAGAAAAGGTGAGATGGGAAAAAGAAATAGAAAAGATTAAAACAGAGGTAGAAGTATGGAAAGTCGTAAACAAGGGAAGAAAAAAAAAGGAAGGAAGTGGAGAAAAAAATAAAGATTGAAGAATGGGACGGATATTTTAAGGAAATGTTAGGAGGAGTGGAATGGAGAGTAAGAGAAGAAATAGGAGAAGAGAGAATAGAAGACAATGAGAAAGATATAAATAGAGAAGAATTGGAAAATGTAATAAGAAGGTTGAAAAAAGGAAAAGCAGCAGGAAGTGATGGTTTAGAAAATGAAATATGAAAATGGGGAGGGGGGAAGTAAAAGAGAAATTATGGGAGATGTGCAAAAGGGTATGGAGGGGGGAGGGGATGCCGGAGGAATAGAGAGAAGGTGTGGTAGTTCCGGTGTTAAAAAAAGGAAAAGGTGAAAAAGTAGAAGAGTATAGAGGGATAACGTTGATACAGACTGCGTACAAAGTGTATGCATCTGTGTTAACAGAAAGATTAAGAAAGGATATAGAAGAAAAAGGAATATTACCGCAGAGTCAGGCCGGTTTTAGAAGAGACATGGGGACAGTGGACCAGATATATGTGTTAAATTACCTGCTAAATAAGAAGATAGAGGAAAAGGAAGGAAAAATGGTAATAGCGTTTATAGATATGAGAGCGGCTTTTGACTCTGTAGATAGGAGAAAATTGGTGGAAACAATGAAGAAAAGAGGGATAGGAGAGGGATTAATAAGAAGATGTGAAGAAATATTAATGGAAACGGTGAATAAAATTAAGGTGAAGGATAAAGAAGAAAAAGGTTTTGGATGATAAAGGGAGTAAGACAGGAGTGTTCGCTTAGCCCCAGCCTGTTTTCACACTCTTGTTGGCGGACATAGACGAAGAACTAGAAAAAAGAGGATGGGGGGGGGTATAAGAATAAAAGACAGGAGGGTTTACTCGCTGGCATACGCGGATGACATTGCACTACTGGCAGAAAATGAGGCAGGGATGAAAGGAATGATTAAAAACATGGAAGAATATGTAAAGGAAAAGGGATTGGAAGTGAATGTAAAGTAATATGGAAATATGAAAAACGGCTAGAAGAAGGGAAAGGAGGAGTTTTAGCAAAATGGTGCTGGGAAGAAATGAAGGGAAGAGCAAGAGAGGGAAGAAGCAAAGGAAAATGGGAAAAAGAAAGAGAGGAATTTTTTGAAAAATTTGGGTGGTTTGGAAAAGAGGTGGAAGATCTAAGAAAAAGAGAGAAAATAAGGGGGGAATATTTGGTGGAAAAGGATAAAGAATGGCAAAGAGAGGAAAGATGGAAAAAAATAAGAGAGTCAAGATTCAATAAGTATTATAAAAAAGTGAAAGAGGAAGGGATACCAGGATATTTGAAATTGGGGTGGAAGGAAGAAAAATGGCAAAGAGTGGCAAAATTTAGATTAGGGAAGGAAATGAGAGAAAATAAATATTGGGAGGGGGAGGAGAAAAGAAAATGTAGAATTTGTTTGAAGAAGGAAGAAACGTGGGAACATATATGGGAGGAATCTATAGACTGGGGAAACGAGAATAGTTGGGAGGAAATGGTGGAGGAAATTCTAGGAGGGCAAGGAAGGGGGGTTGATTGGTTAGAAACTTTGGAAAGAATAAGGGAGGGAAATGGGAGTGAATAAAAGTATAAAAAAGGTTAAAAAAATAAAGAAATAAAATAAAGAGCGTCGGAAGCGGAGGTCCAAAGGTAGAATTTAAGGTAAAATATGGCGGAATATAGTAAAGGTATGAATGAAAGTGTGATCTCTCTCTCTCTCGACGCGCAAGTAATAGAATAGAAGCGTAAAAAAGCGTAGGATATAAGTTTTATTTTCAGGAATTGTTGCAGGAAGAAAGAAGATTATAAAAGTAAAAATAAGTTAGAGATAAGACAAGTTGTAATGCGTAGATATGTAAGGGGGTAATGATGATGAGAAGGAAAAGTGTAAAAGAAAAGGAAGATTTTGTTAAGAAAAGGAAAAGGATATAGAAAGGAACGAAAAAGTGGGGGAAAGTATTTTGTTTTTGTTATATAAAAGTATGAAGTTTTAAGATATAGTTTATGAGAAAATGTAAAACAAATCTGTGGGATGCGAAAGTCCCGGTGTACCTCTAAGGAGATGAATAAACACCTTTATATATAAAAAGAAAAAAAATGTAATAATATATTTTTTTATAAAGTTATTTATTTTATTAATTACATATACATGTTTTTATGACAAATACCACCCAGGGATATGCGATGTTAAGAATTAATAATATTGTTTCCTTGCACATGTAATCAATAAAATAAATAACTTTATAAAAAAATATATTATTACATTTTTTATTATTTTTTCTTTTTATATAATATTATAATAATAAAATAAAATATATAATTATTAAAGTTTACACCAAAATGTAAAAATTAAAAAAAAAAAATTAAAAAAAAGTAAAATAAAATACGTAACGTGAATCGAACCAGTGATTCCGCGCTTACTAGACTTGAGCCACCCGCTCTGGACTACCACGTTGCTTCGAAAGTAAGTATAACTGTTCTGTACTTATAGACATACGAAATATTTAAACTAACTTTTCTCTTTTATTTTTGAGTAGTGCGTCGAATAGCTTTACCAAGTATCTCTAAGAACACCAATCTTCAAACTCTGCAAGTTTGAAGAAAATCGGTGTTCCGTTGAGCGCGACCTCCCTTTGTCAGATTGCAAACGGGCAACATACGCACACTAAGCACAATGCCGTATCCGTGTGCGCCCGCAGCGCCTGCAACGCCTCGGCCAGCGTCGGCTGCTGGAAGAGCACAGACGTATGTCATATCTGACTCTGTCTCTCTAGAACTACAGCCGACGTCGTGATAAATTCATTTTTTCCCGATGAGCAAACCTGTAATTTTTTCTTTTATTGCGCAACAGAACATTATTCAATTAAATTATGTACATACATATATTGATAAATAAAATTTCATTATAAAATTAAATACTGACCCCATGTTATATGTTATATTATGTGTACCGCAATTAAATAATCTAAATAAAGTAAAACAAATAAAATAACATTTTACAAAATTTTTTATTACAAAATTTCGTTCTTTAAAATATTTAAAAACTTTTTTAATTTTATAAAAACAAAAACATTTTGCAAAAATGTATATAATAATAATTATTTTACGTGAATATTTTACTTCTTTGCGTAAAAAATGCATTTGCTACGATTGTATCAAAATAAACTCCCTCCGATTATTCCGAGTACTTTGGCACTGCTGTTCGGTGTTACTATCTGTCAAAATGCGAACATATACGCATACTGTTATGTGTTGCGCACGTGTATATGTGTTGCAGCTCTTTTATTTCGATGCTTTGATCGCTTATCTAGCGCGATGTTTCCGCATAGTCACAAAGCGTCTAGCCGTTCTGGTGATCGTTGCGAATTATAGACCTTTCCTTTGCATTTCAAGCCTTCATTCTGGTACTTATTTCTTTCTTATTTCATTTTTATTTCCTATTTCATTTTTTTACTTCTTTCTTTTACAACGTTTATATTTCTGCTTCTTTTTTCGTATTTTTCATATCTTGCTATTCTTTTATTTAACTTCTTCTTTACTATCTTTTTTTCTATTCTTTTTTATTATACTGTTACGTCCTGTAACTCCACATCTCCTTTTTCCGACACATGGTAGATAAAGTAGATAATGAAAAGTATATCGAATGTATTGGTATCAAAGGAGAGGGTTCTAAGTTTCCAGAAAAATAATTTTAACCGACGGAATATCCTGAATCGCCAGATGTATAAATAAAAGAAGGAACCTGAAACAATTGTACAACAGATGCGGAATATAAAAATCGAAACGAAAGGATTTGTCAAAATATTCAACAAACATTAGTAGCTCGGAAAGATTTGGAATATCTTAAACTAACAATAAATGCCTGGCGGTACACAAAGGAAATTCGGGAAAAAAACCAATTTAGTAAAATCAAATTTCGCCGTGGATCTTAGGGATTAGAAAACGGAGGCAAGAAGCCTGTAATAATAAAAATGGGATACGCGGCCGGAAACTATAAAATTCAGGGAGCAATTGCACGCTGCCGATAAAAAGAAGTTATAAAACATTTTTGAATCTGTTATCTGGAAGCTTAGAAGGGCTAAAACCATGTAGAGGGGAGCTCATAAACATTTTCTCCTGGACCAATAGATATCGGGAACTCCTCACCAAAAATTAGAAACTAAGGGCGAAAACTTAGAAAATTAAGAAAACTGAGAGAAGGGCAACCAATAATTGTAAAGACGGAAAAGTGGAGGAATAAGCCTAACGAATAGAATTAAAATTTTGGATAAGACTAAGAATCTGGCGCTGGTCCTCCCCTTTTCCGAGCTTATAAAACCGAGCGCTTCGACGACGCTCGCTCTCATTCTGTTCTAAAAATCTAATTTGCTCAGTTTGCTCAGTTATTCTAAAAATTTTTAAGTGTTTGTGATTATCTTGTGTGGGCGAAATAAAGGAAACGTCTCGAGAAATCATCCGAGAGAATTTGAAGCCATCAAATAGTAAGTGTCATCATTTATTTATCCCCATTTTTCCTTTAATTTTGAAACGGTTCCACTAAAATAGTTTTTATTTAATTCATATACAGTGACTGAACTATTTGATCAAATGTTTGATTATTGATCAAAATCGCATCAAATTTTTTAAAATAAACAGTGAAGAAAGAAAACTGTTAATTTTTTATTAAAATTAGTTAGTTTTATACAAAATTAAACGGATGAAATTAAAAAATAATGGTTCCATTTGTACTGCATCCTAAAAGAATGAAAAATGGCATTTGATCAAATAGTTCACTTTAAATAGTTTCCTTAAACTAAAGCCATTTTTTTCTTACATTTTAATATTTGGTGTAGCTTCCTTTTGCATTAATAACTGCTTTAATTCTACGAGGCATTGATTGTATCAAATTAATACAAGTGGACGCTGGAATTGAATTCCACGCAGCAACTACACAACGACGTTATCTTTCAACACGATAACGATCCGAAACACACTGCTCGGATTACCACCCAATGGCTCCAAAGTCAACGATTCCTAGTGTTGGGTTGGCCTCCACAGTCTCCAGATCTGAACCCGATTGAACATCTCTGGGGTGAGCTCAAGAAATCTTTGACTTTGGAGCCTCGTTGTACGACGTTGGACGAACTATGGAATCGCACAAAAGCTGCGTGGAATTCAATTCCAGCGTCCACTTGTATCAATTTGATACAATCAATGCCTCGTAGAATTAAAGCAGTTATTAATGCAAAAGGAAGCTACACCAAATATTAAAATGTAAGAAAAAAATGGCTTTAGTTTAAGGAAACTATTTAAAGTGAACTATTTGATCAAATGCCATTTTTCATTTTTTTAGGATGCAGTACAAATGGAACCATTATTTTTTAATTTCATCCGTTTAATTTTGTATAAAACTAACTAATTTTAATAAAAAATTAACAGTTTTCTTTCTTCACTGTTTATTTTAAAAAATTTGATGCGATTTTGATCAATAATCAAACATTTGATCAAATAGTTCAGTCACTGTATATACTTTTATATATAAAAATGAAAATTGAGGGAATGGTCAGGGTGCCGTTCACGCTTTATTGTTTCGCTATCTCCCTCTCGAATCCTCCCGTTTTTTCGGGTGCCTCGACCTGTCTAGCGGGCTTCCTTTTGTCGGGGGTTGCGATATGCCGCCAATAAATGGTGACTATCAAAACCTTGATTTGAGTAAGGCCCCCATTCGGTTAGAGGAACCAGAGAAACTTAAGGTGACAACGGAGAGATCCGAAAGGAGCTGTGAGACATGATGCCCAGGCATACTTTCCTCTCCATAATTCATTTATTAATTTAATTCATTAAAATGAAATCCTTTTAGTGGAATCATCGAATTTAAGAACCCTTAAGAAAAGCCGGGCTCGCCGAAATCGGCAAATTCGGAATTTGAGGAGCCTAATCCAGTGCTTCTTCGTGCAATACTTATTCGCGGCGGCGCCAGGGGAGATAAGAACCGACCCTCCCCGAAGAAGAGGAGAGAGGTCGTGGTCGCCTCAACCCCCAGCTCCCCCGACTTCACCGGCTCCCGAGGAAGTTCCCCAGAACGTTGAGAAACCCAGGGAACTTTCCCCTTCTCCGAATCCGCCGAGAACAAGCGTCAACGCGACCGAACCTGAGCCTGATTCGGAGCAGTTCCGCCCTACGACTCCTTCCTATTCTCCGGACATTTCGATTCATTCTCCAGGAGCTGCATCTAGAGCATGCTCCTCTCCTATTCCGTCCCCGATACCTCATCCTGGGGAGCCTGAGGAGGTCGACTCCTTTGCTGATGACGATACTGTCTTTTGGCAAGAGTCTGACGGCCCAGAGCCTTCCCCCTCCCCCGCCCCGAGTGTGGAGTTCCTCGGCGGGCAAGAGGAACCCAGAGCGATCGTAGATCCTCTCCTCGAGCTCCTCCGGAGGACTTGCTCTCCGTGGACGGATCCCGTCCCCGAAAGGGCCTTCACAATAGGCCCTGATTCCTTCGATCCTGAGGAGATCAGGAGAGAGGCCAGTAGGGCATCTCCTGATCAGAACGTCCTCATATTTTATCCCGGGGTGGAACACCCCTTCTTAGCTCCGATCAGGCTGATTGATCGAGTATTTCCGAGATCGTCGGCTAGGATCTCGGAAATCATAGAAATTGAGCTCGATTAATTATTATTTTTATTATATTTTTGTGTTATTTTCCGCGTACTTTTGTTAAATAAAAAAAAAATGTTTTCTTTTAAATTAGTATATTTAATTAAAATTTTTATTAGTTTAAAATCTCTTTGTTTACTATTATTATTAATTTAATTATATTCTATCATCTCTATTCAGCATCAATTGGAAAAATAAAAATGTTAAATTAAATCTCGCTAAAACAGAGTTCTGCAATTTTTCTTTTTAATAAACCTTTGAGCTCCATTTATTGCGAAAAACACCTCCGGTTCTTTCCCTGGGAACAAGAAGTAAAATTCTTTCCCTTAAAAGAACAAAAATCGCGCTAACTCAAATCTTTTGTCGTTCAAATACATTCCTAGCGCTTAATACGCGTGGCGTTGTCTCGCACGCGTCACGCAAGAATTGGTAGTTGCGTCTCTCTCTCTCTACCTTTTACCTGCTCTCAAACCATTTCCTAATCATTGAGAAGCGGTAATCCTTCTACTAGAATTATTCCTAAACCTGACGTAACAATACATTTCTTCTTATTTTATTTTTTTATTTCTTATCTTAAAATGGAAACGTATGATGAACAAACAATCAAAGACAAGCGAAAATTTTCTAAAGCATGGCTTGATAATAAATCTTATATATTAATAATACAAATCTTGGTTACGTGAAGTACCAACAGATTGTACACTTTTCCATTGCATTAAATGCAACAAAAACTTCTCATGTTCATTGTACGTTTCCAAGCATATGGATTCTGTGTGTCATAAAAAAATACATTAGAAAGTTCACCATTAGACGAACAACAGGTACAACGCAAAAGTATTTTTTAATATAAATGACTTTGTCGTCCAGAAACTAAATTATGGTTGCGCGAAGTACCAAATGATTTAAATAAATTCTTTTGCAAAATTTACGAAAAAGAATTTACGGGTGGAAAATCTCAAATTTTAAGACACGCAGAATCCATATTGCACAAAAGTAACAGCGAAAAAAGTGATTTAGAAATAAGCAATTCGAATACCGATTTAGATACACAAACTGAAAAATCTCTTTTGACGTTTGATGATCGGAAAAAATTCGCTGAAATTCGATTTGCAGGATTAATTGCTAAAAAGAATATTCCTCATCAAACAGCAAAAGAGATTCTCAGTCTTTTTCAAGACATAGGAAAAGATCCTAATGTCTTGAAAAGCATGAGCATGGGTTCGACAAAATGCCGAAATATTATTTCTAATGTACTATGTCCAGTTGAAACAGAAAATGTTGTTGATATAGTGAAAAACACTAAATTTTCGATTTTGTATTGATGAGACATCCGATATTACTAACAATAAATGGATGACGTTTCTTGTACGGTTCATAGATCCCAAATCATTTAATGTTTGAACACAATTAATAAAACTAATTGATATTGATGCAAGAAATTGTAGTGCAGACAAATTATTTAACGCGTTTAAATCCGAAATGTACAAACTACAAATTCCATTTTCTAATATTCTCGCCTTGTCATGCGACAATGCTTCCGTCATGACAGGAAAACATTTATCACTTAAAACAAAATTGGAAAAAAAATGTAAAAATTTACTAACATTTTCATGTTCTTGTCATTCTGCTGCATTGGCTGAAAACGCTGCATGTGCAGTAATACCTCATATTTGCGAAGAATTTTTAAGAAAAATTTCTACTTATATTAATAATAGCCCAAAACGTTTAGCCGTTTCCAATGAATTTACGGAATGTTTCCAAAATAATACGCATAAAATATTAAAATTGTGCGACACTCGGTGGCTGACACATTATTCTTGTGTCGACAGAGTTTTAAAATCGTGGGATTCAATACAATATTTTTTACATGACATGGTCGTTAATGAAAAATCAAAGTCTGCGAAAAATTTATTATCTTTAATGATTAACGTAGAGACAAAAGCATATTTTCTGTTTTTAAAATATATTTTAAATGTTTTCAATACTTTTAACGCGTACTTTCAAGCCGCCGAAACAAAAATTCATTTACTACAATCTAAATCTGTCGATTTTTTTTGTTCAAGTTTGTACAA
This sequence comes from Cardiocondyla obscurior, assembly GCF_019399895.1. Taxonomy (NCBI): domain Eukaryota; kingdom Metazoa; phylum Arthropoda; class Insecta; order Hymenoptera; family Formicidae; genus Cardiocondyla; species Cardiocondyla obscurior. The sequence continues at coordinate 5,485,608 of NC_091877.1, forward strand.
ATTTCTTAAAATTAGACGTTTTAGATAAAATTCTTACAAATTTATCATTTAATGAAACGGATAATTATAAACCTCTTTTCGAAATAACTTTAGGATCAGAATGCGACAATTATCTCAGTGAATTAATGGAAGGACATGCAAATGTTGTAAAATTTAACCGAATCATTTTAAGTTTAAAGTCGTAGCAAGATGTAACCTTCGGTTAAATTTTATTTAATAATTTTTAGAAACAAAAATTAATTAAGGGAAAATTTATTAATTAAAAAATTTTTTTTTATTTTTTTTAATTAACAATGTAAATATTAAATTATTTAATACATAAAAAATTAATCATCTAAAGTTAAAAAAAAAATACAATTATTTAAATAAATAAAAAAATCTCAAAAAAGTAACATTACGGGACGCGAACGTACAATCTTTGAACTGTGAGTCTGAGGCGCTCACCGTACGACCAACCGAACACTATTGAAAGACTCGTAACATCTGTACATAACGCGCTCGAAAAACTTTAAACTTTGATTTCTCAAAAACTATTGCGTATCTACACCTAATCGTCGACGCGTAATCTTATATTTTCCCTCTGTACTACCATGCCAAAGCTCATTAAAAAACTGCGTTGGCACTTGGGAACCTCTCCTTGTAAGTAGTAACTCTGTAGATAAGCATAAAATATACATTTTCGTTTCGTAAAACGCTAACTTCACAGGCTTGACAAGTAAGGTTAAGTTCGTATAATTGACAAAAGCGTAAATCAGTATTAGAAAAAATGGAAGTGGCAATCAAAGGAAGAAGCTTCAATTTTTCAACAAAAGAAATGTTACTTTTGGTGGAAATAGTAAAAAAATATAAACATATTGTAGAGTGCAAAAAAACCGATGGTACTACATGGCGAGAGAAAGATGAGTGTTGATCGAAGATAACGGAAGAATTAAATTCTAGTTGTGCGGAGACCTTTCGACAGAAAAAAAGTGTAAAACCAAAATATGAAGATATGAAAAAGAACTTAAAGAAGAAATTGTCAAAAAACAAAGCAGAAACATTCAAAACTGGCGGAGGAACTTCAAAAATACAAAAACTAACTTCTGCAGAAGAAATTTTACTATCATTTTTACCATCGAGTATCCAAAAATTACCTTCTGTTTATGACTGTGATAAGCACAATGGTTTGTAGATTATACGATTAAGAATATAATTTATACGACATTATAATTAATAATTAAATGTGTACATATATATGTTCTTTTAGATAACCAGATTGATTCTGAAAATGTTAATACGGAATTATATACAGCATTTCATGATAACGAATTTCAAACCGATGTTGAGCAATCTGAATGGATTTATGAAGTACTTGATAGCGATAATAATGAGGTAAAAAAACGTATACCAGTTATACATATAATAACAGCTATTATTTTATTTCATTTTATTTTTAATTTATTGTATATTTGCAGGTAGAAGATATGATCCCTTCAACATGTGTAAAAAATGACGAAAATGGAAAAAAGAAAAGAATATTAGAATCAATTATTAATACGTTAGAATCAGATACATACCCTAAGAAAAAAGCAAAGCTACATGATATTAATAATGTAACTAACAAAATCATAATTTTATTATATAATGTTAAAAGATAATTATTTAATAAGTGCCATAAGATCTTTTAATATTGCAATTATGACAATTTTTTTTATTATTTTTAACAATGTTATTTTATATGTACATACAGGTAGAATTAGTTTTAAAAGATGATGAAAATGTTTTGTCTGAAGTAAAAAAAAAGATACTTTCAGAAACAAATACATTATCAGCAAAACAGTCACAGAAAACGAAAGATTTGCTCAAAAAAAAAATTAGTAAAGAACTTAAAGTTCAGAATATATCAAAACAAATTGAAAAAAATAATATTGTGCAATTAGCCACTGCAAAAGAAGAATTTGTACAATTACAAAAAACACCCTTGGAACTAGATACTCGTATAAAAGAAGAACATAACGACACACAAAAAGAGATTTTAAAAACAGAATTAGAAATAAGCAGAGAAAAATTAAAACTAATAAAATTAGATGTGCAACTTAAAGAATTAGAAATACAAATTAAAAAACAACAACTGACAATAAGATTAACGTAAATAATATTATTCCAAAGATATACAGGGTGTCTCACCCCATGTGTCGAATCCGTTAGGAATAGACAGAACTCGGGTAGACAAATAAGAAAGTCCCACACCATTTTGCAAAATTCTCAATGGTTATTGAGAAAAAAATTAATTTGTCTAGCGCAAGAGCAACAAGGAAGCTGCGGGCGAGTGAGCGTGACAGGCGAATGGCTAAGAATGGCGCCGTCGCCTGTCGCGTTCACTCACGCGTGGCTTCCTTATCGCTGCGCTGACAAATTATTTTTCTCAATAACCATTGAGAATTTTGCAAAATGGTGTGGGATTTTCTTATTTGTCTACCCGAGTTCTATCTATTCCTAACGGATTCGACACATGGGGTGAGACACCCTGTATAAAACTATATTAACTACATATATAAAATATAATATATTCTTTTCAATAAGACTGATTGTGAGATTAAAGCGTATTAGTTTACACTATAAAATTTATTAATAATATAAGAAAGTTATGTTTAATTAAGAGAATACATATAAAATACATTTCAACATTTTGTTTATTCTATTAATGTAAAGTATATGTACATGTTACACTACGTATTATAAAAGTTTAAATACAAATTTAAGTTATCACGAGTAATCCGAGTTATCCCAGTTATTTTTTTTTTGTTTAAGTTTTACCATTAAAGACCACAAAATAGTAGTATCATCGAGGTCGTGACCGCAGGCTTTGTTTACTCTTGCTGGAGTACTTGAATAATTACTTTTTAAGTAAGTTATAGCATTAATCTGAAAAATTAAAAATAACATTAGATATTAAAAGAAAATTTATTAATATCAAATTATTATTTACATGTTATTGTGTGTTTAAGTAACTTATAACACACTGTTTTATATAAAATTCACAATATGTTTTACAAATGTTACAAACCTTCTAAAATATGTGTCAATTAATACTTTTCTTGCTGTATCAACTCTAGTATTATTTGGAATTACTATTGGATTGTCATGGTCTTCTAGAGCTTCAATCAATTGTATAATATCAAGATCAACTGGTGGCTCAGGATTGTTCATTTGACGTGCAATATTATGTAACACTGCAGTTGCAACCACAATAGCTTGAACAGTGACTATAGACACTCTCATACCTATTGCTAACATAGGAAATCTGCGTTTCCAGACACCAAAGGCACGTTCAATAACGTTTCTAGTACGTATTTGTGATTCGTTGTACAATTCTTCAGCACGATTATGCGTTTGCAGTAAAGGAGTCATTAAAAATTTAACACAGGGATATCCATTATCTCCTAATAAAATTCCATTTTGCATTTCTCCCTGAATAAATCTTGTGCGCAAACGACTTGCATCAAAAATTGTAGCATCGTGAATTGAGCCTGGCCATCTTGCTACTATATCTTGAAATTCCAAATTGCTGTTGTCTACTGCTTGCACATTAATACTAAAGAAACCTTTCCTGTTTCGATAAACTTCAGCTTCTTCTCCACCTAAAAACAATAGTAAAAAAATTACTTGTTTATTTTTATAATAGCAAAATATATGTAAAATTTATTATCTATTTAACATACCTGGTGACTGAACTTTTATGTGAGTACAATCTATTGCGCCAACTACTCGTGGAAATTTAGCGATATTGTAAAATTCTTTTTCTACATTTATTGTGTTTTCTGGAAAACATATGTAATGACGGCATTCAGATGCCAGGGCTATTGTTACTTTTTTTATAATTCTACATGCTGTAGATGCATGAATTCCTGCAAAATCAGCAATAACAATTTGGAAAGTTCCAGTTGCATAGAAGCGTAATGTCAATAATAATTGATGCAGAGGCATTACTGCATTATTTCTAAAGGATAAAAAACATAATTTTATTACAAATTACAGAAAACATTAATTTTCTTAATTATAATTACTTTGACGTTTTTGTTTTTATTCTTTCATAAATAAGATCCAATACTGTAAGAACTGTTTCTTTATTCAATCGAAACCGTGCAATAAATTCGCTATTATCATATATATTTAAAAAATCAGGCCGCGGTCGAACAGTATATGGTTTTCGAATTATAATTAACATTTCACAATCTTCCTCTTCGTTGTCATCAAACAGTTCTCGATATATATCCATGTTAGCATCAACTGATACAAAATGGTACATACGTGACTTATAAACCTTGTCACGATAATTCTTATTAGTCTCTCCTCCCGGAGGAGAGAGTCGTGAGCAAAAAGGGACGACCGTGCACGGACAAAAAATCCGTGCACCGACGTGCCACGAGGGGTAGGGAGGGAGGAGGGGTCGCGGTACCTCGGCCGTATTCCGGCGCGGGACGGCGGAATCTTGCACGAACACGAATTTTGGGCGCCAGGCACGGGCCTCGCCGTGCCGATTTTTATCTCGGACTAGTTATCCGGTCCTCGACAATTCCTACCGAATTCGAATCGCCGTCACGCGCGGGGGCTAGCCCATTCGAACGGAGAGGGGCGGGGTATAGCACGCGGAATTCTCGGACAAACGGGAACGACGACACAAAATAAGGCGTACGCGAACACGACCATAAACAGAGGATCCGTTTATTATGTTCAACGGAACAAACAAATATATAAAAAAATTAACAAAAATTAAAATAAGCGTACAAGAGCTAGATCTTCTCGCGTCGGCCCTGGCTGTTGTGGTGCCGGCCACGCGCCTCCCGTACGCACGACGTGTTTTCGCGAGACCCCGCAACACAAACGAACTCTCACGAAAGATCGCCTGTCGTTCACGAAATCGCGGTAGATCTCTCTCGGCCTCGGCCGCTGTCGAGGGCTCTCCGCGCGGACACGACGTACGAACACCCTACGACCGCTAAAATTACACAGTTCGAATAACTTGGCCCGATAGTTCCCGCGGGAGCCAACCCCCCGGCTCTTAGACGCCCGTCGGCTGCCACTCTCTAACGCTATGTCTTTGCCTCGCGACAACGATCCATCAAAAGAAATACTAACGGGCCCGCGTGCCCGTTTTTCGTGGCCGGGTATCGTCCAGAGCCGTGTCGGTCTTCCCGGGAGGCAGAGGGCTGTACAATATATAATAATTCCGCAATGCGGGTGGAAGATCTCACCGAATAAACACCTGGACCTCTCTAGTCGTCCTCGCTCTCCCTCGCACTCTCGCTCTCTCGCTCTCGCTCGGGCCCTCGCTCTAATTCTCGCTCGCCAATCTTTTCCTATCGCACGCCTAGCACGCCGGTCGACACGGAAGAGAGCGAGGACCGCGCGAATTTTCGGCACGAGGCCCGGCGCATCCCCACTCTCGCGTCTCGCGGATTTTTCCGCGCTACGTTGCCGATTTCCCGCGTAAGCCGCTGCCCTCACAGAGCCCTATCGGTACTAGCCGGTTGGCGCGGGTTTCGGATCGTCCGTTGTCGCAACCATTCTTCCGCAGGTGGTTTTCGGCGTGGAAAGGTGCAGGCGACAAGCCTCCTCCACGGTTCTCGGGATGGGTGGCCTCCCATCCTGGGCCCGTATCCGGTCACCCCTTTCTTCCGGAAGTTGGCGCCCCCGCCTATGGCCCGTTCCTCTCGCGTCAAGGACAGTCGGCAATCTCGGCCACATACGGTAACAACAAAATCCAGCATCGCGATCGTTAATTACCGCCTCAAAACCAAACACGAACCCTCCGGAGATTCCCGCGCCCCCCCCCCCTTTCCGCTTTCTACGCTACGGCGGTTCGTCCAACGCCGCTGCGTTTGTGACGGCCGCGGGGAGCTGCGACGAAGCAGCCAAAACCGCCACGTCACAACTCCCCAACGCCAAGAGGGAGCGTATCGGGGGTCCTCCACCCGCAGCCCCCCGCCTCTCGCCTGACATTCTCAAGCCGCGGAAAACAGGCGGTCTCCGGAGGTTATCGAAACATCCAACTTATGCTTAACCTAAGGTCTAGTAGTTTAACAGAAAGGAATCGTGCCCAAGGGTATATCTCTTTCAGAGTCTTTTATTCAAGAAAAATTATGGGTTTCCCACAAAAAAAAACAAACTCTTTACAAGAGGGGCAAAATGCAAACAAAATAAAATAATCGAGAGACAACAAAAACTACGAGAAGAAAAAAAAAGTGCAAAACAATTACGTAAATCAAAGGCGACAAGGCAACTGAACTAAAATCAAAGGGGATTATCAATCAATAAAAACACAAAAAAAAATTAGACAATAGAAAATCGCGCTGTCCCCGTATTTTGGAGCCTTATGCTTGATCCAAAGATCGTCGCTGTCGCTTCCGCACTCCGTAGACGCAGGTAAAGAACGAAGGGGGAAGAAGAGGGAGCGAAGAAAAAAAAAATTATTTTGTGATGTAGCCAGATCTCCTTTCTTCCCTTCCCCTCGGTTTTTCTCCTTCTTGCCATCCTTACTCGTTGTTATCGCCGCTCTTTCTTGTCCCTGGCTTCCCACCTCTTGGACGCGTGGGGTTCTCGCCTACGTTGCCCTGTCCGGGTACGTAGGGGCCCTGGGCCTTCCAGGAGGGTCCGCAGTCTGGGCAATCTTTTACCGTCACGTCCCGTCGTCCACACCGATAGCAAAAGCCGGTAGCGCGAGGTTGAGGGCACCGGGGCATAAAGTGATGCCTGGAACCGCAGTTCCAGCATCGCTCTCGTGTCCGCCCCGGGACCGAGCGCGAACGGCGTCGCGCCTCCTTGGAGTCATCCGCCCTTGCTTCTTGTTCCTTGGGACGGCGAGTCATACCGTAGCCTTCCGGGGTGGGTCTGCGGCTGCTTTCCCGTTCCTTCTCGCCCTCGGCCTTGCGAGTGGGTTTTTCACCTTCCGGTGGACACTCGTCCAGGTCCTCTCGGCGCGCCGGGGGAGACAGTGTCCTCCCCCGCTCCCGGTTCTCTCGCAAGCCCTTGAAGGGCTCCTCCACTTGCGTTGCTACCGTAAGCGCTCCAATTGTCCGGGGGTGTTGTCGGACAATCCCCTCTCCCCACTCTGGAGGAGTTTGCGTGGCGACGGAAATACCGACGCCCTCCGTCTGCGTCTCGCCCTCGCTGACGTCACCCAACTTTCGGGCGCCCACCGGCCCCACTCTACCGGTCCGCGGGCCCACGGACCTGGTGCGTTCCAGCCAGCGAAGTATCCCGGGGCCCGGGTGCAACGGGCGGCCGTCCCGGTGTTGTAGAACTACCTCCTCCAGGCGCTCCCAGAACCCCGGCGCGTTTCCCAGTGCCTGTACTATTAGGTATATTAGGTCGGCCCGTTGTCCTCCCTTTTCCGCGCCCTCCATGGCGGGTCCGGTAGCTATCGTTTTTATTGGCCTAAAGGGTAGACGAGAGTACGTAGGGTTTCAAATCTTTGACATGAATCTTTCCGACTACATTTCCCGACTGATCCGCGAGTTCATAAACGACAGGCGATAAAACTTTCGTTATGGCAAACGGGCCGTGAAATTTTCTTGCGAGTTTGGCTGCAATGTGTTGCGTGGCGGACGATAAAACGTGTTGTCTCCTAAGGACTTGATCACCAATTTTAAACCGACGATCTTTATGCCGAGCATTGTAATATCGCGCTTGCCTCTGTTGAGCCTCCTCTAAATTTTCAATAATCCATTCCCGTAAAAGTTGAATGCGCTCCATGCGCTCTTTCCATTTTTCGGGCTTTGTTGGCTCAACCTCTACGCTCGTCTCGGCTTTTCCGAGCCTAATTCCGACCGGTTGCGGTTCCCTCCCAAGATTAAGAAACGCGGGCGTAGCTTGCAACGACTCGTGGTGTACCGAATTATATGCGAAACGAAATTCATTAATGTGTACGTCCCATTCGCGGTGATCCCTCTCCAAATAAGCGGTAATCATGGTTTTTAAAACGCGATTAATTCTCTCTACTGGATTAGCTTGCGGATGATATGGCGGAACGGTTGAATGATAAAGGCCGTATCTGTCCGTTAATTCTTTAATATCTCGGTTATTAAATTCCGTGCCGTTATCCGTGAGCAGTACGCGCGGTGCGCCCCATCGAAAAATAATTAAATCTTCGATAGCTTCGCGGATTTTGGATCCTGTCGCTTTTCGGAGTGGTCGGCACTCAACCCATTTCGTGAAAAGATCTTGTAGGACGAGTAAATATGCGTGACCCGATTTACTGGTCGGTAACGGTCCCATAATATCCGCGGCGACCACGGTCCACGGGGCTTCGATAACGCGTCGTCCCATCAATCCGGCCGGTACGTCTTGTTCGACTTTTGTTTTCTGGCAAATATCGCACCTACGCACGTAATTCACGATCGTTTTGTGCATGCGAGGCCAATAGTATCGCGTCGCGACTCGACGATATGTTTTTTCAATTCCGAGATGTCCAGCTTGCGGCGGATCATGATTTTCGCGAATAATGTCGATCCTATCTTTTTGCGGTACCACTAATTTCCACTGATCCAAGTCCGTCACGGCTTGCGATATTTCCATGCGAAAATATAATTCTCCGTCTGCGATTTGCCACCCGATGTGTTTTTGTGGCTCTGCCGTGACTTCCGCTCTCTTCGCGTCGTACCACTTGTCCGCATCGACCGCGACAGCACAGAGTTCTCCGTCTTTTTCCGGAATCCGCGAGAGTGCATCCGGTACGTGATGCATCGCGCCTTTACGATGTTCGACGACGTAGTCGTATTCTAACAGTTCTAAGGCCCATCGCGCTAGCCTTCCTGTCGGATTTTTCAAATTATGCAACCACCGGAGGCTACTATGATCTGTGATTACACGGAAAGAATATCCCTCTAAGTAGGGGCGAAATTTTTTTATGGCCCACACCACCGCGAGGCACTCCTGTTCTGTTGTGGAGTATCGCGTCTCCGCGTCCGATAATGCACGACTCGCGAAAGCTATTACTCGTTCTATACCGTCGATATCCTGTGTCAGTACGGCCCCGAGACCCACAGAACTCGCGTCGGTCTGTAACACGAACGGTTCCGAAAAGTCTGGACACGCGAGTGTAGGCGGGGTGGTAATCCGTTCTTTTACTAGCTCAAAAGCCGCCTTTTGAGCATCCCCCCAACCCCAAGAGTTGTTCTTCTTGAGAAGACGCGTTAACGGTTCGAGAACGGTCGCACACTGTGGAATAAAGCGCCGGTACCACGACGCCATACCGATAAAACGCCGTAATTGTTTAATATTTCGCGGCGGAGGGTAGTTCCGAATGGCTTCCGTTTTATCCGGGTCGACTTTTAAACCGTCATTTTGCACCAAGAAACCAAGATATTTTACCTGCGAGCGGCAAAATTTACTTTTCTCGGGATTTATTGTAAGTCCTGCTTCACGAATCTTCGCGAAAACTTTCCCGAGCCACACTAAGTGATTTTCAAACGTTCTTGTGACGACCACGATGTCGTCCAGATACGCAAACGCGTGTGGTTCCATTTCCGGCCCGATTAATTTATCTAACAACCGTTGGAAAGTCGCAGGCGCACCCGTTAATCCATACGGCATTCTTGTGAAATGATATAATCCACGTCCTGGTACGGTAAACGCCGTAAGTTCGCGACTTTCTTTTTCGAGCGGAATTTGGAAGTACGCTTGGCTCAAATCTATCGTTGAGATATAACGCGCGGCCCTCAATTTATCTAGGATCGCGTTCATGTATGGTAATGGATACGCGTCTTTCTTCGAAACACTGTTTAATTTCCGAAAATCTAAACAGAATCGATAGCTACCGTTCGGTTTCTTAATCATTACTATCGGTGTCGACCACTCACTTTTTGACGGCTCTATTATTCCCGCTTCGAGCATTTTATCGACTTCCGCGTAAATAGCCTCTTGTATCTTAGGCGAAACCGGATAGTATCGCTGTTTTATTGGCGCGTTATTCCCGACATCGATTTTGTGTTCCGCGAGCGTCGTGGCACCCGGCTTTTCCGGATCTCCCTGGATCTCGGAAGCCAAAAACTCGGCGAGCATCTTCGCGCCTCTTTCCCCCGCCTTGGAGGAACCCATGCCGCTCGCCCCCGCGAATCGGCCGGAGACGCTACGTGTCCCGCTTTTCGGTGCGACTCCTGGAATCGCCCGAATCCGCCGTTCGGCTTCCTTTCAAGGAACGCCGTGGTTTCTCGAGCATGGGCGCCTCGCCCTGCTCAAAGCGATATTTCGTTGCGGTATTATTTGCGAAGTGCCACTCGCGTCGCGAAATCTATCACTAACCCGAATGCCGCCAAGAAATCCGTGCCTAATATGCACGGTAACGCCAAAGACGATAACGAACAGACGCTCAATTGCCGCGTCTCATTCCTCAAAGTTATCGGTATCGCGGCTTCCCCCTGGACGCTCGCGATTTGACCAGTGGCGTGATAACTCGATTTCCGGTCTTTCCGCCAATTTTAATTCCGCGTTTTCCAGCGCCCCCGGCCTCCTCCCCGAGGAAGGTCCGGCTGGATCCCGAATCCAGCAGCGCCGAAAATTCACACGGACCGACGGAAACGCGAAGAAAATTTAATTGGGTTGAGTCCCGAGCTCCGAACGCGCTATACGCGAATTCGCGACCCCCGGTCGCGACAGAACTATCGAGGCTCTCACGAAGAGAGGTCGGATCGCCCCGCAATTCCGGCCTCTTTACGCGTTTCCCGAACAATCCGGGCAATCGCGCAACGTTACCTCCGCGCGTCCACACCGATAACAATGCACGCGCGGCTTGGCCTTACATTCGCGCGCGAAATGACCGGCTTGCTGACAATTCCAGCATTGGCCGATTAATGGGCGCGAAATTTTCTTCGGAATCGTTCCCGACGTCGACGGAACCGCTTCACTCGATTCACTCCTTATCGTCCGCGTCTGTTCCTTTTTCGGTGGTTGGGGCGGCCGTTTTTCCCGTGGGCGAGTTTCCGGAACGTTCACGGCCGCTACCGTATCGTAAGAGCGCGGTGTATCTCGCCGTGTCGCATTTTTCGGCGATCGATATGCTAAATCCGGAAATAAAGATTTATCGGGTGTCGGCGGAGCGCGATAACTTAACGCAGCCTTATGGCATCCTTCCGCCCGAGCGGCTAACAATTCGAGAGCCTCCAGGCTTTCCACCGAATCTCGCGGTATCATCGTTTGTAGCCGCGGTAACATTTGTCGATGCGCGTACTCGATTTTCTCTTCTTCGCTCCACGGCGGCGAGAGTCGATCAAAAAGTGACGTGAGACAGGTTAAATAGTCCCCGACGGACTCCTGTTCTCCCTGCGTACGTCGCATAATTTCGTCCCGAAGGGCGAATTGGAAATCCGGATCCCCGAAACGTATCCGCCACGCATTCTTAAACGCGGCCCAATCCGTAAAACGCGTTCTTTTTGCGCGAAACCAATGTAACGCGACTCCCGACAAAAAGAAGGGCAGACTTTTTAAAACGTCGGCATCCGACACCGCGATCAGTTCTCGGCCTTCCTCAATTCGTATGAGGAAAGTCTCCGCGTCTTCCCCGCGCGCCCCCGAGAACTTGAGGTTCCATTTCCGCATGGTGTTGTATGCGGCGGCTGCGGACGTACTCGGTGATTCCGGCGAGCCCATACTGGCCGGACTTCTTTGTTCCGTTCGCGGTTCCGCGCGAATTCGTCGCGCGGCAGTCTCAAAAGGGCTATCGGGGCGCCCCGCCCCGCCCGCGGGTACCTCAAGTTGTTCCGCGTCCGACATTTCGTTATTTCGCGATCTTCCGGCACTTGAAGCTCGACGCGACGTGGAAACTCTCCGCAGTAATCTTAGCGCGAGAACAGAGTCAGATCCTTCGGTCGGCAAGCCACGTCTTTCTAATTCCGCGACGAGATGTGGACGGTCGGAAGCGAAAACCCAGTCGTCGTCCGAACTCTCGGGGCGGCTCATACGGAATCACGTACCCCGAAATTACCGCAGCGCGGATACTTATCGCTAGCCCACCCGAAAAATGGCACACAGAGAAAAAAAAGATTACCTAGGCCCAAAATATGAGAATGCAATTTTCGGCGCACAATCTTTGTACACCGAGAGGCTCAACAACTGCAAGGCAATAATGCAGCGCAATCGCGCTCAACCAAATTAAAATATAAGGCAGGAAAAACAAAATCATACATGCAACACAACACAGCCAAATAATTCAAATTATTAATACACCCGGTATATAGGGTGGTATGCGCGAGGCAACACAAAGCAGCGCGATAGTTATCAAAACAAAGCGCCGATCGTAAATACGGCTTGGAATCTTCCGCGACCGCGAGTCGAAAGCACGCGGCCGGCACACCAAATAATTATTTCTTTCGAAGTTCCGAAACACGAAATCGCAAAGTTTCCGTCAGTCCGAGGAATTTCCCATTTGGCGGCCCCACGTTGGGCGCCAAATTTTGTCACGATAATTCTTATTAGTCTCTCCTCCCGGAAGAGAGAGTCGTGAGCAAAAAGGGACGACCGTGCACGGACGAAAAATCCGTGCACCGACGTGCCACGAGGGGTAGGGAGGGAGGAGGGGTCGCGGTACCTCGGCCGTATTCCGGCGCGGGACGGCGGAATCTTGCACGAACACGAATTTTGGGCGCCAGGCACGGGCCTCGCCGTGCCGATTTTTATCTCGGACTAGTTATCCGGTCCTCGACAATTCCTACCGAATTCGAATCGCCGTCACGCGCGGGGGCTAGCCCATTCGAACGGAGAGGGGCGGGGTATAGCACGCGAAATTCTCGGACAAACGGGAACGACGACACAAAATAAGGCGTACGCGAACACGACCATAAACAGAGGATCCGTTTATTATGTTCAACGGAACAAACAAATATATAAAAAAATTAACAAAAATTAAAATAAGCGTACAAGAGCTAGATCTTCTCGCGTCGGCCCTGGCTGTTGTGGTGCCGGCCACGCGCCTCCCGTACGCACGACGTGTTTTCGCGAGACCCCGCAACACAAACGAACTCTCACGAAAGATCGCCTGTCGTTCACGAAATCGCGGTAGATCTCTCTCGGCCTCGGCCGCTGTCGAGGGCTCTCCGCGCGGACACGACGTACGAACACCCTACGACCGCTAAAATTACACAGTTCGAATAACTTGGCCCGATAGTTCCCGCGGGAGCCAACCCCCCGGCTCTTAGACGCCCGTCGGCTGCCACTCTCTAACGCTACGTCTTTGCCTCGCGACAACGATCCATCAAAAGAAATACTAACGGGCCCGCGTGCCCGTTTTTCGTGGCCGGGTATCGTCCAGAGCCGTGTCGGTCTTCCCGGGAGGCAGAGGGCTGTACAATATATAATAATTCCGCAATGCGGGTGGAAGATCTCACCGAATAAACACCTGGACCTCTCTAGTCGTCCTCGCTCTCCCTCGCACTCTCGCTCTCTCGCTCTCGCTCGGGCCCTCGCTCTAATTCTCGCTCGCCAATCTTTTCCTATCGCACGCCTAGCACGCCGGTCGACACGGAAAAGAGCGAGGACCGCGCGAATTTTCGGCACGAGGCCCGGCGCATCCCCACTCTCGCGTCTCGCGGATTTTTCCGCGCTACGTTGCCGATTTCCCGCGTAAGCCGCTGCCCTCACAGAGCCCTATCGGTACTAGCCGGTTGGCGCGGGTTTCGGATCGTCCGTTGTCGCAACCATTCTTCCGCAGGTGGTTTTCGGCGTGGAAAGGTGCAGGCGACAAGCCTCCTCCACGGTTCTCGGGATGGGTGGCCTCCCATCCTGGGCCCGTATCCGGTCACCCCTTTCTTCCGGAAGTTGGCGCCCCCGCCTATGGCCCGTTCCTCTCGCGTCAAGGACAGTCGGCAATCTCGGCCACATACGGTAACAACAAAATCCAGCATCGCGATCGTTAATTACCGCCTCAAAACCAAACACGAACCCTCCGGAGATTCCCGCGCCCCCCCCCCTTTCCGCTTTCTACGCTACGGCGGTTCGTCCAACGCCGCTGCGTTTGTGACGGCCGCGGGGAGCTGCGACGAAGCAGCCAAAACCGCCACGTCACAACCTATAATTTTCGATTTACCTGTTAAAAAGTGACTTTACTCGGTGGTTAAAGTATCGAGTAGACTTACTTTCTGGTAACACCAGTTTAGCTTGTAGATATATATACCAAAAAGATGGAACAATGCTAAAAACGTTCATCTAGCAGGTACCTATCAGATAAAATTTACCAACAGGTTGGAACAATCGGCCCTTAGAGTTTAACAAAAGAGAAAGCTTAATATTCAACATGCATTCACTGACTGGACTGTGACTGAAAGACAATTGTTTAACTATATATTTCTGTGTCAAGAAATCAAGCCTAAAAGGTAGAGGTGGATCTTTGGCCTCATCGAGAAGTACATTAATTGGAGTTGAGAGTCGGTAACCCAAAGCGAGGCGGATAGCCTTAAACTAAGCTTTCTGAATTTTGAGAAAAATAGACTTATTGTTCTCGATCCTGTAAAAATGACAGCTATATTCAATGATACTCTTTAACATAGCACTGTATACTTGCAGTAGGGATCTAGGATGAGCTCCCTACGACATGCCCGCCAGGGAGGTGAGAATTCTTTGAATCTTATTGCATTTGGATAGAACGTATTCGAAGTGATTTCTACCCAAAAGTTTAGAATCGAGTATACACCCTAAGAATTTGATATTTTCATTTCTGGGAATCACTTGTCCGTTAATATGAATGATGTCCTTTGCTTGATTGGCAAATGCCTTCCTAGAGAAGAGAACGAGCTTAGATTTTTCATGTGATAGCATAAGGCCCTTCTTACTCAAGAAATCAGAAATATTGGAAAGTGAGGAGTTAACAGATTGAGCCGCAATTGCCGAGTTAGAATGCGAAGAGTAAATAACGACATCGTCGGCGTACAAGAGAATTTTAGTTAAAGGGTCTACTTGTTTAACAATATCCTTGATATAGATGTTAAAAAAAAGCGGGCTAAGAATAGAGCCCTGAGGCGTACCTTTATTGGCTAAAAAAGAGCCGGATGGAGAACCATTTCTAATAAATGTGATTTCCCTGTTGACAATAAAGTTGAAGATAAATTTTCTTATATTGGCTGGGATGCCAAGATTAAGGAGATCGTCCAAGAGAATGTCCGGGACGACATTGTCAAATGCGCCCTCGATGTCCAGAAAAAGACAGAATGTTTCTCGTCCCTGAATAAATGCGAGCCTGATGTCACTGGTTAGAATAACTATGTTGTCGTTGCAAGACCTGGCAGACCTGAAACCAAATTGTGATCAGGTTGAGAAAAAGAAGATTTAAGATGCCATTTGACCCTATTATATATGCATCTTTCTAAGAACTTGAAAAGACAAGAAAGTAAGGCGATTGGTCTGGCGCCGTTGCCGTTAGGCTTGGGGAGGAAAACGACCAGAGAAGAATGCCACTGAGGGGGAAATACACCGGAAGAAAGAATGCCGTTGAAACAGTGTAGAAGAACAGGATAAGTCGAGGAAGGGAAAGTTGCAATAATTTTGTTGTCTATTCTGTCTAGACCGGGAGCTGATCTTTTTTTGACCATTGAAATTGCCGATTTAAGCTCGTTGAGAGTAATATCCGCGCCCAGCCAGTGATGGATATCAGGGTGGACAAGGTCTAAGACCCTGTGAGACTCCAGGTTTGAGTAGCGATTGGAGGGGCAGAACGGAGAACAGATTTTGGTTATAACTTTGTCGCAACTTTTGGCAAAATCTTGGTTGGCATCATAAGAGTTACTGAGATATCGATTTTTAAACATTTTGACCAGGTTCCATAATTTAGAGGTGGTGGTGGATTGAGGATCTAAATTCTCGCATACTAAGCGCCATGCAAGCAATTTTTGTCTTTTGAGGATTTTTCTGCTTAAATTGAGAATTTTTTTATAAGCACGTAAATTTTCAATGGTGGGAAAGGATCTAAGCAAGGAGAGCAAGTTTTCCAGATTCAATAGCTTCACTACAGGTGTCGTTCCACCAGGGAGCAGCAGGTGGATTAGCAGAGGAGGAGCGACATGGAGAGGGATCTTTAAAAGGGCCAGAAATTTTTTGTACATTATCTTCGATGATAGCAATGAATTTTTTATAACACAGAATAGGATCTTGAGGAAGATTATTTTGAAAGGAACGAAATTCTTTATCTAGATTACATGCTAGAGTATCATAATCTTCATCCTTTAACTTAAATTTTTGTGAGAATTTAAGAGACGGAAAAAAAGAGTTATTGATAGAAATAGAAATAGGAAGGTGGTCGCTACCGTGAGAGTCGTCTAGGACTTGAAGATCAGATATGAAAGCTAAATTTTGGGAAACTATGGATAAATCAATGAGTGAAGATGAGCGAGTATTGGTATTAATGTGGGTGTGCACAGAAATATTGAGAATGTGCAAGCGAGAGTTCTCAATGGAGGAAGCCAAGATATTCTCCACCGGAAACCTACGCAGACCTCCCCAGAGGCTGTGATGAGCGTTAAAATCGCCTACAAAGATGATGTATGTATAAGATAATTGCAAATTAAAAATTTCATTAAAAATGTGAGAAGGAGTGTACGTACCGGGATGTCTATAAACATTAACTATTGCAAGGCTGTTATTGTGCGAGTCATTAATGACTACACCATTGATCTCAATGGAACGGTGCAAAATATGCGAGGTGTCGATCAGCTGGGTAAAGAGGTCCTTTTTAACAAAAATGCCTAAGCCTCTGGAGCAATGATCCGTGAAAGAGCAAAGAAATGCTGAAAAACTTTTTAAGAATATATTTACGTCACTGCGAACCAGAGTTTCTTGGATACAGATGACGTCGAAGGAGGGGAAGAGGTATTGCAATTCAGGAAGTTTGCTATAGAATCCGAGGCAATTCCATTGTAGTATGTATCGCTTGCGCCATCTCGGCAAGAAAACGAAAAAACCTTAGAACTAGGAGTTTTAAGACTAGTCTTTTATTAATACTATTTACAACCTATGTACACTTATTTTTGGCGGTTTGTTTAAATCGCGCCCCATCAAGGCGCTTTCCAAAAAGGGTTAAAGAGCGAACTCAGAACGAGGTTATACACGCCTCTCCCGGTAGGAGATGTGGGAAGCCGTCAGAGTGACCCTGATCGGCCCCCACCGTTCATCCCCCGAGTATAGGATAGGTTCGGAGTCGGAGGCTGAGGATGTGGCCCAAGGATCCGTCTGGGTGCCCGCGTTGGTCCGCCTCGGAGCGTGTCCTGTGGCCGGCGTTGGGAGGTCCTCGGTCTAAGTACCCTGGGACACCGGCAATGGTCGCGGCGTGCCAGGTACGCGGTACCTAGGACTGGTTAGTCGATAGGTCCGTATGTCGCCCGGCAGCAATGCGACTTTCGGCGGCCTGGTAAAACGAGGCGGTGGCAGCCGCAGTGTGCACGGTGTCCAGGGCCGGAACTCCAACGGTGGCGGCCTCGGTCCCGTGGTGGTCCGACAATCCGTGGCGCCTCTAGGACCAGCGGTTGCCCCGGCGGGAAGATCTCCACCTTTAGAATCCTGGGCCGCTCCGGACTGGTCGTGCTGTCCGGAGATTCTTCGGCGATCGGCTTCCTCCTGGTTCTGCCTCGCCGGGTCTTCCTCCGCTTTGGTGGTCCAGCCGAAAAATCCGCTTGCGTCTCTGCCGTCGGCTCCCTCGGCATCGACCCCCCTCACCTTGCAGGAGTAACTTCCAGGATGGAGAGTTATCCGCAGTTATATTCAAAAACACTAATTGCTAGTATAACCTTATCTGGCACTATCTAGTGATGTGCTCTAGATTTTGCTAATTGGCTTGAAGCGAGGACCGGTTCCGATCTTTCGCCTTATATATCATCCTTAAGGTAATTTGACTCGCGAGAGAGTCGCGCTCCAAGCGGCGAGCTTTTAACTACACGCGTTGAACGGGTTGCTGTTCGGTGGGCGCTTGTGGTGGTGTATATCACCGCCACATAGTATATTAAGAGAAATTGGAATGGAGGAAGAGCGAAAAGTAGGATATAAATTGTTGGGGCGAGAAGGGTTTATAATAAAAGAAGTAGGGAGTAGACAAAGTTAACTTAATTAGTTTAATGTATAAATAAATGTAAAAAATAAATAAAAAGTATATGGGAGGGCGACGGAATTAACTGTATTGAGATAATCAAAGAATTTAGAAAAGTACTCAGACAGAATTTGGTGTTGAACCATGTCAACACTTAGATTATAACCATAGTCTTGGAGAATGGCACTAACCAGGTTGCCAATTACAGTAGGAGAATACATATTTAAGGCAGGATTGAGAGAGGGAGAAAAGGGAGGAGAGGGAAAAGGGTTGTTTCTATTATTACTATTAAGCTGATTGAACTCGGAGGAAGAGCAGTCATTAGAGAAGGAGCATTGAGGTAGAGAAAGAGAGCGGGGAGGCGAGTCAGGGGTGTGAGAATTGAAATGGAAAACTTCATCAGTTGAGATAAAGCGGCTAGGGTAATCTTGTAGGTGAGCTTTAGGGAAAGGTGAGGAGTGAGGAACCAGCCGGGGGCGAGTGTTAGGGCGTTTAGCCACAGATGTTTCGCGAGAGCTTAAGGAGCCAAGAAAAGAATTAGAGGAAAATTTTACGGGGGGCTTAGGTTTAGAGAAAAGAGAGGCATAAGAGGCAGACGGCGCCGTAGAAGAAAGATTGTTTTGAGCGGAATTGATTAGATGAGAGGATTTGAGAACTGAGAATCTATTCGTTGATTCGAAAGATGCATTACGGCGAGAGTTGAGGGCAGGAAAATTAGAAAAATCGAAACGAGGATCAGCCCGTGTGGAAGAGAAATGAGATTGCTCCACCCTTTTCTTAGCCAGAAAAAAAGGGAGATTGTCTGTAGCTGCAAGAGCTTGAATTTTCTTATGCTTAATAATAATCTCACAGGCCGAGGAGGTGGCCAAGTGATCACCCTTGCAGTTGAGACAAAGAGAAAAGCTATTCAGCGACTTGCATGGGTTCTCTTTATCGTGATCAAAGGAACCACAATGCAGACACCTTGGTTTGCTCTTACAAGAACTACTAATGTGGCCGACCCTGAAGCATGAGTAACATATTTTAAGTCTGGGAATGAAGGAAGACACAGCGTACTCGATTTTAAAAAGAAAGATATATCTGGGAATAGACTGACCTTTAAACTTTATACGTATGCCCCTTGAGAGAATGTAGTTACTACTGCCGTCGTCGGAGGATACCCTTCTGTTAAGACGTTGAATTTCAAGAACTTTTATGCTGGAGTCAATATTCTCCACAATATCCTCGTCTGTCAATTCCAGAGAAACATCTTTTATGATACCTGTGCGAAATAATTTGAATGAGGTAATGAATGCCTTAAGACCTGCGGCTTTAATCTCAGGGCTAAAGATCAATTTATTCGCGGATTGAAAGTCGGAAAGTTCTACAAGAATCTTGCCCATACTGACTTTTCTACAGATTTTAATATCGATTTTAACCAATTATTTACAAGCTTGAACACTAATAGAGGATGTAAATTGCGTTTAGAGCTGGGGGAGGGACTGTCAGAATGGAAACCATCTTCGGGAATAGAGGTGACCATTACCGAAAACGGACCAGAATCTTCCTTTGAATAGAGGAAAGGGGAGGAAGACTGTGCAGCATTAGATCCGCGAGAATTATACACATTATTTGACCTTTTGATAGATTTATTGTTTTTAGAAATGAGCAAACGGGACTGATCTCCGCATTCCAGAGTTCTCTTACGGTCGGCTAAAGCGAGAGAGTTAATATTCGAAGGAGAAGAATGAGGGTGGATAATACCTTTATCAGAGCTGTGAGCGGCGTTTGTTGCACTCGAAGAAGCGTCCTTGGTAAAAGCGCAAGAAGAGAATGTATTGGAATTTGTACTTTCCGTTACATTCAAAATGATGGGAACAACCCCAAGGCTGGCAATCTGAAATTTTCAAAATTGTTAAATTGTTCTAGGAGTACAGAGGACGAATTAAAAGAGATGGAATTGGGTAAGAAAGTAGGAGAGGAACAAGAAATGCGCAAAACGGCTCCGCCCTCATCCTCTTCCATGGTGGTCTCCATGGTCGACCACGTGCTCGCAGCCGGAAACAGGCGGGCCTGGTAAAATTACTTGGGTATGGCCAAGAGTTGAGCTGCTGTGGTAGCTGAAGTCCGGCGGCACGGAATAAGCCGCAAATCTGCTGAAAAATCTACTCGTATGCTGCTAAAAATGCCAAAATCGCGAAACCTAACCTTAACGCGATGCGACTGTGACGACAAGCGAACACCGAATCACCGAAGCAACCGGATACCGCCGGCTAGTCCGGGCCACTGAGATCCCCTGGACGGGCGCTCCCGTCCAGGCCATAGGATCTGTCGTGCGGCACGCCGCCGACGACACCGCCGCGGTCAGGCGCTCCCGACTGCCGCCGATTCCAGGGCACTTCGTGCCACACGATCCCCCGGACGGGCGCTCCCGTCCGGCACCGAATCCGCTGCGCGACAGACAGTCGCCAGGATCGCCGCGGTCGGGCGCTCCCGACCGCCGCTCTCCGGGTTATCCCGGACCACCCTTCGGTTCTCTTGGATGGGCGCTCCCGTCCAAGCCGAGAACCCGCCGCACGACTCTCAGTCACCGGCATAGCCGCGATTGGGCGCTCCCGACTGCCGCCACCTCCAGGGCACTTCGTGCTCACGCGATCCTCCGGACGGGCGCTCCCGTCCGGCAACGGATCCGCCGCGCGACAGCCTATTGCCGGCACTGCCGCGGTCAGGCGCTCCCGACCACTGCCCCTCGGGCCAGCCCGAGCAATCTCGGGCTCTCCAACGGGCGCTCCCGTCGGCCTAGGTCGCAACGGAAAGCCTCACCTTTCGTGCCCTATTGGATCCTGGCTCCGGCAAGCCTCAATCCGGCAAACTAAGCGACACCTAAAGTCGCTACCGTTACAAAATATTCACGTTAATTCAGAAACCAAGTGGCCATTTTTATGTACCTTGTCAATAAACTGTTGTTTTTCTACATAAAATGTTTAAAACATTTTATAATCTTTAGACTGATTATACATATATAGGTATATTAGTTTTCCATATAAGAGACGTTTTACGTCCCGCTTTTAAATATTACGACGTCCTAGTCATATTAAAAATTTAAGTTTGCTTAAATACATTTAATGGTTAAGGTTTCTATTTTCTATTTAATTTCAAATTTCATTATTGACAAAAGTGTTTAGTTCATTACAGGATTACTTTGAATATTTCCTCGCTTCTAATCAATATTAATTCAAGTAGTACTTTAATCAATAATGATTAAAAGTGAAGAAATATTCAATTCAATAAGTTTTGTCACATGTGTAAAATAAACGTTCCGAATAAATTTAAAAAGATGTTACGTCCCGCTATTAAATATTATGACGTCCTAGTCATATTAAAAATTTAAGTTTGTTTAAATACATTTAATAGTTAAGCTTTCTATTTTCCATTTAGTTTTAAATTTCATTATTGACTAAAGTGTTAGGTTCATTACAGTATTACTTTGAATATTTCCTCGCTTCTAATCAATATTAATTCAAGTAGTACTTTAATCAATAGTGAAGAAATATTCAATTCAATAAGTTTTGTCACATGTATAAAATATACGTTCCGAATAGGTTTAAAAATACGTTTTACGTTTAAATATTGTGCAAACTGTAAAACTTATGAGATATTATATAAATATATATTCCAGTATATGTATATGAAAACATGTTTTTCTGGTAAAGTGTATCAGAAAAAAAATATAACAATGTGCTTCATAAATAAATACAAATTTGTCGCCATATGGAACTATAAAATATAGTAAGATTATGGTAAATCCAACCATTTTTTTCTCTCAGTGTACGCATTAGATTTTGTGTCCATAGTGAGAACGTTAATCACGGACACATTAAATGTACATGACATCACGGATTTCGGGACTTTCGTTTCCGATTGCAGAGTGAGTGGTTGTGTGCATGAGAGCGTGAGTGCAGAAAAAATAGTTTTTGGGAGCAAAATAGCTTTCAGAAGTAAAGGGTGGTTTTGAGAAGATAGAGGGAAAGGTTTTTAAGAAGGGCAAGTGAAGGGAAAGGGCGGAGGTGAAAATAAAGGGAGAAATCTGGAAAAGTATAAGACTGAGGTGTTTGGAGATTAGGTTGGTAGTGACAGGGAAAAAACCGAGGGTAAGACAAAGGAAAGGAGATAGGTGAGGGGGTGAAAGGGGAAGTAAAAGGTAACAAAGACAAAGAAAAGAGGATCAGAACAATTTTCGAAAATGAGTGAACAGAAGAAGGAAAATGTTGAGATAGAAAAAGAAGAAAAAGGAAAGGAAAAAACGAAGAAAAAAATGGAAAAACCGGCAAAAGTGGAAATGTTGATGAGGGAAAGATCCAATAGCTTACCAATAATGAAAGCATGGAAACAAGGAGAAAAAAGGAAGGAAAGGCAAGAGAAGAAAGATGAAGTAGAAGGATTGGAAGGATTTAGAAAAAGCGTGAAAGTATATAGGTCGCCGGTGAAAACAACAGAAGAGGGTGGTGAAAGAGGAATAAGTAAGGAAGGTTTTGAAAAGGTTATAAAGGAGATGAGAAGTGGATTCGCATGGATCCAAACTCAGATGGAGGAGGTAAGAGAAATTAAGGTGCAGATCAGGAAGGAAATAGAAGATTTAAAGACAATATGGAAAAGAGAGAAGATAGAATTACAGAAAAGAATTGATGGGATGGAAAAGAGAATAGGAGAAAAAAAATATGAGGGAGGTAAAGTGGAAATGTCAATAGAAATACAGGGAAAGGTTTTAAGTTTGGAAGAAAGAACGAGAATGTTGGAAATGGGAAAAGAAAGGGAAAAGAAAGAATGGAGAAAAAATAATTTAATAATAAGAGGAATAAAGATAAAAAGTGAAGACAAAAAGGCGTTAAAGAAACAAGTGGGAGAAATATTTGAAACAATAGGTGTGAAAGCAAAGATAGAAGGCGTAAATAAAATAGGAGGAGTGAACAAAGGAGGTTTTGGAATGGTGTGGGTAAAGATGGAAAATTAAAAAAAAAACTGGAAATACTAAGAGGTAAGAGAAAACTGAAGGACAGGACGGAATGGATAGGAGACGATCTGACAGAGTATGAAAAGAAAGTAGAATGGCTGATTAAGAGAGAAGCGGATAGACTGAAAAGAGAAGGAAAACAGGTGAAGATAGGATACAAAAAGATATGGGTAAATAAGGAAATGTGGTTATGGGACGACTTGAAGAAAGAATTGAGAAAATGGGATGGAGCAAAAGCGTTTGAAAAAGAAAGAATAAAAGAAAGCGGGTGATAGTGGACAGAATGAATGCAAGTTTTTAAAAAGAGGCGGAAGAAGAGAAGAAAACGAGTTGAAAAAAGAGAGGATAAAAGATGGAAAAGGAGGAAAAGAAAAAGATAAGGAAAAAAATGGAAAAGTGAAAGATAAAGGGAAAAAAGAAAAAGAAGAGAAGAAGGAGATAGAAAGGAAAAATGCGGAGACGGAAAATAGAAATATGAGAATAGTTTTTTAGAATGTAGCAGGAATAGAAAACAAGGATGAAGATTTCTGGAAGGACATGGAAAAGTGGGACGTGATTTATATGTGTGAAACATGGTTGGAAGAAAAAAGATGAAAGAGAATAAGAAGCAGATTGCCAAAGGGTTACAAATGGATAAATAAGGGAGCAAAACAGAAAAATAAGAAAGGGAGGGCAATGGGGGGAATGTTGATGGGATGGAAGGAAGAGATGGAAGGAGAAAGAGAAATAGATTTCGAAGATAAGAAAGGAATGATAGGAATAAAGATAAAATGTGGAAAAGTATGATGGAAAATAGCAGGAATATATGTGAATGAGGATTTAGAAGATATGATAGAGAATATGAGAAATTGGATGGATGAAAAAGAGGAAGGAATGAGATATTTGATTGAGGGGGACTTTAATGTGAGAACGGGAGAGGAGGGGGGGCTATGGGATGATGAAAAAGGAGAAGAAGGTAAGAAAGAAAGGAAAAGGAAAACAAAGGATAAAAAAATTACAGAGAAAGGAAGAAAATTCTGAAAAGTTTTGGAAGAAGCAGGATGGGGAATAGTCAATGGATGTACAAGGGGAGATGAAGAGGGTGAGTGGACATATGTGGGGGGGAGAGGAAAAACAGTGATAGATTATGTGATTAGTAACGTGGAATTAAAAAGAGAAATAATAGAAATGAAGGTGGAGGAGAAAGTAGACTCAGACCACTTGCCGTTAATAATGACGATAAAAAGGGAGGAAGAAAACAGGAAAAGTTGTAAATATGGAAAGAAAAAATATACGAGACTAGACTGGAGTGAGGAAGAAAGGAAAATTTTCAGGGAAAAATATGAAAAAAGAAGAGAAAGAAAAAACAATAAGGAGGAAAATTGGAAAAGTTTTAGTAAGGAACTGGAAAAACAAAGAAATTAGAAAAGAAAGAAGTGAAAAAAGAGGTGGGGAAAAAACCCAAGGAAAGATGGTGAGATGAAGAGTGCAAAAGAAATAAATGTAAAGTAAAGGAAGAAATGCGAAAATGGAGGAAGGGAGAAGGTTGCGGGGAGAAATATAAGAAGTTAAAAGGAGAGTATAAGAGGTTATGTGAGAAAAAAAAATGCAGGAAAAGGTGAGATGGGAAAAAGAGATTGAAAAGGTTAGAACGAAGGGAAAAGTGTGAAAAATTGTAAACAAGAGAAGAAAGAAAAGGAAGGAAATAGAAAAAAAAAATAAAGATTGAAGAATGGGACGGTTACTTCGGAGGTATGTTAGGTGGAGTAAAATGGAGAGTAGAGGGGGGGGGGAAGGTACGGAGAAATAGAGAAAAAGATGAGGAAGAAGATATAGAAAGAAAAGAGTTCGAGAGAGTATTAAGAAAGTTGAAAAAAGGAAAAGCGGCAGAGAGTGATAGACTAGAAAATGAAATTTGGAAATGGGTAGGGGTGGAAGTAAAAGAGAGATTATGGGAAATGTGTAAGAAAATATGGAGAAAGGAGGGGATGCCGAGGGAATGGAGAGAAGGAATGGTGGTCCCGGTGCTAAAAAAGGAAAAAGGGGAGAAGGTAAAAAATTATAGTGGGATAACGCAGACATCTTACAAAGTGTACGCATCTGTGTTAGCGGAAAGATTAAGGAAGGATGTAGAAGAGAAAGAAATATTGTCACGGAGTCAGGCCGGTTTTAGAAGAGACATGGGGACAGTAGATCAGATATATGTATTAAATTATTTGATAAACAAAAAGATAGGGGAGAAGGAAGGAAAAATGGTAATAGCGTTTATTGATATGAGGGCGGCTTTGACTCTGTGGACAGAAAAAAACTGGTGGAAGCACTAAAGAAAAGGGGGGTAAAGGAGGGATTGATAAGAAGGTGTGAAAAAGTTTTGGAGGAAACAGTGAATACAGTTAAAGTAAAGGAGAAGGAAGGGAAAAGTTTTTGGACGAAAAGAGGAGTAAGGCAGGGTTTCCGGCTTAGTCCGAGCCTGTTCACTTTCTTATTGGCAGATTTGGATGAAGAATTAGAAAAGGAAGAGTGGGGGGGATAAAATAAAAGATAAGAGATTTTACTTGATAAAAGATAAGAGATTTTACTCGATAAAAGATAAGAGATTTTACTCGATGGCGTACGCGGACGACATTGCATTGATGGCAGAAAATGAGGCGGGAATGAAAGGAATAATTAAAAATATGGAGGAATATGTGAAGGAAATAGGTCTGGAATTAACGTAAATAAGACAAAGATGAGATGTCGAAAGGGTGGAGGGAGATGGAAGAAGATAAAGTGAGTTTGGAAAGGGGAGGAAATAGACGAAATAAAAAGTTTTAAATATTTGGGATATATGATCATGAGAAACGGGGAACAGAGGGAGCATGTAAAAGACAGGGTGAAAATAGCGGCAAGAATAATGGGGCAGGTATGGAGTGTTACGTCCTGTAACTCCACATCTCCTTTTTCCGACACATGGTTGATAAAGTAGATAACGAAAAGTATACCGAATGTATTGGTATCAAAGGAGAGGGTTCTAAGTTTCCAGAAAAATAGTTTTAACTGACGGAATATCCTGAATCGCCAGATGTATAAAATAAAAAAAGGAACCTGAAACAATTGTACAACAGATGTGGAATATAAAAAATCGAAACGAAAGGATTTGTCAAAATATTCATAAAACATTAATAGCTTGGAAAGATTTGGAATATCTTAAACTAACAATAAATGTCTGGCGGTACACAAAGGAAATTCGGGAAGAAAAACAATTCAGTAAAATCAAATTTCGCCGTGGATCCTAAGGATTAGAAAAAAGGAGGCAAAAAGCCTGTAATAATAAAAATGGGATACGCGGCCGGAAACTATAAAATTCAGGCAGCAATTGCACGCTGCCGATAAAAAAGAGTTACCTAAGCATTTTCGAATCTGTTATCTGGAAGCTTGGAAGGGGCTAAAACCATGTAGAGGGAAGCTCATAAACATTTTCTCCTGGACCAATAGATATCGGGAACTCCTCACCAAAAATTAGAAACTAAGGGCGAAAACTTAGAAAATTAAGAAAACTGAGAGAAGGGCAACCAATAATTGCGAAGACGGAAAAGTGGAGGAATAAGCCTAACGAATAGAATTCAAATTTTGGATAAGACTAAGAATCTGGCACTGGTCCTCCCCTTTTCCGAGCTTATAAAACCGAGCGTTTCAACGACGCTCGCTCTCGTTCTGTTTTGGAATCCTTCCGGTTTAGTCGTTTTTGAAATTATTTTACGAAGAAGTGTTTGTGAGATTCTCTCGTGTGGGTGGATAATAAAGAAATTTCAAGGAATCATCCGAGGGAACTTGAAGCCAACAAGTAGTAAGTGTTATCATTTATTTATTTCTCATCTTTCCTTTAAAACCAAAAACGGTTCCACTAAATAGATTTTTGCATTTTATTTTGCATATAAGTGGATATAACAAAATGAAAACCGGGGGAATGGTCAGGGTGCCGTTCATATCTTATAATTTCGCTATCTCTCTTGAGTCCTCCCAGTTCTCCAGTAACTCGACCCGCCTAGCGAGCTTCCTTTTGTCAGGGGTTGCGATATGCCGCCAGTAAATGGTGACTATCAAAACCTTGATTCGAGAAAGGCTCCAACCGGTTAAGGGAACTCTGAGCATTTTTAGAGTGACAACGGAGAGATCCGGAAGAAAGAATGAGACGTGATGCCCTGGCATTTTCCCTTATTAATTCATTTATTAATTTAATTATTTAAAACAATATCTTTTAGTGGAATCAACGAATCTCAGAAGTATAAAGAAAAGTCGGGCTCGCCGTAACCGGCAGCTACGAAACCTGAGGAACCTTGTACAAAGTTTCTTTATACAACACTTGTTCGCGGCGGCGCCAGGGGAGATAAAGACCGACCCTCCCCGAAGAAGAGGAAAGAGGTCGTGGTTGCCTCAACCCCCAGCTCCCCCGACTTCACCGGCTCCCGAGGAAGTTCCCCAGAACGTTGAGAAACCCAGGGAACTTTCCCCTTCTCCGAATCCGCCGCGCATAAATGACCACGCGACCGAATCTGAGCCTGACTCGGAGCACGACTCCTTCCTATTCTCCGGACATTTCAATTCATTTTCCAGGAGCTGCACCTAGAGCATGCTCCTCTCTTATCCCGTCCCCGATACTTCATCCTGGGGAGCCTGAGGAGGTCGACTTTTTCGCTGATGACGATACCGTCTTCTGGCAAGAGTCTGACGGCCCAGAGCCTTCCCCCTCCCCCGCCCCGAGTGTGGAATTCCTCGGCGGGCAAGAGGAACCCAGAGTGATCGTAGATCCTCTCCTCGAGCTCCTCCGGAGGACTTGCTCTCCGTGCACGGATCCTGTCCCCGAAAGGGCCTTCACAATAGGCCCTGATTCCTTTGATCCTGAGGAGATCAGGAGAGAGGCCAGTAGGGCATCTCCTGATCAGAACGTCCTCATTTTTTATCCCGGGGTAGAACACCCTTTCCTGGCTCCGATCAGGCTAATTGATCGAGTATTCCCGAGATCGTCGGCTAAGATCTCTGAAATTATAGAAATCGAACTCGACTAGCGTTATTATAAATTATTCAGTTATTTCCTGCGTAGTTATGGTAAAGAAAAAAATGTTAATTTTAATTTTTGTAGTATATCCAATTAAAATTTTAATTAGTTAGAAATTTCCTTTTTCTTATTATTATTATTATTATTTTAATTATATTCCATTATCTTCATTTTTGCATTTGCTAGAAAAATAAAAATGTTAAACTAAATCTTGCTAAAATCAGAGTTTTACAATTTTTTTTATGAACCTTTGAGATCCATTTGTTGCGAAATCACCTTCGGTTTTTTCCCTGGGAACAAGAAGTAAAATTCTTTCCCTCAAAAGAACAAAAATCGCGCTAACTCAAACCTTTTGTCGCTCAAATACATTCCTAGCGCTTTATACGCGTGGCGTTGTCTCGCGCGCGTCACGCAAGAATTGGTAGTTGCGTCTCTCTCTCTCTCTCTCTCTCTCTCTCTCTCTCTCTCTCTCTCTCTCTCTCTCTCTCTCTCTCTCTCTCTCTCTCTCTCTCTCTCTCTCTCTCTCTCTCTCTCTCTCTCTCTCTCTCTCTCTCTCTCTCTCTCTCTCTCTCTCTCTCTCTCTCTCTCTCTCTCTCTCTCTCTCTCTCTCTCTCTCTCTCTCTCTCTCTCTCTCTCTCTCTCTCTCTCTCTCTCTCTCTCTCTCTCTCTCTCTCTCTCTCTCTCTCTCTCTCTCTCTCTCTCTCTCTCTCTCTCTCTCTCTCTCTCTCTCTCTCTCTCTCTCTCTCTCTCTCTCTCTCTCTCTCTCTCTCTCTCTCTCTCTCTCTCTCTCTCTCTCTCTCTCTCTCTCTCTCTCTCTCTCTCTCTCTCTCTCTCTCTACCCTTTACCTGCTCTCAAACCATTTCCTTAATCATCGAGAAGCGGTAATCCTTCTACTACAATTATTTCCAAACCTGACGTAACAGGAGTATAGGCAAAAGAAGGTTCGGGAAAGATTGGAGTAGAAGACTATGGCTATTTGACAAACTGATATGGTCGGTTGTTAATTACAATGTGGAAATTTGGGGGTGGAAAGAAAGGGAGGTAGAGATACTGCAGGAAAGATGTCTGAGATGGGTGCTGGGGGTGAAAAGATACGTACCAGGATATATGGTGAGAGAGGAGTTATAGAGAGATAAATTGAAAGAAAGAGCAAGGATGAGGGCATGGAAATATGACAAACGACTAGAAGAAGGGAAAGAAGGAGAATTGGCTAAATGGTACTGGAAAGAAATGAAGGAAAGAGCAAAGGAGGGGAGAAGCAAAGGAAAATGGGAAAAAGAAAGAGAGGAATTTTTCGAAAAATTTGGGTGTTCTGGAAAAGACGTGGAAAATTTAAGAGAAAGAGGGGAATTAAGGGGGGAGTACTTGATAAAAAAGACAAAGAATGGCAAAAAGAGGAAAGATGGGAAAAAATAAGAGGGTCAAGATTTAATAAATATTATAAGAAGGTGAAAAAGGAAGGGATACCAGGATACTTGAAGCTGGGATGGAAGGAAGAAAAATGGCAAAGGATGGCAAAGTTCAGATTGGAGGAAAAAATGAGAGAAAACAAATATTGGGAGAGGGAGAAGAAAAAATGTAGAATATATCTGGAAAAGGAAGAAACGTGGGAACATATATGGAAGGAATGTATAGATTGGGGAAATGAGAGTAGCTGGGAAGAGATGGTGGAAGAAATTTTGGGAGGGGAAGAAAAGGGGATTGAATGGTTAGAAACTTTGGAAAGGGCAAGGGAAAAAAATAGAAGTGAATGGAAGTGTGAAAGAGATTGTGTTTATTAACAAATTTCATACATAATAAATTTTTTTAATTGATAATATAAATTTTACATTTTTAAATATATATTTCTGAACTTCTACTTTTAATGAAAAGAAATTATTAACGTGAAATAATGACTCTATATAATAAACTGAAAAGAACAGGTTAAATTAATAAATTAAAGATAATGATTACTTTTTAATAAATTCAGGATGCTTGTCTTTGAAATTTGCAGAAACTTCTTTGCAAATATTAAGTTTAGCAACTTAATGCTTTCAATAAAATCCTGGCAATGATTGAATTTTTTGCCCTTACGGATTTGGATTTTTATAAATAGATAAACTCCGGCAAGCTGTTCGGGCTTGTCCTTACGAGCTCTTCATTCCCTGGCAAATATAGTAATATTTGCCTTTACGGGTATTAATAAAATGTTTGGTTTATTCCTTTTAATCTTCTGTAAAATAATTTGTTAATGCGCATTAACCTTTTTTTATAAACTTAACTGAGAAACTCTTGGTTATTATAAACAAAAAACAACTCGTCGTCAAGCAATTTCGTAAAGCTTATTTCAAGCAGATAATATTTACTTGCTATTTAAATTTGAACAGTGACGTCTCTTTTTTAAATGTCCTTATTTTTAATTATGAAATATTAATCTTAAAACATAACATACCGCCCGCCTTCGACGAGGTTTCAGTCGAATAATCATCATTTGTTTCGATTGGTAAAACGCATATTTTTGCAATAGGGCGTTTAAAAATTGAGTCAGCAGTCTTTAATGTTACCACTCTTACCAGACCATCTTTTCCCGGATGTGTTTCTATTATTCTGGCTAACGGCCACTTCCCAGATGGATAACGATCGTCAATCATGAGAACCATAGATCCCGTTTTAATTACATTATTAGGGTGATACCATTTTGATTTGGCTTGAAAACGCTGTATACATTCTTTGGACCATCTTTTCCAGAAAAAATCTATTATTTGTCGTAACTTTTGCCAGCGTGTTAACCATGAAGGTGGTTCATAAGATAGGTCCGGTTCCGGTATAATGGAAAGAGAATCTCCAATTAAGAAATGGCCTGGGGTTAAAACAGAAAGATCCGTGGCATCTTCAGTCAATGGACTTATAGGTCTTGAATTTAGTACCGCTTCGATTTGAATTACAACCGTGTTCATCTCTTCATAAGTCAAAGTTATTTCGCCTAATAATCGTTTTAAATGAAATTTTACTGATTTAACAGCTGCTTCCCATTTTCCTCCAAAATGTGGAGAAGAGAGCGGGTTAAATTTTCATAATGTACCATCGTTGGCTAGTAAAGATGCAATTTCTTTTAATTCTTTCTAAGAGGAGTTATAAAGTTTTCTAAGCTCCTCGCTTGCTCCTATAAAATTTGTACCAAAATCACTGTGAAGATTTACACATATGCCTCGTCTTCCGGTAAATTGTTTAAATGCCGCTAAAAAACCATTACTTGAATAATCAGAAACTATTTCTATATGTACTGTTGAACTAACTATACATACGAAAATAGCAAGATAGCCTTTATAAAAACAAGCCGCCCGTCCTTTCCATGTTTTTAAATTTATCGGTCCTGCATAATCTAAACCAGTGTTGGTGAATGGTCTTGATGGAGTGACTCTTGTTTGTGGTAAATGTCCCATTAGTTGTTGGGCTCGTAAGGCTCTATAACGAGCACAGCATATACATTTTAATATATACGATCTCACGGTAGATCTGCCTCCGAATATCCAATATTTAGATCGGGTGTAACTAAGAGTTAACTGTGTGCCTCCATGTAAAATTTTCAAGTGTGCATTATTAATTATTAGCGTGGTAAGAGGCAATTTTTTTGGCAGAATTATAGGATGTTTTGATTCATTATCTATTAGTGCATTCTGAAGGCGTCCTCCAACTCTTAATATTCCTTTTTCATCAATGAAAGGTGTAAGACGTAATAAACTATTAGAATTAGGTAGTGCAATGTTTTTTAATAACAGCTTAATTTCCTGTCCAAACCATATTTTTTGTACATATGTATAGGAATAATGTAAATAAAAGGGCGAGAATGCACTTTTAATGAATTTCCTTATTTATTAGAGATCTGGGACCGTATTAACAAAAAGAAAGAACTCGTGATTGCTTTTATGTCTCGTTCGTCACTCTACTGCTACTCTCTATTCTTCTTGCTTCCTGCCTTGTCTCTTTTCTGCGCACGCGCTATTCGAATACCTCTCTCTGCCTATGCTCGCTCAACTTGAATGTCACGCCGTCGTTCCGCGCGGGGAATACAAAATATAAAATAAAAAATAATGAACAAAGTAAATTCTTATTCTATATCCTACAACTCGGCCATACTTGACTAATCATTCGCCTCGAATGGTTACTTTATGTCTATCCACGGTTTCATATATTCAGCGCACGTACTAGTAATACCCGGTCCTTCTCCTGGGTTCGCTCGCCTTACATCGTAGAAATCATTATTTTTTATCTTGACAACATTATAAGGACCTAAATATTTTACACGTAATTTTCGCCTTGAAATCATTTGCGTTCGCTTTATAGCTACTAGCTCGCCGACTTTGTACTTCCTCGGTGGTTTACGACTCTTGTTAAATATTTTACAATTTTCTTGTTGTGTCTTCAAAATTTGTTCTTTGGCCTTTGCTCGTAAGGTAATGCGTTCATCCTCGAAGTGTTCTTGCCACGCACTTTCCAACATTTCCCTTAGACGCTGGTCCTCTTTACATCTCATTTTCACGTCGATCAACAACTCAAAAGGCGTCATAGCAATACTTCTCTGAAAAGTGGAGTTTAAGATGTATTGTAGTTGACCAACATATCTATATCACTTGGTTGGATATTCTAATGATAATTTAGTGAGTATTGGAATTATTGTTCGATTAATTCTTTCCACTTGCCCATTTGCCCTTGGTAGGCCTGTCGTAATTGATAAGTGTTTTATTCCTTCTGTTTCACAGTAGTCATTGAATTTTCTTGAAGAAAATGCTGTTCCTCTATTTGAAATAATACATGCTGGATTGCCAAATATTTGTCGTTGTAATTCCAACTTCTTAATCACTTCTTGCGACGTCGTACTCTTGGTAGGGTATAACCAGGTAAATTTTGTAAAACTGTCGATAATAATTAAAAAATGATTGTAATTTTTACTCGTAGATTCCAGTGGACCTAGATGATCCACATGATATGTGTGTAGAGGAATATCTCCTTTTGGCAACGGATGCAATTGACCCTCCTGCTTGCTTGTCTTTCGGTTGGCCAAAATGCATGGAATACAATTTACTAAATTATTTTCAATTTTCTTCTTCAAGTTTGGTATAAAATAATCTCTTCGTACTATATCCTCGGTTCTTTTAGCTGATAGGTGACTCTTATCGTGTACTGCTTTTATTATATCGATTTGCATAAGATCTGGTATGACTAGCAAGTCTTTTCCATCTACAAATTTATGGAGTGTTCCTCTGATCAAAGTATATCCGTCGTCAAATTCTGATTCCGGTTTCTTCATCATCAAATTCAATTCGGCGTCTTTCATCTGGGCTGCTTTTACTCTTGCTATCAAGCCATCTTCAAGTATCGTCATAACGGCATTCCGACTTAACGCGTCGACGTGTTTCATCCGTGTGCCTTGTCGGTGCTCTAACGTATAATCAAAATCCTCCAACTTTTCTACCCAGCGCCAGATCTTCGGCAATACTTCCTTCTTCTGCATCGTTTGTGTAAAGGCTGCATAATAAGTTATAATTTTAAATTTTAATCCAAGCAGGTATATACGAAATTTTTCCAGAGCTTCAACCACAGCTAATACTTCCAAATCATAGCTTCGGTACTTTCTTTCGACCATTGATGATTTGCGACTCATGTACTGGGTGTAATTTATTATCCGTATTGGATCGTTGTAATAACATGGCACCTATTCCATCCTGACAAGCGTCTGTGTGTAATTCCGTTTCCAACGTTGGATCGAATATCTGTAGCACTGGCTCTTCACTCAGTACTTGTTTTAACTTATTAAAGGCGTCTCTCTCTGCTTCTTTAAATCGAAAATCCTTGTCTTTCTGTAGGAGATCGCTTAAAGGTTTCGCTAACATTGAATATCCCTTCACAAATTTTCTGAAGTAACCCGTAAGTCTTAGAAAACTTTGGACTTGTCTAATCGTCGTCGGCTCCGGAAAACCTATCACTGCTTTAATTTTTTCTGGAGATGGCAAAACTGATCCGTTCTCTATTATTTGTCCTAAGAATTCAATACGCGTTTTCATAAACTTACACTTTTTAATATTTAGTTCTAGTCCGTAATCGCTAGCTACGTCTAACACAGTTTTTAACCTCTCCATTGCTTGATTATAATCTTTCGCTAATATAACTACATTATTTAAATATAATGTCATAATTCCGACATTAACTAACGGTCTAAAAATATGGTTAATAAACCTCTGGAACACTGGAGGAGAATTAAACAATCCGAAAGGAGATTTAAGAAATTGATATTGCTTTTCATGCGTAACGAACGCTGTATATTTACGACTTTCTTTTTCTACTTCAACATAGAAGAACCCGTTTTTCAAGTCAATTGTACTAAATATCCGCGCGTCTCAGTTTTTCTATTTGATCCTCTATTAAAGGCAACGGATGCCTATCCCGCTCTATGACTCGATTTAATGGTCGATAATCGATACATATTCGCGGTGAGCCGTCTTTTTTCTTTGTCACTACCACTGGGCTAGCATACTCTGACGAACAAGGTTCGACAATCCCCTCCTCGACCCATTTCCGTACCTGCTCTTCTACAATATTCTTTTCGGGAATGGCCAACCTGCGGGGTCGCTGATAAATCGGTTTTTCGTTTTTTAATGTTATCTTTAAATTAATTCCCGTGGTTTTGCAATTATGTTTCTTCGGCTTATATTCAGTTATTAAATTCTCAACTTTACTTCTTACATCCGCGTCTGGTATTTCTTCAACATCTATTTGCAACTCTTCTGAAACATTTATCTGTGCTAGAAAATTTATTGCTAATTTCTTAAAAACCGATATATTACTTCGCCCGAAACTTATCTCAGCTTGCTCTAAAATATCTCTACCTATAACCGCCTCCACGTTTATAGATTCTTTTGGCACTATGTACAATGTTAAAAGATAATCTTCTCCGTCAATATTTACAACCGCTTGTACATGTCCTAACGCTTTAGATTCTCCGCCGCCAAAACCATAAAATGTTCGCGACGACTTATTGATAACATATTTCCTTAGCTTACTAAACGCGTCTTCTCTTAATAAACTAACTATGCTACCCGTGTCCATCAACGCATTAAAATTTACACCGCTTATTACAATATTTTTACACGCATTCATCGCTGACGCATTTAACAAATTAATTGTCTGTTCTGCATTTGGCGCAATCTTGATCCTCTTTTTGGCCCACATTCTGAGCTCACTTTTAGAGGCGCCTTTAGTTAAAGGCGCCTCTAAAAGTGGTTTTATAAAAGTAGTCGTATTCTGAGCTCACATTTAGAGGCACCTTTAAAAGTGACAGTAACTTTTAGCCTAAATGTGCACTTTTATTTCGAAAAAGCTATTCTGAACCCACTTTTATAGCACATTTATAGACTTTCACTAAATGTGCCGCTAAATGTGGTCTGTAGCACATTTATCGGCACATTTAGCGAGAATCCAATATGGCGGCACCCATGCGATTTGACAGGTGGACCCATATCGCGACTTAACTAATTAGTGGCAACGTTAATTAATTAAATTTGTTTAAAAAAACTATATACGCGAAGTTTTTAGGAGTAAACGAAACTCCATGTAGTAAAATTAATTGTATTAAAACGATTTTAAAAAATTTCAATTTTGAAAATGCGCGTATGTATAAAAGGTGCCTTCAACCTATCGTGAGTGTCGTAAGATTAATTTCAATCATCTTAAGTTTGTTCTCAGTCGCTGCACTGCTGAATTGATGCACACATGTGCAATAAGTTGGAGTAAATCAAATATAACTTGTTTTATTCTAACTTACTGCACCAGTTACAGCGTGTAGCGACTAAAAATAAATTTTTTAATTACTTTAAACATGTTAACCGTAGATATTATTCACGAAATTAATTATGGGAAGTAAATGTAGTTTGTGATCGTGATTCGCGAGCTTTTTGGAATAAAATAAACTCGTTCAAAAGAGTGACGGCAAACGTGAATTATTTTTTTAAACTTAACATTTAAAATTTCTTTTATGCCAAATAATATTATATGGCTAATATTCATAGTCCGTCCTTACTTTAAAAATTGTTTTAAATACAGTTTTATTTGGTTTTAAACTAATTACAGAATCGTATCATCGTCTTAAAACATTGTTTAAAATAATTTTGAAATAAGAAGTAACTATAAATGCCAATCTATAATAAGATATTAATCCCAGTAAAATTTTAAGACGAGCATACGCATGGTTCCAAAGTTTTAAAGAAGAGAAAGTGATATGTTCTCATAATTTATCACTTCATATTTTTACAGAAATTAAAATCGACCCATTATTTAAAAAATAGAAAAAAAAACAAGAATTTTTGCCGTCACTCTTTATAATAAACGAAAAGTTTAACAGAAATATTGGTTAATTAAAAAATATGTGCGTTTTTTGATCGTGTTAAAGAAAAAATAATTAACTAGTACACATAAATGTACACGGGCCACCAGAGATAGCGTTCGGCGGTACACTAGTCTCTCCGGTCTGCGCCGACGGCGGCGTGCGCGCACGTGTGCCGCGAAGCCGCGAAGCGCCGAGATAACAAATTTTTAGAATCTTATCCCTGAAAAAAAATATGTTTTATTAAAAAATTAATATTTTAAATTCAATCTTGTCTTAAAAAAGACAATTTATAATTTCGGTCGCTGTCTTAAAAAAGACAGTTTGAATTTTTTATGTCTTGAGAAAGACAATTTGATATCCTGAGTAGGCCGATCAATCGTAAATATTTGTCGGCCCTGAAAAGGGCCGTTCGTGGGCGAAGCTGTGGAGGAAGACCTCAATAATCTGTCCAGTATCCGGACCGGTCGATCACTTGATTGAGACGATTAGGAATCGAATCAATCAAGTTTGCGAGAAAGTCTGGTTGGAACCGAAGTCCTTCCCAAACTTCCTTCGCATGGTCGACCAATGTTGCTATCGACCTATCCCTTCGTGGTTCCCATCGCTGAACCATTTGCGCCCAAACGTTCTCTATTAAATTCAAATCGGGCGAACGAGCTGGCCAGTCGATCAAAAGAATCTCGGGATGATCCCGGAACCACGCTTGTGTTTCACGTGACGTATGGACAGCGGAATTATCCTGCACTAATCGGATAATTGGCATATCCTCTTCAGGGTATATTGCGCGTACTGAAGGAAGAAGAACTTCTTCCAGTATGCGAATATACACTGTCGAGTTCATTCTCTCAGGAATGTGTACCAATTCTCCGATTGCAGTACTGGATACCCATCCCCACATCGCACACGATTTCCTTCCACTTCTGTGGAGAGGCACAACGTGATTCGGGTTCAACCGTTGCTCTTTTGGACGCCATACGTGTGGCCTGTGGTTATCACACGATACGAAGACCTTTTCATCGGTCCATATCGTGGATTCCCACTCCGCACGGCTCGTCGCTAAATTCTCTAACGCGAACGCGATCCGTTGCTCCTGATGACCAGGAGTCAACGGAATTTTGTGGGCGGGACGATAGCAGTATAACCCGGCTTCGTTTAAACGTCGCCGGGCGGTACTCGCGGACACTTGAACTTCCGCTGCGTTAATCGCCTCTTGGACGGTGCCAAAAGGACGATCCACAACGCGAGCGACGATGGTCTCGTCCTCTTCTGTTGTAGTAATCCGAGAACGACGATTTTCTGTACGATGATCATGCAAAGCATGATCCCCGTCTTCAGTAAATCGTCGTATCCATCGTCGTACAGTAGGTTCAGAGCAAGGAATATCAGCAGCAATTTCTGCTACCGATCTTCCCGCCTGCTACTGTCCGACAATTCGTCCTCGAATTTCTGAGCACAAGATTGGAGCCATTTCGTTACTACTATAATTCACTGTCACAATAATCACTTCGCTTCGCTTTGCAAAACCACGAAAAGTGACAAACAATCGTAGCATGTTTAACAATTGAAAATCGCGAAGCAGCACACACACAAATCCAAGAAACAGTTGAGCGAATTTGTGTGAGTACTGCTTTTTAGTTTTTCTCAAGACAGTACCGTCAGTATTATTACATGGCCATTTTAATGTATAAATTATTAATTTTACTTTAAATTGATGATAAATCAGCTTAAATCTTAATACATTAAATACAAAAATAAAATGTAACAAAATAAATTTTATGTTAAACATTTTAAAATTATTTTAATTTCAATTTCAGTTTAAGTAAATAGAAAACATATTTTCTTTCAAAATATGTCATTACTAAATGACTTTTACTTCATTACATTTAAACGCTATGTCGGCGCGCGGTGCACGTGAATATATTATTGTTTGCAATGTATACGGAAAGAACAGACAGCACGTGGTGTATGCGGAAAGAACAGACGAAACGCCAGCGTTCAAGCAACATATATGTCTGTCCTTAACGCTCGCATCTAAACAAACGCGTGCGAGCGAGAGCGATATTGTATACCGTTTTGATCTCGTGCCTAACCTATAGGGTTCTCTCTCCATCACGCGTTTCTCTAAAGGATGGAGCATCAAATCGCGCCCCACTACATTTTCCCCCGTCCTCTCGATCTCCTCGGCGCTCCGCGGCACACGTGCATGCTTCATTGTGTGAAGCGTGACGCGCTAGCGCACGTATACCGCGGTTGCCTCAGATCGGAGAGACTAGCGTACCGCCGAACGCTATCTCTGGTGGTCCGTGTACAGTAACCGGCAATAATGGCCTGTCGCACTGCGGCGACGGCGGCTCCCGCGCGTGAGGTGGGGTAGTGTGCGTGAAGCCTCACCGCGGATCGCGTACGTGAGACAGGGAACGCCGAAAAAAGCGAGAGGACGGGGGAAAATTTGGTGGGAGGTGTTCTCATGCTCTATCCCGCTCGCGACCCGTGCGTGTGAGAGAGAAAGCATGAGTGAACGCTAAGAAATTATTATAGGCGCACCTTCGCTCTCTCGCTTGCACGCGTTTGTGTTTATACGGGCGGACAAGGATAGAAGTATATCGCAATAGTACGCTATTAATTCTAGCTTATACTTTAAGACATTTCGCGACTTTTGACAATCGAAATTAAATACTCATGTTACTTATATTATAAATATATATTTTTACATTACGTATAATTTAATTTTGGGATAATTTTCGTTTTCTGTCTTGAGAAAGACAATTTTAAATGCCTTGTCTTTCTCAAGTCAGAAAACGGCATTTAAAATTGAAATATATGTTTAATCCGTTTATAAAAATGTATATATTATACATATTTTGCTTCTGGTATCAGCTACATACATGAATGAATAAGTTATGACTTTTATAAGTGGAAAGTACCATGGTTGATACTTGACACAGTAGCATTTCAACATTTACACTAAATATGTGAATTAGACAGCTAGAATATTCAATCTTCCAATAATCTAGCTGATTATTACACATATTTTTTGTAAATGTTCAAATGGTACTATTGCCATACAAGTACCAGTAACTTCGCCTAAACTATTAAAATATCTCTGTAGCGCAACGACTAACAGCGGGCCTGCTAATTTGACGACCGTGCGAGCGCCGGTTCGAGTCCCGTTATGTACTTATAATTTTTTTTTTTTATTTTTTTTTTTATAATACCATGTGCAGAGAGAAATCATATTTTTTATAAACAAATTGTTTATTACGCTGTAACAATTTATTTATAAAAAATATATATCCTCTTTGCACATGGTCATCAAGATGGACAGGACAGAATAGACAAGCAGGCAAAGCTAGCAAACAGGCAAAGGTCTGTCATTCTTATATGCACGCGTATTACAAGGCTCCAGATGTCGCCACGTTCCGGTACGGAATTTGCGCTTGGCCTGTCATATCGACGCCGTGCAAGTTCGGCGACGGCTTTAGCTTCCCCTTAAAGTTCCTTCTGCGAGTTTAACTCAATTACCACGATTATCTCGATATGTCGAATCTCACAATTCTCACAGTTTTATCAGCAGCGCCGTCTATTGGATAGAATTGGCCGTATTATTCCTGTGTGAGGAATAGGTTTGCCATTGTGACGTCTCGGCTTATGGATTTAGGGATTTCTAGGGAAATAGTGAAAAGGACCAGAGCGTCGATATTTAATTCTCCACTCTAGGTATCCTAGGGTCTAGGTTGGAGTTGCTCTTCTTTAGTTTAAGGGGCAATCTGCATGCACCGATTATACCCCGGGATGGCAAGAGCCGTTTCTGCCTTATCGTAGGAAATTACAAGAATAGATCTTTTTATCTTAGCTTTTATTCTCTTTAGGTGTACAATTGCTAATAATTTTATTAAATAGACGGTCTATAGTTTTGGGAGGATTTTCGCCCAGGACTTCCACTTCAGTGTCGGAAGTGATAAGGTCTATAGTCTCAATTATTCGGGGAGGACGGTGGACTGTAATAAAATGACCCTTTTGAATGCTAAGTATTCTAGGGCCTCTGGGCTTCGATGGCCCAGGCTGCGGGTCTTTCGGGGCGGTTTTTCGGGGCGGTCTTCTCGGGTGCCCCGAACGAGCTGGGAGGGGGAGAACTTGAAAGATGGTTGGCGGCCTCCTTCTCTGCGGCGATGAGATGGTGGCCGTGCAGTTGCCCACAGTTCTATTGCCCACGTAGCGATTGGCCACGTATCAATAGGACACAGTGCGATTGGCCACAGCTCAATTGGACACAGATCAATTGGACACGGTTCTATTGCCCACGTAGCGATTGGCCACGTATCAAATGGACACAGTGCGATTGGACACGAAAAGTTGCCCACCGTTCAAATGACCACAGATCAGTTGCTCACTGTTCAAATGCCCACAGATCAAACGCCCACAAAAAGTGAATTTTTGTTCGTTTGCCCACGGATAAATGCCCACCGTTCAAAAGCCCACAGATCAATGGCCCACCGTTCAATGGCCCACAGATCAATGGCCCACCGTTCAATTGCCCACAGATCAGTGGCCCACCGTTCAAAAGCCCACAGATCAGTGGCCCACCGTTAAATGGCCCACAGATCAGTGGCCCACCGTTCAAAAGCCCACAGATCAGTGGCCCACCGTTCAATGGCCCACAGATCAGTGGCCCACCGTTCAAAAGCCCACAGATCAGTGGCCCACCGTTCAAAAGCCCACAGATCAGTGGCCCACCGTTCAAAAGCCCACAGATCAGTGGCCCATCGTTCAAATGCGACTTTTATATCATATACAGGGTGAATCAGAAAATGGAAGTGCCACTTACCATATAAGACTGGTTACCGCAAAATATTAATTTAATATTATTATTTATTTGTGGACGCGTTGTTTATGGATATTACTTTGTGCGAGGCAGTCAGCGGCAGGATAGAATAAAAATAGTAATTAGGAAGTAGGTATTATGCATAGTGTACAGCATAGAAAATTAATCTTATTTAACAATAATTTATTACGTTGAATTTTATAATGTACTGTTTGTTACAGGTATAAAAATAGATTTAACGAATTTTAAAGTCGTTGCGATATAAAAAAATAACTGTATACATATATTTTGATATTTTTTAATAATCGGGAAAAAAATTAACTTACTAACTACACATTCATAACCGATAAGAAAAACAAAAGAAATCGTTACGACAAAAGTATTCACACGCAGCCGATACACATTAGAGTTCGAGTTACATCACGTTCTACGCTTGTAAATAAAATAACAGTATCTAAAGCTATAACGTATCACACTGTATCTAAGTCCATTTTGCAATCTATAAGTATTACAACTGCATGCTCGAATACTAAAAAATAAAACAAGTTACATCAGAATCTCTGCTACATTACAACGGTTTGGTAAAGCGCACTTTGGCATAATCAGATAAAAATATGTTTTACAACTACACAGTCATAAGCGACGAAAAGATACAAAAGCAACCGTGTTCGAGTTACATCACGTTCTACGCTTGTAAATAAAATAACAGTATCTAAAGCTATAACGTATCACAATGTATTTCAGTCCGTTTTGTAACTTATATGTATCAGAACTTTGTTCAAAAATAACAAATTATTGCTCGATGAATCTTATTGCATGAATCTCTGTTGCATGAACGAATGAAATAATCTCGACAAATCATAATTGCAAAGCAAAACTTTTTGATCGGTAATTAAACGACAAAAGCAAATAGCACAATTTTCAATATAAAAATTAAACGACAAAAGCAACTAAACAAAGGTGGTACGACATTAGCGACCAACACGCGTCTGTATCTTTGGTTAGAAAACACGTGGAGGTAAGATCGCGCGGGAAACACACAATGCAGAGGCACAACCAATAGTGGAGAAGTTCGTTTCGACCAATAGTATTTTTTACTTTTATTGCGTGTACCGTGCATTGCGTATCAAGCTTAATGCACATTTCCCGCGCGATCTCACCGCCACGTGTTTTCTAACCAAAAATACGGACATGTGTTGATCGCTTATGTTGTACTACTCGTAAATTCTGCTTTTGTCATATGTCGTAAATGCTGCTTGTGTCGTAGTTATTGCTTGCTGTGAATACTACGTTATCCTTGTTGTATTTGCCAGTGTCGTTTAAAAATTGCTCGTTATATTAAGGACTCAAGAAATATCACGAGGCAGTACAAACGGTACGATGTCGCTTTATGGAAAAGAGCAAGGTAATAACTTTTGTACAAAGAATTTTGTAGTTGAGTCTAAAATTAAATTACAATTTTAGTATTGAAATACGGCGCACCGAAGTGCCGAGCCTTTGCTGAAGGAAGATGTCACATTTGGAATTGCAAACGAGAAATGTAGACTGGAATGTAACGAAAACTCTAAGTCCATCAGAAGCAAAATCTTCTTCAGACATATGCACGGTATGCCTTACTAACGAGCGCACACATGCTTTCGTACCTTGTGGACATCTTGCCTGTTGCGTTACATGTATCAAACGTTTGGAAGCTAAGCGTTGTCCCATATGCAACGACTCGTATGAAACCTACATAAGGATTAGAAAACCATAAGACATTACAGCATATTTATGTAAAAATATGTTTAGATTTAAGAGATAAAATCTTTAGGCGTGTTACTTCGTGCGGAAAAGATACAACATAACTTTATACTGATGTTTGTTATTTTTGAACAAAGTTCTGATATATATAAGTTACAAAACGGACTTAAATACACTGTGATACGTTATAGCTTTAGATACTGTTATTTTATTTACAAGCGTAGAACGTGATGTAACTCGAACACGGTTGCTTTTGTATCTTTTCGTCGCTTATGACTGTGTAGTTGTAAAACATATTTTTATCCGATTATGCCAAAGTGCGCTTTACCAAACCGTTGTAATGTAGCAGAGATTCTGATGTAACTTGTTTTATTTTTTAGTATTCGAGCATGCAGTTGTAATACTTATAGATTGCAAAATGGACTTAGATACAGTGTGATACGTTATAGCTTTAGA
This sequence comes from Cardiocondyla obscurior, assembly GCF_019399895.1. NCBI lineage: Eukaryota > Metazoa > Arthropoda > Insecta > Hymenoptera > Formicidae > Cardiocondyla > Cardiocondyla obscurior. The sequence continues at coordinate 5,529,027 of NC_091877.1, forward strand.
TACTGTTATTTTATTTACAAGCGTAGAACGTGATGTAACTCGAACTCTAATGTGTATCGGCTGCGTGTGAATACTTTTGTCGTAACGATTTCTTTTGTTTTTCTTATCGGTTATGAATGTGTAGTTAGTAAGTTAATTTTTTTCCCGATTATTAAAAAATATCAAAATATATGTATACAGTTATTTTTTTATATCGCAACGACTTTTAAAATTCGTTAAATCTATTTTTATACCTGTAACAAACAGTACATTATAAAATTCAACGTAATAAATTATTGTTAAATAAGATTAATTTTCTATGCTGTACACTATGCATAATACCTACTTCCTAATTACTATTTTTATTCTATCCTGCCGCTGACTGCCTCGCACAAAGTAATATCCATAAACAACGCGTCCACAAATAAATAATAATATTAAATTAATATTTTGCGGTAACCAGTCTTATATGGTAAGTGGCACTTCCATTTTCTGATTCACCCTGTATATGATATAAAAGTCGCATTTGAACGATGGGCCACTGATCTGTGGGCTTTTGAACGGTGGGCCACTGATCTGTGGGCTTTTGAACGGTGGGCCACTGATCTGTGGGCTTTTGAACGGTGGGCCACTGATCTGTGGGCTTTTGAACGGTGGGCCACTGATCTGTGGGCTTTTGAACGGTGGGCCACTGATCTGTGGGCCATTTAACGGTGGGCCACTGATCTGTGGGCTTTTGAACGGTGGGCCACTGATCTGTGGGCTTTTGAACGGTGGGCCACTGATCTGTGGGCAATTGAACGGTGGGCCATTGATCTGTGGGCCATTGAACGGTGGGCCATTGATCTGTGGGCTTTTGAACGGTGGGCATTTATCCGTGGGCAAACGAACAAAAATTCACTTTCTGTGGGCGTTTGATCTGTGGGCATTTGAACAGTGAGCAACTGATCTGTGGTCATTTGAACGGTGGGCAACTTTTCGTGTCCAATCGCACTGTGTCCATTTGATACGTGGCCAATCGCTACGTGGGCAATAGAACCGTGTTCAATTGATCTGTGTCCAATTGAGCTGTGGCCAATCGCACTGTGTCCTATTGATACGTGGCCAATCGCTACGTGGGCAATAGAACTGTGGGCAACTGACATACACTCGTTCCTACACATGTATGTACAACACTGCCATTTATCCTGTGACGCCGGAACTAATCTTGGTCGTTTTTTGTGACATTTTTACCAAAATGGCACATGCTGACCCGTGCACATTTTGCTAAATCGTAAATTCGACTATTTTTTTTTGTTAGCCTTCGAATCGTAATTTCAAGTGCGCCATTCTTTTCCTTGATGTTTCAGGAATTTCGGCCTGGTCTCTGTTTGTGCGTCTAAGCGATATAACCTATGCAGTAAATAAATGTTTCGTAGGTGAACACATAAAAAATAATTTTTTCGCATATTTTATATCAAACTGACCAGTCCGATATTCATAAGCGTGCGTACTTTAATCCTGGAGAAGGATTTTTCATTCCGTTCAGCCGTTTAGAAAAATAGTCGAATTTACGATTGCGTGGTAAAACAGGAAGGTTTAGCTTCCCCTTAAGTATTTTTACAATATTTTATTAATCGAGTCGTTTCATAAATGTCAGTACTAATGCTGTGTTCCTATTGGTTGAAATTAATCGAGTAACATTTTACACTTGTTCTTTGCGTTATTTATAAATTTTTATACTGAATCGTATTTTGCACGTTAATTTACAACAGTTTAATGCAATTTAATAAGTATTTTTACATTATATTATTATTTAAGTTTTTTTATAAATTCTAGTATTAATGCTGTGTTTCCATTGGTGAATATTTTTCGCGAGATATTTTATGCTTATTTTATTCGTTTGTGGGAGATCTACTGCTTTCTCGAATGTCCCGATGGATTTTCTAACAAATTTGAATCTTCTTTTTGTTTCCCACAAAGTGCCAAGACTGTGCATCAACGAGAATTAATTTTTATAAAAGTTTTAAAAGTGACAGGTATATGTTATTGGTTAAAGTTTGAAGCCTGAAAAACAAATATTTCTATTTGATTTACAGGCTTTAAACTTTATAGGCAAAAGATACGTGACGGCAGCTTACCAACGAGACCATCCGGAGTTCCGGGGAAGCCGCAGAAGTCCCTCTGACCATTCTTGGTGCAAGAGAAAAATTTTTGATTCACCCAGTACTTCAGAGAGCACTAACACTTTCCAGAGTGAATTCAGGTATGTCACCGGTTGAAACTGAAAGAGAGCACTCTCCTTTATCACGAGGGATCGAATTTAAGCCGACTTTGACCCTTGTTTACTTTAGAAATGAGAAAATCAAGATTTAATTTCTTTAACCTCAAAATGTCAACTTGCAAATTTGAAATTCACTTTAAAAATATTTCTATTTGTTCTTCAGACTTCAAACTTTATAGGCAAAAGGTACGTGACGGCAGCTAACCAACGAGACCATCCGGAGACTCGGGGAAGCCGCAGAAGTCTTTCTGACCATTCCTGGTACAAGAGAAAATCTTCGACTCACCCAGTACTCCAGATAGCACTAACACTTTCCAGAGTGAATTCAGGTTTCTAAGTTTAATTTTTGACTTAAAATCGGTTTATCTAAGTGTAGTAGAGTGTTTTAATTACAATTTAATATTTCTTCTAACTGTAAATAAATTTATATTTCAGTTTTCTGGTGATATGAGAGCTGTGAGGGTCACAGAAGTTTTCCTGTGCTTCTACACATTGTCAAAAAAGTTCTGCTGCTTTTTCAGGGGTCCCGTTGGATTTTCTATCAAATTTGAACATTATTCTTGCTGCCTAAAAAGTTCCAAGCCTGTGAATCGACAAGAACTATTTTTATTAAGATTTTAAAAAAGTGACAGGTATGTGTTTGAGGTTAAAAGTGGAGATATTGTTAAATTAATTTTTTTTAAGCTTTAAAGTAAAATTTTAATTTAGTTTTATTAAGTGTAGTTGTGTGTTCTCGTTTTATTTAAATATGTTTACTAACTCTAAAAAAATTTATATTTCAGATATCTTGTGATTGAAACGTTGGAGGGTCGCAGAATATATTGCTGTGCTTCAGGATTTTGTAAAAAATGTTCTGCTGCATCCTCGATTGTCCCGTTGGATTTTCTATCAAATTTGAACATTCTTCTTGCTGCCCAAAAAGTTTCAAGCCTGTGAATCGACGGGAAGTATTTTTAATAAGCGTTTGAAAAGTGACAGGTATGTGTTTGAGGTTAAAAGTAGAGTTACTCTTAAATAAATTATTTTCAGGCTTTCAAGTTAAATTCCTGACTTAAAATTGTCTTTATTTAATGTAGTAGAGTGTTCTAATTACAATTTAATATTTCTTCTAACTGTAAATAAATTTATATTTCAGTTTTTTGATGATTGGAGTACCTGGAAGGTCGCAGAATTTTTACTGTGATCTATACTTGGTGAGGGGGATTTCTGCTGCTTTCTCAAGGGTCTTGTTGGCATTTTATTACAGTTTCTTCATTCTACTTCTGCCCCACAAAGTCTGAAGCTTGTAAGTCTACGGAAAATATTAATTATTAACTTATAAAAAGTGACATGTATGTTTTATAAATTAAAATAAAAATCTTATAAAGTTTATGATTTTGAACGTTCTAAGTTAATTTTTTGACTCTAATTCGATTTTATTAAAGCTAGTAGAGTGCCCACATTTTATCTAAGTAATTATTTCAATTTTAATATACATCGATAAAGGTTAGAAAGATCGATGTATTTGTGGCGACGATAGCGCCGGGAGCATTTGGTAGACGGATATTATCGGAAGTACCAAAATCGACGGTACTATATATATAGCTCTCGACACATACAGCGTACAATAAAAAAAATTGCAAATTAAATTTACACTTATAATATCTGACAATTATCTTGCCATTATGGTGAAATTGACAACAGACATCGTGGAAAGGAAATATTCTCAAGTACTAACTACTAAATCACTCAGTAAAACAAAACAAAAAAATGAATTGTGGAAGTTAACTCATTTACATATGAATGATATGTTTATCAGCAGTATTGTAAGTATTATTCATTTCATAACGTAACTCATTTGCAATGTATAATAATTTTCTGTTTTATGCAGGGTAACATTGCTATTTATAAAAATTTAAAAGTCTTATATCTTCAAAATAATAACATATCAAAAATTAAAAATCTGCATTTTGCATGTAAATTGACACATCTGTACTTACAACATAATGCTATAATAAAAATGGAAAATTTGGAATCTCTGCACAATCTCCAAAAGCTTTATTTAGGACACAACAACATCACTATAATTGAAGGATTAAAAAGTTTAAAAAAATTGCAAGAATTGCATATTGAAAGCCAAAAAATGCCACTTGGCGAATCGCTCTGTATCGAGCCGCGCAGTGCGTTTACTTTATCTGTAGGCATCACTTAAATTTCAAATGCTTTTAATATATATAGTTATATTGTTGAGATTGTTAATGTAAATTATAAAAATACTTATTTTAGATGTGTTTAAAAGTTCTTAATATTTCTGATAATAAAATGACATCTTTAAGAACTTTAACAGGTTTTCAAGAATTACATACATTAAATGCAAAAAATAATCTTATCGATAACATAAATAATTTAACTACGACAATAAGTACATTAACTTCTTTGAAAGATTTGTCTTTACAAGGTAATCCTGTTACGTCAGTTTACAGATATAAAGAAAATCTGATTGCTAACAGTGTTTTACTAGGTAAAACTATATAATCTATGTTTTAATTATCGATTATTATTCATATTTATTACTCAATCATTAAGTACAATTTATGTACAGCCAATCTCGACGGAAAAATTGTAACTGACACTTGTCGAAATTTTATGAAAAAATTTAAATTGGAAAAATACAATCGACATACAAAAAACTCAATTAAAATTCCATTAGAAGATGATATAACAAGTATGTTAATAATGATTTTTTTTTATTTATAAATGAGAATAGGAATTTCAGACAACATATTGTTTTCATGTAGATTCTCTACACTTGCCACCTGCCTTTCAAAGATCTATTTCGAGAGCAATTTTTCAACATCCGGGACCACATTTGTCTATAGCATTTACTCCTGGATCTCTCGCGCTAGGAAATCAGCTACAAATTCTTCCTGCTTGGAAGTCGGGTAAAAAAATAATTAGAAAAATCATTCTCTTTGCAACATCTATAATAATTAGATATTTTTATATGTAATAGCATCTGGCATCAAAAATACCAAGGATAATCACGTAATGCCGAGACCATTTTGGAGTAATGTAGTTAAAGATAATAAAAATAAGGAACCCCATTCAACACACTCTTACGTTAGTAATAAAGCTATTTCATTAACGTTAATTTAATTTTCTTTTTACCAATTTGAACTAATATCATTAATCGATTTAAGCACATTGATTTAGATTGAATTGCACGATATAAATTATGATTGTAAAGAATAACAATTTTTACGTAGTTAGAATGTAAAAAAAAAAAAAAAAAAAAAAAAAATTGTATTACTAATCACCCAAGGATTTGAATCATAAAATTGGTTTTATAAAATTTTCTACCAATAAGGCCTACATTTTCATTATTTTTATATATGCAATTTAAAAATGCTTTTATAAATGTAAATAGAACTTTACGATAATGTATACTACATATTAAATAAAATCATAGTAGTTGTGAGTAAATGTTAAATTAATTCACGTCCTTTCGCATAATAAGAAACATTTACAAAATTTTCAAATGCAATAAAAATATAATTAATCTTTATAAGCTGAGTAATGGTGTCATTACATATTAAATATGCAATATATTTTCCATAAACTAAATAACAAAAGTATTAAAGTATAAACTTACAAACTATATTTGTACGCTGCTTGAAGATCTGTACATACATTATTCATAAAGCTTACTTTATATGATAATTTAAATATTTATTCACATAAATGCAGTGAAATGTATTATAAAATTAATAAAGTATATTTGAATGCTTAAAATCAGAGCAATCTAAATTAATCTAGAAAAATCTTATTATTTTTCTATTTTACTGACTTTGAATTATATTGATATTACATAAGAATACATGTATTCTCCAAGCAGACTTAATGCAAAAATATATTTTTAAAAAACAGGAATAAATAACAAAAATAATACAAATATTAAATGACATACATATATATATATATATATATATATATATATATATATATATATATATGTATATATATATATGTTAGTCACTGTAAGCATGGAATGTTAAATACAATATAAAACATAAACATATTTTAGCTTATATGATAAAGAAAAGATATGAACTGAAAAATAATATGCAGCTTATTAAAATGTTATTCACAAGATCTTGAGACACCTATTTCGCGATATGTGTATAAGAAAAACAGGTAATCATTTCACTAGTAATCATTAGGAATTATATAAAATCATAGCATCGTCTTGAGCGTATCTAAAACTATGATCTTATATTATGAAATACGAGATATAGTGAAATCAATATATGTATATTTCGTGGCACACAGGCAACTTGACGTTAATCATATGTAACGCATAGAGCAAGCAACCAGTATATAAAATGTTTTATGTTAATAGGCCTGTAATTATTCTCTTCTTATAATAAAATATAAGCTTACTTCATTTAAATAAAATCTAAAGAGGAAATCTAGTCGAACTGCTTGTTTTAGATAAAACATATTAATTTTATGTAAAAAATTTTTCTGAAATTTTTAATAACAAAAAATAAATAGAAATAAATGTTGTGAACAAAATATTCTTCAAAATTTTCTTTATGATATTAATAATCTACATTTTGTACAAAAATATATAAAGATAAAACAAGAATCTTTTTTTTATTTAAAATGTATTTGTATTTTTTTTTTTATTTAAACGAAGTATCTATGTACGTTATAATAATTATATTAAATATAATAGATAAAATCAAAGAAATAAACTCTAAACTGTTGATAAAAAATAATACATTAAAGAACAAATATATAAACAACCAGATAAAATACAATATATTCGTGTGTGTATCATTATTCGTTTCGAGTAACTTATGTAAATTAAAATGTATATAAAACTGCAAAATTTAAATGCACCATTTTTCAGTGAAAATTTGTATTAGATTAATTTTATTTATTCAAATCGCATGTAAATTGAAATGAAACGTAAAATACTAAACTAATGAAGGTTTATGTAAAATTGTAGTTCTATGACTACGTAAGCTACAGCTAAATTTAGACATATACGCTGACCAATGCATATCATTGCTCTTGGTATAAAGTTTTATACATACATACATATATACATACATACATACATATATACATACACAAACTGAGTCCGGCCTAATTAACGTACCTCATTAGCGAGCGAGTAATCACAAAGGAACTTTAAGATCTAGCCTGCCCGCTGGTTCTTTATCTACTTTTATACGTATGTATATGCGTGAGCTTATTTATATTAATTATAATAATTGAAAAATATTGAAACCTATAGGTCTCTATCAATATATTGTATTTCTCATAAATATTATAAATGTAGTTGAAACGTGAAAAAAATCCATATTTTTTGTACTTTTTCTATAACATAAAATTAACATTTTTCCGATATGTAAAACTATGACGACTTCAAATATTTCAATTAGCTACACATACGTATATGTATGTATGTATGTATGTATGTATGTATGTATGTATGTATGTATTAATGTATGTATGTATGTATATTAATATGTAACATATACTCTGACTCTGTCACACAATGTTATGTAATAACTGTTTGCAAATATTAATTTCACAGATAATCAAACTATACATGAAATTTTTGCCGAGAAGCTTATCTTATTGCATTTAAGCATTACAACAGACAATATGTATGTAGAATCATTTTGCTTAACTATTACTTTTATTCTGACTTTCTATCGATTCATCTTTGAGGAGTTTTTTAACGTTTTGATAAAGTTATGTTATATATTTGTAACCTATTGCAACATATTTTACTTTTAATTTTATTCAAATATTATAAATCAGAAAATTTTATTTACTGTCAACAACTTGTAATATATTACACTCAAAGATGAAAGAAAGAAGGTTTTTGTTAGAGTACAAAAGATTCCGATAAATTGAAGGGTACATGCCTTTAATAGACTTGGACTATAAATATTTCGATATTCGATTAGTATTTCAATTTGAAATATTCTGGTATTACTTTACTGCAAAATTTTTAATTATTGTTGTATTGGTTATTCATTGTATGGCTGTAATTATTTTCTATTTTTATTGTTATGAAATTCATTATCAAAATTTTAAGTTGCAGGGCACCCCGGCTTTTATATATATATATATATATATATATATATATATATATATATATATATATATAATTATTGACATAACTATGTATAAATAGTTTATTCATTTGCTTACATACATACATAGCTATGTATATATATTATATAATATTCATTTATGTTCTCGTGTATATAAATACACCTTTTTATTATTTTTATATGAACACTGTAGTTTATAGTACTTCATTTATTGAAGTACTTTTTTTTTTAAAAGATTTAATCAAGAATTTCCTTTCAACTATCAAACTCGATTTACAACCGAGTTTAAGCTCGAATCGTTGAGCAAGCCGATCAAAATTTTCTTTAACCATAAAAGAAAAGGTATAAAGCTTAATATTGTTCCTTGCTTTATATTAACTTTGTAAAATATTTGACGACTTGTCGACATTTTTTAGTAGCACATTTCAGTCTGGTTCTTTTTATGACGCATTAGATGATGCATTCAATATATATCATTGTAAATACCAATTTGTTCTCCTAGTATCTAAAATTATCAATTGTTTGTGTTATTTATTTATAGACCAAGAGTGCCCTTTTATGTATATATATATGACGAACAATTCTTCAATAATTACTGTGCCGTTTGCTGCTGTATTTCTATCTTTTCCACTGTCATATCTGGATTCATAGCAGTGGCTTCCTGTATCGCTTCTGCCAAAGCTCGGTCGTGATCAACCGGATCACCATCCGATTGTATCGTTATCTTTTGTTCCACTCGTGTCTCAACTACACCATCTTTCTCCGTTTTATACTGTAAGATAATCAATATTTATTAAAGTATTATGTAACAGTAAACAATATTAACTTGATTAGCATATAATTTACCAACCGTGATAGTTTCAACAGTGCGAGTTTTACTGGATATGGTTTGTGTACTGACTATCTCTCCTGTGGCAATATAGTTACCATCTTCACTTTCAAGAGCTACTTTTCTCGTTTCAGTTGCCACTACAGGTACTGTAGTTGTCGTTGTCACGTTACTCTCCGGTTCTCCTGTATAAACGTGTTTCTCAGTTGCAATCACAGCTGGATCTCCCTGAATCAAAATTTACACAAAATTATTTTACTTAAAAATTATTTTCTAAAATATTAATAAAAAATAAAAACGATAAAGAATAATATAAACTTAATGAGTGTGAAAAAAATAATATGAAAAAACAAACGATTTAAGAGATCAAAGAATTAATCTCATAAATGAATAAAGTCACATTTATGTTTCATCTGTCTTTCCGGTTAAGGTACACATCTCCAAAATTATCGAGACAGCATCACAGCAACACCGACGTGGTCGTATTGTCTCGGATGTAAGAACAGGTATCATTTTACAAAGAAGATTTCCAAAATTCGCCAAACTTAAGACAGTTTTTTTTACATAACTCTTTGCATAACGTAAAATAATAATAAATATATATATATATATATATATATATATATATATATATATATATATATATATATATAACCAATGTACCCATATATATATACACATAAAAAAATATATATATACTTGAAAAATTTGAAAAATCTTTATGCAAATGCACCATATTGTTAGTTGGCAAGGCAAAATAACAAAATTTTATATGTGTATGAATACCTGTGCCACGTTGTCTTAAATATGTATTATCTTCTGCTTCCTATCAATAGAAAATTTTTAGACGTTACTCAATGGATTACCTGATAATATTGATTGTAGAAAGCTTGTTGGTCATCGTCAAGATCAATCGGTGTACCTGAATCTCCACTGCTCGAACTTGATGAACTTAACCTTCGTGAGAACAGCTACGCCATGCAACGTGTTAACCAAGCCGGCAAAAATTATTTACAAGAAACAAAAATAAAAAATAAACAATTCCGTATGAGTGTGAATAAATGATTCTAATTGAATTAATGTTAAATTAATAATATTATACTATTTAATCGATTTAATAATGATAAATGATATTTCATTGTAAGCATAATTTATGAATGTATAATGAAATGTTAAGATATGGTATTTCCAACTAAACATTTTTACATATGTAATACATTAAAGTAATATCTTGTGTGTGCTATATATGCAAAATGCTCATATGTATACAGCAGTTACATGAAAATCCAAATAATAACCGTGTAGCATAGTTTTTAAAAATGCTCACATGCTTCGTCTATTAATCTCAAGCATATATTCCTTTAAAAAAAAAAAAAAAAAAAAAAAAAAGATTAAATAGAAATTACCTGTTCGCCAGAAAGTACATGACTCGTGGTTCGAACCTCTTGCGTTACTACACGTTGTTCCTGTCTCGTCGCACTAGTTGCAGTTGTATGTGCTACAGTTTTTTCCTCTACCTAATATGAAAAAATAAATTATAACAAATAATTAAACAAAACTAAAAAAAACAAAGAATATATCGAATGCATAACTATAAATTAATTACAATTATTTTTATCGTATGCAGCACAGACTTTTAATAAACTAGCATTAATGTTCTATAAAGTAATGTTAAAGTGTTAATTACAAACCTGACTTGTCTTCTGATTTTTTTCAAGATCCTCATGCATCGTGGCGGTACGTGTAGTAACAGCTGTGGCTGTCATGTACGGAGTTCTACCATCATCTGGTGCCTCTGCCTAAATACAACTACCATGTGACTAAGATCTTAAAAAAATCATCTAAACGATAATTAAAAAATGTACAAGAATATGAATTTTAATGATTAAAAATTAATCACTATATGTCCTGTCATATTTTGATAACGTAAAGACTCAATTGCAAGGAAATAAGAAAACCAAATCTTTCTTTATATAAGATAAAGTAAATGAGTGTAATCATTTGTAATTCTATTAAAATAGCAAATAACTACAATATTAATTATTAATTAATATTAATTATAAAATTTTAAAGATTCCATATATGCGTACTCATTTTAAACGGTTCATCACTCAATTTCATGCAATATATTAAAATGAATGAAAAGAAGTTTTTATATTGGATGGTGAAAAATTATTATATATAATTAATGGGCGTGCAGAGTCTCTCGTCTGTTCAGTATATCTGATATGTTATATGAATTTTTTTTATTTATGAAAGGATGAATTCTAATGTGTCTCGTAATATGTTTCGCTATGTGTGTTAGTCTTTTTTATTTTTTTTTTTTTTTTTCAAGCGTATCACCTTATTGACGTGAGTGGAGACCGTAACTTGGCCTGTACCACCGGGTGTAAGATCTTCGATTTTTTCTTGAATATTTTGTGTCACGCCTTCTTGATCCTTGACCACCGATTGCTTGGTTGTCGTTTTCACTATTGTAGGTATTACAGCGGGAACAGCAGACTTCTTTAACTTAGTAGGAGTAGATTTCGTTAGTTCTTGCAAATTTTTCAGCATCGTCGTACTGTCGACCAGATGGCCGTTCTTTCCATATATTACACCGTCTCTTACATACGATCCATCCTCGGCAAATAATTCTTGATTGTATGGTTTTCCAAATTTGTCGTATATCTTGCCGTCTTTAACGTAATCACCGTCAGTTCCGAATGGGGCTCGTGGGATTGGTTTTCCATCTTTGTCACATACCAGTCCTTTTCGTACCATTGTAATCGTAATAATCGTAAAATGTTTATCGAGCGGCTTTCCACTAGATGCGCAAATTATTCCATCTTTGACAATATTTCCTTCGCCGTCAAAGTTTGCATGTTTCACTGGTTTTCCAGTTTTGTCTACCACGATGCCTTGTATAACTTTCAGACCTTCCGGCCCGAATGCCTCCTGCGTTAGTGGCTGACCATTCGCGTCATAAACTTTGCCATTTTTTATAAAACTGCTTTCCGGTGGTAAGTCTTGATTAGAAAGAGGTTTTCCATTGCGTCCATAAATCAGGCCGTCTTTAATAAAATTACCGTCTTGGCCATAAGTATTTTGATTGAGATATCCTCCCGCGTCATCGTAAATTCTGCCGTTTTTTACCACGCTGCCTTCATTGTCAAAATTACCATATCTCAATGGTTTTCCGGTATCGTCGTAGATTAGGCCGTAGCGAACTGACGTAACAGTGATTATAGTCTGTCTTTTGTTCAATGGTTTTCCATTTGGTCCATACAATAAACCGTTTTTTATATAACTACCATCGTTGTTGAATGTGCCACGACTGAGCGGTTTTCTGTCCTTTCCATAAATTATACCATTTTCAATGAAATTACCTTCGATACCAAACGCAGCATGATTTAAAGGTTTTCTATCTTTTCCATATAGTTTTCCTTCCTCGATATAACTCCCACCAGGTAATTCAGAGCCCGCATTTAATAACTGACCTCCCCAGCCGTATATAAGCCCGTCTCGAATGTAACATCCATCTGGCTTAAACGCACCTTGTTTTAACAGTTGTCCATTTTTGTCATAGACCACTCCGTCTTGTATGTAGCATCCGTCAGGTACCAACGACGATAAATTTTTTGAATTCCCGTGATTATCTACAATCTTTCCATTATTGACCGCTATATTATCTGGACCTTTGTCATCTTGAGTCAAAGGCTTGGCATCTCTGCCTATAATGAGGCCATTCCGAATAGTATTGCCGTCAGGACCAAACACACCTTGTAATACAAGTTTGCCGTCTTTATCGTAAATCAATCCACCCGCGACATACGAACCATTAGATCCAAACGAATCTCTACTCAAGGGCTTTCCCGAATGATCAAATATTACGCCGTTGACGATAAAGCTGTCTTCCGGCAAACCTGCGTTCAAGTTTAATGGTTTATTGTCGCTACCGTAAATAAAACCATCCTTGACGTAACTACCATCTGGTTTAAAGAATGAAAACTTTAATAATTTTCCATCCCTACTATATATCTTGCCGTCTTTAATAGCTGCACCTTCGGGTACCAATGATTCTTGATTAAGCGGTTTTCCATTTTTTGCGTGAATAATACCTTTCTTTATGTAGCTTCCGTTCGAACCAAATAATTCATTTTTCACTAGTTTACCATCTTTCATCAAAATGGTGCCATCTTTCGCTACAAATCCTTCAGGGCCGAGAGTAGCATTCGATAATACTGAACCGTCCGCATTGCGTAATGTACCTTCTTTAATTACAAGATTATCGGGCTTAAAAAGGCCCTGAGATAATGGTTTGTTGTTTCTATTATGTATTAAACCGTCTTTGATAAAATGACCACCAGCTATTAATGGAATTTGACTTAAAGGTCTACCGTCTTTTCCATATATCGCCCCATCTTTCACAAAACTACCGTCAGATTTGAAATACGCGTGTTTAATAGGCTTACCATCTTTGCCAACTACTTTGCCATCTTTTAAATGAGCACCAATCGGTAGCAAAGAGCCTTGAGTTAAAAATTTTCCATCCCTCGAGTAAATTACGCCATCTTTTACGACAGATCCATCAGAATTGAAAGATTCGCTTTTAATTAGTTTACCGTCCTTGGAGCGAATCTTTCCTTCCGTGACGTAATGGCCTTCAGGTCCTAGCTTGTCCGTATTAAGTGGTTTTCCATCTTGTCCGTGTATTAAGCCATCACAAATAAACGTGTCATCAGGTATAAGTGCGACCTGATTCAAAGGCTTGCCGTCTTCGTTACATACTATACCGGCAACTATATACTTTCCATCTGTATCGTACGAGCCCTGAGTCATAGGTTTCAATCCCGATGTAAATATGAGACCTTCTTTCACATATGTTCCATCTGCACCCAATTGGCAGTGTGAAATTGATTTGCCGTTCTTCAGCAACAACTTACCCTCTTTGACTATTGCGTGACTCGGCCCAAGAAAAGACTGCTTCACTACTTCACCATTAAGAGAATAAATAATACCATTTTTTATTGAATTTCTATCTGTACCCAATATTTCTTGATTGAAAGGTTTGTTATCTTTCGCAGTAATTATGCCATTGCTAATATGAGTCCCATGCGGTCCGAAATCTCCTTTCTTCAGTGGTTTATTATCTTTTCCGTAAACTTTACCATCAATTATTTTGCTTTCATCTGGCCCGAGATGACTCTGATCCAATGGTTTACCTTCTTTGGTATAAATCACACCTCCAATAATTTTTGAGCCATCGGGAAGAGGCAAAATGTGATAATCTGGCTTAGATTCTATTGGTGCCGGTGGAATTACTGAAGGTTGACCAACGGTATCTCCATGTTCGCGTTCACCGGTAATGAAAGCCGTTGTTTCGTCTTTTTCACCACCTGCTTTTGTAGCATTTTTCTGTTGCTCTTTAAGAGCAGCAGACTCAACATAATTAAGCCCCGGGGTCTTCAATCCTGGTGGTTGTTTGTCCGCTTCCTTAGTTTTTCTTTTTTCTACAGATTCGGCTACTTTTTTTTCTTCTCCCGGAGCATAGTTAAACGCTAATCCCGTAGCTTTTCGGCTAGCTGAAGTCGGAGACGGTTGATCTTGCGTACCTGGTGACGCAGGTCGATCTTCGTATGTAAAACCAAGTGGAGTAAACGGCTTTCTTGTAGGTGAGGTTTCAGTTTCTTCATAATCGTAAGGTTTCGTGTAACCGGGAAGCTGAGAAGATTTCGTAGGATCTTGATTCTCAACTGTTTTTTTATCAACTTTTTTCCCTTGCTTCTCTGATAGAGGAAGATTTGATTCAACATCACTTTTATCCGTGGATTCGTCGAGTTCTTTGTTCTTTTTCTGTTTCTTATCCTTGTCCTTCTTCGTAAACAGGAAACCGCCAACGGGACTCTTGGATAATACACAAAATACATGCGATACAAAATACATGCGATGTACATGATGTATAATAAAAAAAAAAAAAAAAAAATATATATATATATATATATAAAACATACTTCTGTCACATATAAATGAAGCTAATGTTTGTCTAAAGATAATGATGTCTACGTATCGATATGTAACTATTTCCGCAAAGGTGTAAATTAAAAGTCGTGCAACCTCAAATTATGTATGAAAAAATAGCTACACATTCAACAGAATATTAATTTATATTATTATTAAAATCTAATAAAATACTTACTGAAATAGAACATTTGAGAATAATAACGTTAATCTTAGTTAAACGAAAATATTTAAAATTATTTTTTCTACTTTATATAAAGTGATAAAAAGCAGCAACGCGCGCGCGTACAACAACAATATAAAGCTTACCTTAATTTTGTCCTTCTTTTCTTTATCCATTTTTTCAGGAGTTTCCTTATCCTTCTTTTTTAATTCTTTTTTAGATAGTGATTTATCATCGATATTGTCAAGACGAGCATCGTCGTTAATCAGATCAGAATTATTCAAATCATTGTGATTTTCCTTTTCGTTTTCATTCTGTTTATCCTTTTTCTTCTTTGATAGACCACCGGGCGGTAGGACAGCGATTCCTCCGACCGGTTTCTACAAGTAAATTTACACAATCACACGTCGCTTCATGCAACAAGCATAAAGCTGCTACGCTGTTAAAATAATACTAAAATACTAAATACATGAAAAACAACTGTATTTTAAGATACAATGCATGCTTTGTGGATTACGGTCTGCGCTCTCAAATTATATATGTTATAATTTATTACAATTTGTTGTTAAATGTCTTTCTATTAATAATGTTACACTAAACTTTTACTAAATCTAACACAAATTTATAATGCTACACATTTAAAGAGCATTCTTTTTTAATAACAATCAACCGTAAACTAAAGTCTTTTTATTTATAAATAATTTTATGCCTAAATCTGTGAAGTTCTAAACTTTCAGTAATAATATAACAATTCTCTAAGAATTTTATTGCCTACATACTCCATATTGCTAATATTGGTAAATAAATTACTACATCCCACATTGAGGCGATGGCCGTATAAGTTTTACAAGGAATAGAAATAAAAAAGAATGTAGCAACATGCACTGTGAAAGAGAACAAAACACCAATGGTCACATACAAAAAAAAAAAAAAAAAATCAGTATTGATAATAAATATATAAAATTAATAAAAGCGAAAGTGCTTCAGGTAAAATTCTATACCTTTCTCCCACGATCTGCATCATATTCTCCTTCCAGGCTACTGGTGCTGCTAGCTGATGTTGTTCCGGCACTTGTTTTTCGTGTGAGCTATCGGTGTTAGTTACGTGTCAATTAATTGAAATATCGGCGTTAAAAAAAAAAAAAAAAAAAAATTATGCTCTTTGCATATTTTTTATAACTTTACTAATGTATCAAAATTCAATTTTAATCGTACGTATGAAAAAGATATGACATAACAACTCTAAAATATGTGTTGTATACAATATAAATTGCCATGCTTTTGTTGCAACATCTGAATCAGTGTAAAGTGTACGTTAAAAGTTATTGCGTAGGTAAGTCAATAAATATATTACGCATAAATTGATTATCAATATAAAAATTAGTATATAAACATATAAAAAATAAAATTTTACTCTACTGACTCACCCACGCATTGATGGAGAACGTAAGCCAATTGGTGTTCCGCGACTTCTCTGATATACATTTTTTCCGATAATATTATTATATGCATGTTATTTCCTTTTGTCATTCCTCACGACGTTACATATCGTTATATTACATCGCACAAATCTCCAAAATTCAAAAGATTGTATTTTTTTTAATTAAAAAAAAAAAAAAAAATTAGTTTGAAAGCGTAGACCGCAAATGAGTGTTTAATAAGTCATAATTTATATCGTTTATAAATTTTGTTTTAAAAATCGGTTTCACGTTCGCATGACGAAAATTCATGCATACTCTACTTTCTAGCCAATTATTTTAAATACAAAAAAAAGTTTTCTAACAAAACGTAGACAAATAAATGTATTACCTTCTCTTTTTGCTTCTTGATTGGACTAGGCCGTCTATCATCTATGTGTTCTATATCATCAGGAAGCATTTCAGGCTCGTAGCTCATAGTATGCCGTTTGCTTGGTTCAGAACCGTATGTTTCGACTGGTTTAGGTCCACCTAATGCTGTATAAGGCAGTCACACTACTTCACATCTTAGTATAACATAGATATAATCATGTGATTATAAAAAGGCACTTGTGGTTTATGCGAATATTTTGAAAACTATTAACAGAAGGTGAAATAGTGTTTACAATAAATTAATTAAAAAAAAAAAAAAAAAAAAAGAAAAAAACAACAATCTAATAATAAAAACTCGTGCTTGTGCAAGCTTGTGTCCTAATAAGAATGTTTTAGATCAGACATACTCCTGAATAAATATATAATGTTATAATTGTAACAATTTAAATCTCCACTAAATCATATAATTGTTATACATTCACATTTTGGAATTCTTCATTCACAAGAAGAAAAAAAATTACAAATGATAAAAGTTTTATTTACCATCCATACTTCTGGATGTAAGTCGTCGGCCACTTAAAGATCTCTCGAATTGTGGAGGTTGCCTATCGATTGGAGTCTTTTTCGTTTCATAGTGAGTTCTTCCAGAATATCGAAAACGAGATCCTAAATGTGGAATTAAACCTACTTTCTTTACAGGCTCCGGGCTCATAAGTCTACGAAACAAAAAGAAGAAAAAAAATGTTTGCAATTGATTAAAAATGTGCACAAGCAATCGTAAATAAAGACTTGAATTATTACAATTATTTACCTGAAGAAAGTGTGATGCTCCACGCATACTTTCCATAACTTCTTTGCTGCTCTATGATTGGCTAATTTGAATCCGATTGTAGATTCAAATTGTTCAAAATCGCCTGGTCTAATTTTAATATAAAAATTATGCCTCTTGTAAGATATTTTCAATATTTTGGGCCAGGCGAACCTATTAATTCTTAAACGGTCCCTATAAACAAGAAGACCTGAAGCGCATACTCCTAGCATTATATCAACACCTTCTGAATCTTTCGCTGGATGAAGATCAACACCGTACATAGCTAATTTTTTCGCATTTTCGAGATAATGTAATTCTGCTTCGGCGGGTGTTTGACCTCTATAAATGGGAAATTAATTTTGTTATTCACTTAAAAGATCGATACAGTTTTTCTTTTCTTTATCATCAAAGTAAAAAAAGTAAAATTACTTGTATGAAAACAAAACTAACTTATGGGTTTTATGTAGATCCATTACTTTCTCGATTAATTCAGGCGTTTGGTTAGGAGCAAATTTAAAATCTTTCAAGTACGTTCTTCCATGCTGCTCTGGATCGTAATCTCCGACTTCTGATTGAACCAGATAGGAGCCCAAGAGAGCATGTGTCACAAAGGAACAAAGTAAACGCCCTGTAATAATGTCGTTTCTGATCTGTAGACATAACTGATAACGTGTTATATCTTCGTGCAACTGAGCTGGATCCGGTGGATAGAATTTAACTTCAAAATTAAACTTCCACGGCTCGGCTAAAAAAAACATGCATTAATTTCACAAGACAATTCTTTTACACATACCATTTCATATCATGATAATTTTGTGATGATTTCCATACTTTTAATAAATTTGGTGATTCTTTTATGAAGATCCAACCAATTGCGCGGATCGTGCCTGTCTTCGTAAATAAGACCAAAGTAATCTTTCTCCAACAAATTCATGCTTTGACAAATCATATCGAGAAGTTCTTGGCCCCTTGCCTTCCTCTGCAATCAAATAACATTTCTCAACGTCAAGAAGATAAAATATAAATTAATTTATATAGGCGCAGACTAAATCTTTTGTCTAAAGACAACTCACATCGATGTAGAAGTCCTTTACAGTGCCGTCGAGAAGAGTAATTTTGGCGAGAGCCATTTTTCCTCTGCTAACTGGACTCTTTGTGGGCGAATTTGTCCCGGTTCCATTCTCCGCTGTTGCTTCCGCTGGAGCATTAGCGGCCTTTTGTTCTTCCGGCATGTTTTTGCTCTATTCGTACACCTAGAATCAAACAGATGACTCAATTTAATACTGAAATGACAACTAAAGACTGTCTGGGTATATCTCGTAATTTAAATTTCTCGATAACAAAGTTATTCTAAACTACGAAAGTTACAACATTGGGTCTCTAATTTTATTGGAAAAAAAAAAAAACAATTAGAAATGCTCACAATATCCTCGGTATACGTTTGGCTGTAAAGTTACTGAAGAAAATTAATGTATCCGCCACATAACTTATCTTGATATTCTTCCACGATCGTAATATTGATAAAGAAAGGTCACGATGTAGTATATATATATATATATATATATATATATATATATATATATATATATATATATATATATATATATATATATATATATATATATATATATATATATCTCGTTATAGATCCCGTCTAGACGACCTAAGAGTGTCACCCGGTGAAATAATCAATATTTCGCCGAGGGTTCGCAGGTCCAAGTATTTTGCGGACCGTGCGTGCGCCAGTCGCGATTTCGTTATTAATGAAGAGCGATGGTATACACGAGGGTTCGTCGAACCTCGAGCACTGTAGGGTGGGCATCCTTGAACTTGGCAAGTGCAACGAATAGAGTGACAAGGGTACATACGTATATCGATTACGTACAAGCGTCATTCGTTTCTAGATAAAGGCAACACGTAATTCTATATATAACCGGCTTGTTTTACATAATATGTTATAAAGATATATATATATATATATATAATGGCGACAGAGAAAGTCGTCGACAAAGAAATGTACGACTATAGAATTACCATGTTATAAATATCGATACTCTTGTGCAATGCAAGCATTCGTTTTGTTCTCGTAACGAGTTACCTTATAGAAATTTTTAACTAGAAAACTGAAAAGAATTACGACGGAAAAGAAAAAAAATCAATTTTACATCAGATACATCTGATTCACCTGTGAGAAAGAGGCAACGCATATTACGTTGTACATTTTATGCGCGTATAAAATGCAAGTCAACAATCGTAGGAAGGTTTTTAAGAAGTTGATTGCGCAAAAAACTAGAGTCCTAAAGGCAACGCTAAGAGCAGCGACCCTGACCGACACGCTCCGTAGAATGCAGAATTTGCCTACATCGAGCTGCCTGCCTGCAACTTGAGAAGAGCGTAATTGTGGCCTCGTTCGACAGTATTGGACAAACAGCAGTTGAGACACAATTGCACGAAATCAGTGCAGCACAAAACGATCGTTGTTAACATTCCAAAGTACCCGGAGGGCCTTTTAACCACCGGGGTTAACAAGTGTTGGACCAACGAAGCGACAATTTAAAAAAAAGGAGCAGACCAGACGATAAGAAGATTTTTAAAAGAATGGAAATTAATAACGATTACGATTTATCGATTAGATAAACCTAACAACGCTACTCTACTTTTTTCTATACTTTGATGATTTGACAACGATTAAAGTCATACTCGTTTACAAGCCAGCGTAGAAAAAAAAAAAAAAACATTCAGACAAAAATAGCACGATGAAAGAAGAGAAGAAAGGTAATGTGCCTTCGTTAGCAATTTTAAGTAGCTTTATGACTCGCTCCGGTGGACGTCCGCGTCGATAAATCTGCCGCTGCGTCGTAAAGAGCATTCGTATCGTTTTTTTTTTTTTTTTTTCGGTATAGCGCAAATTCAACGAGAAGAAAGAAACGTCATTAAGCGGCCTTTACGGAATCGATGAGATAATACTAGCGTTTACTCTTGTCGCAACGCAATGTACATTTATTTTAATGAAAAACCGTATTTCGCGAACACGCAAATTGATCTCAGGCCTCTTCTAACGAATTACTAACATATTTATCTCATAACACTTGAACAGGGTAGATACTTATTCGCCATATTTTTACGATACTTGTTATAAATATTATCAGTAGATAGTGCTTATATCGATACATACTATATACATATGTATCGTTACAATTAAAAAAAAAAAAAGCACGTAGTTTTGCTTTATACCGTCAATTGGAAGAATCGTGTCTGACGAGGCATAAATTCTTTCATTAAGATAGCGTAATGTCGTCGAGAAGCACGCACGGAAGCTGATGAGGATCGGACCAAAAGAAACGCATTGTGCGTGTGCGCGTGGGCGTGTGCCAGGGATCATACGACCGACCCCTCTCATTTACAATCGGCCCTTTGACATGTCTGAACCTGAAACCCACGCGATATACATTAGAGGATTAGAGCAAGATGTAAAAAAAAAAACATCAAAGATATTCCAATTTTTGCATTTTTAATGCAAATTATTCCCAGTAGTATTTTCGTTTATGTCTCACGTACACACAAGTTTAGTAAACAAGTACACTTTTGTTTAAATATTAATTTCAATATACATATATTAATAATTAAAAATTAGCATTGTATAAAATATAGTAGAATGTGTACGTAATGTTAAAATTTAATCTCAAATAAATTTATATGTTGCAAGTAGTAAAAAAAAATAACGATATCTAATCATACAACATATACGGATCCCGAAAGATTCAAAAGACCATTTTCCAACAACTAGTTTTTTTTGTTTTTTAGATTGCCCTCCGCTATGCGACTCCTCGCAAAAAGAAAACTTGGAATACGAAAAAAAGATTTAAAGAGCCTTGGTTCACAGGGGGAACCAAGAAAGGGTCTTTCATAAGGCCCTTTAAAGTTTAAAGGGAGTGAAAATGAAATGAGAGAGCCCTTTAAACTGGCTTACCGCTAGCTAGCTCACAATCGGAAACGACCTTACCCTAGCTGGTTCCCTTTTTACAAGTTTTAAAACCACTCTACCTGGGAACATTTAAATCATCTTTCCCGATAGATATGGATCACTCCAGTTTTGTACATTATACCTTTCGATTAATTGATTATTCGATCAGTCGTAACGCTAAATATAAACGCAATTATATTCTCACGATACAAGAAATAAATAGGAAATGTTTGCGACGCAAGGGCGACGAAAGAATCCTAAAGGGTTCGACGAGAGAGAGAGAGAGAGAGAGAGAGAGAGAGAGAGAGAGTAAAATTACCGGAGGGCGATCGACAATAACGACTTGTACGAAACGTGCTTTACAACCTTATAAAGCCACCCTCCCTGACTGATAGCAGGGGAAAGATAAGGGTGCTCATGACCAGAGCCAGGCCGTAACGGGGCGCGCATTTTCTTCTTTTCCATCAAAGAGAAAAAGAACGAAATATATATACAAGCATACATATAAGCGATCGATTCTTTCAAATAGAGATAGACAGAGGATTTGAGGAAGATCGAAAGATAAGATGAGAAAGCAAAAATAACAGAGACGGGGTTTTTCGTTACTTATAAATCTGACCGTTTTATCACGTTATCGATAAACGTAATCCTGTAACGTTTGCGTGTCACAAATACATCTCGATATCACTCGCAAAATATAGTAGATATATAACTCTGAGGCATTAACCCAATTTTTTTTTTCAAGTATGGGTTGTAACGTAAGAAAAAAATAATCATATCGAACAAATAATATCCTGCATTCTGGGGATTGAAGGAAAGACCTTCCCTTTCAAGAATTTGCGTGCACATCGTTGCACGCGAAGAACATATTTGATCGATAAGTTGAGCTATATTAACCGAAACGTGTACCAAAATTGAAAAAATATTTCAAACAACTTTTATCAACAAGCCTAAGTAAATATCGCTTGGAAAATTATAAATGAACCATAAAAAAAAGGTTATAGCAATTAGACTCGATAAATTTTAAAGAATGCATTTGTTAAATAAGTATTTAAATGTCATCGTTATGCAAGACGAATAAAGTTTTTGTCGTTTAAAAAAACTAATTTTTTTTTTTCTTTTTTTTTTTAATAGTTACAACTGATAGCGATGCTAAATACGGTTAACACGTGGCCTCGCGTGTTTTAGCCTTCAACACTATCGCTGATAAATCAAGCGTGTTTTTCTTACATTAGTTAGACCCCGCCTGCGAAAGCTTCCTGGGTGTATTTTTCTGGGTGCGAGTTTCCACAAGCGTAAAATAAACGCGTGGATTAAAAAACAAAAAGCTTAACGAGGAAAAACGTATAACGATACATTTTTATCACGTCACGTGCAACCACGACTTATGTGACTCACATGGAAGAAATACGTGTACCTACATGCGTGCGTACGACGCGTAATTTACAATAATTATGAGGGCGTTCCCATATTGTATCGACGTTCGTCGAGAGTCGAGAACATTATTGCGGAGAATGTGCTTCATCCTGTGCCGTAATGGATCGCTGCATAGTTTCACGAACGTTACAACGTGGTAAACTTGCCATACATTTTTCTAACTTTCAAATTTAAGTAAAATCGTGGCAACTAGTAATTTCAAAAGAAACAAGATCTCGCATT
Organism: Cardiocondyla obscurior; assembly: GCF_019399895.1. NCBI lineage: Eukaryota > Metazoa > Arthropoda > Insecta > Hymenoptera > Formicidae > Cardiocondyla > Cardiocondyla obscurior. The sequence continues at coordinate 5,552,601 of NC_091877.1, forward strand.
ACTATATGCCACTGTAATCAAATAATTATACAGTATCCTCATCACGCTCGTAACGGAGAACCAACGGTTGTTGGCTGGCATAGCATAAAAAAAAGACCGTTTGTGTGACAATTGTACTCGATGCCATTTTGTACGTACGGTATCACCAAGCGAAGGATCTCTGAGCTGCACGCGCGCGATATCAGATTCCTTTCAATTCAAATGACGTCACCGGGTTCACACACGTCGTGTCCGAAGAGCTGTCGACACGACACAACGGCGGGCGACAACTACTAGCCGAGACATTCGCGTTTGGCGCAAGCACTCATCTTGATCGCTGAAAATACAAGACATATAAATGTCCTATTTATGTGAGATGTCCCGATAACGACCAAAGAGCATAACGAATGAATTCTCTTATACTTGTATCTCTCCTTTTACGTCGTGATCGATCCGTAAACGTAACGCACGACGGGGCACGGGGAAAAGACTCGTATAAATAAAACGATATAAGCAAAATATCTTTTCTTTTCCGCATGTTGAAAAATATTAAGAGCACCGATTGTAGCACTGAATTCTAAGAATGCGTAAGAACGATTCCTTGTCGACGATTCGCGACAGGGAAAGTGATTTCTTTGATAAATGGATTAGAAAGTTTTCCGCGTATAAAAATATTATTCGAGACAAAATACGTAAACGCTCGGGTACCATTGTGACATGAAGGTCTATTTTTAAGTAAAACACTAATAAAACCAGTTTCAAAAACAAAAAAAAACAAAAAAAAAAAAAAAACGTTACCGTTCGCTTCCGGCTGGTCCCTTCGTCAATGCGTTATCCCGGGTGCGTGCACATTTATAATCTTATGACAAGAGTAACCGGTGGTAACCGGCAGCCTCGCGCGGACGACATAACGGCAATATCGCGTCGTGACGTACCTGCGAAATTGTCCCGATTGTGAGATTTAAGACTTGGGGAGGATTAAAAAATATCAGAAAAAAAAAAAACCACTCGCGAATATAAGTTTTCTTTGACTTTTGATAAATTTCAGTTTACTTTAAAAAAAAAAAAAAAAAATTGTATCTTTTTCGGTATAACAAAATGTTGTAGAGAAACTACGAACTTGATAAATTTTTTGCCAAGTATAAATAATCGGACAACATCTCTTTCAGAGTAAACTAGAGAAAAGGCAGTCGAACATTCTCATCGATCACTAAAGCTGCAAGCGCATCCAGAATGACGCGTCTTTCGAAAATAGTACTCTGCTGCGGTAAAACGCATAATTGACCCAATTGAACCGGTAGATGTTTGTGGAAAAGAAAGAGACACGGCCTTTCGTCAAGGTTAGTCACTAATTTCTGCATTCTGCGAAGACGTGGAATTACTATGCGCATAATTAATACGGCATCTCGTCGTTCCACTTACGTTTGGATCAACGATTTACGAACGAGGAACAATAAATCCTGAAATATATGTAGGTATAACGACGTAGCAAGACAAAAGACAAATAGAAATTGTTAGTTATTGGTCGTTTAATCTTATGGCTTACCAAGGATTAATTCTATCGTGGCGAGATGTATTCGTAAAACCATGCAATTTTCATTTTTAATTGTCCATGTCCGCATCTTATTAAGAGTAGAATGTAGCAAGAAAAATGTACAACTGACACAAATGTATTTTTCCGACGACGAGCAAAATGGATTCAGAGGGAGTCAAAGTGCGAATCAATAAGATATCGCTCTAGATGCACGATCCTCGATTTAAACTTGAAAACAATCAAATTGTTAGAAATGATGAAAATGATTAAATGAGATGTGATACTTTTATACGAGAATATTACGTAGAAGAGGGGGATCGGTAATAATTATTTATAGCAACGTCGGGGTAAAAATAAGGCGTGTGATACTTTCTCCTGGTCGATAAGATTAGTGTCGTGAGCTAATAAATGACGATGCTTGGGAAATTTGTCAACGTATTCGCGATGAAATGCTCGATAGCCTGCACATTCCGGCACTCGTCTTGTAAATCGCAAAAGACGGCGTTTCGTCCCGGCGATTATTCCCTTTGCTTCATTCATTGACGTTTCAAGCGCAATTGAACGTAACGGCACGACCGTCCCCAATCAAACGTGTTCAAGATATCGACTTGAACGATCAGATATATCTCACGCCGGTTAAACGACACGGGATCATTCCGAGAGGTGGTTTAAACTCTAGCATTCGTAATTTCTAGCTTCCGTTCGATTCGTCTGACGAAGGTAGCTTGAAATAAGGCTTCGGGAGAGCGATGTCGCGGTTTTATCGTAGGCACAAAACTCGACGAGGAGATTTACTCCGAGCACTCTGTCGCTATCGCTCCCGCCCTGTCCTGTCCTTTCTGTCGGGACACCCGGTATCCCTGTAACCGATCCGTCCCATCGACGCTCGATAGCGTCGTACGAAGCGACGCCTCTCACGTAATCCGCGCTTCCTTTTGTTACGTGCCGCGTGACTGTTACACATTATACTACCACATACGTGGCGTGGCATGGCATGGCGTGGCGTGGCGTGGCGTGGCGTGGCGTAACGTAACGTGGAAAAGAACGCAATCAACCGAGTAATCAACCTGTGAATGTTACGAAAAAATGTTACTAAACAGGCATTCGTCGGATTTGAAAAGATGCCCTGGGATAACCCTCGTAAATGCCACACGGCGAAATATCGCGCTCAGACAGATCGATGGGGCATCGTGCACCCCGACGACGTGTGCATCGCCGGCTCGGGCGTACACGCACAATCATTTTCGCACCCTACGTTTCAATGCTATCCCCCTCGCGATAAACGCAGTCGTCCGGAATTCTATTCGAGGCGAGGTGAGGACTTTGCAAAGGGTCGAAAGAAACGTTGACGGATCGAGAGTGCTCGGCCTTTTCAAGTAAAACGACACGTTGCATCAATATAATATATGTATGATATACGCTTGCAGCTCGACAATTAAATTTTACTAATAAATATCGGCCTTAACTTCCAGAGCATCGATAGCAGGACTTTGGCAGGAAATTGTTTATCGAATGATTCGGATCGTGCCCGTAGTTGCATAGTTATCGGCACCACGATCGGGTCGGGCGGTTTACGATCCCGCGGGAACCGGCGACGATGTTGGGCAATTAACACACCTTTACGTACCTGCGATACAACGAGACGAGAAGAACGGAACAGAGAGTAGCCTCCGCCGTTGGCGAAGCACGATGCGCGGCGAACAATGACACGGACGATCGGCGGGAGGAGGCGGGCGGGAACAGGGCTTGGTCCTCCTTCCTCGAAGCAGGGGCACCAGCTGCACTGTAACGTAAGGTGGAGTAGCACGTATAAACAATTGCTGTGTGTGTGTGTGTGTCTCTCTCTCTCTCTTTTGTTGAGCTCACCAAGTCGATGGGTCTGTTTAGCCGTCAGCGGGCGGTCTCCTCCGGATTACGAGGCGACGCCGTACGAGACGGGGACCCTTAGTATCCGCGCCATTTTCAAACGGTCCCTCGAATGAGCGACGTTGAGAAATTGCGATGCGATGCGACGCGACGCGACGCGACGCAACGCAACGCGACACGGACACCGCCCGGGACGCGCCGCGCGATAAATTCTTCGTCCTTCGTTCTCTCTACCTCTCTACCTTCTCCTCTTGGCACCTTTAGCCTCCAATTTTACTGTGCGAGAGGTTGTGAAACAACGGGAAACCGAGATCGGCCAGGAACGCTACTACACCGAATACCACCGCGGCACTGCCCTCGGCGCTCCTACGCGATCGCCGTCATGGCCGACCGCGACTAGGAAAAGCGGAGTTTCTCTCGTGACGCAATCGGACAAGCACGCCCTGTTTCAGCCGCATTTTCTCCGTCAGGCGGCGCCGCGTGCCACGACGAGGCAGATTGTCTTTTTATCACAGGTGCAAAAACTGTTCTTATCGAGAATCGATCATTTTTTTTTTTTTTTTTTTTTTTTTTAACAGCTAAAACTTAATTTTCTCCGCAATTATTTAATTTTCCTTTTATTATTGTATTCCTTGCAAACCGGCCGCGAAACTCTTCACCTAATTTTTAATACCTGGGTTGTAAAAATATCACACTTTTACGTATGTCCTCGTCGCAGCAGACAATCTGCAGATTTATATTTTTATAGCGTAAGTAAAGAAGCTTGTGTAAAAGACTATTAAAATATGAATACTTTTATCCAGGTAAAGTAAACAACTTGATGCGCTATGTAGTCGGTCGCTACCGCGGGTGCATTGCGTGAGGGATGAAGAGCCAGCCGAGAATGACAGGTCCAGACGAGTCGAGGAAGGTAAAAGAGTTGTTTACTATTTGACGTGGCGAGAGACGACGCGAGACAGCAGTCTTTCACGTCTGGTTTTCGTTCGACCCTCAAACTGGATTTTTGGTTAAACGGACCTGTATGTCAATGAAAATCACAGATGGATATTTGTCAAATCGATCTTGACGATCTCCGATCAAGTTTTGGTTTTTATTCTTGGCCATCGAGACCCGATCCAGTTGCACTCGCTGATCTCGGATGATGTGTCAACGTTATATAATTTTGTGATACGTCGTATCTTCTGATATCACAACAAGGTCAGGATATCCGTTGTTATCACGTTGTAGGGTTAGGTGATACTTTAGTCTTGGGGTAACACGGTCGAAAAGAGCGCACGCAATTTCGCTTAAAAACTTGTGCACGATTGTTGGTCTGTAAATACATATACATATTAATTGTAATATTGCAAAACTTTAATTAGAAATTTGACTTAATTTTGCATGTTGAGAAAAAATTTCAACAAAACTGTATTATATAGCACATTAATTATCACTTAAAACTGTCTAAAATAAAAATTGTAACTATATAAAGATATACACATCGTTTTATGCACTCTATATTGTAATACAACTGCAAAAAAAATTTTATGTACTAAAGTTAATGCATGTATAATATATATATATATATATATATATATATATATATATATATATATATATATATATATATTTTTTTTTTTATAACTAATAAAACAGCATTAAGTAATGGCAAGCAAATCTTGGAATGTCTTGGTTACGGGAGGCGCTGGTTATATTGGTTCTCATACAGTCTTGGAATTGTTACAAGCAGGCCTTCAGGTGGTGGTAATAGACAATCTTAGCAATGCGTACAAAGGTGAGATTTAACAAGCTACCTGGCAGATGATTATTTCAGTATTCAAATTGTACAATACACGCAAATTAAGCATGCGATAAAGAGTAAATTTAACAACAGTTGAATTTAATGAAATGGCACTATTTTATTGCATATAATTGTATAATTTTTATATAAATAAAATAAAATTTTTGTTATGTTTACAGATTTAAATAGCGACAAACCAGAATGTCTTATTAGAGTAGAAAAATTGGCAAATAAAAATGTCACGTTTATTAATTGTGACATAATAAACATCAATGATTTAAGAAATGTGTTTCAGAAAGTAAATATATTAGCTCATACTTTTGCTAACGTTATATTAAATGTATATATTAAAGTTTTTATTTTTATCGCAGCATACCTTTCATTGCGTTATACATTTTGCTGCGTTAAAAGCAGTTGGGGAATCGTGTCAAAAACCACTTGAATATTACAAGACTAATGTTACCGGAACGATAAATCTATTACAAGTTATGCGGGAAAGTAATGTAAAGCGTTTTATTTATTCAAGTAGTGCTACAGTTTACGGAATACCTGAAAAACTTCCTTTAGTAGAAGACATGACAACTGGTAACTGTACAAATCCTTATGGAAAGACAAAATTTATGGTTGAAGAAATACTTAAGGATTTATGTGCATCAGACAAGGTACATATTATATACCGTAATCTTATAATCCACTTTAATAAAAAGTTACTTTCAGGAATTTTCCGTTATATCTTTGAGATATTTTAATCCCGTCGGTGCACATCCCTCAGGTGAAATTGGAGAAGACCCTAATGGAATTCCAAATAATTTAATGCCCTACATTGCACAAGTTTCTGTGGGAAAAAGGGATATGTTATATGTTTATGGCAATGATTATGATACTCCTGATGGTACAGGTAAGAGAAAGAAAAGAATTTATAACTATTATAAATTTAAAATAAAATGTTTCTTTCATTAATTAAATCTGCAGGGGTGCGCGACTATATTCATATTATGGATCTGGCAATTGGACATGTGAAAGCTATGGTATATCAACAAACTCGCAATCTAATGGGATTTAAAGCAATAAATCTTGGCACTGGAAAGGGTTATTCTGTGCTTGAAGTCATACATGCATTTCAGAAAGCATCCGAACAAAAAATACCGTACAAAATAGTTGAACGTAGATCAGGTGATATATCTGCAAGTTACGCCGATGCTAGTATCGCTAATAAAGAATTAGACTGGATCGCTACGAAAAACATGGATGACATGTGTAAGTTATAATAATACACGGATTTAACAGTAATATAGAGTAATAATTTTCTATACTTTCTGTAATTAAATGTATTAAAATTAGAAAATTCTGATGTTCCAGGTGCAGACACATGGAAATGGCAACAAAAAAATCCAAATGGCTATAAACGATAATAAACATTATTTGTTATGCCTATATAATTATAAGAAGCTTCTAGCTTTTTGCTGTTCTATTTTGCCTTCCACATATCATTGGATAGATAATAAAACCATGGTGGTATAAAGTTACCAAAGTTTAGACCAAAGCATAAGAAGAGTATATAGTTATTTAAAATCTGTTAAGCAATTTTAATATATAAATATAATAAGATTTAATATCTAATAAAATCCTAATGCTAAAAAAATTTTATTCAATTTTTTTAAAATTTAAATTTATTAAATATCTTTTAAGACTTAATTTTTTTTTATATACATTAGACACCTAAATTAATTATATTGATACAGTGCCATGTTAAATAATTGCACAGTATACATTGTATAAATTAACCTACGTATATAAAATATATGTTAAAAAGCATATAGGTCAATGATGCAAAAACAATGTAAATAATTGTCGACAATTTTATAAAATTGTATGCAACTTAGTTTTCGATTTGAATTTCCTACCCATAGTTTTTAGAAACATTTTATTTGAGACTATAACTGTAATGAATAAAATTATTATTATTTTTTTTTTTTTTTTTTTTTAAGTTCTTAACACTCTTATTTTGCAATAAACTAAATTGATTAAGTATAAAATTCCATTCATAGTCGATATACGAAAGACTATTATCATCACTGACGAGATACTTGTATGTATAGTGGCGGACTTGCAGGTCGTGCGATTCTGCGTATCTGTCAAACTCGTAATTTAACGTCGCATATCGCACTGACAATGTGAAAATTGTCTGGTCCACTTATTGAACGTGATACCTCATGAAAAATAAGGAAAGCAAAAGTTAATAATCGGCTATAAATATTTATTAAAGCTCCAGAGAGTTGAAAAAAAAAAAAAAAAATAAAGGTTAGGATCAGGATCGGCCAGTTATTATCAGCTGATCGAGACGTTTTATTAACATCATCTGCCTGCGTTGATATGTTTGTTCAAACTTGGATCGCTCTCAACCGAATTTTTTTGTAATACATCTTGTGACACTCAGTCACAATAGCCGTACTAATCATGGACTCGTCGAAAGATGAAATGCAAACGGACGCGGCGTTGCTGGAGAGTCTATCTGCAGAGCAAAATTCAAGATGCGAGTCACCAAAACGCGGCACCACCCTGTCCACCAGCACCAGCAGTTTCGAGGCACTGGATCCGCACGATCCAAATCTGAGTCGTCTGGCAAACACGATGTTCCAGAAGACAGGCGAGTACCTTCAGGAGGAACTCACTGCTACTCATGCTGACTACAGATTGCTGGAACGCTTAAATAAGGAGACCATTGCCAAATATACAGAATTGAAGATTATCTCATCAAACGTGGTGCAATCATTGGACTCGCTAAATGATAAGTATCATAAGCTACAACCAATTCTAGATAACATCAATCAGATTGACGACAGTGTCAGCAAACTAGAACAAGCTGCGTACAAGCTAGCATCATACTCCAAACGACTTGAAGCTAAGTTTAAGGATCTTGAAAAGGATACGAAGAGCAAATAAAGCTGTAATTATGCACATATGAATCATTATATCTTTACGTATCTATATATAATAGAATGATAATTATACCTTAAATAGTTGTTAAAAATATGAGTAATTATATAAAAGAGCTATAGCCATAATTAAGAAAGTATGTCTTTTGTACATTATATTTATTATATTATATAGTAGTATGCGAGACCTTTTAAACACGCTTACAAAACTTGTGTAAAATTGTAATTTGTTATTCCTTTGCACATTATATAATATTTGACTTATATAATAACTTATTGTTTTTAAATGACATATATCTTATTGAATGCTCATCAGGCCTAATTTTTTCTTCTTCTGCAATATATTAATAAACCTCACAATGTGCCTAAGTAACAATGATACAGTGTAAATATAATTAATATGTAAACCAAGAATATAAATAATTACAACTACATTTCTCACTCACCTGATCCATAGCACATAGAATTAATGATTCAATATATAAAGTTGAATTTATTTTTCATGTTAACAATAATTTACTGAAATATATATAGTTTAAGTGGATAACAGATGATATATGTGTATCGATGATTTATTACGAGATAATATGAATTCCTTGAAAATTGTGAATAATCGATAATTATTTTAAGCGTTGCAATATTACATGTTTACGACCAATATAAATTATAAAGGAAAACATACGTAAAGAATAATCAGATTTTGTAACTATAAAACTTTCGATATTTCAGTATAGTACTAAAACATTCATGTCACGAGAACAAGAAAATCGGTTATTATGATTTAATACGATCTTACGGTCTCATAATCTTTTAAGTATCTTCACATTATGTGGACCTGTCTCGAACCATAAGAAAGAAAGTTGCATTACTTCCATAAATTATTTGCCAATAAAAACTGATGTACTTTTAAGGATGGTGCTTAGCAGTCTAAAAAATTTCCAGCCATCAATAATTCCAGAGCAATTTCAGGCGCAATAGGAAATTCCGGTATTTCTGTACTGCTGTTTGTGTAACGTACTTTGTAAGTAAAATACATGCAGACCTTTTGCAGTACGTGAGATCTATGAAAGGGAAAAAATTAAAAAAACACTCGTTGAAATATTTTACTTATTACAACGTACATATCAAATTTACGTTTATTTTAAAATAAAACAAAATTAATAAATAACTCGTATTACCTTGTAAGATTTTTTTTATACTTACGGAATTTCTCGAAAGTTGACTTCATTGGCTTCGTTTTCTGCAAATTGACCAGGACCGCTCAACATTGCTTTAATAGTACCACTTGTTAATGCGTGTTCTCGTTTAACGATAAACTCATGGCCATCGCTACTGACGAGCTTCACATACATTGCATTTGGTCCCTCACATCCCCCATAAACGGGACTGCCATTTTGCTAAAAAGTTGAAAAAGTCTATCACAGCACTTGCCAAGTAAACAAGCTCAATAAAGTCTCATATATTCGTAATTTCTGTAATATTGTACAATTTGGAGTAAATGATAAAACGTATAGCAGGGTAAAGAAAAGAACCATTTAGAAAGCAAAATTTAATTTCGAAAAATAGGTACCGCATGCATGTCTTTAGACGATCCTTCTTCCTCTTCAGTCTTACTGACACTCGTTTCTTCATTGTGCTTGATCCAAAGAAAGATTAATGTTAATTGATATAATATTTTACCACAAGTTTTCAGCTTTCCAGAAAGGGAACAAGTATAATAGCATTTAACCCTTTGAGTGCTATGGGCGCATATATGCGTCCATCCAATCTATCGATATCGATATAGACTGTGAACGCAAATGTTCTCGCGCGCCGTCCCGTCCGTACGGACCGCATAGGCCGCGAGAATATTCAGCACTCAAAGGGTTAACATATAACAGCGACAAATGTTTCTCATAAAGATGTACCGTCATACATCCCAATTATCATGCACAACGCCATGCAAACAAAATTATTTAATACCTACCTTCTCAGCTTGCATGTTTACATCAGATGACATGTTTGTTGGACCTGGTTTTGATGTTTCTGCTTCTAACCTTCTAAAACATAAAGTATAAATACTAGAAACCAATAACTTGCATTTATCTATAAATTACATTTGCAAAATATATGCGAAAAGCAACAGATAAAAATGGAGAGTTATTATTTATAAGCTCTGAAAAGAACTAAATTGTTATCGTATTGTTATAAAAAAAAGAGCATCACCTAAAGTACTCTGTAAATAAAAGTTTTCAAGTCATATCTCAATGACGATAGGTTAAGTTACATGTTTAAGTGTTTCGCAAATTAACATTGTAATTAAAATTGTTTCGACCAAGACTGTTTTTGTCCTCGCGTTTATCGTCGAGAAAGCAATGTAATTTTTAATTGAAGAATAAAATCCACTGGGCCATTAATAATACTATACTATTATCAATACGCTGTAACCTCCTCCCTCTGTGTAAGTTACTACTGTCTAATCGTAATACTGTTTAAATCATAAAAATGATTATAAATTATGTTTCGTTATAAAGTAGTAAATGGTTCTACGTACCTTACGAGCGACACAAACTTTTATTTAAATTAATTGTAATTATGGGGTGTCACACCAGCGACGTGGTCCAGTTGGCGCTCCAAATGCTACAAAGCATTTGCAGCCAGAGAGCCAGTAGCCTGACTCGGAATCGCGGCTTCCACGCGTCCAGATACAGAGGCTCGCGTCCGTGTGTGAAGCCAGCGCTTTGGCTGCCGTCGGATAGGATAGGAAGAAAAGGCCAGAGCTATACCCTGTCCTATTCTTTCGCGACGTCGCCGGCAGTAGTTATCGCAGATCCTCTTCTCGGTAACATCGCCCCGAGTTATAAGATGAGAGCAGACATATAAATTTAACAGTAAAATAAAAAGATTTTATAATTTAATAATGTCTGACTTTGTCGTCAAGTCGTACTACTTACACCTTGAAAAATGTCTGACCATACACAGTTTGGTAACTCGGACTTTGTACTACTTAAAATTAAGTCCACTTGACGTATCACCGAGCTTTAGATGTCGCCACGTACCGGTACGAATATTCCTCTTGGCCTGTCGTACCGACGCCGTGCAAGTTTATGTGTCTCTCTGCATGCTTTGTATGTATGTATGTATGTATGTAATATTATATTGTGTGCATCTCTTTTCTATAATCCTTTTCAATCGATAAAATAAGTGGTCGTTTACTGATTAGTTATCTGCGGCAATTACATCGTGAGAGCCTCAGGGCGAGTCCTATTGGACATTTTACTTCAATAAAAAAGATATCGAGACAAGTTAGAGAAAGACCGATGACATCGACGTCTTTCTTTATTCATTTTTTTACCTCATATAAGCGTAAGTATATATGTTAAATTACCGTTTTTCTTTTACCATAATTAATAATTTTGAATAATAAACACCAAGATTTTAATTAACGATGCCGCGTAAACGTAATAACCTAGAAAAAATTCGTAAACGCAAAGCTATTTAATTATTTCAATGCATTTTATTGTATCTTAATCTTTAATATTTTTGCGATATAGAAATATAACGAAATTAAACGTTTATGAAAATTTATTCAATCGATACATGTTTTTGTTGCACATACATAAACTTGGATTGCTGGTTTACGTAACAAAAGGCATTTTACATATATTAACATATTAAACTGCGTGTTTATAGATTACATCAAAACTATTAATATATGCATTTAAAAAAGACGTAATTTCTTTTTATTACATGTTAAAATTATGAATATTAATCAAAGTATATCAAATAAATAATATTTAAAAAAATTAAATTTTATTAAGTAATTATTTTATTATTAGATAATAACGTTAAATTAATGAATAAACCACTAACGAAGTTAACTATTAACGTGTAATTGTTTTAAGAAATGTCTCGTTAATCTTTTATTTTCAAGAATATAAAATATAAAGGCGTTAAATATCCAAGAGATATGTATTTATAAGTATACACGTTAAGCAACGAGTTTATCACACGGTGTAGAATACTAATATAATATATTCTCATACTGTTTTTTATTAATAAACAATTCTAAAATTAACCTGATTGATGTTAACGTAAATGTATTACTATTAATCGTAAATACTTGGTACAAAGTTCTACATTTTTCTCCTTGTTCTCATAAACTCCGGTTGAACTTGACTATTTTATATGGATTTATACAGCGAGTCAAGTTTCTGTGCTCAGTTGTTTACTTACCGTTGTCGAGTAAAGTTGTAAATAACGTAATGATTAAGATGTAATGTTAACATTGACAATTATTTCCTGCATTTTATTTTAAAAGTTTACGAAACACTACACAAATAATAACAAAAAAAAAAAAAAAAATCGTGAATGTGAGGTAACTGAAAACTTATAACGACAGTGCACCTTAAATTAAAAAAAAAAAAAAAGAGCTGTGAAAAAATTATAATTATAATATTTAAAATAACGATAAAGTTTTCTTTTTACTAAATTAATAAAAAGGTGTGAAAATACAACAAAAAATAATTGAAAAACATTCTTCATTCAAAAAACGATAAAATGCATGCTTTTTTCGCTTCTTCTAACAGCGTATTAATATTTCAGAATGCTGTAAAGAAAAAAAAAAAAACCGTGAAAGACTTTATACAATTCAGAAGCTGATTTAACAGATACCATTTAACAAAATGGTACGGCAAAACGCGGTGATAGTTAAAAACGCTACAAAGCGTTACGGAAAAGGAGAGTTGGTGCTCGATAATCTTAATATGACGGTTTCAAAAAATACTATGTAAGTAATCATTGCTTTATGATTAAAAAGTTATATATTTTAGACAAAAAAACTATGCAATAAAATTTGTATTAACGATTAACACTTTCGTATTACTTGATATTGCATGTGCTGAAACAAATACTAATCTTTGTCTTTATATTTTTTGTGAAATTAAGCACGTTATTTCTATTAATTTATTTATTATCAAATTTGAAATCTCGCTTACAGATTCTCGACTATCTCTTAGATCTGAATTTATTTTTAATCTCTCACTAAATTAATTATACACAATTTGATTAACGTACCTTATTCTATTTCTTATTATTCGACGGAATAAAAAAAAAAAAAAAAAAGAACTAAATACTTTCTTTACTGTTTAAAGCGCAATTAAAGCAAAATCTTTTATTCGCACAGATACGGACTGTTGGGAGCAAGTGGATGCGGTAAAACTACTTTATTGTCCTGCCTTGTCGGGATTCGGCATCTTAACGATGGTGAAATTTCGGTCTTGAATGAGAAACAGACAAGTAAAAAATTCATTATTCTGGGGCCACGCGTGGGTTACATGCCGCAGGAGACTTCTTTAATCGGAGAGTTCTCTGTGAGCGACGCCTTTTATTACTTTGGCAGGATCAACGGTCTTGACAATACGGAAATCGGTAAAATGTAGAATTAAAAAAAAATTTGCTATTTTTATACACAAAGTTCCGAATCATATTTTTCGAAGGCTTTAACATTACATTACATTAAGTAAGCATAATTCGACAGTTATTTTCTGTTTTTATGCAAGAAATATGTAAAATATTATTTTCTGCACCACCAATTATGAGTCATGACGTAAAAATTAAATTTATTCGTGTTGTTTGTAAGAACTGAAACAGGAATTCTTCTCGAAGTTGCTCCAATTGCCTTCATCAAGTCACCTACTAAAGAATATGAGCGGAGGTGAGAAAAGACGAGTTTCTTTTGCCGTTGCATTAATCCATCATCCTGAACTTTTAATTCTGGATGAACCCACAGTGGGCATGGATTCAATTATGAGAGATAAGCAAGTAGATTTTACTTTCTTGTTTTAAAGTAATAAGTAATGGCTAACAAAAAAAAAAAAAAAAAAAATATTTTAACATATCTTCTGCACAGCATCTGGAATTATCTAATCAAGATTACGAAAGAAGAAGGTATCACAGTGCTAATTACGACACATTATATCGAAGAAACTAAAAATGCCGATAAAGTGAGTCAAGATCTATTTCGCTAAATTATTTACAATTAAAAACCAATATCTAGTAAAGAGTTTTACACATTTGGCATTGCTTATTAATCATCTTTTTTACAGATTGGTTTAATGAGAGATGGTAAGATGTTGACCGAGTCTTCGCCACAGCAATTGCTGGAACGATTCGAGTGCTCGCTTTTGGAGGAAGCTTTTATAAAATTGTGCGACGTACAGAATAATGCAGTTACCTTGAACGAAGCTCAAAGATCAGAGCCTGAAAGTACTAGCTCTGACGTTTTGAATCAAGATCAAGATCAAGATAATAATTATTATACAGAGGCAAACGTAAATATAAAAATAATCTGTACTTGGATTTTTCTATAAACTTAAATTGATATAAAATTAATAAATAAAATATTTAAGGAAATCCCTGTATGCAAAACGGTTACGGAACGTCGAGTTTCGCGATGGAAAAAGTTCAAAGCTTTGGTGATAAAAAATGGAATTCAAGTCCTTCGTAATTACGCGTAAGTTTTATCTGACATAACTTACAGTCAATAATTTGTTTATAACTCGAGAAAAAATATACTTATTTAGAAAATAAGTTGTTGAAAATAATTTCTCATTTATTTCACATGCATTTTATTATATGGATAATGAAATTTGTATTTCCAGAGGGCTCGTTTTTGCAATATTATTTCCGCTTCTGCAAGGAGGACTTTTTCCTTTAACAATTGGTGGTAATCCGAAAGGTTTGATGATTGGGATCGTAAATGATGAAGCTGGTAATTGCAATTATGACAAGAATTACGGATATATTTGGAGCGATGAAATTACCTGCCACTTCAACAATCTTAGCTGCAGATTTGCTAACAATATTAACAGCTCTATTGCGACACAAGTAAAGGATTAAAGAATTCATAATTTACTACAAATTATTACGTGCTTTATATCTTTCAGCTGTCTTACTCTGTAAAGATTCATTCTTATATTATAGTTTGTAAAAAATAATTTTGCCAAAAATTGATAAAATAATAATTGTAATAATATATATATATATATATATTTTTTACACATTAATTTTCTTGAAAATTGTTTTAATTTATATTCTGCTTTTAGATATATTATGATAATGTATTAGAGGCGAAAAATGATGTACGAAAAGGACAAATCACAGGTGTAATGTACTTTGGTCAAAATTTCTCCAAAGCTTTGGAAGTACGCGTGAATGATATAACTGCGGCCGATGATTTAGATTTTATAGACAGCGAGATTCAAGTTTTTCTTGACATGAGCGGTGTGTGGCATTTATTATATGTAGAATGCAGTAATAAATTTAATAAATTAAGTAGACTCTTTCAAAACTTTTAATACTTTGACATGCATGTCAGAAATTATATGATTTTTTGCCAGTAGTCATATAAATTTTTTCGCAGATAGAGAAATTGGACTTTTCATAAAAAGAAAGCTGTTGAAACATTTTATAGACATTAATAAAGAAATCATGAAAGACTGCAACATATTGACGAAAGTGGCTGAACCACCCCTTCGAGTGAGTTATACACTTTTGCAATTTTATAATTAAATTCATTTACGTTGCCTGGTATACAATTGAAATAAAAAAATTAGAATCTTCAATGATTTTCAGTTTGAAAATCCCATTTATGGTAAAGAAGATCTTCTTTATATAGACTACATATTACCAGCATATACGATAACGTAAGTGAAAATCATGACGATATAACAGATAAAACTAATTCCAGCTATTAAGATGCTTGTGCATTTTTTTTAGACTTGCATTTTATATAGCAAATGTTGTTTCCTCCGCCTTAATAGTCTCGGATCGTTTAGAAGGTCTCTGGGATCGTAGCTTAGTTCAAGGTAATATATTACAAGAAATATTTTAATTACATTTTACAATATAATTCTTCTACTTTGTTTTATAATAAAGTGAACTTTAATATGTAATAGGAGTCAAAAGTGAAGGTATTCTGTTGTCTCACATTTTCATTCAGAGTATTATCGTACTCATCCACACTACTATGCTGTATCTTTTATACTTTCCCATATGGGGTTTGGAATGTAAAGGACCAGTATTCATTGCAATGGTTCTTATATTTCTCAACGGTTTTTGCGGATTATTGTACGGTGCGTATCATCCAACACAATTTATTAAAAAAAAAGACGGGAATTATTTTACAATTACTGATAATTGAAGTAGCATTTTTATTAATGGGTTACAGGTTTTGTTCTTTCTGTTGTATTCGACACTCATACTATGGTATTTTTTGCTTCGGCAGGAAGTATCCTTCCACTGGTTATGTTTAGTGGTAAGTCATTTCTTTTCCCATCTTACGAGATTATTTTTTATCTTTATCCAGATTTGCTGTATCGTGTTACATAAAAAAAAAATGTATTTATTTCAATACTTTTATCACATATTTTTTTTATTTAAAAACAAGTTCATGTTTAAAAAACAGAGTTATCTCTATGTTTCGCAAACTCCATGAAATTTAGCAATAATTTTATGTTGGTCAAATTTTTATTGTATTAAATTGAAGTAATAATATGTTAGGTGTTATGTGGCCGATTGAAGGAATTCCAATAGGGTTGCGTTGGTTCAGTTACATATTACCAACTACGTTGCCTTCTATTTCTCTAAGAAGAATTATTTATAAAGGGTCTTCTGTACTTGATCCAGATGTTTACTTTGGTTTTTTATTAACTTTTGGATGGATATTGATACTCCTTCTCGTAACTATATTTGGTATAAGAAAACTAAAATCTTTATAATGTTTTTTTAAAAATGTATAAAATATAACAAATTATGTAAAATAAAATAAAGATATTTAATTTAGTTTTTTGGCTGCTTCGCATTTTTCGTATAACAAAAATAATGAGACATAAATTAAAAATAAAACTTGTAACTTACAATATAAAAGTTAAATTAGTATTTAATTATATTTTTTATTAGATTGTAATATTTAAAGACCCATTTCGGTAAACTGAAAGAAAAATTGTATACATTTCCCGAGAATTTTTTGTGCTCGCCCACCTTGTACGACTATATTATATAAGTTCCAAGTAAACACAATATTACATCTAACGTACATGTTAGTTGTAATTACTTACTTAATAATGTGACTGCTATATATGTATATATATACACCTACAACACAAATGTTATGTAACATGTGTTATGTAATAGTTACACTATTGAATAAAAAATTACAACTAACATATACGTTATATGTAATATTGTCTTTACTGGGTTGGTTCTCTAATTACATATACAATTTAAATAAATTTACATAACTAAATTAATTTCATAAGAATCCATTATACAATCAAATATGGAATGAGGAATTCACTTCAGTTGTTGACTTACTGTTGTCAAGTGAAGTCTGTTAGGAAAAAAATAAAAGTATTTTTATAATGTAATATTCATTTAAAGTTACTTGAGAAATTAAAAAATTCGTGCACAGTTAAATGTAGAAGTAAGCTAAGCTTAAGTATCTTAAGATACACCACAATCATCTCTACTTTAATGCAAGTTTCAAAAAAGTTATATATTAATTATCACTAAAATTGTGAATTTATTTGTCATTAACAAAAAAAGATTAATAAGATATTATTATAATTTAATAAGTGATTATAAGTCTTGACGATTGTACAAAATGGTACGACAAAACGCGGTGATAGTTAAAAATGCTACAAAGCGTTACGGAAAAGGAGAGTTGGTGCTCGATAATCTTAATATGACGGTTTCAAAAAGTTCTATGTAAGTAATCATTGCTTTATGATTAAAAAGTTATATATTTTAGACAAAAAAACTATGCAATAAAATTTGTATTAACGATTAACACTTTCGTATTACTTGATATTGCATGTGCTGAAACAAATACTAATCTTTGTCTTTATATTTTTTGTGAAATTAAGCACGTTATTTCTATTAATTTATTTATTATCAAATTTGAAATCTCGCTTACAGATTCTCGACTATCTCTTAGATCTGAATTTATTTTTAATCTCTCACTAAATTAATTATACACAATTTGATTAACGTACCTTATTCTATTTCTTATTATTCGACGGAATAAAAAAAAAAAAAAAAAGAACTAAATACTTTCTTTACTGTTTAAAGCGCAATTAAAGCAAAATCTTCTATTCGCACAGATACGGACTGTTGGGAGCAAGTGGATGCGGTAAAACTACTTTATTGTCCTGCCTTGTCGGGATTCGGCATCTTAACGATGGTGAAATTTCGGTCTTGAATGAGAAACAGACAAGTAAAAAATTCATTATTCTGGGGCCTCGCGTGGGTTACATGCCGCAGGAGACTTCTTTAATCGGAGAGTTCTCTGTGAGCGACGCCTTTTATTACTTTGGCAGGATCAACGGTCTTGACAATACGGAAATCGGTAAAATGTAGAATTAAAAAAAAATTTGCTATTTTTATACACAAAGTTCCGAACCATATTTTTCAAAGGCTTTAACATTACATTACATTAAGTAAGCATAATTCGACAGTTATTTTCTGTTTTTATGCAAGAAATATGTAAAATATTATTTTCTGCACCACCAATTATGAGTCATGACGTAAAAATTAAATTTATTCGTGTTGTTTGTAAGAACTGAAACAGGAATTCTTCTCGAAGTTGCTCCAATTGCCTTCATCAAGTCACCTACTAAAGAATATGAGCGGAGGTGAGAAAAGACGAGTTTCTTTTGCCGTTGCATTAATCCATCATCCTGAACTTTTAATTCTGGATGAACCCACAGTGGGCATGGATTCAATTATGAGAGATAAGCAAGTAGATTTTACTTTCTTGTTTTAAAGTAATAAGTAATGGCTAACAAAAAAAAAAAAAAAAAAATATTTTAACATATCTTCTGCACAGCATCTGGAATTATCTAATCAAGATTACGAAAGAAGAAGGTATCACAGTGCTAATTACGACACATTATATCGAAGAAACTAAAAATGCCGATAAAGTGAGTCAAGATCTATTTCGCTAAACTATTTACAATTAAAAACCAATATCTAGTAAAGAGTTTTACACATTTGGCATTGCTTATTAATCATCTTTTTTACAGATTGGTTTAATGAGAGATGGTAAGATGTTGACCGAGTCTTCGCCACAGCAATTGCTGGAACGATTCGAGTGCTCGCTTTTGGAGGAAGCTTTTATAAAATTGTGCGACGTACAGAATAATGCAGTTACCTTGAACGAAGCTCAAAGATCAGAGCCTGAAAGTACTAGCTCTGACGTTTTGAATCAAGATCAAGATCAAGATAATAATTATTATACAGAGACAAACGTAAATATAAAAATAATCTGTACTTGGATTTTTCTATAAACTTAAATTGATATAAAATTAATAAATAAAATATTTAAGGAAATCCCTGTATGCAAAACGGTTACGGAACGTCGGGTTTCGCGATGGAAAAAGTTCAAAGCTTTGGTGATAAAAAATGGAATTCAAGTCCTTCGTAATTACGCGTAAGTTTTATCTGACATAACTTACAGTCAATAATTTGCTTATAACTCGAGAAAAAATATACTTATTTAGAAAATAAGTTGTTGAAAATAATTTCTCATTTATTTCACATGCATTTTATTATATGGATAATGAAATTTGTATTTCCAGAGGGCTCGTTTTTGCAATATTATTTCCGCTTCTGCAAGGAGGACTTTTTTTTTTCTCAATTGGTAATAATCCGAAAGATTTGATGATTGGGATCGTAAATGATGAAGCTGGTAATTGCAATTATGACAAGAACTACGGATATATTTGGGGTGATGAAATTACCTGCCACTTCAACAATCTTAGCTGCAGATTTGCTAACAATATTAACAGCTCTATTGCGACACAAGTAAAGGATTAAAGAATTCATAATTTACTACAAATTATTACGTGCTTTATATCTTTCAGCTGTCTTACTCTGTAAAGATTCATTCTTATATTATAGTTTGTAAAAAATAATTTTGCCAAAAATTGATAAAATAATAATTGTAATAATATATATATATATATATATATTTTTTACACATTAATTTTCTTGAAAATTGTTTTAATTTATATTCTGCTTTTAGATATATTATGATAATGTATTAGAGGCGAAAAATGATGTACGAAAAGGACAAATCACAGGTGTAATGTACTTTGGTCAAAATTTCTCCAAAGCTTTGGAAGTACGCGTGAATGATATAACTGCGGCCGATGATTTAGATTTTATAGACAGCGAGATTCAAGTTTTTCTTGACATGAGCGGTATGTGGCATTTATTATATGTGGAATGCAGTAATAATGTTTTTCACATAACGCATTTGAGAAATTAGTTTATACGAGACATTATAGGAATGCTCCGTCTGCGTCATTTAAATATAATTTGAATATAAATTCGGTAATTTACTGTCAGTAAGTTAATAAATTAAGCAATGAATTTAGTTTAAAATCTTGAATACTTTGACATTAATACCAAAGAAATTGAATAATTTCTTGTTAGCATTTTTATGACTTTTTCTGCAGATCATGTAATTGGGTCGTTCATGAAGGAAAAGCTATTCAAACGTTTTATCGAAATTTACAAAAGTATTATGAAGGACTGCCAGCTTTCGCCGAAATTGGCTTACATTCCCATTCAAGTGAGTTATACATACATATACCGTCAACTTTATATTTAATTCGATTAATTTAATTTCTTCTTTCAGTTTTTTCTTTTTTTCTGATATAATATAATAAAAATAAAAAACTAGAAAGATAAATCACCTCAATAATTTTCAGTTTGAGGATCCTCTTTATGGTACGGAAGATCTTACTTATGCAGACTTTATAGTTCCAACATATATAATAATGTGAGCGAAAATAACGTTAATGTAATAAGTAAAATAAATTTCAATTTCTAAAGTGTTTGTAATTTTATATCTTTTCAGACTGATATTCTTTTTAGCCAACACTGTCTCTACTGCCTTAATAATTTCAGATCGATTGCAGGGTCTCTGGGATCGTAGTATAGTTCAAGGTAATATATTACAAGAAATATTTTAATTATATTTTATAATATAATTCTTCTACTTTGTTGTATAATAAAGTGAACTTTAATATGTAATAGGAGTCAAAAGTGAAGAAATTCTGTTGTCTCACATTTTCATTCAGAGTATTATCGTACTCATCCACACTACTATGCTGTATCTTTTATACTTTCCCATATGGGGTTTGGAATGTAAAGGATCAATATTCATGTTAATAATTATTGTATTTCTTAATGGTTTTTGTGGATTAATGTACGGTGCGTATCTTTTTTATACAATTTATTAAGAAAGACAAGTAAAGACAGATATTGAAAAGCTCCTAGGAATTAAATAGATTATTTTTTTCAATACATTTTCAGGTTTCTTTCTCTCGGTTATTCTCAACAATTACACTATGGCGTTTTACGGCTCGATCGGAAGTATGTTTCCATTATTTGCACTCAATGGTGAGTCGTTACTTCTAGTATTTAAGAAAAATTATTTTTTACCGCTGTTCAATCTTGCTAAATTCTATTGCGGACAAATAGAATTTATTTTAATTTTACTTTATAGCGTAATAATATTCTTTATTTAATAATACTTATAGAAATAGAATGTTTAAAAAAAAAAAAAAAAAAAGGAGTTTTATAAAGATAATATTAACAATATCTGGCGATGATTGTTTCACGTTCAGTAAATTTTTATCAACAAATTAATTTGCTAAAATAGGTGGTGTTTGGCCATTGGAGGGATTGCCAATAGTGCTTCGTTGGATTAGTTATATGATGCCAGTTACGTTACCTTCTGCATCTGTAAGAGCAATCGTCTACAAAGGATCTTCCATATTTGATTCGGACGTTTACGTTGGTCTTTTAGTAAATTGTGTATGGATACTGTTATACTTGGCTATTTCTATTTTTGGTATAAGAAGATTAAAATCTTTGTAATATTATATACTTAAAAATGTAGATACGCAAGTATTATCAATAAAGTAAAATTATTTAATATAAATTTTGTTCACGTTGGATGTTTTATTTTTTAAATAATAATGAGCGATTAAAAGATCCTCGTCGCAAACAGGGCGAATAATATTAAATATAATTTCTTTCAAACACTTGAGATTTCATCAATATGTTTCTGTTTTACGTAAGCTACACGTATTTGTGTTATTTTTATAATTATCGACACACGTACATAATCTAAATACATTAACATTATTAAGCCTCTGTTTCGAGGTTGCGATATTAGATTAAATTATATGTTTATGTATTCATATTTATTGAGTGATGTAAAGTACTTAAATATCTGTTCGCGCAATAATGTAGCTGGGTTATCTTCTTTAACTCTCTATTATTTATTATCCCTTACCCTATCCAACTATATGTAGATACGTACTAAATTATTTTATTAAAATAAACTGAGCTTTCATTACTTATTCATAAATAATTAATTACATTATGCCATTCTAATTTAAATATAAGCATAATAAGATTTATTAGTTTTATCTTTCTCTAAGAAGTGTCTTGCGATTAAAGTTTCTGAGAATTTTTTTTATAAATATCTTTGCAACATACTTTTATTCTTTATTTCCTGTTATCAATATTTGTGAATTTGTTACAATTAGTTAGAGTAACTATTTTATTAAAGTAATTTACTAAATGCTTTAATTACGCGAGATATAATTGCTGCAGGATCATTGTTAATAACAAGTCGTACGTACGCAAGAGTACAGACTATTTCATATCATTAATATGTCATAAAAAGAATACATTGAGGGGTCAACCCCTGATGGGAATCATTTTACATTTTTTTTCTCTCTTTTTTTTGTAAATATATTGCGACAGGGCAACAATAGAATAGACACTGCTAACGATGCGTTCATTTTTCATTCGTTTTTTTTTTTTTTTTTTTTTATTTTAATTAAAAACTTTACTGAGTAGACACATATCTATTTGCTTATGCTGATCGACAAAGGAATAAACTTTTTGTTGACGTCAGCCCGAGCTGACGTTAGTATTTTTCAACGTACATCATAAATTGATATGCATTACATCAAGCGTGGGTTATTATATACTGTGGCACCTATTTAGTAGTAGCAGAAGAAATAAGAATAATTAATGTTCAATGCTTGCGTCTGAAATTTATATACCCTGTATCTAAAACCGCAAGCTATACCTGTAATTTTTGCATGAGACACATCATACAAAGTCCGTTTCTAAGAAAATTCCATTTATCAGCGATCATGAATAAGAAATCCAATCAAAGAAGATAACACAAAGTAGAAAAAACCTACGAAGGAACAATTGTTGAAGAATTATATAAATAGTGTAGCTATAGCTAGTCTTTATTCTTAATTTTTTTTTTTTTTTTTTTTTTTTTTTTTTAAATTTTATTATCAAGATTTAGTATTAAAGTCCATTAAATAAATAAAAATTCAAAAATTAAAGCGCAATATGCAAAATCAGTATACCAGAATTTGTTAAAAATATAAAAAAAATCCAAATTAGCTAGAAAAGTAAAACAAATTATAAAAAAAATATTCATAAATATTAAAATAATATCACGCTACAAGTTTGTAAAAACTTGGGAATATAGAGACAGAGAGAGACGGAAAAAGAGATAAAGAGAGACATATAATTGATATATAAACATATGTGTGCATGCAACGTAATTAATTTGCAAATTTAACGTAATGGCTTTAAATTATTCATGCTTTTACGAGACTTCATTCATTTTTTTTATGACCGCGGGGTAATATTTATTGTCGAGATCATATACCTAAGATCATCAGGAAAATGAATTTTAAAATGTTACACCGACACTTTATAAATTTAATGGAAATGTAACATGGTCGCGAGATCAGACTTAATCTTGTGTACAAGATCAAATTGTAAATACCGCTCATAGAGATTTAATTGTAGTGATTACGTTTGAACTTGACGCTCTTAGTAGTAGTACGTGATAGAATGGAAAATACACTTCAGTAGCTGGCACACTGTTGTCGAGTAAGGTTCTCCACACAGAATATAAAATCTAATTGTATTTTAATTACTTATTTTATTTATACTACCTTAAAAACTTGAAAACTTTTTGCAAACAAAGAAAAGTCGCGAATGTGAGTAATTAAAAATTTATAACAATATATGCATCTTAATAAAATTACCAAAAATTTCATAGTAATTACATTTCAAGTTACGTTAACTGTCAGCCAGTAAAAAGTTGTAAAGATATTATCAAGTATTGTAACATATCTTTTTGGTTT